>NC_141691.1:208852013-209523181 GCF_964263255.1 Lissotriton vulgaris
GAGATGTTAGTTTTAATAATGGAAATTTTTTCTTGGAAGAAGGCATTGAGCTCATCACACAAAGCTTGAGTAGGTGCCAGTGGAAGAGTGATACGGTCAGGGAGGGAGAGCTCATTGACGATTGAGAAAATGTCTTTTGTTTTGGAGGCCGACTCCAGGATTTTTGTAGAGAAATAGTGCGTCTTTGCCTCAAGTATCGAAGATTTATATTTACTCAGTAAGGAGGTAAACTCTATCTTGAGTAAAGGGTCATACTTGTGGCGCCATCGACGTTCAGCTTGGCGAAGGGCAAGTTTATCAGATTTAAGCTGGTCATTAAACCAGCGCTGGGCATCGTGGGGGCGTTGGACTTTTATGGTCTTTAGGGGGGCTACAGAATCAGCTGCTTCCTTCAGCCAGTGTTCGAGGGAGGAGGCTTGGTGGGATACTGAGTCAGAGTCTGAAGGGGCTGAGGCTGCCAAGAGGGAGAGAAGATTTGGCAGGTTGGCATTTTTCCAGTTGCGGGCCCTAATGTTCGTAGGACGAGGAGGACGGTGAAAACTGGGCAGATCAACTGAAAAAGAAATGATATAGTGATCTGACCAGGTACATGGAACAATCAAAGGAGGGTCGATATCAAGATTGGCCGACCAGACTTGATCGAGTATGTGTCCCTTACAGTGAGTAGGACTAGAGATCAGTTGTTGGCAGTTCAGACTGCTGAGGGTTTCAGTGAAACGTACAGACAGTCTGCATTCTTGGGGGTCATTAGGCCAATAATTAAAATCACCCAGGATAAGAATCCTAGAGTGATTAATAAGAAGCTGGGAGACCATGTCCCCGACTGACTGGGAGAAAGAAGACATGTAGGAGGGAGGTCTGTACATGAGCACACAGGTAAGGGAGGTGGTGACAGAGCGAAGCTGTATCACAAGAGTCTGGGTATCAGGAATTGGAGTACAGTCCAGGATTGAAAAAACATATTCCTTGCGAATGATAGCGGCGACTCCGCCACCGGTTTGCCCCCTGGGGCGGTCAACATGTAGTATATAATACCCGTTAGGGATAGCAGCTAAAATATCGGGTGCTGAGTCCTCGGTCAGCCAAGTCTCAGACAGGAACAGAATATCTGTCTCAGTATCGTCTAATAGACGATAGATCTCCAGTTGGTGTCTCGCCAGGGAGCGCGTATTTAAATAATGAATAGATAGAGTGTAAGACACAGGGGTTGAAGGGGGAGAAATAAGGGATACAGAAGGGGAGGTACAACTAAGTAACGGGGCGGGGAAGGTGCTTGAAACGCGAGCAATGCCACACGCCTGGGCCCTTCTGATGGCTTCAGGCGGCAAAGGGACATTGTAATTGAGGGAATGGAGGTCCTGTGAAGAGTATGAGACTTTTCCGGCAGGGCGGAAGGCCGCAGGGCGCAGTCGAACGCGGACGGGCGCATTACAGAAGAAGATACCTCACATGGAGGGGGCAGACGAAATACATTGTTCAGTAGGCATTGCAATTTAATTGAGGAGACATGGGAGGGCATTCACAAGGCGAAGTCATAAAGGAGCTCCAATGTCACATCCCAAAAGGAGGCTCACCTTCAAGGAGTTAGAGTCCAAATGAAGCAATTTTTAGGAGAGAAGCGCAACCGGCATACTCTCACCAAGATACAGCACCGCAAAAGACTTCCAGCTGCAAAGCAACAAGTATCCTGCAGCAAAAATATAGCCACAGAAAGGCGCCACTTCAGGAGAGCAATTGAAGGGGGAAAACACTCCAACTTAGGCTGAGGTGGCGTCTTAGAAAACCGCGCCGCAAGCAACACCAAGGAGGCTGTGTAAAGAAGTTGCGTCACGCCGAAAATCAAAATGGCAGGCGCAACAGAGAGTGAGTGAGGGGATTACGGCGCGGGGGGAAACAGGCAGAAAAAGAAAATGGAAAAAAAGAACAGCTACCTGTGCCCCCGCGCCTACTGCATATATGAACTCAGTCCATGCCCTCAGGAGTTAGTAAGAGCGGCTCCGGTGGTCGGAAAAGTCCCGTTCGAGGTGCATAGCCTCAGCTGGAAGCGGCCATCTTGTGGTGGCTCAAGCCACCCCCCCCCCCCCCCCCCCCCCCCAATTGAGGCACTTTCTGAATACCACTGTGGGACTTGGCACCATGCCAAAACATAGCTTTGGAACCGGAAGGCGAAAAGGTACTGACTGTCTTCATGCAAGGGTATATAGAAGAATGCCTGGCACAAATCAATCACAGTAAATCACTTCACTGCACATGGAATCTGAAATAAAATCACAGCAGGACTTGGAACCACAGGACAGCAGGGAACAACAATGTTATTAACCTTTCTCATATCTTGAACAATGAAGTACTTTATGCTAGGCTTCTGCAAGCCCATGATGGGTAAGTTACATGGACTCCTTATTATCTCCTTCAAAATACCTTTTTGTACATTTTAATCAATCACTGATGTAATCCCAGCAATCGTTTCAGGATTCAAATTGTACTGAAGAGTTCTTGGGGTTCAACTCCTTCTATGAGACCTATGTCCTTTCCTGAGAAGTCCTAGTCTTCGGGCTTTACTTTATCTCTGAAATTGGGTTGCAAATCATCATTGGTCTTCAAAGTGTACAATCCAATGTTTGACCCTTGACTCGCCAATTTGAAAACAACATCTTCATCTTAAGTCTGAAACGCCACACCCTTCAGTGTGCAATAGATGGTACAATTTAACTTGCATGGTATGTCTTGTCCTAAAAGCTTCACAGGGCTATGAATCGCACACAGCAAACTGGCGGTTCCCTTCAAAGGACTCTAGTTTAACAGGTACTTCTTGTGATACTGTATTTGTCATTTGTTTATTTGCAACTCCTACAGCTTGAATTCTTTTTCCATTAGAGGGGTAGGTCTGGAATATCCACGGTTCTAACAATGGAATGGGTAGCACCATTGCCAATCAAGAATGATGCTGGGTGGCCATTTATTTCACCTTCCACAAATGAACAACTTTGGTCTACCTCTAAGACTGCGCCAAGCACGTAGTCTTCCTCCTCCTCAGGCACTATCATTGTGACTCATCTGAACCATAATTCCCAATTGTGTCAAACACTATGTAAATTGCTGAAACAGGTTTTTAGTTCTGGAAAGAAGTATGATTACAATTTGAGACCTGGTTAGAATTAAACATAGGACCATTTACATTTTGCTGTGGAATCGGGGCTTGAGAGACTTGCATCACAGTAACTAGTTGTACATTATGGCTTTGCATTCTCTGTCTTGGCACATTTTGTGTTTGTACAGGGTTGCTAACCTGTGTCTGTACAAGCCCTAAATTGTGAACCTGACCTGACAAATTCAGTAACACAAGAAGTACCTGTTGAAATAGGGTCCTTTTGAACCTGCCTGATTTTCATTCATTACTCTGTTGGGATTAAGATGACACTCTCCCTTCCAATGCCCTAATTTATTACAATATTGGCATGGAGTCGATTTCTTTAATGTGGCAATATCAATGCCAGTACTTGGGTCAGTAGGGCAACAAGTCCTCTACTCTGTTGTGGATAACCATTTCCACTGTCGTACGCTTCCTACTAACAGACTGTGCATCTGGGGGAAAAAAGCATCAGTCCACTCATGTCATAAGAATATGTTGGCACAATTCCTGGCTAGCACACAGTGCACCATCTGGGCCCCTAACCTGACAGGATGCTGGATGGTGTCTGCAACCTCAGGACACAGCCACTCTAATTCCCCCAAGGACATTTTGGAATCAGATTTACCCTTTTGTTATTACTTAGGCTTGCCCAAAGGGGGACACAAGAAATACATGAATTGGCAGTTCAAACATGCATTGAAGCAATTGTATTCTTGTGCAAAAACGTGAGCTGCAGTTATAAACAGAAACAGACAAAGCATTGTTACCAGCATTTCAAGAAGGGTGAAAAAGATTGATACTTCAACCATCATAACTTTGCAGTGATTATATGAATATATATCATATTGATACTCCTAACTAACACTACTTACATTATAGAGAGCATAGTGAGAATGCGTTCTGCCAGATTGCTTGGAGCAACCTAAATCCCCAAACCTGTTTGAGATGTATCAGGGAGCCAGTCTGGTGTAGAACGAATATATGATGTTACAACGCATGCAATTACAATGCATGCTTTTACAATGCAGTCTTTACATCGCAGCTCCCATTACATTGCATGATTTTACAATGAATGCCATTACAATGCATTTTTAAAAACTACCATTACAACACATACCATTACAACGCGTAATACTTTTAGTGTTGGATAGTGTAGGGTTAAAATGACTATTCCCACTCCAGTGAGTGCCTCAGTAGGGTGTGTGTTGTATAGTATAGGGGTACAAATTACTAAGTGTTGGATAGTGTAGGGGTAAAAATTACTATTCCCAATCCAGTGAGTGCAACAGTAGGGAAAGTGTTAGGGTAAAAATTACTATTCCCATGTACCCCAAAGCCCATACATAACATAACATAACATAACATAACATAACATAACATAACATAACATAACATAACATAACATAACATAACATAACATAATGTGTATTTGTAAAGCCCACCCTAATACTAAACAAATCTCTATTACTTATCTTATAATGCGTTGTAATGGCATACATTGTAATGGTATGCGTTGCAATGGCATGCGTTGTAGTAACATGCATTGTAATGGCATGCATTGTAGTGGCAGGCGATGTAAAGGTAGTTGCGTTGTAACATTTACATTGTAAAGGTAGGTCGTTGTAATGACTGCGTTGTAATGGATGTTTTCCATGTAGAAAAGGCCAGCATCCTTTGAAGGATAGAGATTGGAGTTGTCTGGTGGCGTCAAGCATGGGAAAGCAGTACAGAATGTGGAGCCATGATTCCGTCTTATAGTTGCACAGTCTGCAGGCCCCCTCCTTCCTCAGTGGAGCCCATTGGTTGAGATCTGCCGCTTGTAGGCCTAGCAGGTGCTAAATAGGATATCTCTCTGGAACTGTTTGTTTAGACTGTCTGAGAGGTATGATTGTGCCTTCCTCTGTGAATAAGAATCATTCAGGGGGATAGGATAGATGAGGACTTACGAAGAAGTTATCCTACAGGTATGAGGTTAATTTAAGCTGCCGGTTGATTCCCTTCTTCCAGGCTGTGTAGGGGATAGCATCCGATTTTACTGCAGTGCCCTCAACTTGTGGTGAGGTAACTGCATTTACATTTTTCTGTGCCAGGGATTCCCAGGGCTCTCAAATATTTCTTTTAGGAAAGCTTTAAGAGCGTTTCTCAGAGCTTTTAGAGCACTTATATAGAATTTCAGGGTGTCAGCCTCAAAAGTGAGTGATTGTCTTGGAAGGACCAGCTCCAGCCGTAATCTGGTCTTTCATATGTGTCAGGGCGGTTGGAATGCTTGCTTAAAAGCCCAGCATTAAGTGTGTTTTAGGCTTGCTGCAGATGCCTCTGGGAAGGCCTGTTGCCCGTAGTGTAGAGCCGGGAGAAGAGTGGCTATCTTAACCTTTAGAATGGAAGTGGCTGAGCCGCTGTTTAAGATCCTATTGAGACAGGTCAAGGTGTGTATGATGGCTCGGGCTTTCATTTTCAGGGCAGCCAGGTGGGCAGAGGATCTGGAGGACTCGCTAAACTCTACCCCCATTATGTTGTACTTTGTAATTGATTTGATGATCGCAGCTCCCATGCACCAAGTTGGGAGTTTTTTTTTCTGCTCTGGCCAAAGATCAGGACCTTTCTCTTTTGCTGGTTGATTTTGAGTATGTTGGCATCATTGTATTCCTGCAGCTTGCTCAAGGCTCACTGGATTCTGATTTTGGTGTGGTCCATTATGGCAATGTTGTCAGAATATTAAAGGATGAAGCAAATGTGGTAGATTAAGGGAAATAGGGTGAATAGAAAACACAGTCTCCAAGTTTGTACAATTACAGGATTAATCAAAGCAGTGCTCAAAGAGTGGGGATGTCTGTCTGCATCCTTTTTAAAACAAGAATGAGACAATAACACTGAGCAAAGGCAGAAGTTCAAGGAAATTAATCCAACTGTTGTCAAAAGGTAATGTTGTTTAGGCAATTATTAACATTGGTTGTATTTGTCAAACATTTTATTTAATATTCCAGCCCTGATGAAGTCGTGGGTGACTGTATCCAAAGACAAACACATATTGGCTGGTGTAAAAAGTGCTGACTGATTAAAGGAGCAACAGACATGCTGACGACTGTCAGATTAATTTCTTTGAACTTCTGCATGTGCTCAGAGCTATTGTCTCAGCATATTGAAGAATATGTAGCTTTGTGTGTTCGAGTTGAGGTGGAAGCATGCAGCTGAACTCCTAGGATCTCCCCAGTTCGGCTGTGTAGAGGTTGAAAAGTTAGGGAGCGAGGACACACCACTGCTCCAAGCGTCATTTGTTGTAATTTTTTAGGATACGGTGGAGGGGCCCGTTCTCACCCGCCCCCATGTGTTTGAATGCAGAGAGATAATGGCCCGAGCAGCTGCTTGGGCACCTCCTATGCATTTAATTTCCCCCAGAGGGTGTTGCGGACCACCTTGTCAAAGGCGGCACAATAGTCAATAATACAGCAATAGAGAGGAGACTGGCATTTTGAGCTGTACAATGACTCAAGATGGCAAGATTCTGTGATGTTATTGATTGTAGAGGCAGCTGCGCAGTCTGGAGCTAAGCTAAAATGTCATTTTCTGTGTCCCATTCTTCTAGCAATTTCAGAAGAAACCAGCGGTAGCCTTTGGCCCCTAGGTCCTGTAGGGCTATGAGTCGGTAATTAGAAGGAATGATCGGGTCTCCTTTTTCGAAGATTGGGCATAAGGTGAAGCCCCTTCAACATTCTGGGATCTGTGCAGCAAAGAAGGCTTGATTGAAAAGGGGGGTTAACACCTTAGCCCAGTTCTTTCGTGCGCATTTAAATAGGCTTGCTGGGAGGCCATTAGGGCCTGGAGTTCTGTCGTTTTTAATTGTTTTTAGGTATCTGTGGATCCGTCCCAGTGTAGCCCGAGCTAAGGTTTTCCTATGTGTGTGGTCTCTTGTCCCCCAGGTGAAGATGTCGCAGGTGCCTGAGGGCGTACTACTGTATTGTGCTTTGACATGTCACACCCAGGATTCTTCTGGAACCGCATTCCTCTTGTTACGTGCTCAGTGTTCTTGTTGCCTTGCACAGAATGTTCAAGTGTTGTGATAAAGTGCTCACAAAGACATGTGTTTGCAAGTAGAACACTTTCTGAGTATGGTATCATGTATGTGTAAAGCATTTAAAAAGTCACTGTCTACAAAGATGTCAAGTTTAAACATGTACTTGTAAAATGGAAGTGTTTGTGCACAGGCCCTGTTGAGCCGCACAGAACCCACTCATTGGCAGGATCAAGGCTATTAATTCAAAATAAACATAAAAGCATATCCTACAATAAAACTTAATATGCAAATAAGGCTAACATTATGAATGAATATCATAACACACTTTAATAATGAAGCAAACAGAAGCTATATTGCATTAAAAAAGGAGAATAAAAAACACAAAATTAATTAATACATGAATAAAAACCAATTTAAAAAATAAATAATGCAAATTAGTATTCAGGAGGCCCAGAAATGTTTTCCATGTTCCTCAGAGTCATTAGAATCCACGAAGAAACAAGCTACCACAGACGATGTTTCCATTGTCTGTGGATGCTCCATTCATCACCCCGCCCCCGTTTGTACCGCTTTGTTCGCCATAAGTTGGCAGGGTATGCTCAGACGTGAGTCCCTTACTCACTTGGCCACTGGATTCAAGCAAGCCTGGCTGAAGACGGCTGTAATGCCAGAAACCGGTCCTAGGAAGCTTGTTTCCGGTCCAGGGAAGGCATGGCTTGGCAGTTTGGGCTGGACTGTTCCCATGAGACATAGGGTCAGACTGATTTGCATATGGCCATGTCTGAACTGGGGTGGCAGAATGGGCTAAAGAACGGTGATGGATTAAAGCCAGATCTGTTGACAGGGTGTGAGTGCTTGATTGGTTCAGATGCTCCGTCCATCACCACCCCTTTTTGTACCGCTTTGCTCGCCATAAATTGGCAGGGTATGCTCAGACGTGAGTCCCTTGCTCACTTTGCCACTGGATTCAAGCAAGCCTGGCTGAAGACGGCTGTAATGCCAGAAACCGGTCCTAGGAAGGTTGTTTCCGGTCCAGGGAAGGCATGGCTTGGCAGTTGGGGCTGGACTGTTCCCATGAGGCACAGGGTCAGACTGATTTGCATATGTCCATGTCTGAACTGGGGTGGCAGAGTGGGCTAAAGAACGGTGATGGATTAAATCCAGATCTGTTGACTGGGTGTGAGTGTTTGATTGGTTCAGATGCTCCATCCATCACCACCCCCTTTTGTACCGCGTGTTGTGATAAAGTGCTCACAAAGACATGTGTTTGCAAGTAGAACACTTTCTGAGTATGGTATCATGTATGTGTAAAGCATTTAAAAAGTCACTGTCTACAAAGATGTCAAGTTTAAACATGTACTTGTAAAATGGAAGTGTTTGTGCACAGGCCCTGTTGAGCCGCACAGAACCCACTCATTGGCAGGATCAAGGCTATTAATTCAAAATAAACATAAAAGCATATCCTACAATAAAACGTAATATGCAAATAAGGCTAACATTATGAAAGGAATATCATAACACACTTTAATAATGAAGCAAACAGAAGCTATATTGCATTAAAAAATGAGAATAAAAAACACAGAATTAATTAATACATGAATAAAAACCAATTTAAAAAATAAATAATGCAAATTAGTATTCAGGAGGCGCAGAAATGTTTTCCATGTTCCTCAGAGTCATTACAATCCATGAAGAAACAAGCTACCACAGACGATGTTTCCATTGTCTGTGGATGCTCCGTCCATCATCCCCCCGTTTGTACCGCTTTGTTCGCCATAAGTTGGCAGGGTATGCTCAGACGTGAGTCCCTTGCTCACTTTGCCACTGGATTCAAGCAAGCCTGGCTGAAGACGGCTGTAATGCCATGAAACTGGTCCTAGGAAGCTTGTTTCCGGTCCAGGGAAGGCATGGCTTGGCAGTTCGGGCTGGACTGTTCCCATGAGGCACAGGGTCAGACTGATTTGCATATGGCCATGTCTGAACTGGGGTGGCAGAGTGGGCAGAGTGGGCTAAAGAACGGTGATGGATTAAACCCAGATCTGTTGACTGGGTGTGAGTGTTTGATTGGTTCAGATGCTCCGTCCATCACCACCCCTTTTTGTACCGCTTTGCTCGCCATAAATTGGCAGGGTATGCTCAGACGTGAGTCCCTTGCTCACTTTGCCACTGGATTCAAGCAAGCCTGGTGAAGACGGCTGTAATGCCAGAAACCGGTCCTAGGAAGGTTGTTTCCGGTCCAGGGAAGGCATGGCTTGGCAGTTGGGGCTGGACTGTTTCCATGAGGCACAGGGTCAGACTGATTTGCATATGTCCATGTCTGAACTGGGGTGGCAGAGTGGGCTAAAGAACGGTGATGGATTAAACCCAGATCTGTTGACTGGGTGTGAGTGTTTGATTGGTTCAGATGCTCCGTCCATCACCACCCCCTTTTGTACCGCGATGTTTCCATTGTGGCCCGAACATCAAGTTGCAAAGAACAAACATGCTAGTATCCAGCCCAGTCAACAGTCGTTGATGGTGTGCCAGCTCATAGTGTAACTGCAGAGGAGCCAGCATCCAGTATTCCAGGAGCCAAAACATCCATTAATGGCTTGTAGCAAAGATAGTCTCAGAGGACGACACTAAAGTAAGGGTGGGCGGCGACCTCTGCTCTGTCAGGGGAGTTTGTGGAGTTTTGCCAACTCCGCTCTCTGCTGGGAGCGCAGAGGTCAGCAAAAAACCACAATCCTGCTATGTGGCGAAGTTTGCCCCTGCCGCCTACCCCTACAGCCCTGCTCCTGCCTAGTCCTCCTTACCTGGATCTCAGCGTGGCGTTCTCTTCCTGGCTCCTCGTCATCAGTTGTGCAAAACCCATATGCTGCAGGACTCGCAAGGACTGCGCATGCGCGTGCATGGAGAGTGGAGACCGGGGTAATGTCTCCAATCCCCATGCACGCGCATGTGCAGTCCCCGCAAGTCCTGAAGCGAAGCAGTTTCACTTTCATTACAGCCCAGAAAGGACTGGAAACACCGCCGATCACTGTCACAGCAGTCTGAGATAAGCTATAAAGCAAGTGGCAGACTGGGGGTTAGGAACCCTCCAGGTCTGTTGCATGCATAGGGCGGAGAGGAATTCCACAGGGTTTTTAGGCAACTCTGCAGAATTCCGCATAGTACCACTCTGCCAACTCTGCCCACCCCTGCACTAAACATGAGTCCTCTATCCCCTACAGAGACCGCCCTCCTCGCCGCTACCGATGACATCCGCTCCCTTCTCGACTGGGGCAGAACAGTACCCCTCATCCTCCTGGACCTTTCAGCTGCCTTCAACACCATCTCCCACCACAACCTACGTACGAGACTCCACGATGCCGCTTTCACGACAAAGCCCTGGACTGGATCCACTCCTTCCTCACTGGTCGAACACAGTGAGTCGGACTACTACAGTTCCTCTCGGAACCTATAGAGATCAGCTGTGGAGTGCCCCATGGCTCCTCCCTGAACCCCACCCTCTTCAACGTCTGCATGGCCACACTTGCAGCCACCGTCAGGAACCCCGGAGTCAACATCGTCTCCTACGTCAATGACACCCAGCTGATCCTCTCCCTCCCCAACGAACCCACAGCGCCGGGAACAACTTCCACAATGGTGGGATGAAGTCCGTTGCCATCTGGATGAGAGACAGCTGTCTCAAACTCAGACAAGACTGAAGTCCTCATCCTGGGACCCATCCCCTCGCAGCTTGAGATGACTCCTGGTGGCCCACCACACTAGGAACACCCCTGCACCCACAGACCATGCACAAAACCTCAGCATCATACTGGAATACCCGCTCACAATGAACTTCCAGATCAACACTGTTTTTCTGTATCATGCTTACACACATGCCTGCTTTGTAAGACCTTCAGGTGGATCTCCACTGAATCCAGAAAGACTGTCACCAACGTACTTATTAGCAACAGACCTGACTACGGCAATGGACTCTACACCGGCGACCCCCAGAGACTCCTCAAGAAACTATAGAACGTTCAAAATACTGCAGCCAGACTGGTCCTCAATATCCCACGCGTCAGCCACATTACCAAGCACCTGCGAGAACTTCACTAGCTCCCAGTCAACAAGAGTCACTTTAAAGCTCCTCACACACACGTACAATGCCCTCCATATTGCAGGACCAGCAAATCTGAACCACCGCCTCTCATTCCATGTACCTACTAAACACATCTGCTCCACCCAACTGGCCCTGTCTACCATCCCACGGATCTGCAAGGCCAGAACTGGTGGAAGATCCTTCTCCTATCTCGCCACCAAGACCTGGAACACAAGCCCCGACGCTGACCCAATTCAAGGAAGGATTTCAAGACCTGGCTCTTCGACTGAACCCCAGCGCCCAGACAGATCAACTGCCCCACCATCCCCTTCAGCACCTTGAGACCCTCACAGGTGAGAAGTTGTGCTATACAAACCCTAATTGATTGATTTAATGGACACACTTGCTTTTTCATAGCCATAGATCAAACCACTTGCATTCCAAGACACAAATCTAGTACGCACTTGAAAGTGGGCTACGGTACACATGCTGAGTGCAATGTAACCATAGAGGTCAAAAGACCAGTTTTCATTTAGTTCCTGAAGCAAAGACCCACCAAAATACTGCATCATACTGCACGACACAGTGGGAGGTGTGGTAGTTCCATCACCATTTGGCCTCGAGGTGGAACATCCATTGCAGAGCAGCAGAAATAGGACCGAAATTCCAGCAATTAGGAATAACACTGGAGGTATGCCTCCAAAAATGCTGGAAACCAGGGAGTGTATAGAAGATGGAAAATCATCCAAATACAGTTTGGAACGTGCTAACAAAGCCAAACCCAATCGCTTTAAAAAGTGTACCACTTCTGCAGTATTCAATGCATTATATATGCAGTGCACAAGTTCCCCAAAATGTTCTGGGAGGTTTGTGGGTAGTAGCAATTGTATTTCAGAGGAAGACCTTGGAAATTGGAGACCAAACACCTCTTTAGCAGATGGTAATGACACCTCCTTCTGAAACAATAAGCCTTTCAGTCTACTCAGATTATCAAAGTTCACATTAAAAATAGCTTTTGAAGGCCATAATGCCATGTCTCTAACTTCACACACAGGTGGAAATAACACATGTCTACTGCAAAAACACCCTGGAAACCGCCATCACATATGGCACTCGCAGTTTCATCCCACAACAACCTTGTTCATTCAGCATCAAATAGCTTCCATTTGAAAGCAATCGGAATGCCAGCCGAATCAAAGCAACGGGAACACCTTTCAGATAACATTGTAAATTGGCCATAGATATGTTACATTCACTGTGAAGCATAATCTCTTTAGAAATGAGAGAATGGCCAAACAAAGTTTCACATTTGTTTCTGCTGAGAAATACTTCAGTTTCTCCATTCCAACACCTGTAATCAAAATGCAGGACCCATGTCTTGTATGCAAATCCCTCTCCTAACGCTTTATATTTGCCCACTTGAAAATGTTTCAAATATGATCTAAAGTGAAACTTATAAATTGGCACTGAGATAAAACCGTGGATTAACCATATGAAAAATGGTATCTCAGCTACTGTGAAGGGAAATTTCTGTAAATGCTCAATGCTTAACATTGTGTAAGTTGCGTGCTTGTGTGCCATTATTTTCTGTGAAGGTGCTATGTTATAAGGTGTAAATAAATCAATCACATTCAGCTAGCTCCAGGGCACATGAACAGATTTTAAAGTTTGTAATGACCAGCTAACTACATGATCTATTTAAGCTGACTTTGCCTTGTGCAGTAAAAGGACCATGTCACTTTGGATGATTTTGATTGCTGAGGACACAATGTTATTCAGAGAATGAATCTAAGTTGATAATGTGGTCATGCTGTTATCAACAGCAGCCAAAGACTATTCCGAATTAGGTTTGTCAATTTTTCTCGTATGAATTCAAATGCTTCCTGCTGGGACACTGTCCAAAGTTCATTTTATATGGTATATAGAAAGCATTTATGATGTGGTGATCTAGGACCTAACAAAAATGCTGTAAATCCATGTCACTAGAAAGGAGAGATAAGTGTCCCTTAACTGCATCTAAAGTTTAATGTTATAACCCATGCTGGCATAGGTTTTCCACAGTGTAGGTAGTAACCACTCCCGAGTGTTGTATCTACACATAAAGTGGGTCTGGTGTGACAGGGAAAGGCAGGGTCTTATATACTACAAAGACTTTCCTTTGAAGTTTGCCTACTTCAAAGACAGAAACTAGTATATGTACTGGAGCTGTGACACCGTAAGTTCAGAAAACATCTGGACTACAGGACATTCTGCCAGGAAGAAGAGCTGGATAATGTAAGAGGGACTGACACTCTGCCTGTTGCTTTGTTGTGCTGGCCGGTTTCTTGATGCGTCTGTCTTAAGAGTGAAAGGACTGGACTATGCTTTCTACATCCTGCTTCCAAGGTTCTCCAAGGGCTTATGTATGCTTACCTCCTGTTAAAAAGCCTTAGGGCCATCAAATACTTCATGTAGCAGTGCCCGCTGAGAGCCCAGACTTGTCAATTGGTGTCAAATCCAGTTCTTGGGCCCTTAGAATTACAATCTGGTGAACTGAAGAAGAAAATCCAGACATCGACTCTTACTGCCCGTTTGCTCGATGCAACACCGCTGTGTGGCTGAAAAATCAACACATCATCGTGGTGTTGCAGAAGAATTGATGCAGCGCCTGCAGTGTTGCTGAAAAATCACAGCAGCCCGATTCCTGAGCACCATGTCACCAAAGTCTGTGGCACCTGTTCTGATTTTGACGCAGTTCCTGCTTTGTGGCTGTAGAATTGATGCCTCACTTGCTTTGCGGCTGTGAAATCGACGCAGCACCTGCTTTGCCACCGCCGCATCGACAAAACGCATCGGGATTTCCTATGCATCGTCCCTGAGTGCCAATTCCTTTATCGACCTCACCCAGCAGTAAGGAACCAAGCCGCGTGTCCAGAGATAGACACATCACCTCTCCTTCCAGTAAGAAACCGATGCATCACCTCCCTAGGGAGTAAGGAACTGATGCATCACTTTGTTTTTTTCCCATGTCTCACCTCCCCTGCACTTTATTTCATCTTGAATTTTGAAACATCCCAGGTACTTTGTGCTAAAAGTGACACATCCATAGATTTCTATGGACTACATTTGCCTAACCTTTGAAAAGTGTGTTGGATTTCTGCTGTTTTGGTCTAGTGTTATTCAGATAAATGTTTTACTGTGTGTATATGTAAATATGCTTTACACATTGCCTCTGAGATAATCCTGACTTCTCGTGCCATGCTACCAAGGGGGTGAGTAGGGGTTATGTTAGATGTGCAATCCCCTTAACTTTACTAGAGTGAGGGTCCCTACTTGGACAGTGTGCATATCTCCTGCCAACTAGAGACCCCATTTCTAACATTGGTGGCAGCAGTGGGATAGGACTTGTGTTTGTACTCTGCATACAGTTTTTGGTACACAATACTACCAGATCGCAGAACATTAAACAATCACATACTGTTCTTGATTTTTCTCTTTTCGTAACTCTTTTGATCCACAATCATGTCTTAGGCTGGTGAACCAGCAGTTTAAACTGCAGAGTTGGTATTTGAGCTACAGAGATTGGAGACCTATGCAGTGCCTCAGCTCAAAATGTTCTGCAGGAACTTCAAATGTCCTATTAGAGAGGCCTCACTAAGAAGGAGAAGCTGCAAAGGCGCTGAGGACCTGGCTGACAGTAGAGGAAGCTAGTGGGCACCCAGATGAGGAGAATGAGAATGTGGATGTGGAAGAGAAGAGCCTGCATGGAGATTTTGTGAATCCGGATCCGCCTGGGAGGAAGGTACCTTCCAGGACAAGCAGAGGTGTTTCTTCAAGTGTTCTGTCCCCATAGGAGCTGGAAGAGAGGCAGTAACAAAGGAAGCTCCAGTTGGGACTGGCTAAACTCAAGGGGGAGGCAGAAAAGGATGTTGTGGTAATGGAGAAAGAGAAGTTGGCCATAGAGAAGAGGAACTTGATTTTATCTCAGTGGCTGAGCTTAAAGAGCTGGATTTAATGGCCAAGTCCAGCATTTCATCAGTGTGCTCAGAAGGAAAGTTGGATATACCCAAGTATGTAGTGAAGGAGTATGTTGTGTGGGATGACATTAACCAGTGGTTTAGGGTATATGGAGGGGCTTTAAGGGGCCAAAGGGGCCCTGAGAGAGTTTGGGGAAGCCCTGATCAGGTTGTATGGTCTCATCC
Organism: Lissotriton vulgaris; assembly: GCF_964263255.1. Taxonomy (NCBI): domain Eukaryota; kingdom Metazoa; phylum Chordata; class Amphibia; order Caudata; family Salamandridae; genus Lissotriton; species Lissotriton vulgaris. The sequence continues at coordinate 208,867,406 of NC_141691.1, forward strand.
CGGAGAGTTACAGAGTCAAACTTAGTTTATAAACCAGGGTTGAGTACGTTGATTTCTACTACAGAACACTGGATGGTTGGGTGAAGGCCAGTGATGTAACAGACTATCAGGGTCTGTATAACTTGATTGCATGGGAGCACTTGTCCAGTCGTTTTCCATTGACAGCAAGATTACTGACCCCAGGAAGTTTGCTAAGGAGGTGGGTTGAGGCAGGTCAGGGATCACCGGGGAGAGCTCCTGTGGTGTTTGGCCACTCGAACTTGGGCCATGAGCATTGGACACAGATTGGTGCAGATTTGCAGATCTTGCCAGAGCTGGAGTCTGTTGGTGAACAAATCCGGTGTTCATAGGAGACAGAGTATTTTCTTTTGAAGGCAGGGCAGGGCAGGGCAGGTCCTTGGGGTTATTGAGGCTGCTGGCTGCAGGACACACCAGAGTTTTGCTTCTGCAGGTTCAAGGTGGGGACAGACCGGTAGGGCTGGAGCCAAGTCAGTGGGTGTCCTCCTCTTTTTAACTTCGGCACAGCTGTTCGGTCCTTCTACTTTTCTTCTTGTGGTTTCTTGTCTGCTTTCTTGGTTCAGGACTTCCCACTAAATACTGTATTTAGGGTGCGTTTTAGGGGTCTCTGGGTCAGTAGCAAATGGGCTACTGACCTTAGGGTGACTACACCCTTGGTGTGCTAAACACACGTGGGGGAGTGAGCACAATCCCTAATCCTGATTGCGAGTGCCTGCCATCTGAATGATGGCAGGCACTGAAGAGTAGGCTTCACCTCCCCTCCCCCAGCTGAGGGGTGGGGTTGGCAGAGATGGGCACACCTTCTGGGCTGGCTAATTATTCCGGCCTGTCTTCTTGCCGAAAAGGAGGGGAGGCGGTAACGGGGACTGCTCTTGATAGCATGAGAGACTTTGGGCTGCAAGGCCTTTGAAGCTCCCCTGCCACTGATGGCTCTTTTTGGCCTGGGGGATGAGTCACCACCTGCTCCAAGGAAAGGCTTTTTGTCTGAGATCTGGGAGCAAAGGCTCCCATCCCAGGGGTCCAGAAACATGTCTTGTGTTGAAAGGCTGGCGTGTACCAGTCAGGGAACCCACCAGAGGCTGGTCGTTTTTCAGGGGGCATCTCTAAGATGCCCTCTGAATGCATTTTTCATTAAATTCCAACTGGCATCACTGTGGGTTTAATGTCCTAAGAAGTTTGATACCAAACTTCTCAGTTTTCAGTGCAGCCATTATGGTACTGTGGAGCTCGTAATGACAAACTACCAGCACCATATACTCTTAATGGCAGCACTGCACTTAAAATGTCTAAGAATTGACCTAGACACTGTAGGGGTACAGGGCTCATGCACCTGTACCCTCACCACTGGTATAGTGCACCCAGCTAGAGGGGTGACTGATCTATCACAGGGCAGTGGGTTGTAGGCATGGCACACACGGATGTGTGCCATGTCGAATCTTCCCTTAGTTCTGCCCAAAAACACGCAGCCTGCTATGGAAGCGTATTTGTGTAAAGGTACCGGGCTTCTAAGGGTGGCACAATAAGTGCTGCAGCCCTTAGAGGCCTTCCCTGGACACAGTGCCCCTGGCACCCATGTTTCCTTTTACAAGGGACTGACATGTGACCAGAGAGGTGCAAATTGGGGGTACAAGGTACAGTTTTGGGGAAAGAGCACAGGCCCTGAGAACCAAATTGGCAGGGACCCAGGGCACATCAAGTCAAAGTTCATCAGTAGTCTGGCAAAAAGTGTGGGGGGTTACTGCAACAGAAACTCCGCTTCCTACACATTGTGCTATGTTACAGGATCTACAAAAGACTCAAGATGTTCTTGCAAAGGATCATTTGCCCTCGTCCACAGAAGCAGAAGTACTGATTCCTGTAACTGGCTGGCTTCCTAAAGTAGGTGATCTGTTCCAAGAGAAGTTGGAGAACAAAAAGGAATTTAGTCCCTCCTATCGTGCACCAGTCCCAGTTCTTGGATTGAAGGGTACTCGGTCTGTGATTTTACTTCCACTGCCTGGTCTAAAGGAGAATCAGTTGATTTCCATTGAACATGTCAAAAAAACACCTTTTGGCCAATACTGAATAGTATTCCTAGAAGCGTTCCTCTGTGGGATGTTTCTTTGCACCCGATGTCTTCAACAGCGACACAAATGGAAAGCATAGAAGAGACCTCTATTGATTTGTTGCCCATTTTGTCATCCACGTCTACTGCTACGCCTCATGATTATGCTTCTCTGCCAGTGGAGCACTCTGTTTTCGTTCCCAACACTGTGATCCATTCATCTTTTAATGCTGATCCGCCCCCATTGTTTCTCTTCCCCCTTGACGTGAGCTACATGTGCTCAAGCATTAAGGGCCTCGTACTGTGCGGGTTTAAGAGGTTGTTCCATTTCATACAACACCCCTCTCATATTTTCAATTATACTCAAATTAAATGCGCCATATTGTTGAAACATCAATGCACCCTCCTTTTCAGTGATCCTATGCCATTGATTCAGCCAAATGCAAGAGTAAAGCACCACATTTAGGGCCATATAATGACTTGCTGTGCCCTCTGTTGGCGCCTTTTCTCCTACTCTAACAGGGACTCTCACATCTTCCCTAATCAGATCTTTTATAGCCTTGAAAACTTTCATTTTCCAGCAATATTATCAACAATCACAAGCAGAATTTTCTTTTCATACCAGACAATAATCTCTGTGATGTATCAACTAACAACAGCGCAGCATGAACATGAACCATCCAATCACAGCAGCTTACCCTCCTTTACCATTTTTATGATTGCACTCTTTTCTCAACACTACTCAGGCAGAAACAAAAACTTTAAGTGATTTCAACAAATAACTGTTCTCTGCTCCACTAAAGAAATCAAAGTACTCAAGCACACAAGGAGTTGTCGAGAGTGACACTTTCTGACCTACTCAGAAATCTTGACCAGCGGGAATCACCTGATCAGTGCAGCTTCTCCCATGCGCAAACAGGATCCACTACACCAAACACACCTTGCTCTCACAAGAGGGTATTTGTCCCTATCTCAATTGTGCAGTCGACGTTACCTCATGGCTTGCACCACAAAATTTAGTAGACAAATTAGAATACAGTTAATGCCACACTTTATATATATCCCAGGATCTTAGGTTACATCCAGCCAGATAACAACTTCAGCTACTCAATATTAAAGCGCATTCACATCTATACCACAACTAAAACATCATCTCATCACATCACACAATCTCAACAAAATGTCACAGCTTGACAATAACAATTGCAACGTGCAACGCTATTATTATTCCTCCGCTGTTATAACTCTTTTCTGAACCGCTGGAACTCCACTGTTTCTCCATATCAGGACATGGGCTTTAAAGGCTAGGGTTGGGCTTGGGCAAGTCTAGAATGGGATACACTAAATCCCTTTGCTTCAGTAGCTAACCATCCGGAAAAGCTACCATCTGATGGTGCTCTGGGCCTTACAAAGTATTCTCTTAGTCAAGTCGTCAAAAGTTTCTCCATTGGTCATATGGACCTTTGCTAGAAGACGTGTAGTATTGAAAGGGAGAAAATATCAACAACACATTTCTAACTTGTGACGCTAATGTGACTCCACAATAAGGACCACGAATAATTGAATATAGTTAAAGGGTTTTATTTTCATTTACCAATCAAGGCAGTATATATCCAAACCAATAATAAGTTCAGTAAATGCAGCAATGCAGTAGGTAAGCTTAGATATCCCAGCAGGTTAAGGCACAATAGAATGATATATCGAATTGCGATAATCGCAATTGTATAAGCACAAATGAAAGCAAGCAGGTGTCCCATAAAGAAACTTCCCTTCACTCTTCTAAACATAGAATAAATATAGGGTCATCTTTTAACCCCTTCCATGCTCATGACGAGCTCAGCACGTCATGCAGTACACTGCTCGTGTGCTTATGACGAGCTGAGCTCGTCATGTACAATGGGATTTTAAGGAGTTCAGCATCCAAGGAGAATTGCTGCAGTAGTCAAGGTCTTAAAGTCATCTAAATTGGGATCATAAAAGAAGAACGTGTCAGTATGATCAGAATCTAGTATAAGTCTAAAAAAAAAAATACGTGTTTACCATTAAGCTTCACACTTGCAAGAATAGGGCAAGCAAAGAGGTCTGTACCTCCCGAAGTCTAAAGGGAATCTCTCCTAAACTCTAACTATAAGGTACATATAAGATCTTGTCAATCTTTGTTAAATTTCAGAAAAATTTCCAAAACCTGGTTATACAATAAATAACTTTGTTCATTAGCAGATGCCATTGACCACAGCACCGAGACATCCTCGGGTATTTGAGCGCTTTATAAATCGCAAAAATAAATAAATAAATAACTATGAGAACAGTAATCAAAAGTAACAAGAGATTCAGAAATGTTCTTATCATCTTCGCACAACCAGGGACCAATCCGAACACTAATTGATTGCATCTGCTATATGGCTTCAGGTGCACATTGTATCAAACTGAAACAATAGTCCCTAACCTGAAACATCTTGCAATCCTGGTACACGATGAACAGAAGGCCTCTTTCGACCGTTGTTTCTGTACCTCCACTGTCAAGTTTCTCTTCAAGTTTCTCTTCAATCCTCTCTATCAACAATCTAATACAAACCATAGGCCTTTCTCAAGCTAACATAAATCTTGATAATGAAACTCTGAGGAAAAGAGAAAACATGTTGGCAAAGCAAAATGCATTTCGACTGAGACTTGTAGTCAGGCTTAATTTAGTAAGCATTTTTAATACATGGTTGTACATATACACAAGCAAATTTATAAATCAATGCAAAACGTTAATACAATAATGCATGTCTGTTTATGCAAATAGAGCTTGAAGTGAGTGGAGAATGTGAATAAGAATACAAAATTTAATTTTATCTGAACATTAGTGGACACGTATATAAATCCCTAGTACTACAGTAAATATATTTCAGTAATGAGTTTAAATGCTTTGCCAAGTTAATAAAGTTAAGACACACAGGGAATATAAATGCATGTACATAATTGCATTTCCGTGACATTTAAGGGTGGAGGGTCAATACAACTGCTTCAGTGGCAAAGACCGAATACAATCGCCTTGCGTATTTTAAAACTGACGTCATGTGTGCACTTGATGTGGACTTTAAAATGGATTATTAAACATGAAATATGCTAATTAAGTTGCAATATGGTGACCAAATATAAAGAGCAAAATCACATGCTCTCTGGGGCATATTATCAAGGGGGGCGATAGGCAATTTTCGCCGCTTTAGCAGCCATTTTCGTCCGCTAAGCGGTGAAAATTCTATTGCCCTATTAGCAAGCTGTCACTAACAACAGTTAGCGAAAGTTTGTAGGCGATAGCGAGCGGTTTGGGGCCCGCTTTGCATGTCAGCGATATTTATCGCTAATGACATGCAAAGTGGGTGTACCCAACCTGTTAGCAACTGAAGCAGTCGCTAACATCGCTATCGCCTATTAGCAGGGCAGGCGTAGCGATGGAAATATTCGCGCTAAGCATGAATATCTCCGAATACTAACACCCGCCCAGACCAGTTCTTAGCCATGTTATCCAATGGGAGGTGGATATCATGGCTAAGAGCATTTTGTCGCTAATGCATGAATATCGCTGTATTCTCAGTGATATTCACGCATTCTGCCGCTATCGCCAGGTATTTTATCACTTTTGAGATAAACGTTGCTAATAGCAAGTTATCTCAGCAATAAAATCCGGCGATGCTTGGCGATAGAAAAATTGTCAATAAGCCTATTTAGCGATAATTTTCGCTAGTTGTTGGTAATATGCCCCTCAGTTTTGATTAACTGCCTGTCACAATGCAGAGATATGAAATGTCGGGGGTGTGCCTGGCAGGGGGAAAGCTCATTCGCCACAGGTCCGACAGGGGCAATTTTTACGATTGCCTGTCAGACCGCACCGCTTCCACAGAATGGTGGCGGTGCCTAACAGGCACTGTCCGCCAGATCAGGATGCTTGATGCTGGATCCCCACTAGCCTTTCCATGGCTGTTCAACCATCATGGAAAGGCTGTCGGGGATGTACTTTGGGGACCCGTTGCGGGCCCACCTTGAGCAAGGGCAGTTGGTGTGTGCACTTGGGGGGCACCAATGGTGCCCCCTATATTTCCGTGCACCATGGTGCCTGCCACATAGTGCAGGGAAAGGTAAACAGTGCTTTTGTAACATTGCAACAGGTGCTGCAGCAAGCAGCACCCACCGCAATGTTAAACATGCTGTTTGCAGCCACCTTGGTGACGGTTGCATCCTAATTTTATTTGTGGGACTGACGCCTTATAGGCGGACGGTCCCCATCCCCAGGACGATGGCAGACGGACTGATGTCCACCCGCTATCGTAATGACCCATTATGTTCTATGATATCAACCAGGGCTTGGGACATAGTGAGTGTGTGCACTGGGAAACCATCAATATAGTTCTGAGTGGGGTCGATATGCCCACTTCATATGGGTTGCTTAATGGCCTTGTGGCAAGATTTTGCACCTTGGAAAATGTTCAATTACCAATTTACCAATTACCAAAACAAGTGCATCAAGGACCCAGCTATAGGTAAATAGATGTGGACTTCTGTGAGGGTTCACTGACAAAATATCGATGTAAAAAATATGGAAGTAAAAAATATTGATGACAAAATTTAGAATGCAAAATTATTGACTCCCTATACTTGCTGCTTCTATCTTACAAGCTCCAAACAGCACAAAGGCTCTCTTTAACTTTAACATTGTCAAGAATCTCTCTAATCCAAACTGTATGAGTAATAAGGTGATTGCCTCGCAGAAGCTCTGTGACGAGATTGCTGTATATTTTGAAGAGAAAATTGCCACAATCATAGGTAACCTTCAGAATTCGACATTTAATAACATGGAGACCAAACTCCCTGAGCCTAAGTAAGAGCTGGGGGATAAACCTACCTTTTATTTTTATTTATTGGCATGTCAAAAACAACATGGGACATAAAATGCCCAACAATGAGGCGTACCCGCCCCATACAACTGTACTGCATTACAACACTCCTTTTCCAATAGGGCTCACTTCGTACATATTATATCACATCTATATACATTCCCTCGCAATGCTGTTACAACTGTTCATCCAACCCAGTTAAGTATTACACCAGATAATGCCAGTAGTCCTTTGGTCGCGCTCGTAGCGGTAGTTCGTCCTCATATAATTTCAAAGTATCCTTACAATACACCAAATCACTTAAACATTGTTTGAGCCGTGGTGTCTTCTTACCCCCCCAACATAGTGCTATGCTACGTTTGGCCATGAGGAGGGCTAGTACACAACATTTGCGTTTTTTTGCTTTAACATTTGGTAGTAGACTCAATAGGCACGATTGTATTGTACATGGTATCTTGCTATCTACCATCTTACCCAGTAGTTCTGTAACCTCTACCCAAAATTGTGCCACCTCTCGACAATACCATGCCATATGTATAAAATCTGCGTCTTCCATTCCACTACGTTGACATCTGGAGTCTGCTCGCAGGCCATATTTGTGCAATGTTTGTGGCGTTTGATTCGTGTGATTTAAGTATCTAACGTGTATTAGCCTTAGATTTCCGTTTGGCGTTAGTATTTCAGTGATTGTGCCTGTCGCGTTCCATTCATCTACAGTTAGTGGTGTATCTAAGCACGCATTCCATTTCTGAATCGCTTTATGCGCTGTATCCCCTATTTCAGCTTGCAATGCAACATTCAACCTGGACACTAGGTGTCTGGGGTCGGATGATGTGATGAGCATCTGCAGGGTCAATAATATGTCAGGTTCTGCTGGATAGGTCGGATAGTGTGCTTTGAGTGCTCTCTGTAGCCTATAGTATGTAAATCTAAAAAGCGATGTTTGATTCTGGATATACGCTAGGTCCTTTAATGTTTTAACTGTTCCTTCATGATATAAGTCCCCCAGTTTATCAAATCCTACCTGCTTAAGGAGCTCCATCCCCACTTTCTCTTGTGTAACAGACAGAGCTGGGTGATGATGCAACGGCATTTCTGGAGCGTATATTGGCCGTTTGTCCACTTTTTTAGCTATCAGCTGCCATGCCTCAGTTGTAGCATCCACTATATTAATATCTTGCTTATGTAATGGCGGTCTGATATGTGTCAGAATGGCATCCAGGGGTATAGGGAGGGCATCTCCGTCTTCCACTGCTACGTGTGTGAGGAATGGGATGGAGTGATACCAAAAATGGGCATATTGGGCTTGCGCGCACAGATAGTACAGTAGAAAGTCTGGGACCTTAAATCCCCCTTTCGCATATGACAACGTCAGCGTGTTTAGATATGTCCTAGCAGTCTTTCCTGCCCAAATTAACTTTAGGGTCGCTGATTTTATTGCTCGAAATACTGGCGCTGGCGGCTTTATTGGGATATTATTGAATAGATAGAGTATTTTTGGCAGTATCACAATCTTTACTATAGCTATTCTATCCGCCATAGATAGTGGAAACTGAATCCATCTGTCTATTTTCTGCTCTAGTCCTGCGATCACTTTACAGTAGTTCGTGCGGATCACTTCCTCAGGGTCCCTATGGAACCACACCCCCAAGTACCTCACTGGGTCTGTTTGTCAGTCCAAGGGGTAATCCAATTGAAATGGGATAGTGTTGTCAGTGAGCGGTATTATTGTGGATTTCGCCCAGTTGATCCTGAGCCCAGATTGATATCCAAATTTGACAAATTCCCGTAAAAGCGGGTTCAGATTGTCTTTGGGATCTCGCACATACAGCAACACATCATCCGCGTAGAGCGAGATGTGGAGCGGTCTTTGGGGAAATTGCAATGCCGAATAGTGGTGTTCCTGTCGAATTTTACATGCTAGGGGCTCAATGGCTATGGCGAATAGAAGAGGGGAGAGCGGGCATCCTTGCCGTGTGCCTCTCTCTATAGCTATGGGGTCCGAGATATATTTGTTAATCCGAATTCGTGCTATGGGTTTTGTGTATAACAGCACCACCCATTGAAGGAACATTGGTGGGAAGCCCATTCTACACAAGATAGTGCGCAAGTATACCCAGGCTATGCTGTCAAACGCCTTGGCGGCGTCTAATAGCACTGCCGCCGCTTTCGTCTCAGGGGTCAAATAGTGAGACAGTGCAAACAGGGTTCTCGTGTTGTGGGAGGTCGATCGGGTGGGAATGAAGCCCGACTGGTCGGGAAGTATTAATCTCGTCATTAAACACTGCAGCCTTGTCGCCAGGATTTTAGAAAGTATTTTGGTATCGACATTTATTAGCGATAGTGGACTGTATGAATCGCACGCAGCCAGATCTTTGTCTGGCTTCAACAGTGCTAGAATCATAGCCTCCCTTAGTGAAGGTGTAGTGTAGTTCCTATTTTCCCTATAGGCCCTGCGCATTGGAATAACATAAACAGCAGTTTAGACGTAGGACTGAGGTCTTTTAGGTCTCTACTGACTATGTTAGACTTAATTTAGGTTTGCGCCAGCTAGCTCACAGGTCACTGGAAACTTTCTTGACTGCATAGGAAGTGATCAGCTTCCCTGGCTCAGACAAGAAGGGATTCAGCTTCCGACAACTGCATAAACATGACAACTTTGCTCCCTCAGAATAAGAGTCAATCTCTAGAGTCGTGTGAAACAATAGACAGCTATTTCACTCAGTCAGATGTGCATACTTAGTTTCACCAGGGTGCAGAGAATAGAGAGACGGGCGTTTTCAATAAAGATATTATTTATTGAGCAGTCTTCCTTCTCATGCAAGAGAAATGAATTGCCACAATTGCAAGACTTGTTATAAAGTAAAGTACGTACAGTAAAAGGAGTATTATGAAATAATACTGTAAAAGCATTGATATGGTTTCTTAGCGATAAGACACTTTAAAATGGATAAAATATATATACATATATACATAGGCTAACGTGCTCAACTGGTGCTTCTAAAATACGCCTACCCCGGTGTACCTGGCCTAAGCCTAATACGTGGGAAGGAGTAAGTAAGTAGCAATTTAAGTTAAGTAGGTTTGTTGCCAAGGATCTGTTCAAGAATTCTCTCTAAGGGTTTATTCAGCACTGTGCCTTGGGAATAGAATGTAGGAGGTCTGGTATCTCCCTCTCAGGACTCGATATTCCAGTCACCCGCAAGGGTAGGCTGGAAACGCCGGAGCTGGATTTTCTCGGCAGGAGAAAAGACAGCGTCTTTCTCAGCGGGTCAAAGAGGAGGGGCAGCGTCCGTGGGCTTCTCGCTTCTGCTGGGCTCTCGGAAAGTAGATTAGCTGCTCTGCTCCCGAATCACCACTGTGTATTTGCTTAAGGCAACGTTGGTATATTTATACCTGAAAGGTGCTGAGTTTGACGTAAGGTTTGGACATAAGACGTCACTAAGAACTGGTCGTTCTTACAGTGCTCGCAGGAGTTCTATTACAAATCAAAACAAAGCAAGCGGGGCTTTCCCAGGTTGCTGGGGGTTTGGTGTGTCGAAAGAACTCGGTGTGCTCTCTAGGAATCTAAGGAAGTAGCTTCTGCTGTGTCATGGACTGCAGAGGCGATTTACTGAAAATATGGCTCTGAATATTATGCCATTATAGGGATATGTATTGATTATAGCCGTATAGGGGCATAAGGTCACAATATTGAATCGGGTTCCTAGATAAAACACATCACCCACTCCACGGTTTTATGTCCATCAATCACTAAAAACTAAGCAAAAAAAAAAGCATGTGTATTCCAACCCACCCCAAAATACATTTTTGCATTTGAAATGGTGTATGCGAAATACACGGAATGTTATAGGTACTGTACGTTTTTAAGCAGTGTAATCATTCAAAAGTGCATATATATTCACTTGAACGATTTGCGAAATTACGCATGAAACGTCTCTGATTACAGAAAAGAAGGTCGAGACTATTTCATCACATATAAATGAAATTGCATGTGATCTTGCTAGAGGCTGCAGTAATATATTGTCTCTAGATTTGCTAAAAATAGAAGCTCTGTTCTTTATGAATAGTTCTACTGTAAGCAGAGTACACGTGCCAAAAAAAATAAATATTTTGGAATTTTGGAAAAAAATAATTTCGTTTCAGGGAAAAATATAGTTCCAAATGTGTTCAGTAGCATTTGTTATTTAAAGCTGAAGGCCGAATTCAGAGTTCAGGGGAATGCTGTGTGCCGGTTGGCTCAAAAGTTATTCTTTTGGTTCAGGGGAGAACATGACTTCAGATAGATGTGCAAAAAAACAGTCTACAGCTTCAGGTGAAAGTTCAACCATGGTTGAAAAAGCTGTTACCGGGCAGTCGTGAGAATGATTGCTATCATCGATTTCAGGATCAGCAATGCTCACAGAAGCTCGTACCTGGGTGATGTTGCTCTCATTCCTTGCTTCACTGCCACCACCTAATCGTAGTGCAGAAGTCTCAACGAATGCCGTCATCAGGATTGGTAACCACTGGGGACAACACGATGCATGAGCCGTTACTGGACTTAGCAAAGTATCGACATCCATTGGTACTGGTGATTGAAGTGTAAGACAGGTGTCTAACATGCATTCTTCTCCGCATAGCATACATCGAAGCACAGTTAAGATGCAGTTCTGCCATATAGGTGTGAACGAAAGAAACCAGGTCATATTCAGATCTCTTAGGGCTAATCCAAGGACTTTAGTTATGCGGTCCCGGTAGCGTACTGCTAGGATCGTTTCTTCCATCCTTGCCGGAGTCATGTCTTTGTTTTGGCTTGCCATATCGGAGCAGAAAAGTCAAAAATAGGATTCCTGCTACGAGTCCCAAAAGTAGTGGTAGGCCACCAAAAACCGAATGGACAAAATTGGGAAAGATGCCCAGGACTGCTTCGAAGGGTGTTAATAGTCCCGAAAAAATTGTCTTAAATACATTCGAGATACCAGTGGCATCCGACATATTTAGGATTTGGTTGAGCATTTCTGTGAAATGCACGGGGCAATTAGTTGATAAAAGTGTATGTATCTCTGCCGTTGTCCTTGCAACTTGAAGATCATACGTTTCTTTTGATGACGTGATGGGCACTGTTGTCTGTAAAAGCACAGACTTCATTCTGCTTAAAATATCAATTCGTATAGAAGAGATATTCAACTGAGGCCAAATCGTCGCCTCTGAGTCTCCAGGGCCGTTAGGATACAATGCTTGCATACAGCAAGTGACCATGGAACTGACGCTTAAGAGATATGCTTTCCCTGGCACCAAGCCACAACAGCTGTGGTCCGTTATTAGAACGTAACTCCCGTTAGAAAGTTGTCTAAAGAATGGCTCTATCTGTGTTGCAGGTGTGCCGTGCTGGTGGCATGAAAGGTTATTTGAAGTCCCCTCACAGGCCCCATGTAAATTAATACCCTGACACAGAAGTATACCACTCAGTGATTGTTTACAATTATTACCACTAAGAAATACATTCTGGTTTTTGTCACTATAACACATGTGTGTATATGGTAATTTCCATGTTGTTTTAATGTACCCTTTACCCAACCTTTCATACTGGCCTGCTGGTATATACTATTGGCATTTTTTTAAATTGGAAAGTTGTTATCGGAATTGTGATAATCCCATGTATTATCCATTCAATTACAGGTCTTTCTGACATTGTCAATGGTAATCTCTCAAGTTTTTCAATGCTCAGAATCGTATAGTCTGCTCCTTTCTGTGCCAAACTGATTTGTTTATCAGTAAGGTTAAAGATAGAGAACAATGACGTTGTGTTGATTAAACGCCAAGGCACATAGCCTGAACGCAGGTTTTGCAACGTCCAGCCTAGCTGTACAATAGAACGTAATTGGGACTGACCATGTTGTAACATTAGTAAGTCCTGATCCATTATATCTAGAGCAGATGATACAACACTGTCCAATGAATATATTCAGGAGGACAGAGTCATTAACCCATTGTCCACAACAGAAAGTGATTTCTCCAAATGAATACGATCAATTTCTCGTATTTTCTCTTCTGTCTCAATTTGAGTCACTTTCCATGCCTCGTTGTAAGCAGCATATATACTGGCCGCTATGAAACGTTTTTGACGCTGTTTGCGTGGTCCCATTATGAAATCGCGCAAGTCAGCACCATCTTTAAGTAAAGACAAGTGTTGCTTAATTTGTGCCAGTGTGGATGTTTGTAACCATTCAAGGCATAGTTTCCCTATATTTTGTTCAGGAATCTGTCTTGACATTTATTTGTGTCTGTTGGCCAGATTAACCACTTTTTCCAATCAGGATGTGATCTGTTTTGATGTAAAATCTGTGATACGTCTATCTCAATATCTGTGGTTGTGTTATCAGGTATTGGCTTTGGAATAGACGGTTTGTTTAAGTCTTTGATCTTGGCTAGGCCAAGACAGGTCGTTTGTTGAATGGTGTCATTCAAGAACATTATTTGTTCTGGGATCATGCAAGCTTGAAATAATGCTTCTAGGCCTTGTACCTGCCAATCTTTTGTACCCCAGATGGTTTTTGTTTCAATGTTGTTTTTCCAGAAATCAAAACCAAATGTAATCATTTTTTCATAAAATGCTTCTGAATATATCAATTTGGTATTTGTCAGCATGGTTTTTGTCCCTGTTTTATCTATCAGTTTATAATAAAAGGTTTCTGCATCACTTGTGTTAAACCCTGAGAAGTATTGGAATTTCTCATAGAATGTTTTTGAACTGCTTTTAGGTGGAGTAGCACAATGTTCCCATTGATTATATTTAAAAACATTTCTAGCTTGAGCAGATTTATGCAAATAATGGTCACATAATGGGTAAAACAATACATGTATTCATAATTCGATGAACCTTGCAAATAATCATGTTCTGTAAATTTTGCTGACAAAACTAAATCCGACATCATATTATTTATGCTTTCAAAGTCCCAATCATCAGAGAATGTACTTGGTTTTACAAAGTCACTTAATGAAACCTTAAACTGATGAGGATATTTCAAGAGTTCGACCGGTCCATATATTTCGTAATCTGTTTTGTCCCAAACTACCCCGTCGGGTATTGGAATTGCTGTGACATTCACTGGTGATAGTTCTCTTTTCTCGATGTGAGATGACTTGTGTGGCTTCAGAACTAAGTTGATGTTCTGACTTGCTGTGCCATTGTACTGTATTTTCCCTCAATGAATTTTCCCAAACAAAGTACCATGATGAGCCAAAGCAGGAGGAAAAATACCCCTAGCACAATCCAACATTCTAACCATGGAGAAATAAGATAGGTTTCTTTGAGTTGATGAAAGAGTTCTGTTGCTTTGTCTTTAAAAGTCTTTGTTGCTGGCATTACTTCAGGCTCGCTTTGATCTTAAGAAAAAGTATCGAAATTGATGAAGTAGCCAGATGCAGTTCTGTCAATTGTTGGAATTGTTTTTTCAATTTGCCTTTCATTAGCACATTCTGATGCTACATCATTGTAGACTGTGTTTCATGACGAACTGTTTCAATTTGGGTTTCAAGAGTCACAAGTTTCATGTCATTTTTGCATAGTCCTTTTTTATTCACTGCAACTTTATCAAGTGTGATTAGTCTCTCAGTTTGAACCTCTTGGATTGTAGCAAATTTTAGTATTCTGCTATTTCTTGGGAGTCCACTGGGCCTACTACTTATTATTGGCCACATGATTGTGGTTTTACCAGGTCGATTGATACAACTCGGTTCTCCTTTTTACCAGCAAGAGGCGGTAGTACCACTGATCTTGTTCCATTGATTGCTAAGACAGGTACTGCTTTTCTGTAAGAATGCCCAAATTCCTTCTTAACCGCTATTTTATCTCTGACCAGATCCCCAATCTTTGGAATCCAGACAGGTCTTGCTGGGACAGGTGGTGTGTCTTCAGTGGTTGTTGGCTGTTGTTTTAACTTTATGTTGCTCAGGGCTTTTCTTGTTTCATTTAAGTCCTGTAAAACAGCCAAACGATCTTTGATGTCAAAGCATTTTTTCATATCTTTTACCACTGAAGCATGACTATCTAAGTCTTGAACATACATTCTAGTTCCGAACAATAGTTCGTACCGGCTGAAACCTTTTAGAGAATTTCTTGGCAAGTTATTAAGACTACATTGGACACTTGTTAAATGCTGGACCCACCCATCACCCGAACCTAATACCATTGCCGTTACAGATTGCTTTATGTCTCGTTTTTTTCTTTCCACAACCCCGTTTCCCTCAGGATGGAAGGGACAAGAGAACCGCACCCCAATGCCCATGCTGATCATGGCCTCCTTATAAGCTCGAGAGCAAAAAGCAGGACCCTGGTCATAATGAAGCATGGCAATTGTGTATGTGCCGAAAAAGACGCGCACATTTTTTATAACAGTTCTCGCGTCAGCCGAGCGCTGGGGCCACATTTTCAAGTGAATATAGTCTTTAAAGTAATTAATAGGACTCTGGATTTCATGTGTAGATAGCCCTATGCTACCTACAGAAATGGCCATGGCATTACTCCGGTTGTCTCGTTACTGCGGTCTCTGTTGCAGTCTGGACAGCTCTTTGCAAATTTATAATGTTGCAGGCTCATCCCCGGCCACCAGTATTCTGATGGTAATTCTGTCAGAGATTCCTTCATCTGTTTGTGCCTTGGACCTTTACCCATGTGTGCGTCTGCTATTAATAAGATTCTCCGGTTCGTGTTTGGAATTACCCTATCCCCCACTCCAGGGATTCCAGCAAAAGGAACGGAGTTTGCATCAATTACGTATGTATAATTGAGTGGATAGTTCACAGGTAGTGCTGCACAGTTGCCTTTTGAAGACATTTTTACCACCAACATGGTTTCCCCGTCTATGCATTTTTCTGAACGCTTTTTTGTGGCTACGGAAGCCGGTTTAGTTGCTTCCGCTTTGGCTGTATTAGCCAATGAATTCCCTGCAACGTGAACCCCATCACGTTGATGACTCAGAGTGTGTATCACGTGAGTCTTTTGTAGTTCTTTCTTTAAAAGAACTACCTGTTTCCAAAGCATTTTATGCTTGATTGTGGCACCTGTGTCATCTTTGTAATCATTTTGAACCCAGTTCTGCAAATCATTATTGTAAGATTTGACGCAGAAATACGAATCACACACTATTAGTGTTGAGAATTCACGTTCTGCATTTTCAAGCGCCATCTTTAAAGATTTGATTCCAGCTCGCTGAGCCAAACAGTTTCTCAGTGATTCAGTTTTTGTTACTTTCGGTCTGAATTTACCGCAGAGCCAGCGACCTTTAACAATCACGCAGGCTGCATTGTAGGATTTATCATCTACATTGTATTGCTGTACAAATCTGTCTGTATAGATTATACAAGAGTATTGTTGGAGAGGCAGATTTTCGATTGGCAGAGGATATTCTTCTTTATATTTTAAATCATTCAGTTTTTTCATGTTCGGGACAAAATAGTATGTCACGTCTTCTGCCGTTATTTTGTATATTTTATGAGGTTCGCTAATTCTGGTATCTGCAGTTTCCACTTGAATGTATTCATTCGTGTCCACTGTCTCCAGATGATTCATCAGGATCTTGCGAGCTATGCTGATTTCTGCTCGCTGTCTAGCATTGTCTGTGCTCACTCTCCGTTTTTCAGCTGTGTCCTCAGTATCCTCGGCATGTTTGATTACTTTAATACTGGCTACCTTCTTTCTTTGAAATTGTAATTTTTTACTTTGAGCAGGTTCCTTGTCTTTGGACTTGGCGTGCTCTTCCCTGTGGTCTGACCGTCCTCTTCTTTCCGATTTCTGTGAAAAAGATCGAGAGGGACGTGTATCAATATCTTGATATCTATCAGGCTTTTTCAAATTATCCCTATTTCTAAGGTTGTATCTTTTTTCAGAGGGCTCCCTTTGGGGAGACTGGTGTTCTCGATTCAGAGTTCTTTCTCTCCGCCGAGGAGACCTTCCTCTGGACTGGAAACCTTTTTCTTTGGGAGTGGATTGTTTATTTCCATCCCAGCTCTTTTTAGGAGTGTTTAGATTATTTTTAATAAATAATTTTTCAGGATTTTCAAGTAGTTGGGGTTTTACTGGTTTCCCACCCAAACTATCTCTACCTAGTTCTTCATAGCATTTCTCTATGATTTTGGCAAGCTCAATTGGTTGATATGTTATATCTGTTTCTTTCAATTTTTGGCGGATCGCCACAGATGCTGCTTCTCCTTTTATGTTGGCTAGTAATATAGCCGAGACCTGCTTGAAGTCTTTCAGTAATTTCATACCAAGAGTTAAAGCAGGTTCTGGACCGTATTCATTCTGAATTTGTTTTAGCACATCTGGTATTACCGCCATGGACGGACCACCATGTGTTTTTGTGTAAATGGAAGCAAAGACTGTGCCCCAAGTGTCACAGTCCTCCACATGTGGTGCGACCCCCATTGGAAGGCAGATAGTCAGAATTCTATGTTTCTCAATAGGGGTAGTATTCGGGAATACTGCCTCTATTTGAGTTATTTTCTGTGCTAGCCAGAATGGAATTTGTTCCCGTTTTGCGGGTGTTTTTCCCAGACATGAATGTATGTTCTGTGGTGTAATTTTATTTGTGTTTCCCTGATGAGGGGTCAGCTGTGGAATATTAACAGCTGGTTGGACTGTTGCTGTCCGCATTACATATTGGACTAACTGTCTGTGAATTTTAATCAGTAATGTTAGCTGTGCTAAAAGTTCTTCGCGTGACATTTTATCAATGTCTGGATGTGGTGTGTATCTGACTAGAACCGGCCACATTGCTCCTGGCCTACCTAGTGGACCGAGCCTGGTGATGTGATCATTATGTTTTAGGGCGCCTTTAAACCAGAGCAGGTGCTCTTGGTAATTTAGTGGTTTTTCAATATCCTCAAAAGGTGTACATTCTTCCGGTGGTTCCTCTATTTTGTAATAGTGGAACTCGTGTGTTGTAGCGTTTGCCGCTGGAAAGTATATCCATGAATAGAATACCTCTGTCTGCCGATATTCATGTGCCTCTATCACGAAAATGACTGTACCACCTCGTGATGTCAGTCCGTTTTCTATAAGTTTTAAAGTTATAGTTTTTCTTATGTTTGCCGGGATGATAATTGCACCCGGTTCATTAAACCCTGTAACATCGAAACCCCGTTGATTCGCATCTACTGCGGTTTCATCGGTTTCTTTGTTGTCGCCATGTTCTGACATTGTTTTAATTAAAGCTTGCAGAGCAGTTTTCAAGGAGACAAAGATTAGGTGCACAATATTTCGGAACACTGTATCCTTCAATGTTGACTAAACCAAAAACTCTACATAGGAATCTCTTCCTACTAAGTTCCGGCGGATTTTAACCTTTCACCCACTCCAGACGTCTATTGGAGTATTTACGGGAGAAAGGGTCTGTGTGAAAAAGCACGACTGAGTTACTCTAACGTCTTGCGTTAGTTTTATCGCCTTACCAAACGTTGGGCGCCATGTAGTGTAGTTCCTATTTTCCCTATAGGCCCTGCGCATTGGAATAACATAAACAGCAGTTTAGACGTAGGACTGAGGTCTTCTAGGTCTCTATTGACTATGTTAGACTTAATTTAGGTTTGCGCCAGCTAGCTCAGAGGTCAGTGGAAACTTTCTTGACTGAATAGGAAGTGATCAGCTTCCCTGGCTCAGACAAGAAGGGATTCAGCTTCCAACAACCGCATAAACATGACAACTTTGCTCCCTCGGAATAAGAGTCAATCTCTAGAGTCGTGTGAAACAATAGACAGCTATTTCACTCAGTCAGATGTGCATACTTAGTTTCACCAGGGTGCAGAGAATAGAGAGACGGGCATTTTCAATAAAGATATTATTTATTGAGCAGTCTTCCTTCTCAATCAAGAGAAATGAATTGCCACAATTGCAAGACTTGTTATAAAGTAAAGTACGTACAGTAAAAGGAGTATTATGAAATAATACTGTAAAAGCATTGATATGGTTTCTTAGCCATAAGACACTTTAAAATGGATAAAATATATATACATATATATATAGGCTAACGTGCTCAACTGGTGCTTCTAAAATACGCCTACCCGGGTGTACCTGACCTAAGCCTAATACGTGGGAAGGAGTAAGTAAGTAGCAATTTAAGTTAAGTAGGTTTGTTGCCAAGGATCTGTTCAAGAATTCTCTCTAAGGGTTTATTCAGCACTGTACCTTGGGAATAGAATGTAGGAGGTCTGGTATGCTGGAAACGCCGGAGCTGGATTTTCTCGGCAGGAGAAAAGACAGCGTCTTTCTCAGCGTGTCAAAGAGGAGGGGCAGTGTCCGTGGGCTTCTCGCTTCTGCTGGGCTCTCGGAAAGTAGATTAGCTGCTCTGCTCCAGAATCACCACCGTTTATTTGCTTAAGGCAACGTTGGTATATTTATACCTGAAAGGTGCCGAGTTTGATGTAAGGTTTGAACATAAGACGTCAATAAAGATGTCATTAAGAACTGGTCGTTCTTACAGTGCTCGCAGGAGTTCTATTACAAATCAAAACAAAGCAAGCAGGGCTTTCCCAGGTTGCTGGGGGTTTGGTGTGTCGAAAGAACTCGGTGTGCTCTCAAGGAATCTAAGGAAGTAGCTTCTGCTGTGTCATGGACTGCAGAGGCGATTTACTGAAAATATGGCTCGGAATATTATGCCATTATAGGGATATGTATTGATTATAGCCGTATAGGGGCATAAGGTCACAATACTGAATCGGGTTCCTAGATAAAATACATCAAAGGTGGCAGTGTTCCCTTCTCATGTGCATCCCCCAGCATAGCCACCACATGGGGGGCCAGCAGTTCTACAAAGGCCTTATAAAATTCCCCCATGTACCCATCTGGGCCAGGTGCTTTGCCATTCGGTAAGGATTTTATGATCTCTGTGACCTCCTCTACTGTGACTGGATGGGATAGGTACTGTCACTGATCATCCGATAGCCAGGCCAGTGCTACCGTGTCACAGTATTGCGCTATTTCATCTGCCGGAGCGGTTGTGTCAGCTTTGTACAACTGCCCGAATGTATGTCGGAATGCGCGCTAATTTTGGCCGTCAATATAGCTCCAGGTCTCCCAGCCTCGCCATAGCGTCTTGCTATCTGCCGTTTATGCACATAATTTAGTTCTGCTTCTGCATGTTTTTGTTATTCATTCAGCTCTATTCGAATCTTACTCAATATACCCGGATCTTGTGTCTGTGCATACTCCAACTCCAGTTCTCTTATTTTAGCTTCCCCTTTCGCCAATTGCTGTCTTAGGTCTTTCAATTTCCCTGAATTTGTGCTAATACAGACCCCTCTAATTGTGGCCTTAACGGCCTCCCACAGAAGTAGTCTGTTGTTGGTGCATTGAGCTCAAAATACTCCGCTATTGCTTTACCTATTGTGTCTCTATATATCGGATCAATTAGGGCTTTCCCATTGAATCTCCAACTGAACGGGGGGCATATAGTTAAGCAATTCCATTATTAGTAACACCGGATTGTGGTCTGACTGTGTCCGAGGAAGGTGTGTAACTTCTACCATCCATTGTGGAGAAGTGTGGCTCAATGGTTAGAGCGGCAGACCCTGATGCAGAGGTCTAGCCCGGGACCAGGGTTCAATTCCCCGCCTCGGCGGGTCTTGGGCTCAAAATTCCACGGACCTGATAATTCTCGCCTTGGTGCCTATTCCAATCTTGGAGTCCCACTCTGCAACTTTGGGCAATAGCTTGCATAATCTTCACAACGGCCCCCACAACGCTAAGGATGCCTGGCCTCCACCTTGGGGGTAACCAGGAGTGGACACCTCACAGGGAAAGCCAGGATGGGTTCCACAGCGGTATTCGTACAAGCGCCTTGAGACCCTTGCGGGTGAGTAGTGCGCTATACAAGTATCAATTTACATTTACATTTACATTTACATTGTGACACCTCTGTCGACCCAAGCCAGTAGTCTATCCGTGACCAGCTGCTATAAGCCGCTGTTGTGTGCGTAGCTTCCCGTTTGTTTGGGTGTTTCGTTCTCCATAGATCCACTAGTTGCCTGTCTACCATTATGTCAAGTAGCTTTTTCAATGCTCTTTCGTGGGTTTCTGTCGATGTACTCGACCTGTCCATATCGTCATTTAAAGCCATATTGAATCTCCGCCCCAAATCACTGGGATGTCCGGTAGTTCAGTCAGTTTCATCCAGATAGTATTATAAAACTGAGGATCCTCTGCATTCGGGGCATATATATTTAGCAGGTTCATTCTATGTCCCCTGAGGGTACCCGTGAGGACTACATACCTCCCCTCATTGTCTGTGTGCACCTGTTCTATTTTGAAATGTAATCCTCTTCGTAGCAGTATTAGCACCCCCCTCGAGTACGAGGAGTATGCCGCTCCATATGTTGCCTCCGCCCATCTAGTACCAATACGTGTCTGTGCATGAGGGTCAGCAAGAGTCTCCTGGAGAAAGGCTATGTCAACTTGTAGGCGCGTCAAGTATGCCAGTATTTGCCTGATTTTCTTTTTTTTTTTTTAAGCCAAGTACATTCCAGGATAGTAACTTTAAACTACCTGCCTGCTGCGTCTCAGTCATATCCTGTCTCTAGGTCCATCATACTCAGGTTGGACACAGTAGCCTTGAATGTTAAATGTGATCTCTGTAGCAGTCTCGAATTATAAACAAGTACATTCCTCCCTTGGGTTCTGGCAGTGTTTCTCAAATGCAGTGGTACAATCCAAACTTCCCCAACACCTCCCCGCCGCCCTCCACCCACTTCAGCACCCCAATCATGCCAAAGACACACCCTTATTTTAACAGGTAACAGAACAGTACCATTGTAGGGGGTCACCCTATTGGGGGGTCCACTTGGGTCACACGACTACATCCAACATAGTGGATGTGTCCAGAGTTCCGTGTATGGTGCTAGTATATCTGAACTCTCGGTCAGTTATTTCTTATCACTGTGTGAGGCGACCGTACCATCGCTTTTCATTCACCTCACTTACACTGTCTGCGGTAATCAGCTCCTAGCGAAATCAGTCAATCCCGCAGTGCCACCAGTGGCCAGTGTATATCGTCCAGCCGTTGTCTTTCCTCCTCCCCCTCCTATCCCCAAACTTCCCAGCCATCAATCTATTAACTGGTCTCTCCGCTAATGCGTATATTACTTTACCACACTTCGCCGTGTTCTCCACGCAATTCCAGGTACAGTGCGATACTACACCAACGCACTTCGTCAGCCTCCCCTGCTGCAGTGTTCTAGTCGATGCAGCATTTATCTCCCCAGCAGTAGCCTACATATCTCATGTTGTGTACACTTATTAGAACAAGGTTTCCACTGCTCCAATGGGGATGTCTCAGTGCAATCCACCAATTTGCAGTTTAATCCCTCCTTCCATGTGTGGTATAACAATAGTTCTGTGGTGTAGTGCGCAATTTGTCCCAATCATATTCTTTGCTATTCCATCGTGATTCTCATTTCTGCTCGCGACTCAATCTGAATCCTGGTTGTGCTCCTGATGTCTTTGTTCCCGTCGCCGCTGTCCCAATTTTTTAATGTAGTCGTTCGCTTCCTTGGGAGTTTAGCATATCATCGATTTTCCATCTTTGGATATTTTCAATATAGCCGGGTAGAGCATCGCATATTCAATACCCATCTCCCTTAGTTTCTGCTTCGCCAACATGAATTCTTTTCGTGCCATCTGCACGTTGATTGTGAAGTTTGGGTAAAACTGTAGCTTATTACCCTGATGTTCAATCGTCTGTTTCTCCCTTGCCATTCTCAGTACCGCGTCTCTATCCCTGTAATTTAGCAGGCGCGCCACTATCGGGCGTGGGGGAGCTCCCAGCTTTGGTCTTGGTGCTAGCGTTCTGTGCGCACGTTCTACAATAATCAAGGTTGACAATTGTTCAGTCCCAAATATCGTTTTCAGCAGGTCCTCCACATATGTCTCCATCTTATCAGTGTTGGTTGATTCAGGGATACCCGCTATGTGTACATTATTGCGGCGGGATATCGCCTCCAACTCCTCAGACTTGTTTTTAATGACCTCCAACACTCTGTCGATTTCAGAACATTTCTGCGTTGTTGTGCGAGACTCATCTTCTACCGCCGACAATCGCTTTTCAGCCTCTTCTATTCGCTCACCATGCTTGTCGAGTTTCGCAGCCATATTGTCAACTCTCTGCGTGATGGAATCCAGTTTGCCGTGTACGTCCTGCAGGCTTTTGTGGATAGCTCTCAGTGTCTTCTCCATGCTATTATGTGACTCTGCATCATTATCCATTTCAGCGTCTGATGGCGCCCTGGCCCCTTTCGTTGCCTTTTTATTGTCAAATGGTAGCTTGGTCGGCACTTTTTCTGGCTTACCCATTCTGCTGGCTTCCTATATCCCAGCGGTCGCTATATAGGGCACACCAGGATGTGTTAGTAGGCTGGAGACAATCACTGTGCACTCTCCAATTACAAATATTGTACCGGCAACCCAGTCTTTTTTATTAGCAGCGCTTAATTTTAAACCCTTCACTCCTTTCACTCTCAGGTCGGTACTCTCTTTATTTCACCGGGATCCAGTCAAACCCAGCGTCGCCTCTGTTTTCCGTATGCGCTGATAGGGGACGTTCATTTATACCCCACCGGTAAGTCGAATCTCTCTCTGGCTCGCACTTCTCCACTTGGCTAGCCCTCTTTTCGCGCCCTTTTGGTGCGCAGCCGATCACGGGAGTGCTGCGTGTCTTCGGCTAGCCACCACACAGTGCGCAGCTGGCAGGGACTCTCCTCGTCTTTACTGTGCTTGCACTCGCAGCGCACATCCGTTCTCTTCCCCTCCTACTTGCCACCATTAGCTTCACGCCGCATTGCCGCCTCCGCTCCTTACTTGTTTATGGACGCCGCCATCTTGTGTCTCCAGGTCGCGCTCTGCCACGCTTCAGTATCACACGGGGTATGTATTTCCAGTAATCTTCAGTAGAGTGTCGCTTTGTCACCATGCACAGCGGTGGATGATATTCAAAGTTGTGCCGGCGCAGGAGTCCCGACGTTATTCCGAGGGCAGATCAAACGCGCCATTTTCTCGTTACATGATCTTTGCCAGTTATCAGCTCTCGGACACACATTATTCCGCTTCCCAACAACGAGCTGCAATGTTTACTAGTCTTTGCTGCAATTATGTCTGCTTACTTTATATTGTTCGCACTGCACTGTGTCACGTTCCCACACAGGTAGACGGGCCGTCTGGTCTCTCCATATAGTGAACTCACAGGGCCGCCATCTTAGCAGAAGTCGGGCGCTAGCCACTTCGGTCTCGAAGTTCGGTTCTGGGTCTAACGATGCTCGTTTCACTTATCATTGTTCGCCATCACGTTCCCGGCCCCTTCCGATTTTGTTATATACCGTTTTCGGTATTGATATCACCAGCTGTCTGCAATTATTACCCATTATTTGTCTCTGGCTGGCGGAGCTGCCTCAAGAGGCAGCCATTCCACTGTGCGCCCTCTAGCGCCCCCCCCCACCTTCATTAATAAATGTAATGAATTGACAGAGGAAGTCTTCCTTAGACTGGTACATAAGGTTTCTTCTGGTTCCCCCTAGACCCCTTTCCTCCAAGATTATGGAAGGAAGTGGGGCAAGAAATTCTACCCTGGCTACATCAGATATGTAATCAAACATTGGAGGTTGGTTTAGTGCCTGTTGCATGGAAGCAGGCAATAGTTACCCCTCTACCTAAATTTTTTTTCGCTGGATCCATCTGTCCCGGCCAACTTCAGGCCAATATCTCTTTTACCCTACCCAGTAAAGGTCCTAGAAAAATTGGTAAGCAGGGCTCTTTCAGATTTTCTTGAGGATAATTCTTTGCTGGTAAGGACCAATTTGGATTTTGTGCAAGACATGGCACGGAGACAGCATTAATAACTGTTATGGTTAGCCTTCAAAGGCGTGCTGACAATGAAGAGTTCACCGTTTTGATATTACTGGATATGTCAGCCGCCTTCGATACGGTTAGCCATTGTATCCTGCTGGATAGGCTAACAGAAATTGGGGTGAATGGAAGGGCTTTTCAATGGATACAATCTTACTTGTCTGACAGACAACAGACAGTATCCCTAACACCATTTACATCCCAAAAATCCCCAGTTTTTCATGGAGTGCCGCAGGGCTCGTATATCAGCCGCATTCTTTTTAATATATACCTGCGTGCTGTATTCCACCTGATTAAAGCGTTTGGGATTGAGTTGGTTAACTATGCGGATGACTCCCAATTGGTGTTTTTTTTGGAGGGGAAGCAAGCGGTGTCGATGAATATACTTCAGGATTGTATGCGCCACACTTCTAATTGGCTTCGGAATAATTATCTCCAATTTAACGGAGGTAAAACAGAAGTAATGTTCCGCCCTAGCAGTACCTTACCTCGTCAACTACCACTGAAGTTTAGACTTACCCCTGAGGAAGAACCCATGACCCCGGTAAGGGTGGTACGAAATTTAGAGGTTATGGTGGAAGATAATCTCCAGATGGAGGCTAAACCAATAAGACAATTAGCGTCTGTATGGTCCTCCTTCGAATGCTACGGCAGGTTCTACCATTCCTTCCAAATGAGACTCGTACCTTGGTGGTCAGAAGCTTAATACTTAGCAGACTGGACTATTGTAACACCCTGTATTTGGGAGCTTTGCAATACATCATTCAAAGCTTACACAGAGTCCAGTCTACAGCAGCTAAAATGGCCCTGAATAGGGAGCGTTGATCTTCCACTTCTTTGGCCTTGAAAGAGCTACATTGGTTGCCAATTCGGGAAAGAGTCCATTTTAAATCTTTGTGCATTGTGTTCAATGGACTACACGATTTGGGTCCAACACCGTTATCAAACAGGTTTAATTGGTACAAGCTTAAGAGGATGCTCCGCTCCTCCTCTATAAATTTAGCTGCAACATCCAGATTTAAACGATCTAGGATGGGAGGTCGGGCTTTCAGTGTGGTGGCAGCGCGCCTCTGGAACAAGCTGCCTCTTCGAATCAGACAATCCAACACCCTGACTATCTTCAGGAAAAGCCTAAAAACTTGGCTGTTTCCTAGAGGTTGTTAATCTAATTCTCCACCCCTGACCTTGCTGCTGCAACGGGGGCTATTTGTAAAAATCTGAGCGCCAAGATACTAGATAGTAGGGTGAAAGGTTTGCCCTATATAAGAAATAAATACATACATAAATACATACATACTTAAACAGGTAATTACAAAAATATGAAAAAAATATGTACAAAATATAGTTCGACAAAATACAGAATGTATATAGATATAAAATAACATATTAAATATGTTAAATAATAACATTTATATACAAAAATAAAGTAGATTTAATATAAATTAAAGAAAATTAAAAAAAATAAACTTAATTAAAAAAGTTAAACACACATACATAATAATTCATATATATTTACTTTAAAACAGGTAAACAATACATTTTATTTTATATCTTGAAATTATATAACATTTTACATATATATATAAATATATATATATGTACCAATAACATAAAATTTTATAAAAACCTTCTATTATAAATTAAACATTAAACTATTTAAAAATCTTCAAACTTAAATTTCACACTCTAGTGAGTGTAACAGTAGGGAAAGTTTTGGATAGGGGAGAAGTAAAAATTACTATTCCCACTCCTGTGAGTGCAACAGTAGGGAAAGTGTTGGACAGCGGAGGGTTACAAATTACTATTCCCACTCCAGTGAGTGCAACAGTATGGAAAGTGTTGGATAGGGGAGGGGTAAAAATTAATATTCCAATTCCAGTGAGTGCAACAGTAGGGAAAGCGTTTTAACAACAAAAATATTTAAAAAACTAAATAAATAACAAAAAATATAAATATGTTAAAAATTAAAATACAAATATATTTAACATTAAAAAAAGAATCAAGAACATATTATAATGGTAAATACATAAGACAAATACATACAAATATGATATTAAATAAGTAATAATTATCAAAAATGTAATTTTTTAAAATTATTTTATCGTAATTTTTTTTTATTTATTCGAAAACTTTTATAAACAAGCAATTCTCTTACGGGTATCAGAGCGCTGTACAGATTTGGCAAAATCATGGGTAACCAATAATTAGAAGTTATTTAGAACCATAAACATTATTTACATAAATGTATTTTTATTATTTCCTGCCTTTTAACACTACCCAATTCGTAACCCAAATCTACATTTAAAAAATGGACATCTTAATTAACATAATTAATTACCAATTAAAGAAATATGAATAATCTTTAAACAAATTAAAACTCATAAAAATGATTTAACTTCCCACAATTCCCA
Organism: Lissotriton vulgaris; assembly: GCF_964263255.1. Taxonomy (NCBI): domain Eukaryota; kingdom Metazoa; phylum Chordata; class Amphibia; order Caudata; family Salamandridae; genus Lissotriton; species Lissotriton vulgaris. Next base: position 208,894,625 of record NC_141691.1, read on the forward strand.
CAACCCACAGCTAAAATGAAACTGTAAAAAAATATTACACAATTAAAACGTATTTTCAATTAAAAAATGAACAGTATTTAAAACTAATTATAAAGTAAGTAAAATTAATTTACTTCCCACACCATACCCCTATAACACTAAAACCCACACACAAAAAATATAAAGAAATACCCTAATTAAATCAAAATTAATTATTTAATATTAATGATCGACTAATTTTTAAACAATTAAACACAAATTACTTTCCACCCTTTACCCCTTTAAACCCCACAACCTACACCTAAAAGTAATTACACAAATTCCATATGTAATGTTCAATTCATTCATTAATATTAATCAACAACTAATTATTAATCAATTAAACATAGATTTCTTCCCACCTTTTACCCCATAAACCCCACAACCCACACCTAAAGAAAATCACACAATTACCATAAATTATCAATTAATTAGTTAATATAAGTGAACAACTAATTATTAGGTGTTTTGAAAGATGATTTACTTGTTAACGAGGCTTTGTTCTTTCACCCTATGCCGTAGCCTCCCCCAACGCCCCTGACTCCTCCTGTCACAGGCCCCATACAGTGCATGTTTTAAGCACTCCAATTCACAGTGCTGCAGCAAGAGCCCGAGTAAAGGCCTCGACGTGCATGGCATACAACAGCCCCGCTGGGGATGGAACCCGTCTACAGCAGAGGAGCCAATATTCTGTTTGGTCAGCCTGACTCATTCATTGCGCAGCGCGGGTAGACCCTGTCCCCACATTACACGCTGTCTGCTCTAAACACCAGTTTCAGAGGAATGCTATTAATATTCAACAGGCCTCAGCCTGTCTAAGTGTAACCTCTCTATGATCTCACCAGAGGCGCCCACGTTTATAAATAAAGCAGGGTAAAAGGGGTCTCCTGTACACAGTGCTTGTTGTCAGTGCACAGAGGGCGGCATTCCCTGCTTTGCGTGTGCTAAGGCCGCACTCACGTGCAACCTATGCCAAAAATACCACATGCCAAGAAGGAGCCGTCCTGAAACCGGAAAAAGGACAACAGCCGGAGGGCAGGCACTGATGCAGTCACTCCCCTGAGCAAGGAGTAAGTAACATCAAGAGGCCCCTAGCAGCCTCCACTCTTCACCTATGCCTGTGAGAATTAATCTGAATCTCTTGTACAGGGCCCGCTACAAACTGATGCATATCTAGGCACTTGTTGAATGCTAGTATTCCCAGGTAATGCCAGTGCCTCTCACTTCACTGACACTTTACATGAGTGCTATATTCTTCTATCGAACCTCGGGTGCCTCCTTGTAAAATTGCCCACCTGCGTCAGCTTCTCACAATACCCAGCAGCGCCATCTGATCAGCCAGCTTTTCGGACTTTAGCCTAGTGCCTACTTCTGTCACGCCTAAACAATTGTTGTTGGAGGGCGCACAGCAATGTTCTGGAAATGTTAGTGATGTTCTTAATTAAATTTGTTTAAGGGTTGGGTGCTACATACAGGTGGCGCGTCCGTCCGGCGCGCGTTTATAAATGTAGACAGATCCTGTGTTCCGATCTAACTTGGGGACATCCCTGTGTGTTGTGCACACCATTGGTGCTTGAAAAAATAAGCTTCCAAATGGTAAACTGTTTATATTCTTTAATCGTATTTCTTCATTATTTTCATGGTTTACGACTCATTCTCTTTTTGTATACATTAAATATCCTTGAAATGGCTCCAATGCATTTCGGGTATTAAACCCTTCATCTGGGAGCTTCTGAAAACGACAAACATGGGTTTCTGAAATTGACAATAAAAGATATAGCTGTGTACATTATCTAATAGATAAAAGGTCGTAACATGCGGGTAGGGTTGGTGGGGTGAGTGAACGGATTACATAGCGTGGTGATCGGGAACATAGCATCGTGTCTTTTACTGTGTTCAAAGAGTGAGGCGTAGGCGGTTCAGTGCATTCAGATGTGCTTTAAAGTGTCTAATCGCGTTGGCGGCGATTGAGTAGTCATAAACACTCATGTGCTGGGTGTCGGTTAAGTATCTGTAAAAGAGTAAGCGGGATTGTGTGTTATTCGTAAACCGGTTTCTATGCGGCGGGCGTGTGGGGCACCTGCATGGGCTTCATTGCGTGGTACTTACATGCTGTTAGGGTGCTCCGTGCTCTATGGTTAGGTTTCGGCGTTCTCCGCGAGTCAGGAAGTGGACGACTAACACTCAGTGGTGTGTGCTAAATATAAACGACGGACTACACTTTTCCCGCAAACCAGGAAGTGGGTAAAAATCCTCAAGGTAAACAACGGACTGTATCATTCCCCGTGAGTCGGGAAGTGAATTACAAGTGAAAAACACTTGGCATGCACAATGTTCAAAAAATGTGTATGAATTGGAGAAACAATAATGAACAATAATGAAACAATAATGAAACAATAATGTGATTCCACCGTTAGGTGAATGTACGACCCCTCGTACTTTGGGAAGGTCTGTATCAGGCATAAAGCACCTTAGGAAAGGTTTTCTATAGGTAACATGAATATTCCAAGCGATCATTTAGTCCCATGGGTTTCATGGACTGTAGTCTATAAATCCATGTCATTTCTCTTCTTAAAAGTTCCTTGTGATTGTCTTTGCCCTCATGTTTTTCCACAACTTCTAGTATCAAGAATTTTAGTTGTGACACGTTGTGTCTGGACTCCGTGAAATGTACTGCTACATTGGACTTGGGGTTGTGTGTCCTGATATTGGACTTATGTTCGTTGATGCAAATTTTTCTTTTTCTTTCCGTTTTGCCAATGTAGATGATGCCACACGGGCATTTGACAAGGTATATGACATTTTGTGTGTCGCAAGTCGCACTGACTTTTAGTTTGATTTCATTCCCTTTCATCGGATGGTTGATGGATGTGCCTTTTATGATGCAATTACAATTACCGCAGTTCATGCATGGTTGAGTTCCTTTGTATTTGCTTGTGGTGATTGAGGTGTTGTTGAGGATCTCTTTGATGTTTGCACTACGGGTGTATGCAAAGATGGGGGGGCTTTTGAACGAGTCTCCAAAATCCTGTTCAGCAGTCAGGATTGGCCAATGTCTTAAAATGATCTTTTTGTAAGCAGCGCTTAGTGTGGAAAATCTTGATACTAGGACCATTCTGTCCTCCTGTGTTTTAATTATTCTTGTCAGTAATTTTTCTCTTGGAGTTTTTTGAGCTTTTTCTATGGCCTTATTTATGAGCTCCTTTGGGTAGCCTCTGTCTTGAAATCTTTTTCCCATCTCATTCAACCGTGTTGTTGTTAGTTGTGGGTTCGAGGTGATCCTTTTTACACGTAACATTTGTGATGTGGGTAGGTGTTGTTTTAGGGATCCTTGATGAAAGCTAGTGTATAGCAGGGTGTTATTTCTATCCGTGGGTTTGCGGAATAGATCTGTCTCAAAACCAGTTTCAGTTGTGGTGATTTTAACATCTAGAAAGGTTATGGTCTTATGGTTAACCTCCCATGTGAATTGAATTCTTTCGTTTGCTGAGTTTAGGGTTGTCAGTGCTTGTACTAAAGATTCTTCTGTGTTTCTCCAAATGATAAAAACGTCGTCTATGTACCTTGCGTACATTACTAGGTTGTTCGTCCAGTTAGGGTCATTGTAGATGTTCTCCTCTTCAAAGAGCTTCATGTAGATGTTCGCATAGGTCGGTGTGGCGCAATTGCCCATAGAAGTTCCGGACCGTTGCAGATAGTCAAGTCAAGTCAAATAATTTATATAGCGCGCTACATACCCAGAGGGTCTCAAGGCGCTTGAAGAGGGGTGGGGAATTATTTGTCGAATATCCAAGTTTTAAGTTGCTTTCTGAATGCTAGGTGGTTCTGAGTGAGGCGAAGGTGAATGGGAAGTGAGTTCCAGGTTTTAGCAGCCAGGTAGGAGAAGGATCTTCCTCCCATGGTTGTTTTGTTGATGCGAGGTACAGTAGAAAGCGCTTGGTTGGAGGAGCGTAGCTGGCGGGAGGGGGTGTAGAAGGAAAGTCGAGTGTTGAGGCATTCGGGTCCAAGTTCGTAAAGTGCTTTGTGTGTGTGGGTTAGGAGGCGGAATGTTATCCTCTTATTGACGGGGAGCCAGTGGAGGTTTTTCAGGTGGCTAGAAATGTGGTCTTTACGCGGGATGTCTAGTATGAGTCTGGCTGATGCGTTCTGGATGCGTTGGAGTTTTTTCTGAAGTTTTGCGGTGGTACCGGCGTATAGGGTGTTACCGTAGTCCAGGCGGCTCGTGACCAGTGCGTGGGTGACCGTTTTTCTAGTTTCGGTGGGGATCCAGCGAAATGTTTTTTTGAGCATGCGAAGAATGTTGAAGCAGGATGATGAAACGGCGTTGACTTGTCTGTTCATCGAGAGTGAGGAGTCCAGGATGACGCCTAGGTTCCGTGCGTGGTCCATCGGGATGGGTGCTTTTCCAAGGGCCTCAGGCCACCAAGAGTCATCCCAGGCGGAGGGGGAGGTACCTAAGATAAGGACTTCTGTTTTGTCTGAGTTCAGTTTCAGACGGCTGTGCTTCATCCACTCGGCTACTTCTTTCATTCCTTCATGTAGGTTGGTTTTGGCGGTGTTCGGGTCTTTGGTGAGTGAGAGGATCAGTTGAGTGTCATCAGCGTAGGAGATGATGTTGAGGTTGTGTTGGCGTGCGATGGTCGCGAGGGGGCTCATGTATACGTTGAAGAGGGTGGGGCTGAGTGAAGATCCTTGTGGCACGCCGCAAGTGACTTCAGTGGCCTCTGACTTGAACGGTGGGAGGCGGACTCTCTGGGTTCTTCCGGTAAGGAACGAGGTGATCCATTCCAGTGCTTTTCCTTGGATTCCGATGTTTCTGATGCGTTGTAGGAGGGTGCTATGACAGACTGTGTCGAAGGCTGCGGAGAGGTCAAGGAGGATGAGGGCGACTGTGTCTCCATTGTCCAGTAGAGTTCGAATGTTGTCTGTTGCTGCGATGAGTGCGATCTCAGTGCTGTGTTTTGCTCGGAAGCCGGACTGTGAGGAGTCGAGGGATTTGTTGGTTTCGAGGAAGGCAGCGAGCGGGTTGTTGACAGCTTTCTCGATGACTTTGGCCGGGAATGGTAGGAGCGAGATGGGGCGGTAGTTTTTGAGTTCGGTGGGGTCAGCTGTGGGTTTTTTCAGAAGGGCGCTGAGTTCGGCGTGTTTCCAGCTTTCCGGGAAGGTGGCGGAGTTGAGGGAGCAGTTGATGACGTCCCGGAGGTGTGGTGCTATGATGGAGTCTGCTTTGTTGAAGATATGGTGAGGGCATGGGTCTGTGGGGGAACCAGAGTGAATGGAGTTCATCAGGCGGATGGTGTCCTCGGTGGAGATAGGGTTCCAGTCGTTGAGGATGTTCAAGGGGGGTGAGGGTACGGCAGAAGGTTGGGAGGGTTGGTCTCCGGGTTGGTTGTCGAAGCTGTTGTGGATGTCTGCGATTTTGTCGTGGAAGAACGAGGCTAGGGAGTCGCAAAGGGTTTGAGAGGGAGTGATGTTGTTGGAGTTGGCTGAGGGGTTGGTAAATTCTTTGACGATGTTGAATAATTCCTTGCTGTTGTGGGCGTTGTTGTCTAGTCGGTCTTTAGGTGCAGCTTTCTTGGCAGTCCGGATCAGTTGGTGGTGTGTGCGGGTAGCGTTTTTGAAGGCGTCCTTGGTGCTGGTGTTTGGGTCTTTTTTCCAGGACTTCTCGAGGGAGCGACAGAGTTTCTTGGATTTCTTAAGATCATCGTTGAACCAGGGAGCGTTTTTGCTGCCTAGTTTGTTTTGACGTTTTTTCAAAGGTGCTAGGTTGTCGGCGCTGTTGGTTAGCCATTGAGTGAAGTTAATGGCTGCTTGGTTGGGATTCGAAGAGTGGGCAGGGGGGTTTTGAATAAGCGATGAGGAGATCTGGTCGATGGTGATTTTGTTCCAGTTTCTTCGCAGAGTAGGTTGAGGATGGTTGTGGGTTGTGGTCTTTTTGTAGACAAAGTGAACGCAGCTGTGGTCCGTCCAATGGAGAACTGTGGTGTGACTGAAGGAGATATGTTTGCTGGAGGTGAAGATGGGGTCGAGTGTGTGACCTGCGTAGTGAGTGGGGGTGTTAATAAGTTGTTTGAGTCCAAGGTTGGCGAGATTGTCCAGTAGGGTGGTGGCGTTGCTGTCGTTGCTCTTTTCCAGATGAAAATTGAGGTCTCCCAGTAGAATGTAGTCCTCGGAGGGGAGGGCGTGTGGGGTGATAAAGTCAGTGATGTCTTCACTGAATTGTGCACGGGGTCAAGTCAAGTCAAGTCATAAAATTTATATAGCGCACTACATACCCAGAGGGTTTCAAGGCGCTTAGGAAGGGGAGGAGGATTATTTGTCAAATATCCACGTTTTAAGCTGCTTTCTGAACTCTAGGTGATTCTGGGTGAGGCGAAGGTAAGCGGGGAGTGAGTTCCATGATTTGGCAGCCAGGTATGAGAAGGATCTGCCTCCCATGGTGGTCTTGTTGATGCGAGGTACAGTGGCGAAGGCTTGGCTGGAAGAGCGAAGTTGGCGGGAGGGGGTGTAGAAGGACAGTCGAGAGTTGAGGCAATCTGGTCCGGTGTCGTAGAGTGATTTGTGTGCGTGGGTAAGCAGTCGGAAAGTAATTCTCTTGTTGACGGGTAGCCAGTGGAGGTCTTTAAGGTGACCAGAGATGTGTTCGTTGCGTGGGATGTCTAATATGAGCCTGGCTGAGGCGTTTTGGATTCGTTGTAGTTTCTTCAGGAGTTTAGCGGTGGTACCTGCGTAGAGGGTGTTTCCGTAGTCCAGTCGGCTCGTGACTAGAGCGTGGGTGACTGTTTTCCTTGTTTCGGTGGGGATCCAGCGAAAAGTTTTTCTGAGCATGCGAAGAATGTTAAAGCAGGAAGAGGATACGGCGCTGACTTGTCTGTTCATTGAGAGTGAAGAATCCAGGATGACGCCAAGGTTCCGTGCGTGGTCTGTCGGGATGGGTGCATTTCCGAGGGCTTCCGGCCACCAGGAGTCGTCCCATGCAGAGGGGGAATTACCTAAGATGAGGACTTCTGTTTTGTCTGAGTTCAGTTTCAGACGGCTTTGTTTCATCCATTCGGCGACTTCTTTCATTCCTTCGTGTAGGTTAGTTTTGGCGGTGCTGGGGTCCTTGGTGAGAGATAGGATCAGTTGGGTGTCATCCGCGTAAGAGATGATGTTGAGGTTGTGTTGGCGGGCGATGGCCGCGAGGGGGCTCATGTATACGTTGAAGAGGGTGGGACTGAGTGAGGATCCTTGTGGTACGCCGCAGATGATTTCAGAGGCCTCAGACTTGAATGGTGGGAGGCGGACTCTCTGGGTTCTTCCGGTGAGGAACGAGGTGATCCATTCCAGTGCCTTTCCTTGGATTCCGATGTTTCTGAGGCGTTGTAAAAGGGTGCTGTGGCAGACTGTGTCGAAGGCTGCTGAGAGGTCGAGGAGGATGAGGGCGACTGTGTCTCCATTGTCCAGTAGAGTTCGAATGTCGTCTGTTGCTGCGATGAGGGCGGTCTCAGTGCTGTGTTTGGCTCGGAATCCAGATTGTGAGGGGTCGAGTGATTTGTTGGTTTCGAGGAAGGCGGCGAGCTGGTTGTTGACAGCTTTCTTGATGACTTTGGCCGGGAATGGAAGAAGCGAGATGGGGCGATAATTTTTGAGTTCGGTGGGGTCTGCTGTTGGTTTTTTCAGAAGGGCGGTGAGTTCAGCGTGTTTCCAGTCTTCTGGGAAGGTGGCGGAGTTGAAGGAGCAGTTGATGACGTCTCGGAGGTGCGGGGCTATGACGGAGTCTGCTTTGTTGAAGATGTGGTGAGGGCATGGGTCTGTGGGGGATCCAGAGTGGATGGAATTCATCAGGCGGATGGTGTCCTCAGTGGAGATTGGGTTCCAGGCGCTAAGGGTGTTAACGGGGGGAGGATGGTCAGCTGATGGTAAGGTGGGTTGGCTTCCGGGTTGGTTGTTAAAGCTGTTGTGGATGTCAGCAATTTTGTTGTGGAAAAAAGAGGCTAGGGAATCGCAGAGGGTTTGAGAGGGGGTGATGTCGTTGGAGTTGGCCGAGGGGTTGGAAAATTCCTTGACGATGTTGAAGAGTTCCTTGCTGTTGTGGGCGTTGTTGTCAAGTCGGTCCTTGAATGCTGTTTTCTTGGCTTTTCGGATCAGTTGGTGGTGAGTGCGGGTGGCGCTTTTGAAGGCGTCCTTGGTGCTGGTGGTTGGGTCTTTTTTCCAGGCCTTTTCAAGGGAGCGGCACAGTTTCTTGGACTTCTTGAGGTCATCGTTGAACCATGAAGCCTTCTTGATGCCAAGTTTGTGTTGACGTTTTTTCAGTGGTGCTAAGGTGTCGGCGGTGTTGGATAGCCAAAGGGTGAGGTTGGAGGCGGCTTCGTTGGCGTTAGAAGAGAGGGCTGGGGAGGTTTGAAGGAGCGATGTGGAGATCTGCTCCGTGGTGATTTTGTTCCAGTTTCTTTGTAGAGTTGGTTGGAGGTGGATGATGGGATTCGGCTTGTTGTAAGTGAAGTGAACGCAGCTGTGGTCAGTCCAGAGGAGATCTGTGGTGTGGCTGAAGGAGACGTGGTTGCTGGAGGTGAAGATTGGGTCGAGTGTGTGACCTGCGATGTGGGTGGGGGAAGTGACCAGTTGTTTAAGTCCAAGGTTGGCTAGGTTGTCCAAGAGGGTGGCGGTGTTGCGGTCGTTGATTTTTTCAAGGTGGAAGTTGAGGTCTCCCAGAAGGATGTAGTCTTTGGAGGGGAGCGCGTGTGGGGTGATGAAGTCTGTGATGTCTTCACTGAATTTTGCGCGGGGACCTGGTGGTCTGTAGAGGAGGGTGCCTCTGAGAGTTGTCTTGGGATCGATGTGGATCTGGAAGTGAAGGTGTTCGGAGTTAGCGAGGTTGGCGTCAGAGCTGGTTGAGATGCGGATTGATTTCTTATGGACGATAGCGATTCCACCTCCTGTATGGTCGGTGCGGTCCTTGCGTGTGATCTTATAGTCTTCAGGGATGGCAATGGCGATGTCAGGGGCGGAGGAAGCGTTCATCCATGTTTCTGTTAGGAAGGCGACGTCTGGAGAGATGGTGTCTAGTAGATTCCATAGGTCGATGGCGTGTCTGTGGTGTCATCTTGTCGGAAATAGCTGTGATAGAGCGTGAAGACGATTAATTCCATTAGGAAAGTTTGCATCCCTGTTTCTATGTCACTTTCGAGGATGGCTTTCTCAATGGCTTCTATCCCTCCGCTGTGGGGGATGGAGGTGTAAAGTGATCGTACATCCGCTGTACATAGAATTAGTTGTTGGTTCATGTTCGTTTTGATTTGTGCCAGTTTGAGTAAAAAGTCTGTGGTGTCTTGGATGTAACTTTTCATGTTCTTTACAATCGGTTGTAAATAGCGGTCTATTAATTTACCCACAGGTTCGTGAAGGGAACCTTTCGTTGAGACTATGGGCCTGCATGGTGGATCCATTAGATTCTTGTGGATTTTGGGGATCATGGTGATGGTGGGACTTTTAGGAAATGATTTTAATAGGTACCTCTTGGTCCTATCGTCGATGATGGACATCTCGTGTGCCTTGTTGATGATTTCGGCAAGTTCATTTTTTTATTGGTTCGTAGGGTTGGTAGGGAGTTTCAGATATAATTGTTCATCGTTGATGTGTTCATGCATTTTTTGTCTGTACATGCTGGAGTTCATCACTACTAGTGCACCTCCCTTATCTGCCTTTAAACATTTGATGTTGGTGTTGTTGGATATTTTGCGCAACGTGTCAAAGTCCTTCTGTGTTATATTTCTTTTCGGTGGTTTGTTGTAATTGTGTTTAGATATGTCTTGTCTTGTCAGTGTTTCAAAGAGGTCGATGCTCTTGTGACTGATGGGAGCTTCAAATGTGCTACTTGGTCTTAGTCCCATGAGTTGATCTGCTTTTTTTGTGATGGGTGGGATTACATGGTCGAAATAATGTCTCAGTTTAAGTTTCCGTATGAACTTGTACGTGCTTATTTGCAGTTCTAGATGGTTGGTTCTTGCTGTGGGTATGAAGGATGTGCCTTTTGATATAGTTTGATTTCGTGTGGACTCAGGATGGTATCAGAGATGTTTATGATTAGGTATTCTTCTTCTTGTTTTTCTTCATACTCCGTGTGTTGGACTGTTGGGATTCTTTTTCTTTTGTTTTTTCTAAGGCTCCTCCTGGGTCGTCTTGATTGTCTTGGCCTTCCCATAAAAAAGGAACCGCAGTTAGTGATTCAGCTGTGTTCTCATTTGTGGCCTGTGTGGTTTCAGTGGTTGGTGGTTGTTCACGCGTCTTATCCCTTCTTGGGGGTCGATTTGATGTGTCACTTCCTGAGGAGGATGTGTCTGTTTGGGGATTGAATGGTTTATTTCGTCTTCTTTGGGCATACACGTCTGCCCACGTGTATACCTCCCCCAATTTATAATCTTGTGTGTCTCTTCTGAATTTTCTGATTTTCCGATCGTTAATTTCTCTAGTGTGTTTTTCTATTTGCACTTTTGTATCCTCAAGAATTTTTGTTAGCTCCTCGGAGGTGGCCATGTTTGTCAATTCGGTTTCAATTTCCTTGATCTTTTTGTGAAGTTCGATCAATATGTTTGAAAGTTCTTGTACAATAAGTAAAATCAGGTCTAAACTGCACTTGTTTAAAATGGCGTTCCATTTTTCTTGGAAGGATTTCGAATTCTTACAAAGTGACGGTTTCAGCGCTATCCGTAACCCTCTGGGGATCCGCATCGAACGGGGATACTTAAGAAGGGTGCTGGCGTGGAGTTTTTGGTTAATTTCACGTTTGGATAAATACATTAATTGCCGAATACATTGTTCCTTTGTACGGTTGGAGGTGCTTGTAGCTATATCTTCATTGATTAATGCATATATGCAAGCTGTTTCTCCTTCATCAAAAGCCAGTATGTCAGCCCTGGCTTCTGTTGATCTGGCTATTTCTTCGTATTGCATGTTATCTTTGTGTGGCGTGCCGTCCTCCACTGGGCGGAATGTGGAAATGACTAAACAATTGTTGTTGGAGGGCGCACAGCAATGTTCTGGAAATGTTAGTGATGTTCTTAATTAAATTTGTTTAAGGGTTGGGTGCTACATACAGGTGGTGCGTCCGTCCGGCGCGCGTTTATAAATGTAGACAAATCCTGTGTTCCCATCTAACTTGGGGACATCCCTGGTTTTGAGACAGATCTATTCCGCAAACCCACGGATAGAAATAACACCCTGCTATACACTAGCTTTCATCAAGGATCCCTAAAACAACACCTACCCACATCACAAATGTTACGTGTAAAAAGGACCACCTCAACCCCACAACTAACAACAACACGGTTGAATGAGATGGGAAAAAGATTTCAAGACAGAGGCTACCCAAAGGAGCTCATAAATAAGGCCATAGAAAAAGCTCAAAAAACTCCAAGAGAAACATTACTGACAAGCATAATTAAAACACAGGAGGACAGAATGGTCCTAGTATCAAGATGTTCCACACTAAGCGCTGCTTACAAAAAGATCATTTTAAGACATTGGCCAATCCTGACTGCTGAACAGGATTTTGGAGACTCGTTCAAAAGCCCCCCCATCTTTGCATACACCCGTAGTGCAAACATCAAAGAGATCCTCAACAACACCTCAATCACCACAAGCAAATAGAAAGGAACTCAACCATGCATGAACTGCGGTAATTGTAATTGCATCATAAAAGGCACATCCATCAACCATCCGATGAAAGGGAATGAAATCAAACTAAAAGTCAGTGCGACTTGCGACACACACATATACCTTGTCAAATGCCCGTGTGGCATCACCTACATTGGCAAAACGGAAATAAAAATAAAAATTTGCATCAACGAACATAAGTCCAATATCAGGACACACAACCCCAAGTCCAATGTAGCAGTACATTTCATGGAGTCCAGACACAACGTGTCACAACTAAAATTCTTGATACTAGAAGTTGTGGAAAAACATGAGGGCAAAGACAATCACAAGGAACTTTTAAGAAGAGAAATGACATGGATTTATAGACTACAGTCCATGAAACCCATGGGACTAAATGATCGCTTGGAATATTCATGTTACCTATAAAAAACCTTTCCTAAGGTGCTTTATGCCTGATACAGACCTTCCCGAAGTACGAGGGGTCGTACATTCACCTAACAGTGGAATCACATTATTGTTTCATTATTGTTTCATTATTGTTCATTATTGTTTCTCCAATTCATACACATTTTTTGAACATTGTGCATGCCAAGTGTTTTTCACTTGTAATTCACTTCCCGACTCACGGGGAACGATACAGTCCGTTGTTTACCTTGAGGATCTTTACCCACTTCCTGGTTTGCGGGAAAAGTGTAGTCCGTCGTTTATATTTAGCACACACCACTGAGTGTTAGTCGTCCACTTCCTGACTCGCGGAGAACGCCGAAACCTAACCATAGAGCACGGAGCACCCTAACAGCATGTAAGTACCACGCAATGAAGCCCATGCAGGTGCCCCACACGCCCGCCGCATAGAAACCGGTTTACGAATAACACACAATCCCGCTTACTCTTTTACAGATACTTAACCGACACCCAGCACATGAGTGTTTATGACTACTCAATCGCCGCCAACGCGATTAGACACTTTAAAGCACATCTGAATGCACTGAACCGCCTACGCCTCACTCTTTGAACACAGTAAAAGACACGATGCTATGTTCCCGATCACCACGCTATGTAATCCGTTCACTCACCCCACCAACCCTACCCGCATGTTACGATCTTTTATCTATTAGATAATGTACACAGCTATATCTTTTATTGTCAATTTCAGAAACCCATGTTTGTCGTTTTCAGAAGCTCCCAGATGAAGGGTTTAATACCCGAAATGCATTGGAGCCATTTCAAGGATATTTAATGTATTCAAAAAGAGAATGAGTCGTAAACCATGAAAATAATGAAGAAATACGATTAAAGAATATAAACAGTTTACCATTTGGAAGCTTATTTTCTCAAGCACCAACGGTGTGCACAACACACAGGGATGTCCCCAAGTTAGATGGGAACACAGGATCTGTCTACTTCTGTCACGCCCCACAGCTGAGACCCAAACTCACTGTGAAGGGGGTGTTCAGAATGCACGCCCTGGCGACCCATTGGTTCGCATTTGGCACATACTTTCTGTGTGAAAACCATAGACATTTGAAGGCAGATTTCTAGCTGGCTTTAGATAGAAATACAGAAGCGCTGAAACATGTTTGCTCCTGATAAGTGCTTTTACTCTATCCTCAAGTGTTTTTATAGCAGAACTGAAAAGCACAGGTACACTCCTTTTCAAATTACTCAGTAACGGACCATTTAAAGCACTGTTACAGCCACAACAAATCGCTAGTTTAAGTGAGCGCACGTGTGCATTGTCAATTTATTAAATGTATAAAAATACTAACTGTAGCATCGTCTTTTGCTTGTGGCAAAAATAAATGTGGATAAATACAGACAAAATGCCCAAAAAATAAATATGGATTAATACAGACGGAAATAGCAACAAAAAAATACCATAAAACTGGGAGCCCTACTTATATTTCAGCCTACAGTGATACACTTACATCAGTAGCACTCAGATGACCCTTCAGCTAGAAAATCTGATGAATCTAAACACCTCAAGACTAGACCACTAACAAAGAGCCATCAACCAATGGATGCTGAGGAACCATCTGAAAATGAAATGAAGAAAATTGAGAAGGCAAGCAACCATCATGCCCCAGGACCAGGTGCCACCATTAGTGGCATTGCAGAAGTAAGAAACCCAGGGCCAATCATGGACTAATCCCTACTATCTCATGCCAGGGGTTTGGCCCACCACCAGCTTCAGTGACAAAAGTGTTAAGCCTGGGAGTAATCATGGACTCCAGTCGATAGATAACCTCCCCATTGATCCAATTCACAAGAAACACTTTTTATACCTTGCATACTTTGTTGAATCTTCCCATACCTATGTTTCCAAGAAATTATAGGCTGTCATTGACCTTGTAAAATCTTGATTGCTGAACAGACTTCCCTTGAGCTTTGCTCAGGAACCTAGCATTTACAACTTCATCGAAAGAATGCAATGTGGGCAGGAAACAACTCCTACACCTTTGCCTACATAACTATGTCCCACCAAATCGCCAAGCATTTTCATGGCTATGTATATGGCTATGTATACACACTTCCAGCCAAACACAAATACCTTACCCGAGCCCAAGCATCCTGTCCAGCTGCTTCACACTTCATTACAAGCACTGGTGAATGACATATAAGACTCTAAGAACACAACTCTCTTCATCAGGCACAACATGAAAACACTCTAGCAGGCATGCTATAAGCCCATCCTAAGGAGTAACTTGCTAACTGTCCACAATGCACATTGACGCCTTGTTAGACCTGGCACCATTGGCGTGCTTTTCTCCTGTATTTTTGCCTTTGCCTCCTGTATTTTTGCTGTGTGTTGGACTTCGTTTTTGCTGGTCTAGATGCTTTGGGCACTTTGCCACTGCTGTTCAGTGCCAAAGTGCAAGTGCTCCCTTTCTAAAGTATTGTTATGGATTAGTGATTCCCTATTTGGCATATTTGATTTATTGGTCAGTCCCTAGTACTGTGCACTGAATGTGCCCAGGGCCTGCAAATCAAATGCTGCTAGTGGGCCTGCAGCACTGGTTGTGCCACCCACATAAGCAGCCTCTAAATGCAACTCAGGCCCGCCATTGCAGAGCCTGTGTGCAGTCTAATACTGCCATGTTGACTTGGCAAGTGCAACCACTTGCCAGGCCCTAACTTTCCATTTTCTTACATTTTAGTCACCTCTAAGGTAGGTCCAAGGTACCCCTGTGGGCAGGGTGCAGTGTATGTGAAAGGTAGGACATGCCCTGGTGTATGTGGCATGTCCTGACAGTGAAATACTGCCAACTTTGTTTTTCACTATTGACTACCTGTTCCCGTAGGATAGCATAGGGAGCTCGCTTATAACATCTTATAAACCTACCTACCCCTGGGAAAAAGTTAGGAAAATACATTTTAGTATGCCTGAATTCAGAATGTTAAAATGTATCTTTTGGTGAAGGTGATTTTTACATTCTGTGGTTGAAAGTACCACTTTTAGAAAGTAGGTATTTTCTTGCTTAGCCATCCAGCGAACCTCTGCTATGATATGCATTGAATATCTGGCTTTTGAGTGACAGGGGCTGGGGGTGAGCAGTTGCTCTAGAGATTCTGGATGAGTCAATGCTGGGCTGAATAGACCTGGGCTGTATTTAGAGTAGGGGGAGGAGATTTTCTTTCACCTGAATGGGCCTGGTCTGCCTGACACAATGCTGTCTCCACCTACTGTCAGGAAGCTACACCAGAGATGACAGAACTGGTTTTGACTGAGCACCAGGCTCCTCTGCCACCAGAGAACAAAGGGTTTTGCTGTATAAAAAACAGGGGCCCAAACCCCAGACTTTTAGATCACTTCTGGAAAATCAAGAGAAACCTTTGCCAAGGAGAAGAGCTGGAGAAACTGGAGGAGAAATACTGCCCCTTTGCTGTGTGCTATCTGGGTTTGGCCTGCAGTGGTTGTTCCTGACAAAGAAAGGAAAAGGACTTTGCAGCGTGCAGTGTCCCCTCCTTGAGGAAGATCTCCAAGGGTTGAAGTGGAGCTTGCCCCCTGTTCGCGAGGTCTCAGGTTCATCAAAGACCTCACCACGCTTCTGGGAATAGTCGCTAGAACCGCTGTTTCAGTTGCCTGGAGAAGAAAAGGGTAACCGAATCTGTCACTGAGTCCGTCGCAGGATTCCGTGTCCTGAAGGCACTGTAGAGAGCACTGCCTCATTTCGCAAAGCAACCCTGGTCTCATCAACTCTGTCAACGAGCCTCTGCTTGCACTGCATCCTGTGGGCATTGTACTCCGCACCGCTTCACCACACGCTGCACTGACATCATCGACTCCATTGCTGGCCAACTCAAACATCGACCAGCTCCGTCGCCGCACCGTGACCTGCCAGCACAGCATTGAGCGCCGTCTCACTCTTCAATGCAAGCCTTGGTCTCACTGACGCCATCAACGAGCCACTGCCTGCACTGAGCCGTGAGGGCACTGCACGCAGCAACGCTTCCATCTCACAACGCAACCGCGGCAGTTGCCCGGACCAGCTCGTACAATCGTGTCAGCTGCAACAACAAAAGGTACTATCTACGAGTCTGTTGATGCTTCAGCCTAGGTCCTTTGACATCTATGATTCTACCATTGAAGTCCAGTTTATCTCCCCAGCCCTCTTCCTGTCCCTGGCTGCTCCAAGAAGCAAATCTCCACACACCAAATGGCTGTATTGTTTCAGTCCCATACCTCTTCAAACCTACTCAGGGAGCAGCCTGGCTCAGGCTGTCAGAGACTTGCCAATCAGTAGAGGCTGCTACTGGGCTGTTTTAGGTAAGTTCAGTTAAGTAAGTTCTGATACTCCTTTCCTGCAATAGTTATAAAACATTCGACCCAGGCAAATTGTTGGATTTATTGTACCTATTATTTTTATACTTTGAATTATTATGCTAGCTAACTTCTGTCATAAGGTAGACTTTATTCAAGGTTAATAAAGCCTTCACATGTTAGCCTATGGAGCTAGTAGCATTACAATGGGAAAAACAAGCTTGGCTGTTTTTCCCTCATCATGGCATATAAAGCATATTTTATAATGTACCTGCTTTTTAGAACAAGGCACCCTACCTTTGGGGCACCTAGGGCAAATGAAGGGGTGACTTATGTGTAATATAAAGGTAGGTTTGGACTTTGGAATACTTTAAATTCAAAAGTCTAATTTGGATACAGTTTTATTTTAAAATGCCACAAGACATTACAGCAGTTCAAACACTTAAGTGCATTAATTCCACTGGGGTCTCTAAACCTACATGCCCTATCATATACCAGGGAGTTACAGGTAGTTTGTCTTGATCAATTATAGGTAAACAAATTACCATATACCTTTTAAGGACTGAACACTGCCCCTGGACCTGGTTAGCAGAGCACATGGCACCAGTATCATTTAAATAAATGAGCATGATCAGGCCAAAATGATGACCTTCCTACTTTTGCTAATTTCTTTTTTACTCTCCCTCTAATTGCGCTACTGAGTTTTATCTCCATTCTGAATATTTTGTCTCAGGTCTTGACAACTACATAACATGATGAAACTCAAACAGAGTGAAACTGCGATTGTATAGTATCTGTAAGAGTTATCTAAGTTTAGCTCATAAAGTTACACTTCCCAGCACATTGCCTTTAGCTTATGACAGATTTCTGATCCTTTTTTTCTGGCATGAGCAAAGGTAAAAAATAGATGATTCCTAGTTTGACTGAGCATACTTACAGTTTCTGATTGTACCTTGCTTCTGGTGATATCTGTAAGAAAATGAATACCTACGTACTGTGCTATGTGTAGTTTGTTACATGAATATTTCATACTGGAAAAGTATTATGAGGTTTTTCTCATTTTCTACCCTTCAGCTCTGGTCGCATAGACGAGCGAGAAAAGACCCTTCCACAGACATAGAATACTGTTCAACTATACCCTTACTGTAAAGTGTGAAACATGCAGATGCATTACTATCAGGTGTTTGTTGCTATAGGTAGAATATAGATATTTAAAGGAAATGGAAACAGTTACTTTAAGAAACATGATGCAAGCCGACACAGCAAAGGGATAAGTGGCCAAAGCATGGGGGGGTTGAAATATTTTACTTCTGATGTCCCAGCTCCCTACATACTAGGGGTCCTGAGCAACTTGGCATTAGTACACCTTCAACACTTGCCTCTCAGTGGTAGCGCGAGCTGAGCAGTCCAAGGCTTCCCAGAGCGGTAGGAGGTGGGTCCGTGGTGTACACAAGTACAAGACTCAAAATATATACAGCTACAACAATAAACAAATGTCCAGCCATCTTCTAGCTTTTCATGTAGAAGTGATATATCATTTACGAACACAAAGTGAAATATGACATACACATATAATGTACACAACCATTCTAAGGCAGGCACGTTAGAATTGTCCTGACACAGTTCTGCGTCTCTCGTCCTTGTCTCTTAGTTGTGGTCATTTCCCCATTTACAATAGCCAACATTCATTATAGTCACTGCTACGAGTTTGAGTCTTAGAAGACCCACTAGTGCTTTATAAAAGTCAAAGTGTTCCAGCACCGCAGAGCTATGAGTCAGAGCAAATTCCCCCCGTGCCCTTCAGCCCTACGTTCAGTCTCACCGGCTGGTGTATCTGGACACTTGCTGGTGTTTCTGGACAGAAGACCCCCAAGAGCTATTAATATTGTGGTATCGTGGTAGAAGGGGGCCAGTACTGGTACCTAGCGGTCGTCTCTTTGTGGCCAGCAAAGCGGCTGGTCATCCGTGGTGCTCCTCAGAAAAAGCTGTAAGTTCCTCTGATCCTGCTAATGGATAGAGGTAGTCACTCAGTTTCCGATGCCTCAGTTGAATCTCATTTTGCCTACTAGAGTGCCCAAAAGATACATTTTAAAGGCATCAATTGGACAATACTTAGGAAAATGGGTTGTGTGACAGAAGCACGCATGTCTAAACAACGCGTATCTTTACAATGCGGCCCCAACAACGAATGCATCTTTACAACGAATGCCTGTACCACACAATTTCTTGGTAAAGGCATGATTTGTAGAGGGATATGGTGGCAAAGATTACACCCCAGCCCCCACCACCCTGAGCCCTAAAATCCAGCCCCAGGTACTAAACCGACCCTGTCCCATACTCACCCTTGAGCTCTAAAACTGTTCCCTGCCCTGAAAACTGTCCCTTCCTCTCTGCCCTGAGCCCTATAACTCACCCCTACATCCTAAAAACTTTCCCGACCCAGCCCCCCACCTTGAAGCCTAAAACTGCCCCACTACTAAAAACTGTCCCTTCCCCTGCCCTGCACTGAGCCCCAATTGTCACCCTCCATGTCCTATAAACTAACCTGACCCCAGCCCACTGCCCTGAGCCCTAAATACTGACCCCTAAACCTGAAAATGACCCTGACACCCGAGCCCTTACACCCATCCCCCTGCCCTAAAAAGAAGCAACCCCCTGAGCCCTAAAAACTCCCCCACCCCCAAAAAACTACTGCCCCATCCCTTCAAATCCCAGCCAAACTTACCAGGCCAGGTCCCAGAGCTTCCTCATCTGATCCTTCCTCTTCCTGTGCCTGTCCATCCGTGCACTGCCGCCTTCATCACGAATATGCGTGGTTAAGGCAAGCGTGGTTCTGCTTGCGGGGAAATGGCAGGCGTGGCCCAGCCTGCGTTTTAAAGGCTGTTTCCAAGAAAACTGTATTGTTACATGCAAATAACCAACAAACAAAGATATGGCCATGAAACATCATGATTACTGATGTGCTATCCTCAAGGATGTACAGATTCTTGACATGAATTCCAGATTGTAGAGGAAAAGGACACGTTAAGGTTCCAGACGAGGCAGTTAGATCAGGCTGTCCCTTATATTGAATGGAGTACTTACTTATAATAAAAAGAGAAGCATAACTCACGAAGGTGAAGGTGTATACACTGAAGGTTACAGCACTGGCGACGAGCGTGATCACAGAAGGGAAGCCTGAAGGAGGAATTCGTGCCCCAGGTGAAGAATGAAAATCCGTTTGTAGAAGGGTATTGACAGTCCATAACTGGTCTTGAAGGTGTTGCTGATTCCAGTGATAAACGGCAATGCCCGCCTGGCAGTAAGGTCGACTTTCATGTTCAGTATATGAAAGTGAATTTTGACAGAGTTAGCTCAATAGTTATTATTGAGCAAGTATCGTCACGAGCTCAGTAGGGGCTGGCTATGCAATGCTGCTTTGACAACAACAATACGTCCGAGTGTACATCGGCACGAGAACTGCCTGAGTGAGAGAGCTCTTGTCTCCCACAATTATTGCGTCAGGTGCGTAACAACGCGAAAGGGCAAGCCAAATTTGATTAGAAAATGACGAATCACATTGTTTTGGCAGCCATTTTACAGCATTGGCCAGAACCTCTTGATTTTAATTGAGATCACGCTGTATGGAGTAAGTTATTGGTGATCAAAGAATTTTTCGATAAGACGAAAGAAACGTTGAAAAGCACGTCTTACAGTCACTGCAAATACTGAAGATTGGTGTTTCGCAAACCACATGTTAAAATAGTGTGAACACAGTGATTCGTACACTTTGATGTTATGTTGTATTTCCTTTACAGTATATTGCTTTAAGGCTCGTCTTAGAGCGAGCCTCTAGAATGCTTGTTGCATCATTAATGTTCTGACAGTATTAGTCAGTTGAAGCCTGGCTACATCTCTGTACGGTTGTGCTTCCTGGCACCACCTGTTCTTCTTATTACTTTACTCGAATAAAGGACTGTAAAGGAAACTCAGCCTGCACTCTCTACTTTACAATTGGCGACAACGAGGGATCCGGATCATTTTGGACGTTGTGGGGAATTTTTGCACTTTTATGGAGAAAAAAAAATCATCTGAAATTCACAATAGAATATCTCAGGTAACGTCTGCGTGAACCTAGTGAGCCTGCTTTCCCTGTGTGAGCCGACTACGATATCTACGATATCAAGTTATCCAAGGTAGGCGGAAAATCACTCTGACTCACTGGTTTCTGTTGGATGGCGCATGCCTGCATCTTTTGACCGAGTGCGGAGTTCCATGCGCGGTCTCTTGGCTGCGCGACCCCACGAACCTCTTCAGAACATCTTCTTCTTCTCGGCATTCAGACGCTGATTACTTGCGAGATGACGCATACGCGCAAGGTCACATTGCGGGACCCTGCGTAGCGGGCATTTTAAATTTTCCTCTTCTCATCGGAAATACTTCTCTGTCAGTTTCACTCGCACAATCACACGAAGAAGCACTGAATAACCGAATCAGCAGCATTATTAAGAATATTTAAGCGATTTATTAATACTTCACAGGAAGAACAGGTGAGACTGTCGGGACACTTTTACATTATATTGTGTGTTATGGGAACATATTTTTATTGTGTATTATTGGAGCAATTTACAACTATATTTAAGTGAATTACGATTTATGGATACTGGAGATCAACCTCAGGGCATATTGAAAGAGGAGATGGCTCAACAGAGTTTTGTAATCAGCCCTCCACAACCTTTTTGGGCTACAGGATCTCAACCAGATATGAAGTGGGTAGAATGGAAAGAGTATTTCAACAATTATATTTGTGCTATTGATGAGAATGCAAAAATGAAACCAGAACAGAAGAAAAGAATACTTTTGCATTCTTTGGGACCAAAAGGTTTAAAAACGTATTCACGAATGCAAAAAGTGGTTAATTCAGATTTAAGTGAATTTGATAATGCCATTGCAGATATGGATAGATATTTTGCACCAAAACTGTGTATTGGTGTAGTGAGGCACACATTTTTTCAGAGGAAGCAAAAGAAAGAAGAATTGGTCGATGAATGGTTAGATGACTTCAAAAAACTGGCAATTGAGTGTAAATTTGGAAATTTGCATGATGACCTCATTCGGGACCAACTAGTTATGCACAATGACAACTCACCGATTCAGGACCGTCTTTGGGTAAATGGTGCGGCACCCTTGGATGACGTACTTGCTATTATGAGGAAGTCGGAAATGTCAGGGAGATGTGCCATTGTTGTCAAGGACACAGTAAAAGAATCGGACAAAGCGTCACCTGCAGTTTTCAAAATACAAGGAGCGGCAAAGAGTCAGACTAGACAGTTTCAGAACAAAAACTTTAATCAACCATTCAGGAATCAAGGAAGAGAAAAGAATGTAGATGAGAGAAGGTGTTACCGTTGCGATAGCAAAGAACACATGGCTTACAGCAAGTCGTGCCCTGCTCTAAGGAAAAAATGTGGAGTGTGTGGATTGATGGGCCCTTTTAGCAAATTGTGTCACAAGCGTAGTAATGTTAAATGTATCTGGAATGAAGATTTGAGTGCTAGGGAGAGTGGTGAAGATGAGGAAAGTTGTGTGAAAAATGTGAGGGGAAATTATATGCTCAATATCACTGATGAAGCAATGGAGGGTAAACCAATTTGCGAAGTGTCCTTAGGAGGTATAAAGGTAAAAGTGTATCCAGATTCTGGATCTCCATACACTATCATTAACGAAGAGATATGGAGGAAGAAATTTACACACAAGATAGGGGATAAATTGAATGTCTCTGATGTTAATCCTGTGAGTTACACAGGAGAAAGGATAGGTTTGTTGGGTTTCAGATGGCTCACTTTCCTTTTTAAAGGTAGAGTAACAAGAGGGAAGTTATACATAGCCAAAACGGGACCATCTGTCCTAGGCTGGCATGACCAGAAAAATCTTCACATCATTTTGGACCCTAACAGCAAAGAGAAGGTTTTCGTCTTGGATGAGTGCAGCAAGATAAAAGATGTCTTGAAAAGTAGATTCACTAATGTAGTGGGAGGAAAGTTGGGCAAATTGAAAGGTTTTGAGCATAGGATTATGCTCAAGAGTGATGCACAACCTAAAGTGCACAAGGTCAGACCTATTCCCCTGTTGATAAGGGACGAGGTAAAGAAAGAAATTCAAGGTCTTTTGGCTAAAGGTGTTATCGAGGAAGTAGATTCATCAGAGTGGATTAGTCCAGTAGTAGTAGCGAGGAAATCCAATGGCAAAATTCGTTTATGTATAGATTTACGCCATCTTAATAAAAATATTGTGATTGAGAGGTTCCCGTTACCAAAAATTAATGAGATGGTCTCTTCCTTAAGAGGGGCAACTTGGTTCTCCACGATACACCTTTCTGCTGCCTATCACCAGGTAGTTTTGGAGCCAGAATCAAGACATTTAACGGCTTTCATCACGCCGTTTGGCTGTTTCCAATTTAAAAGAATGCCTTTTGGGCTTGCATCAGCCGCTGCTGTTTTTCAGTGGTTAATGCACAAATTATTTGGTGATATGGAAGGTATTTGTTTTTTCCAGGATGATGTTTTAATTGCAGGTACCAACAAAGAAGATCATGATGCAAAACTGTGGAAGGCGTTTGACACACTAAATTCAGCAGGATTAACTGTAGAGTTATCCAAATGTAAATTTGGCGAGAGAAGCGTCTCTTATCTAGGACATATCATCAGTGAGGAGGGTGTCAGGCCAAAGGTGTCGCTGGTTGAAAGCATTGTTTCATTGC
Source organism: Lissotriton vulgaris (assembly GCF_964263255.1). NCBI lineage: Eukaryota > Metazoa > Chordata > Amphibia > Caudata > Salamandridae > Lissotriton > Lissotriton vulgaris. The sequence goes on from NC_141691.1 coordinate 208,917,781, forward strand.
CTGCACCTGAATCTAAGGAAGAAATCAAATCCTTCTTAGGAATGGCAGAGTACTGCGCTAAATTCTTTAAAGAATTTCACTTCAAAGGTGTATAATATTAGATCATTATTAAAAAAAATGTGAAATTTGAATGGACAAAGGAGTGTGAGAGAGAGTTTGCTGAAGTTAAATGGGAATTGCAAAAAGTAAATGCCTTGTCAAGCTTTGACCCTAATTTGGATTGTCTTTTGACAACTGATGCAAGCGATAAAGGTTTAGGCGCTGTATTGTCGCAGGTTGGGGACGATGGAAAAGAGAGGATTATTTGTTTGCGTCCAGAGCTTTGTCACCAGCGGAAAGCAGATACCCTATAATAGAAAGGGAGGCTTTAGCTTGTGCGTGGGCATTAGAGCATTTCTGTGCATTTGTATGGGGTAAGATGGTAAACATCAGGACGGATCATAAACCATTAGTCCACATTTTATCTACAGATGGAACTGCAACAGCTTCTGATAGATTGGCAAGAATTTCAATGTGTATGAAGGAATACATATACAGTATTAGTTAGGTGCCAGGGAAAGATAATGTAGGATTGTTTGTCTAGACTGCCTGCACCGCTAGAGGAATGTGTTGATGATCCATGGGGGAATTTTAGCGTAGCTTTGGTACAAGATTCTGGGGTTCCTGCCATCAGCAGAGAAGAATGGTCTAAGGAGCATGATATTGACAAGGAGTTAGTGGAAGTTTCAAAATTTATTTGCAAAGGATGACCTAAAGAAAAATTTATGACAGGCAGTTTAAAACCGTTTTGGGAAGTACGTTCTGAGTTATCGTTTGAAAAGGAGGTTTTAATGAGGGGAGACAGGATTGTTCCACCTACAGGGTTAAGGAAAAAGATTTTACGAATGTGTCATGAGGGACATTTTGGAATAGTGAGAACTAAGTTGGCTGTCAAGAGTTTGTTTTGGTGGCCGAAGGTTGATAAGGAGATAGAAACTTTTGTAAAAATTGTCCAGTTTGTAGTTCAGCTGATAAATCCTTGAGGACATTGAGACCAACGATGAGTGAGGGACTCATTCTGGATCTTCACTGGGAGACTATTGCAGTGGACATTTTTGGTCCGATAGGTGACGCGAAAGAATATGGTCTGGTTGCTGTTGATCTTTTTACTAAGTGGCCGTGGTTAGGTTTGTGGAAAAAGTGGACACTCAAGCAGTTTTGAAATTCTTGGATAAAATTTTCATGATGGAAGGGTTACCTGTGAATATTTTAACGGATAATGGAGTACAGTTTTTATCTAAAGCTGCTAAAGAGTATTTTGAGAGGTGTGGCATCAAACATAAAACAACCTCTTTGTACAATCCTAGCGGGAATGGAACAGTGGAACGCTTTAATAGGGTGATTAAAGGTATTTTGCAGGCGGCTAACAACAGGAATTTGGATTGGAAAGTAGAGATACAGAAGGCGGTTTGGTCTTATAAAGTGACTTTGAACAATTGTACTGGTGTGTCCCCTTTTGTGATGATGAGAGGTATATTACCCAGGTGTAAGTTTAATCCAGGTTGGTTATTTAAGGAGAGTGTGCAGAAATGGTCACCTGAGGAAGTGAAAAGGAATTTAGAATTAGTTCATTTCAAAAGCAAGGAGTACTATGATGAACGACATGGTGCAAAGGACACTATAGTGAAAGCTGGAGATTGGGTAAGGATCAGGAAACCTTACAAGGTTCTGAAGGGTGAAAATAAATTTGATTCGCCGAAAAGGGTTGTTGATGTTCTTAGGAACTCGGTTAGATTAAGTTATGGTAAAGTTTGGAACCTTAAGGATGTTGCCTTCGACATTTGTCAAAATCATGATGAGGAGAAAGTTCTGAGTAAGAAATCAGGTGATTTTGATTGGGTGGAAGACTACTTTGAAAACAGTGAGTTACAATCTCAGTTAGCTTCAGGTGGTTTGCTTCCTCAATTAAGGGAAGGAGAAGGGATGGTTAGTGATCCTGTTAGGGACTGTCAGGTTGGTGGGTCCTCGCTAGGTCAAGGTGACGTAGGGAACAAGGATGGAAACGGGGATTCTAGTTCCACTGACATAGACGAAAATTCAGAGCCCTGTTTGGCTGGTGCAGAAGGCTCAAAAAGGAAAAGAGTTTTGCCTAGTTGGCTTAAAGATGATGTTAGGTAGGTTTTCTTAGGTTTTTTTTTTTCCTTTGTTATATATTTTTTCCTCGCTCTTCTTTTTACTATTATCCCTAGCTTGTATATATTTTATGTTTCCTTGTGAGGGGGGGGGATGTGTTATGTTGTATTTCCTTTACAGTATATTGCTTTAAGGCTCGTGTTAGAGCGAGCCTCTAGAATGCTTGTTGCATCATTAATGTTCTGACAGTATTAGTCAGTTGAAGCCTGGCTACATCCCTGTACGGTTGTGCTTCCCGGCACCACCTGTTCTTTTTATTACTTTACTCGAAGAAAGGACTATAAAGGAAACTCAGCCTGCACTCTCTACTTTACATTTGAGAAATTCATCTACCTTAATGTATTGTGTCCCATTGTGAATGCCGGGAGTTTAGTGATTCACACACTACTTATTAATATGGTGCAAACACAGTGATTTACACACTTTAAGAGATTTGTCTGTATGCTGTGTCACCTAAATTTTGTATTTATTTGGCTTTTATTTAGTCAATTTTTGTTTTCATTGTTATTTATTTTTATTTGGTTACCAGTGTAGTTCTATTTTAGGATGGACTATGGAGGAATTTTGTATCCAGTCCTGCGGAGCCAACACTTGAGTAGGACCAATGGAAAGATGGATTTGAAGATTATTTAGAAACTATTGAAGAGGAAAAGTCCACAGAAAAAAGAAAATTGGCGATTTTAAACATTGTTTGTGGTCTGAAAGAAGAAGATGAATTCTTCATTTAGCAAAAGTCATTCCAGACGATGAAAGTGAAGATGACACAGATGTATATGCGATGGCTATCCAGCAAATAAAGTTAAAATATAAAAAAAATGTAGCTAGACACAAACTAAGGGTAATTGCCTAATAAATCTATTGACTCATTTGTCAACGATCTAAGAGTACCAGCTGTAAAATGTGACTATGGTAACTTTAATGATGAGATGTTACCTGATCAATTCAGAATTTGCAAATATTGATGACAAGAATTTTCAATTCTATTAAAGACACGGAGGCAAGGTTTATGCTTCTCATTTTCTTCACTGAAAATTCTCAGCAGCCAATCAGAAAGTAAAAACAAAAGAATACACTACAATACCCATAAACCCTCGTGGGTATCACATGACAACCATAGAGTAGCCCCCTATATAAGGAGCATAAGAGAATAGTACATCCTCTTTCTTTGTGTGAAATAACAGTTAAGTCCAAAACAGTAAAAATAAACACAGTCTGAAATCTGGAACCACAGGAAGAAGAATCAATTTTTCATCAGGAAATTCACCGGCCAACGGGTAGCAACGAAAATGTGAAGTCAGCTTCAACGAATCACCATCCTGCTTGAGGCCACGAAGACCCTCCAGAAAGGTGAACGTCATCAAACTTTACTTGAGGTCAGAACCTGAAATTGGAAGACAAAGCCATAATACCACACTCCCAAAAGGAGACATATCATAAGGGAAGGATAAAAACAGCATAAGTATACATTGCAGTATATCAACAATGCAAAACAAACATCACAGTATTGAATTATGGGTGGGATCCTCGCCTCCGTGTCCTTAATAGAATTGAAAATTCCTGTCACGAATGTTCGCAAATTTTGAATTCTATGTCAGGACAGGAGGCTCCGATTATGCTTGTTTAAAGCTGCGCCACCACAACAGATGCAACAGTCACAATAGGTTTATAGTGAAACGTCTTAAATGTAGATTCAGAGGACAAATCAGCTGTACTCATAATGCTCAGACATGAGTCCTGTGCTCTCCATGCCACTGGAATCAAGCTATCCTGGGTGATGACGGCTGATAGCCAGAAACCGGTCCTAGGATGCTTGATTCCAGTCCAGGGAAGACATGGCTTGGCAGTTCGGGCTAGACTGTTCCCATGAGGCACAGGGTCAAGACTGATTTGCATATGGTCATGTCTGAACTGGGGTGGTGTGATGAGCAAAATAACGATGGATTAAACGCAGATCTGTGACTGGGGATGAATGTTTTGCCATTGTGCAACATTCCGTCCATCAATTGTTGTTTTTACAATTGTCACCCCGAGTGAGACAGGTATGCTCAGACGTGAGTCCTGTGCTCTCCATTCGCCTGGAATCAAGCTATCCTGGCTGAGACGGCTGATATGTAAACACTAGAAGAGGGGAGGACGGGGAGCATAAATATGAAAAAGGAATGTAGAAAAGTAAGGTCCAGTACCTTGCTCCCAAGGTCAAATATGTTAAACACTAATAGGGTATGAAGTTCCTCGAAAAAAATATATTAATTATACTATATGTAGTAAACCCAAAATGTGGTTTACTCGTTATAACTCGACAGAAGGAGACAGGAATGGAACAGATTGTTCACTAGGTAGCTCTCAGGTGGGATGGGGAAGAAAATCGTTTTTATATTGTGTAGGTGCTTCTCCTTGGTAACCTAGTGCCCTCAGACAACCTTACGAGTGCCCTAAATCATCATCGGGCGTTGCTCCTCGTGTGGGTGGCGCTACAGTCCCTCACGGGCCCCTCATGGGGGCTCTTTAGCGGAGTTCTTTTCTGGAGATGCCGCAGTTGTGAATGTGGGTCTGGGGGCCTAGCTGGAATGGTGAGTGTGGGGAAATTAAAATGGCCACTCAGTACCCTCATGTTTTATGTTTTATTCAGGGGTCTGGGTAGTCAATTAAAATGGGGTGGACCCTGGATTGTTCTTAAAGAAATTAAATGAAAGAGGGGCGGTTGTGTGACTAGCCGCTACTCTCAGGGTAAGTGCTCAAGTGAAAAATAAATGAGGTCGACATGTTTCGCGCGTCTAGTGGTCCCTAACGGATCCAATCGCGTTTCTTCAGGACCAAACAAAAATAATCTGAATAATAAACAAATTCAGCTTGTTATAGCAGGTGCCCGGCATGCAGCCCGTGAACCTGCTGTACCTTAGTCTTCAAGGTGTGCAACGTCAATACGTTGTCAGGTACTCTTGGTATCAGTACCCTAACCCAACCCCATAAGTTCAAGGACTGGGCCCCTTCGACAGCAGTTAGCAGGTAAAAAGGAGGAAGCGATTTGTCTCCCTCTTCGGTCTCGTCTGTGACCTACCCTCGGCTCGTACTGTGTCAGACACAGTACGAGCAGAGGGTAGGTCACAGACGAGACCGAAGAGGGAGACAAATCGCTTCCTGCTATAACAAACTGAATTTGTTTATTATTCACATTATTTTTGTTTGGTCCTGAAGAAGCACGATTAGATCCGTTAGGGACCACTAGACGCGCGGAACATGTCGACCCAATTTAGTTTTCACTTGAGCACTTACCCTGAGAGTAGCGGCTAGTCACACAACCGCCCCTCTTTCATTTAATTTCTTTAGGGACACTCCAGGGTCCACCCCATTTTAATTGACTACCCAGACCCCTGAATAAAACTGGTTTGAGGGTACTGAGTGGCCATTTTAATTTCCCCACACTCACCATTCCAGCTAGGCCCCCAGACCCACATTCACAACTACGGCATCTCCAGAAAAGAACTCCACTAAAGAGCCCCCATGAGGGGCCCGTGAGGGACTGCAGCGCCACCCACACGAGGAGCAATGCCCGATGATGATTTAGGGCACTCGTAAGGTTGTCTGAGGGCACTAGGTTACCAAGGATGAGACTGCTGATAGCCAGAAACCGGTCCTAGGATGCTTGATTCCAGTCCAGGGAAGACATGGCTTGGCAGTTCGGGCTAGACTGTTCCCATGAGGCACAGAATCAAGACTGATTTGCATATGGTCATGTCTTAACTGGGGTGATGTGATGAGCAAAATAACGATGGACTAAACCCAGGTCTGTGACTGAGGTTGAATGTTTTGGGAATGTTCATCACCTTGTGTGTTTTGCTGTTCACCCTATGAGGGAAGGGTATGCCCAGAAGTGGGTCCCTTGCTCACTACGCCACTGGAGTCAAGCTATCCTGGCTGAGGACGGCTGATAGCCAGAAATCGGTCCTAGGATGCTTGATTCCGGTCCGGGGAAGACATGGCTTGGCAGTTCCGGCTGGACTGTTCCCATGAGGCACAGGGTCAAGACTGATTTGCATATGGCCATGTCTGAACTGGGGTGGCGTGGTGAGCAAAATAACGATGACCTAAACCCAGATCTGTGACTGGGAGTGAATGCTTTGCCACTGTGCAACATACCGTCCATCACCTTGTGTGTTTTGCTGTTCACCCTAAGTGGGAAGGGTATGCCCAGACGTGGGTCCCGTGCTCACTACGCCACTGGAGTCAAGCTATCCTGGCTGATGACGGCTGATAGCCAGAAACCGGTCCTAGGATGCTTAATTCCGATTGAGGGAAGACATGGCTTGGCAGTTCGGACTGGACTGTTACCATGAGGCACAGGGTCACGACAGATTTGCATATGACCATCTCTGAACTGGGCTGGCGTGGTGAGCAAAATAACGATGGATTAAATCCAGATCTGTGACTGTGGGTGAATGTTTTGCCAATGTGCAACATTCAGTCCATCACCTTGTGTGTTTTGTTGAATTATAACAAAGCAGAAATTCTACAGCTGCAGAGGGTTCCACATGCGGCTGCTAGAACTCTCCTTTGCCTTCCTAGACTTGGTCCATGACTAACGCCATCCGCTGACTACATTGGTTGCCGGTAGCCAGGCGCGTTGAGTTTAAGTCCCGCTGCATTGCCTTTAAAATTATTAATCTTTTTTCTCCAGGTATCCTGGCTAACCTGCTCTCACCATATACACCCACTTGCCAACTTCGATCTATGGGTCGGCATCTGTTTCCTGGGTGAGGAGAGTACGTGCAGGTGGGCGCTCCTTCCGTACCCTGGCAGCTAAACTTTGGAACTCTCTTCCTGTGCACATCCGTAGCATGAATAACTACCTGCCATTCTGCAAGGCAATGAAAACATACCTTTTCCCTCCGCTTTAGGCCCGGCATTCAGCTAGTAGCCTCCAAATTCCTGCTGTCAGTCCTGGGACGCCCCTTTGCTGGGGCAGCTGTGCGCTATATAAAACTCATAATATAGCATAACAAAAGGGAAGAAAAGTTCAGTCATTTAGGTTTTAGGTAAAGAGCAGCATTCTGTTATTGTTTACAGTGGGACATTAAGGAACTGCATAGAAATTGAGTATGGTTACACCTGGGAATATATTCAATATTGATTATGGAGGGCCCAGGAGTCACCACCACCCACAGACTAGTGGCAGGCATAAATGTGCCATGCCTGGGAACCTTCTTCAGGACAGTTCTGGACCTGTGAAAGACAAAATAACAGTTACACCTGCTGCCAAGACCAGTGAGAGGAACCCTAAGGGCTCAACCTGCTCCCACTTGGACCGAGGAGAAAGAAGTGGATTTAAAGGGTCAATGGCTGACTGCCTGTTAAGCTGCTGGAAAAAGCTGCAAGTATCTCACTTTCCTGAAGAAGCCCAGATGACCAATTTCAACTGGACCTGCTCTGGACACTGCTGGTTGCTTCTGTTGCAGTGAGCACATCCCCACCAACTGCTGTTCCTCAGTTCCTGGAACCATTGGCTGCTGTCAGAGTATACTCCTTCTGTTTAAGCCTAAAAGTTGGGATTTGAAAACAGCCATCCAGCTTGCTAACCATACATAGTAGGTTGGCATAGCTATGTTCTGCATTCGACATCCAGATCCGTTGATGCCGAAGCTGCTTCGACTCCATCGGACAGCTTCCTTGACACTGCCATGCACGAGGACCTGATCAATGCTGAAGACTGCCATGACACGGAAAACCGACCTGTTCCTGCCACCAGTTATGACTAGGTCCCTGCATCTGGCTGCTGCTCAATGGCTGTTGGCTTACCTTTCCACTTTGCACCAGTCGAGCTCCACCATCTACCTACTGATGACACTTTGCCCTTTTTGGTGCTGTTTTTATTTTAAACGTCAAAGATCATATCTCTGGTTCCCCTTATTGAATTTATGGCATTTGGGCCTGGTTTCAATGGCAGGCGGACTTTTGTCTGCCCCCCACCCTGTCGCAGACAACAGTGGTCCTGCAGTAGGCTTTAGAATGAGACCGCCACCACGGCAGTCGCAATGCCTGCAGCACCTTCCGCAATGCAAAAAAAGGACACCATACATATCCCTGCACTACGTGGCAGGCATCATGCTGTGCCTGCCACATGGTGCAGGAATCTGTAGTGCCAACAGCTTACAGCAAGGGGGCCCGCTACAGACCCCCAAGTCCCTTTCTACCTGCCTGTTGACGGCAGGTTAACTACCATGATCAGGCGTGTGGAAAGGGACAGTGTAATCCCTACGGCGGTGCTCAAATAGCGAGTCAGATGCGTGGTGGTTGGGCTTTCTGACCGCCACCCTTCCGTCCGTCATGATAATATGGTGGGCAAAAAGCATGCAAATGATGATGGTGAGACCACCACTCACAGGCTGTTGGTGGCGGTCTCACTGTCATCTTAATCGGGCCCTTAGTTCCTGAACATATCATATTCTGTATTTTCATGAATCTGAGTTTTTTTGTTTTTATTGTTTTGTGTTTTTTCATTTTTAACTATTTTGGTACTTTCGAATGCTTCACACATATTCCTAAATTAAGCCTATCTGATCTGTGCAATAGCTACCAGTCCCTGTCTGGCATGATCTGATATCCACAGCTGCTGCTTTGTGCCTTTTTGGTGCTATTTTCATTGAAGTCTTGAAAATTGCATCTCTCCGGTTCTACTGATTGGGGTCTTGTTATTTTGGTATTGTTTTATTTATTAGGATGATCCCTATTTGCCTATATTGGTGTGGGATTTTTCATGTGAGATGTTCTTACTGTATTGCTAGTTGAAGTGCTACCTAACTACTTTACACCTTGCCTCTAAGTTAAACCTGATAGCTCTGTGCCAAACTACCAGAGAGTTGAGCATAGGTTGGTGGTTTCTGCTTGAGTAGGGTTCCACCCCCTTCAGCCAACATCCCAGTGTTTTACATGTACCAACTATACCAAATCCCATGATAGTAGGTCCTAGAGAAACAAAGTCAAGATTGTATAAATGCCAAGTAGAATGTGAGATCAGCAGGGTAGACTCATTTTCTTACCTGGGTCTGCTATTTGATTGCACTGGGTCATGTTCCTCACTACTAACAACATATACAAGCACTTATTGGCAAGGTCTGTTTCTCCCGTAATTTAGTTTTCAACAAAACTTATAAACAAACAGATAAAAGCAATCTTGAAGATCTATCTTGCCAAATGTTATGTTTCATATAGGTACCCCAATATAGGCTCAGGTAGCAACCTAACCTCTCACCTATAACTCGCCTGCCATTTCACTACATAACAGTTCTTGGGGCTAACCTTTTACCTAGTTAAGGTACTGATAACAGGACGTGGGTTTTCCCTGAATACTAGCCTCATCCATTATGCATGAGGATTCTTGGAAACTCAGCAGGACTACAATCTCCTGCATAATAACTATGTATAAGGGTCATTCCTTCCGTCATTCTAAGTCTGACATGACACAGCAAGGTACATCCCCTGAGGGTACCACTTCGGGTATATAAACACCATGGGGCATATTACCAAGCAATAGCGATAATTATCGCTATTGCTTGGTTAGAGACAAAAATTTACCGCAGAGCTGCGGCGATTTTTACCGCAAATAAACCTTGGTATTACCAAGGTTTAACGCAAATGCGGTAAAAATCGCCGCAAAGCATGAATATCGCTGAAAAGTCAGCGATATTCATGCATTAGCGAGCTAATGCTCTTAGCCATGTTATCCACCTCCCATTGGATAACATGGCTAAGAACTTCTCAGGGCAGGTGTTAGCTTTTGGAGATATTCCGGCTTAGCGCGAATATCTCCAAAAGTTGGTAATAGGAGATAGCGATGTTAGCGACTGTTTTTAGTCGCTAACATCTTGGCACGCCCACTTTGCATCTCATTAGTGATAAATATCACTGACATGCAAAGTGGGGCCCAAGATGGTCCCTATCTCCTACTAGCTGTCGCTAACTGGTGTTAGCGGCAGCTAGGTAATAGGGAGATCATTTTATCTCCGCTTTCTTGGCTTTTAAAGCCAAAAAAGCGGAGATAAACCCCCTTGATAATATGCCCCCATATCTTTGCTGAGGCGGGAAGAGGAGAAAAAGGACTTCCATGCTGATACACCAATGCAAGACGCTGAGGTTCCTGCACGCAGACACTCCAGCTCGCAGTGGTTGGACATTCCTCGTGAGATGTCAATCTCGAGACCAAGACGGGGTCCCCAGTCTCTCACTTCAGGTAATGGGGTTGACTTTATCCTAGAGGGATTCTTGGCTTTACACCTACATACATGCTAGGTACACATAGGTACATCTAGTTATGGTTGCTTTGTAGGAGTATGCATTATTACTGTCATTTTTTTAATACTTGCTTGTATTCATTATTTTAGCACTATGGTAGAAATCTACCAGCCTTTGATTCTGTTGGTGCTGATAATCATTTATCTGTTTCTGTCTTATGGTTGTTTCAGTACACCTATTTTACACTAGAATGACACTGGTTCAATAAATACTTATAGAAAATGTCCCCACCGTTTATTCTGTGTTTCTCTCAGCAGGGATGTGGTATATAATAAAATATCTACTTGTCCATGGGGCAGGTTGTTTCATAAATCTACTTGTCCTGTAACAAAATCCACTTTTCCCTTTGGTGCCATGTACTGGCAGTGACAAAGTATGCCAGCAATCTCATTATAAAAGAGCTCTGATATAGCCTCTCTGATTATACCAGTGCTCATACCATAGTAGTGTTTGAATACTTGCAATCCCCTTATATTGCCATGTTTCCGCAAATCTACATACTGGGGCTGAAGGTCTTGGTAAGCAATAGTTCCAGGGGTTAGAATGCCCATTTGAGTCTGTGCAAACCAACAAACTTGCTTGTGTTTTAAGGGTTTTTAACAACTATTCTCTACTCTTATCCCACACTAACAAATGTTGGAAATTCACTTCTGACAATGGTAGACAGAAATCTTCTTCCAGAGTTGGAAAAAAGTGGTTGGAGGCAAAGTGAACATGCTAACACTCATATTTTCTCGTGAGCACATCTACACATGTGCATTTCCTCATGCTAAAAATGCTGTTCACAGATATTTTCTAGGAGTACTATTTCTTGTACTACTTCTGTAAACTCCTGGGAATTCACAACAGCTGTATAGCTCCACTTAGTGCAAGGACATATACCATGGGTGAACGTTTGAGACTTTCATTAAAAATTGGGCCCCTAATTTGATCTGGCGTTGACCATGACCTTTTACATATTAATTAAAACTCTGTCTCTCTCTCTCTCTCTCTCTCTCTCTCTCTCTCTCTCTGTATCGCCTGGCTTTAATGTGAGCGACGGCATTCTGCTCTTTCACAAGGAGCATATCAGCATACACAGTAGATTAGTACAATGCCAGTAACAACTGTGGCAATGTGTGCTTTTTGCGACCAATTTTTTTTGCCAATGTTTGTTATAATGGTGAGGGCCAGGCAACTCCCACACCAATAAAGTTTTACAAAAACCAGTGCCAAAACAATTCACACATTGACAAAACTAAAAAGCTAACCACCAATTTCAGACCTACTTGCTTTGCCAGTGCTTGTTTATTCTTGTTTCCCATAATCTAATTGAAACTGGTTACAATGATTTTTCATTACGAATATTTTCGGGAAATACTAGCATGCTTCAACACATGTTACTAAATGATGCTGCAAAGAAATGGTACCTGAAATTTTACAGTATTTTAGCGAAATATGTTTTTCCTACTTTCATTTTTTATGAACATTTTTTTTAAAGCAAAGAATTATCAATCTTGCTTTCAAGCTTCTGCAAATATTTGCATTAAATCAGTATGCATTCTGGGAGTATTATACAAAGACTCATATTGCTAAACTTTGAAAATGGGTGTAAACATTTTTATACTGGAACCACTGTCTGTATTTACACCAGTTACTTAGAGCGATCACCTTAATAATAAAGCAGACACAAGGAGATGATGGACGGAGCGCTGAAACTTTACAGACACTCACCCCTAGTCACAGATCTGGGTTGAATCAATCATCATTATTTAGCTCACTTCGCCACCTCAGTTCAGACCCAGCTATCTGCAAATCAGTCTTGACCCTTTGCCTCATGGGAACAATCCAGCCCAAACTGCAAAGCCAGGTCATACATCCTGGGACCGGTTTCTGGGAATACCCTTCATCAGCCAGGCTAGCTTGAATCCAGTGGCAAAGTGAGCAAGGGATCCACATCTGGGCATACCCGTCCAACTTAGGGTGAGCAAAGCAAACACAAGGAGATGAACAGAGGGATGAAACTTTTCAGACACTCACCCCCAGTCACAGATCTGGGTTGAATCCATCATCATTTTTTTTTTTTAAACACAATTTTATTGAGCTTTCAAATAGCATAATAATTGCGGTACAGTCTCAAAGCAATTGGGCGCTATGAATGAAAAGATATCAAACATGAGTGCACATATAAGTCCCAAAATTTAAATGGTAGTGTGGACAGCTGTATAGAAAAAAACACATATCAAGACATTGATACAATATTTGGGGAGCAAAAAGTCAGAACATACATGCTAATAAAATAGCGAGGGGCTAACGCCCTAGCAGGCCCATGAATATCTAGTCCGCTAAACTTTTTATAAACTGATTACAAAAACAAAATACTGCCACCCACCCCCTCCCAGGTTCCTGGTCCAATAACTTAAAAATGTAAGATGAATAAAGCAAATATCTACACCTGTAATAACAGATCATTTCATAGCATACCTATGTTTAAATCTCTAGGTCGTCTGAGAGATAAGAGGGAATGGTACTCTCAGGAAGCGAGCAGTGCAGCACTCGGTGTGCGGAATGTGGGGTTGGGCCAGGATTGCTCTGCGATGCTGGAGGGATCCATCATCATTCTTTAGCTCACTTCACCAACTCAGTTCAGACCCTGCTATATATTTTTTTTTTATTTTAGCCATTTATAGAGCGCACAAATACCCTGGGGTGTCTCGGCACTGCCGACTTGGTAGAGGGTTTGAAGATGAGATGTCTATTGATTGAAAAGCCAAGTCTTGATCTGCTTCCTGAATGCAAGTAGAGTTGGACATGTTTTGATGTGTTGGGGCAAAGTGTTCCACAGTTTAGCAGTAGCCACTGTGAATCTTCTGTCACCCCAGGCTACTTTCTTGGTGTGGGGGATCTGTAGAAGGTTGGCCATTGAGGAACAGAGGGTTCTGTTGGGGGTGTATCCACTTAAGGCTTTCCTTAGAAAGTCTGGTCCGCTGTTGTGGAAAGACTTAAAGGCCAGGCAGAGGGCTTTGAATTTAATCCGGCTTGTTATTGGTAGCCAGTGGAGGCTTCGTACTGTTTCTGAGATTGGGTAGTACTTGGGGGTGACTGTCATCAGTCTTGCGGCTGCGTTCTGCACCTTCTGGAGTCTATTAGTAACCTTTTTCTGGGTGTTCATTAGCAGGCCGTTATAGTAATCGGTGTTGGACATGACTAATGTATTGATGAGGGTTTTACCAGCAGTGGGTGAAGGAAGGGTAAGAGCTTTTTGATCATTTTTAGAGTATAAAAGGAGGATGAGACAATTCCGTTGACGTGTGGGGTGAAGTTCAGTTTGTCATCGAATAAGACACGTAGGTTTCGGACCTAAGATACCGGGGGAGGTGGTGGGCCTAGTTCAGTGGGCCACCAGATGGAGGACCTTGCCGGATAGAGCTTGCCGAATATCATGACCACAGTCTTGTCCGAATTTAACTTTAGGCAATTTTGGGCCATCCAGGTGCTAATGGCAATCATGCCACTTTGGCAAATCAGTCTTGACCCTGTACCTCATGGGAACAGTCCAGCCCGAACTGCAAAGCCAGGTCTTCCCTGAACCGGAAACAAGCATCCTGGGACCGGTTTCTGGGTAACAGCCTTCATCAGCCAGGCTAGCTTGAATCCAGTGACAAAGTGAGCAAGGGACCCAAGTCTGGACATTCAATTAATTAACCATAAATACAAGTTTGAACAGCATTAACATATGGACAAAAATGTTACCTTAACTGCAGACAGTGCCCTCCCTGATCCATAATAACCTGGCTGGAAAAAGATAATTGCCAATCCTGACCTTCCAGGGAGAGCCAATGATAGTAAACCTATAATGACTGGCCACACTGTAACTGACAATAAATGCTTTTGTGATTGGATCACTGAACTCAGTGGACCCATGGATCCTATAGGCTCAGACAACCTACAAGGACGCAAAAAAGTGTCTGCTCCATGTTTCTCACTGTCTTTAAAGGAGAAACTAGGTGAGGTCAGAGCGCTGGAGCGGAGGTGGCGCCGGAATTATGAGGCCGAGGATCTCAGTATTTATAAAACAGCCCGGAGGCAGTATTATGCCTTGATTAAACTCGCCAAAAAAGCATATTATCTGGAAGCCATTCCCTCCGCTAATAACAGACAAAAAGAGATCTTCAGGATCGTTAACAGTTTTAGGAACCCCAGAGTGCTCTCGCAGGACATTCCGCCCTCATCGACCCTTTGCAATACCATCGCCAACTACTTTGAGCAAAAGATACAAGACATAATCAAAGACCTCCCTCAACCGGTGTTATCCTCCCTGATGGGGTGTATGGGGAGGACTCCAGGACAGTCTGGTTTAAAACGTTCTGCCCCATCAGTCTAGAAGAGTCGTGCCAGGCTATACTAGCTAGTAAATCTGGCTCGCCCTTCGATTCCTGCCCCCGATGTTTCTACGAGCTATAGTGGACACGGTGAACCCTAATATTAACGGCATCATTAATTCCTCACTTTCCTCTGCTGAGATTCCCAGGGAATGGAAACTCGCCGCTGTAAAGCCCCTACAGAAAAAACCTCTAGCAGACCCGACAACGCTTTCGAATCTCCGTCCCATTTCATTACTTCCAGTACTTTTTAAACTGATGGAAGCATTCGTAAATAAGCAACTTACCATGTTTCTGGAGGATAATGATATCCTGCACACTAATCAGGCAGGGTTCAGGGCCCATTACTCAACGGAATCTGCCCTCCTGTTCACTGTGGAGACCTTGCGGGCCGCCATAGACCAGGGGAAGAAAGCCGTCCTGATTTTACTCGATCTATCGGCGGCTTTCGATAAGGTCTCACACTCCATATTGATAGACCGCCTGGTAACATCAGGGATAGCAGGAGTGATGCTGGAGTGGCTGAAAAATCTTCTCAATCAAAGGCGGCAAGTCACCGTTCTAGGAGAGTCTTGCTCTGAAGAGAAAGCCTTGGAGACAGGGGTGCCGCAGGGCTCTAGTTTGAGCCCTGTACTTTTCAACCTGTATATGGTCCCCCTGATCGAACTGATCTCATCCTTCCAGATTAGCACAATTTCGTATGCTGATGATACTCAGCTAATCCTAGTGCTGGATAGGGAGGTACCTGGAGCAGAAGAAAATCTTAAAAACTGCCTCGCAGCCACCTTCGATTGGATGAGGAACAATCACCTCAAGTGTAACTCAGGCAAAACCGAAATTCTGCCATTTGGACAGCAAAACTTGTTTTCACCTAAACAATGGTGGCCGGAGGAGCAGAAGTCCCTCCTAACACCATTGTTACTGCCCGTAATCTGGGCATTAAGTTCGATGACTCCCTGTCATTTAAACAACAGGCGGTGACTGTTGCTGGCACCTGTTTTAATATCATCAGAGGTCTCAGGAAATTCTTTGACCTTCTTCCATTGGCAGCCAGGCAAACGGTGGCGGTGGCACTTATATCATCTAGGTTGGATTACTGTAACAGCCCGTTTAGTCCTTGGCTGGCCAAGGAAGTCGTCCGCCTCGGCTGCGCTTAACGCCCTTCATTCGTTGCCAATACACAAGCACATCCTGTTTAAAATATTGGTCATCACATTCAGGGCCTTCCATCTGCGAGGACCCAAATACCTCTCGAATGGTTTCAGACCGTATCTGCCATCACGGAATCTTAGGTCCTCAAATATGAATCTATTGGCGATCCCTAAATTCAAGCTTGTAACCAGGGGAGGGAAATCCCTTGCAGTGATTGGATCTAGGGTGTGGAACCTGCTCCCATTTCATCTCCAGCAAATCCCCGCGCAGAGCCAATGTAGGAAATATCTGTAAACTTGGATTTACAATCTTACGGGCACCGCCTGTAAAGCTCTAGTATAAGTGTGCAGGCCTTTCTGATTTTTGAGCAGTCTGACGGCCAAGTCCATCTGGCTACGGTCCACAGCGCCAAGATGCTCCTTGGAGTGATAGCCGCGCTATAGAAATGTGCCCTTACATTACATTACATTACATTACATAATGTGGTACTGTAAACTGGAAGTCAAAGGGTTTGTGCTGCAGGGGGTTGGGTTCTACTTGTCCCGAGGACAAAATACACATGCAAACTTGTTGCCCTTGACTCCAAACAATACGTCCTGGGCCTCGGGCTATAGGAATTCCACATCCCTGGTCTCACTGAGACAAAGTGAGCAGGAGTGACTGAAGGAAAAGTATCGCACTGTTTCCACGATCCCTGAAGGGGCAGAGTTGTAATGTTCGATAGTTGCCAAGAACTATTCTCTCCTTAGTAAAAGGGGTTTCTAGTTGCACTGGGAGCAAGCTGGTATACAGGCAAACAAACCCGGTGGGGGTGTCTGGAATCAGTCTGGACCGAAATCCCCCCGGGCCATGTTGGTTGAATGCGCAGATCCTTTATGGGTTTATAGGAACTACCACGACAATGTGTGTTTCCTGTTTCTTATGGAAGCCTTGTTTGGAGATATGCTGTTATCTCTGCCTTACAAATTTCACAAGACTCCTGGTGTCCATACCTCAGAGTGTGTCATTCTATAGAGCTCATAAAGAATTTGGTTTTGGTTATGTTTCATATGTGATTTCTCTTTGCCCTTTGCTTAGATGAATTTTAGTCTGGTTGAAGAAGGAAACTTTGTTAGATTGAGGGATTGTATGAGCCTAGATAGGACGGGCAGTATTTCCTGACTGAATTTTATGAAGTCTGCATTAACAGCCCTAGGATGCCCAGAACACTTAGAAACTATGGAGCTCATTTTTAAAGCGAGTTTGGGTTGTGCCAGAAACAAATGTATGTCTTACAAATGGGACAAAGGAAAATCTATGGAGCTGTAAGTTCTCATGTTTTTTAAAACAACATTTGTTATGAGCCTTATCTGACCCTGGAGAAAAATAATAATCTTCGATTTTTAATCCATAGGTTTAGATTAAATTTGTTTTAGTGTTTACTAACTTCTATGGAAGGAACCTGAACAAAGAACAGAATGGTATTTGTAAAGTGACTAGTAAAGTGAGAAGTAGCAGGCATTCTGTGGAGAGGTTAGTAAGTGAAGTGTAAATTGAAGGTTCGATTAAAGTAAAGTGCAAATGCAATGAGATGGAGGAAGTCCATTTTGCTGGTGCTCTAATAGTCTTATTCTTTTGGGGTGAAGGGCCAGTGATCTAAAAACTGACCCAAACAGATTGGAAAAGTGTCTAGTGCAGTAAAAACTTCCAGGCATATCTGGGGCGAAACACCAGTGACTGGAGTGCAAATGTAATGTTCGATTAAAGTAAAGTGCAAATGCAACATGATGGGGGAATTAAATTTTTATTGTGCTCTAAAAATCACACATTATTTTGTGATGACAGGTCTGTGACCTAGGACAGACAGCAAATTCGAATTGGAAAAGTGCCAAGTGCAGTAACATCTTGCAGACATCTCTGCAGCAGAGACAATGACTGGAGTGCAAATATAAGATTTAATAAGATAACATGATAATGAGATGAAATGGGGGAAGTCTATTTTGACTGTGCTTTAGTATTCAGATTTTCGAGGTGAAGTGTCGCCGATGGGGACAGGCCCGATCGGAGTAGGTCTGTAGTAGCTACCACCACAGACAGGCCCCTCGCGACCTCACCTGCTTGCCACAAATGGAGAAACTTCAGAAATTGAATAGAGGATCTAAGTATCCCCCATTTCAATTGATTTCCAGCCGTGAGTTCTGCAGATTGAGTGCTTCTCTGAAAATGTCACACATCTTCTGACTGATAGCTGCACATCCACACCACTCAGGCACGCGGCAATGGCCATGTTGCATTGCATTACACCAAGTTTGCGGAACAACGGTTTCAGCCAATAGAACCTTAATCTCTTTAAAGCTGGATACAAGCATACCACCTAGGTCAGACTTTCTTCCTAATAGTTGCATAAATAGCAATTATGTTCCACTGACCCAGTTAAATGCCCTAACTGTGGACTTTTAGGGGAATTAAGACAAATCTCATCCTCAAGAATTGTTTTTTTAAAGGCCAATTTCATGGGCTGGCTAAATATAATGCTTTCCTCAGATCTTGGTACAGAGACTTCCATAGATTGGCTGAAATTTTTGTGAAAGATCATATTTATCATTGTTTCCCGATTGTATCTTGACCGTTTTAACCAACAATTTTGTATTGAACGTCATGGTTAGATTTTGTTTAAAGATGTTCTGCATGTCGAGAGCTTCCATTGCCACCCTCCGGCAGGGTTCTCACAGGAATGTTTTGCTGTGGATACCTTGCCTTAAAATTTCTTTAAGGGACCCCGAAGGGGCATCCTTCAGCATTGCATGAGATCTCAAGCACCGGGCTTTCAACATATTAGTTTGTTTATAAAGATCAAATTTCCAGCCCTATCAGTGAAGATGGGGCATCATCAGGAAGGTTGAGTAGACATCTGTAAAATCTTGTTTGGGCTTAGTCAAGCCAGGAAGAGGTGTGATCTTTAACAATCAATGAGCTATACGTGAGCTTTGGCATACATTTGGCATCAATCACTTTACAGATGCCAGTTATATCTCGGCACCTCATCTTAGATGCCAGTTTTTTAAAGCTCATTGACAAGGCAGATTCTTTTAGGCTGGACAGGTGTAGCATGCGAACCATGCTGGTTAAAGTAAATGGCCAGATATTTGAGGCATGTCACTTGTTCCAGAGCCATATTGTGCATCGAAAAATCCAATTTGGTGGTACGTCTATCTTTGACTCCTCATGCCATGATTTTAGTTTCAAGTATGATTAACTTCTAATTTGTTTTCAGCACAATGAATAGAGATGGTCGCCAGAGAGTGCAGCAGTCCTACCGCCATGCTACCTATTGAAGCGCCGTGTGGTCAAATAGTAAGGCATCATCGGCGTACTGGAGTCAATGACCACATCTCTGCAATAGGTAGCCAGTTGGGCGGGAGAGATGTGGTCACAGTGGCTCTCCCCGGAGAAAAGTCTAGCGTGTGCTTGTTCTCCTAAATATTTCGGCTCCCATATTCACTGACTCCTAAAGCTTGGAACAACCTGCCACTACATATTAGAGACTTCTCATCAGTTCTCGAATTCCTCAAAAAGATGAAGACCTGACTTTATGAGTGGCCTCAATAGGTTCTAGGTTTGTGTAGGCTCTCACTTGGTCAGCACCAGGGTACCCTCTTGGGTGATAGTGCACTCTACAAATCAGCATAATATACCATGACATAACATATCTGTTTCGAGATTTCACAACTGGGACAGATGCCTTGTCATAGGAAGGATAGGAAAACTGACGAGGTGGAAATCTCTACAAATAGGTGTGTGAATAGCATGTTGTGGTATGTGAGTAGTACTACTGAAATACTACTAAATATGCTTTAAATTGCAGTTTGTGAATATCCCCCAATAATTCTAGAATGTAGCATCTATGTATGGACAGTTACTAAAAGCAAAGCAGTGACTTTAGCATGCTTTATCCTGATTACTTTTCTATAAAGAAATCAAAATCAATAAGTTGGTGTTTTTAATATGACAATTTAACTTCGTATTTTTTGCTTTGAAATTGAAAGAAGAGCAGCAAAATAAAGATGCTTATAGTGAGCTTGTTAGTAAAAAGTTTCAATGCTTATGATTTTATTTTTCAGCAGGCATGAATGTTACAATTCAGTGATCATTTGTAACATGAAGGCTAAAGGAATAACAGCCCCTAACCACCTGTAAAATTAATTGAGTCATTATTAACCAAATAAGCCATTTTACAGAAACTACTTTTTGTAGATTGCAACTGCCTTCATTTCAGTCACTACTTAGTTTCTTCTACCGTCATATTGAAATAAAATGTGACAGTACAGTCTCAGCCCCACCAATGATACACAGCCATATTCCAAATCGTGCACAAATAAGATGATGAACTTTTTTCCTTTTTCCCTTTTTCTCTTCAGGCATCTCTGTACCACACTCTTACATTGCAATGGAAAAAATATTTGGAATGAATGGTGCAAGAGCAGCATTAAAGACAAATATAGCAAGTATTGACTGTGACACATATTGACTTTGCCAATGACTGTCGCTATCATAGATAGCCACGAACAAATACACTCACAACTGCAGAGGCCATCTTGAAATAATATTTTACTGTATAAAATGTATACATAAATGGCTTCTGCGGATGCACTTGCATCCACAGTAGCCACCATGTAATGTATTTTGTTTCATTTGAATGTCTCCACATGAAGATTGAAACCATGGATGCACACACATCTGGGGTGGCCATGTTTAAATGTTTTTCATATATAATAAAGTTATTAGCAGATGCCTGCTACCCATTGTACACATGGGCACTTGTGGGCACTTGGGGGCAGCCATCTTGGAACGATAACTTAACCATTTTAAGAAAGTGGCAATTTTAAGATGGCCTCCTTCCAATAGCTTGGCAGATGGCAAAAATAATAATAGAAAAGAAAAAACAATGAAGCGGGGAGCAAGAGGATGCTGGGGGAGAGTGAGGAGAAAAGAGGGCAGAAGGCGGATAGAAAGTGGTCAGAAAGAGCGGACGAACATTGGGGCTCCTTAAAATGGCGGATGGACTTGAGTGTGTCTCCCTTCATCCCGGAGATTGGGACCGGCAGCCTATAAGGCAGCAGTCCTGCAAGTGACATTACAATGCGGCCGCCACCACGGTGGCCGCAAATGGCACGTTTAACATTGCTGTGGGTGCTGCTGGCTGCAACACCTGCCACAATGTTAAGAATGGACTGTTTGCATTTCCCTGCACTACGTGGCAGGCACCATGCCACATGTTGCAGGGAAATGTAGGAGTGCACCATAGGAGCCCCCCAAGTGCACAAACAACGAGGCCTTGCAGAAGGAGGGCCCCCAACGGGTCCCCAAAGGACATCCCCATTGGCCTTTCCATGGCGGGGGAACTGCCATTGAAAGGCTGGCGGTGATGCATCATCCTAATCTGGTGGGCGGTGGGACAAACACACAAATAGGGAGAAAAGCCAAGGAGTAGAAAGTGAGAGAGACAACAAAACCACCCAGTCATGATCAAGGGGCTGACCCAAAGCTAAATCTAAGTACATTCAATATATTAGAAACAATAGATTTTGATTACAGCTGTCAGTAGCCAAGACCTAAAAATGATGTATCTTTCAATCCATATAGCTGCCACTCCTTCAAAACAATGTTTGAATAGTTGGAAGCTTATTAATTTCAGTATTTAAGTGCCTAATTGTATTGTGGGAATATTCAGAGTGACACAATTTATCAGAACTGATGTTGATACTTTTCAAGATTAAAGTGATGGTGTTGATAAGGTTTGGTAATTCCTGCACTAAGGTTTATATGAAATGCCATTGATGCTCTTTTCTAATTAGGTTAAAACTATTGGAATTGGTTCTGTACTAAATGACTGACAGGACTTATTTACTTTGTAGTTTGAAGAAAGAATGTTTCATGTTAATTTACCATAGTAATTTCATTTCTGATTATATGTGACTCATAATTAGTCATTTTTAAGCACTCTGCATCATTCTAACAAAAGCATTGGACCAGAGCAAGCCTTCAGGAAAAAATAAACTTTAAATTGTCAGTTTGAACTTTAAAGACAAACTGCGAGTTGAGCGGATCGATCACTGGCGACGGTGCATGACAGCGCTCCTTTTTTAATGTAAAGTATTTAAAGATTAGAAACATCATTAAAAATGAGACACCATAATACATTGCAACCTAGGTGAAAACAAGGCAATTAATCAAGGAGCATGAATTATATTAGGCAAATAAAACACAAGACATAGTCAGGGTCCAGTACCATTGAAACTAAGGGCATGATTTCTGCTGTATTACAAGAACCATTGCATATAATGCAATTGTAATATGGCGGATTGGATATCCATCACATTTGTGAATGTGTATCCGTCAAACTCTAAACGAGGCCCTTGGGCCTGATTTATATTTTGCCAGACAGGAAACTATTGCTAACGTGATGGAAATCCCTTCCACTGTAATAGAAGTGCCATAGTATATAATGCACTTGTAATATGGCCATCTGGATATGCGTCATATTTGTGACAGAGCATCCTGTGTGCCAAAATATAAATTAGGTCTTGAGTCAAAAATAGGGATGGATATCCTGTCTGCTATATTAAAAGTATATACTCATGAACGAATCATGAAAAGACTTTGGGGATGGATAGGTCACAACCTCTGCATGCCTGCATCAAGCACCACAAGGCAAGTCCTCACCTGAGAAACTCAAGTGAAAAGAAAAGAGGAAGGCCAAGAACATCAAGGCCTCATGGCTGACTGCAAGGAGATGGGTTACACCTGGAGTCAGTTTGAAAGTAAAGCTCAGGACAGAGATGGCTGGAGAGTCCTGGTTGATGGTCTATACCCCAGGAGGGGTAGTAAGTAGAAGTAAGTATATTACAAGTGTATTATATTACATGGCACTTGTAATTTAGCGGACGGGATATCTGTCACATTTGTGATGGAGTAACTTGTCCTCTAAACTCTAAGTCAAGCCCTAATCTCTCCAGAAACATATGAATGCAAAGAAGTCTTAACCTTTTCAAACACTGTTTGTGAAATAGGGATGTATATAAGAGCCACGCATGCCTTTACCATCGATATCTATTCAATGTGGTTTCTACAGCGCATCTACCAGTCCAACGCATGCCTTTACCATGCATGCCTATATAACACGGTTTCTACAATGCATCTATCATTCCAACGCATGCCTTCACCACGCATGTCTCTAAAACATACGTACATACAGGTACATTATAAGTACCTGTACACGCATACAATACCACTCATACAATTATTATTATTCAGAAGATTTATAAAGCGCCTGGTTATGCCCACCGGCGTGTCCCCGCGCTATGGTAAGTAGAGTAAACAGTCCAAGCAGCCATCACAGTCGCCTACCTCCCGTACAGGTGAGTCTTAAGTTTTCTTCTAAAAATGGACTCTGAAGGCTCCAAACGTAGCTCTGTAGGCAGGGCATTCCACTGCTTAGCGGCCAGATATCTAAAAGACCTGCCCCCCATTCGAGCCTTCTTTATTTTTGGAATTTTCAATAGCCCTGTACAGGAGGAGCGCAGGTCCGTAAAGGCTCATAACGAGTGACCAGACTCTGTAGCGGGACAGGGGCTTCACTGCTCAGGATACAGTGACACGTGGAGAGAGCCTTAAACTCCACCCTGCTCCTGACTGGAAGCCAATGTAAGGCCTGGAGCGCTGCTTTAGAAGAAGATCCCCTAGGGAGCCTCAGAACTAAGCAAGCAGCTGCATTTTGCAGCACCTGAAGGCAGTTGATGGCCCTTCCCGTGGCCCCCATATACAGCAAATTGCCATAATCTAGGCACAATGTGACGAGGGCATGCACCAGTGTCCGACGAGCTGTGATAGGCAGAAGGTCCAAGACCTTCCTCAGAGTTTTCAGAACTCTGAAGCATACCCCCACCACCCGGTCAATCTGGGGTCCAAAGGCAAGGTCAACATCAAGCCACACTCTGAGATTCCTTGCTTCCTGGCAGGGGTTTCTCCCAGACAGGGTGGCCACCATGCCGATGACCAGACAGATGGCCCTCCCCCCACCACGAGTACCCCGGTCTTGCTACCGTTTAGTTTCAAACAGTTGGCGGACATCCAGGTTGCCATGAAAGGACATCCATACCTTTACAAAACATTATTGAAATATATGTTAAAAACAGTTTTGCTTTAAAACAAATTCTATAGAATACCGGAACAGTACATAAACAAGGCAGCACAGCAACATTTTTGTACACGTATTCCACATAGAAAAATTATTGGAAAAAACATGTTGCAATACAACCAACACCGTAATGAAAACTTTTATCCGTTAAACATTTGTATAGTAGTCATTCCTTTATTTTAAGCCTATATGTATAGCTTCACCCCTACCAAAATGGCTGTCATTATATCTGAGGAAGATCAAATAAACTTTTTTTCTCAGCAAACAAAATAAATATACATTCAGTCAGATTGTAATCCATGTTAAAAAATAAATTGCAATTCATATTCTATTTTAAATTGTGGAATACCACCTATAAATTCAGCCATCCACCATTTTGTGCTCAGTGGTAATCTGAATTTTCACATGACCACACAGTGGGGAAGACGAAAGAGACCTTGCATTTCACACACTGTCATCTACCCTTGCAAGTGGGTACAACGGTTACATTAAAATCCCTTAGTAATGAATAACCAGCTAAATTCCTATGCCATACATTCATTGTTTTTATTTTTAATTCACAGATAATATGCAGGTTAGCTGCAGTCGTCATTCTGAGTACATTTACTGAAGTCCTACAAATGTCAGTCACTGTACCAAACATTTTTTCAGAATTGAAAAACATAAGAATAAAGCAGTATTTAATATATAAATGAAATAAAAAATAATAATGTTGTTGGTTACGTGTTGGGGTACATAACTTACATCGGGGCTGGTGCTGGATATTAACTGGCCGGCAAAATTGCTATTCTAGCTTTGACGGGAAGTTACAGCAGGACAGGTACTTTACAGTGACTGGGAGCAAAATTACTATTCTAACTCTGTCAGGTGCTCACCTCAGGCAAGATGCTGGACAGTTCCTGGAAGGCACAATTACTATTCTAACTCTGCCGGGTACTTACCTCAGGGAAGGTGCTGGACAGTGACAGGGGATAAAATTACTTTAACTCTGCCAGTACACACCTCAGGGAAGGTGCTGGACAGTTTCTAGGGGCACAATTACTTTAACTCCGTCAGGTACTTACTCAGCAAAGTCGCTGGACAGTTACTGGTGGGCAAAATTACAATTCTAACTCCGGGTACTTTCTTCAGGGAAAATGCTGGACTGCGGCGAAAAATTACTAAATCTAACTCCGCAGGGTACTTACCTCAGGTAAGGTGCTAGACAGTGACTGGGGGCAAAATTACTGTTCTAAATCTGCCACGTCCTTACCTAAGGCCAAGAGTTGGACAGTGACTGGACAAAGAAATCACTAAAGTTACAATATAAATTAAAGTAAATTGGTTTCTATTCTAAAAATCATATAATCTCTCCAAAAAATTGGAAAATCTACAAAGTGTTCAGAAATTTAACCAAATAACACATCCAGTGCATGAAAAGACAAAAACATTTTCAGTTAAATATTCTTTAAAACAAACTAATCATAACCAAATCTAACAATTTCCTTTCTACAGGCTACAAAGAATACGACTAAGGGCCCAAATTAGATCTTGGTGGATCTAGTACTGCCATTGCTGTTTTGTCAGTCTTCCCACTCGCTGACTTGGCAGTCTGCCCGCCCTATTTAGGTGTTGTCTATTACATAGACGAAAGCCTGCCGCGTGCCCATCGTTCCGCCATGAAATTCTGAGCACGTTGACTGTTGAATAGGCAAAAGTAGCTGTTGAAGGGTTTCTCCACCGGACCAATCACAATGTGCCTTACTGCCAAAGCAATTGTGGTGAGGAAACCTCCACACCTGAGTATGGAGTGCATATAAGGCAGAAACTCACCTTTACTCACCTTCCCACTTCCTGTACTGCCATGGACCCAATCCTACATGTCCTACCTCCGCTGCTGCTAGCTGATCAAGAAGAAAATCAATATCTTTGTTGCCTGAACTGAAGGTAATACCCCTATTATGTTTTTCAGTTGGCTGTTCACATATGTGCAGTTCTTGTGCATTATTACATTTCTAAAACAAGCAATAGCATACCAATGGGCAATGCATATATCAAATGTTGACGTTTATGAAATTTAAAGTAGCACACCTGTATAACTACATTGTGTTAATACATTTGGTGCCAGCTGCCATCTAGAAACGGACACTTGCACAAAAAAGAATATGATATAAAAAATCTAAAACTCACCATAAAGGTGTGTGTAAATAAAGTACATACATTTTCACAATAAAAACATATGCACTACACATCGTTAGGATAAGTGCAATTCAACCTCATGTACAAATTGGACTCTACAAGCTGTAACCCTTAACTCATAAATTACCTGGAAAATCAATGGCAGTCCCAAATGTGAAGCACTCTACACGTTCATCCATGTAACATTTCCCCTTGTGCAGTGCAAGTCCTGTATTGTATACAATTTCAATTTGCACATAATATTACAAGATGCAATGCATCTATGTACATACATACCAATAAACAAGGTGAAACAAACACACCTGTAGTAAAATATCTTTCAATAAAATCTCAACATCTATTTGTTGATGCAACTGTTTACTACAAATCATGTGAAGCAGTGTATGCGCTTAACATAGTAGAAATTTAAAAAGTACATAGTAGTTCCTACCATCATGCTAAAGAAAAATATGTACTACACATTTTTCACTGAAACTTTGATAGGAACAATTTCTAAGGAAAAATAATGCCATAACACATTTGGTCAAATCAAAAGTATATATTAATGCCACAAACTGAGATACATGTCTTAAAATAAGAAGACAGCCAAATGGCACTCCATAAGTCAAAACCCTACCACTGTTGTGAAGTGGCACAAATACTGCCTCCAAATACACTGCTAAGAGGAACCTCGTCAGGAAGAGGCATCTACCGGGCACACCAGGCACTTCCAAAATGTACATGGGAAGGGGGTTTTGGGAGGGGTGCTCTTGCATTTGTGAGGGGTGCTTTTGGGTTTGGAAGGGGTGTGTCATTTTGGAAGGGGTGGTCTTGGGTGGGGCAGTCTTGGGTTTGGGATGACGCTGTGGTTTCAGAAGGGGTGGTCTTGCTTTCGGGATGGGGACTTTGCCTTTTTTAGGGGTACCTTGGATCGCAGCTGGGTCGACAGGGAAAGAGGATGATGTGCCTGGGGCAAAGGAGATGCCACCACTTTTAATGAGGGAGGGTTTTCCAACTTTGGGGAAGCAAGAGGAAGGGTTGAGATGGTACCCTGGGTGCCGGTCAAGGATAGCAGATGCAGTAGGATCCCAACCACTAGGAAGTACTTGCTGGAGGAGGCCTCAGAAGAAGATGTAGAGTCATTGGTTGCCTCGATTGCACACCAGTGGCCACTAGACCACTGGTGTCAGTGGTGCTACCATAAGAACCACTGTGACCAGCTTCTTCCCATTGTTGGAACCTTCTCCTTAGCCTGCCCTGGATGATGCTGAAATGAGAAAAACAATAGTTTTATTGAATCTGTGTAAACAGACTGATAATTAACTTTGATTGCAAAACCGTTTCCAAGATTTCAGATTTCAGATTTCACCTGCTTCAAGGCTCTCAAACTTTGCTTCAACACTAGTATAAGCTCATGCATATACACAACATTTTCAGAAAGCATTTTGTCACAGTTATGTAATTCTCCATGATAGATGCTATATCATGTATGATCTTGCCTCTTATCCATCATTATGTTTCTCCAAGAACTGGTTCACACCTCTGAATGGCTGAACTGATGTCACAAAAAAGAACACCAACCAAAAATCATTTGTACAGTGTGTTCACATTACCCTAAAATCTGCATACTGTTCATTTTCACAAAGAAAAACATGAATAAATATGTGTCAACAAATACTGCAATGCTGTACCAATAGTAGCATAAACTGAAAGCAGGTTAATTTTGTTTGGCCATTTTGCAATAATAACACAATTCCAAGTCACTAACGTATATGTAAAATGTTAAAAATGATACATGAATTCTGTACTGAAGTAGCTTACCAATGTATCCCATACTATGTAGATACCTAGGCTGTTCAAGACAGTCAGAAACAAAGATTTTGGGGGACTGATAAATTACTACTACAGCATAAGTAAATACCTAGTCCTTGAAACATTTCTAATACACTTCAGTACACGACAAAACATTTTCACATTCACTCCTAACTTCCCATAGTTATTTGAAGTTTGTTGTGTCTTTGTGAACTTGTTTCACTAAATATGCTGCCTTTCACTGTATTGCAAACTTTATAAGAACATCACAGTCATTTTTGCATACACTAATTCCAATATAATACTTATTTCAAACACTCACATATAAATCATAATATGCAACATACTACACCTTGATGCATTTCAACAGTTGCCTAATCATTCATGAGTTTAGCCGGTTTTTGAGGTTCCTGATGGGATTCTCCTACATGTATGTGAAAGAACTTTCCATCTTGCAAAATCCCTTAAAGATTGCCATTTATCTCCATCACTGCTTCATCATCCGGACATGATAAAAGAAATGCTTTAGGGTATGTGTTGTTATCACTAATATGTACACATTCATATCTGTTTTTCCTCAGAAATTGTATGCATATCACAATTATTTTCCAAAAAACAGACTGGCTTACATACACATATTTGTAAAGGAGTGAGACATCATGCTACTATGTCACTTTTGTATTAAACAGTTTTTCTGATGGAAAACACAATTTGGATATGTTTTGATTCCTACATTTTGCCATTAATACTGATGTCACTAGTCATTTTGGATCACATGATCACTCTGTTTGTGTAGAATCCTAACTTAACAATGTAATATTTGGTACATCCACTGTACCATAAGCGCCTAGTACGCTATGCTATATGTAATAAGGCTACCTTCATCACCTACAGTGAAGAAGCATTACACCTGACACAGTCAACACTACTGACCTGCTTGGTTTAACAGTCTTTTACGACATCAAACAAGATGATGTATATGTGGAGTTTAGGCAGCTTTCAATCATATCAATAGACAAAGCACATCATCATACACATTGTGTAAAAGTACACCTTCAAGAACTCTTCTTATGCATTGGATATGGCTCAATCTTTGTGCTGATGGGAAAAATCCTGGCTGTAACAAATAATTTGTCATGTAACATGTGCAAATCTGATAAGAACTTACTCCTTGTTGCTGCTGTTGGGCCCTCAACTGGCCATGAAGGTCAGGATAAGCCACCACAAGAATGTGGGCCAGTAGGGGGGGGTGAGAGTGTGGAGCATGCACCTCCCAATTTGGGAGACCTGGCCGAGCTAGACTGCAGCTGATATTCGGGTCCCGAGTAGTAGGTCCTCCCACCTTTTCTGGCAGTGGACGCTGTGCTGCATGAAGACCTCCGGTGTCTGCACATTCCTGGTGATGGCCTACCAGATGTCCCACTTCTGATGGGAGCTGACCTGTATGGATTCAAGAAATGATAAAAAACAATGGTTTTGAGACTTTTTGTTTGTCTGTATTGATGTAACACAATGTTGCTACATCTATCACTATAATAACTCATGTTAGCATGCAATATGTGCATTGTCACATATTAACCAAAGCCAATATATTAATACAAACTTTTGTAGTGACCTGTTGTCTACCCTTAACCCATGTCATGGTTTACATTCACCAATCCAGGCCTGTGACATCATCTAGCCCAGGGGGCTCCTATATATTCTGTGATGTACCTTACTTCTGATCAGTACAATAGATTTTGAACTATTTTGGCTAAACATAAATACATATTGTACAGTGAATACTGGCCACTGGGAATAAGGGGCCTGCAGTTTGGACATGACACACTTTGAAATGAAATGAAGTGTTAGCTCAAGTAGTTTCAGGGACATAGTTTCTTTAAGAACACCTAAAAATGTGATGTGCCAAACATAGATGTTTATGTCAGATGTACCTCAGGCCTTCAGTTGCTTGTCCCTGTGACTCAGCCCCAGCCTGGCCCAATGTTCTGACTGAGCCCAGCTCATTGTCAGTTCTAGTTATCTGCAACCTGATGATCAAGATGTGACATCAACACAGGCTTCCCTTAACTTTTCAATGCAAATTTATCTTGTGCCTATCTAATAAATTACCTTAAGGCTGTGTGCTACTTTAAAGGGGTCTGGGAGCGACTGGTAGCTCCCAGACAACTGCTTGGAGAGGCCAGCTATAGGCTGAGTTGGTAAAGCACCTTCACTTCGCATCCGTGACCCCGCATGCTGTCACAACGCGGTTGTTACAACGACCGCGTTGTGACAACGCACACCATTACTCCACAAGTTGTTACAACGACTTGCGGAGGGGGGGAGAAGGTGTAGGATTTAAAATCCAACACCTTCCCTAGTGTCTGCAGAGACTGTAGTTGGAATAGTACATTTTACTATTCCAACATCCAGCGCCACCCCGCAAGTCGTTGTAACGACTTGCAGAGTAATAGTATGCGTTGTCATAACGCGATCGTTGTTACGACTGTGTTGTGACAGCATGCGGAATAATGACATACGGAGAGAAGAGGCATATTCGGCTGAGTGAGTTGTTGGACGATACACATAGCTAAAATCATTTATATTTTGTTTGCAGTTATAAAGAGTCTATACTGTGTTGTCATACTGTGAGTTTAGAATGAAGCACATGTCAATCAAACATACTCATAGATATATCTCTCCATACATACCAATTCTACTCTAGGGCTTTAAACATGCAGCGCATACAAAAGTTTTTTTTTTAACATGGCAAAGTGTTTACAAATCCCCACCATCATTGTCCTCTGTAAGGAATAATATATATGGCAGTTCACATCACTAACTACACTTCACTCAGTAAACTCAAAGGGACATTGTACTCTATGTTAATGTAAAAAAAGCTGTTAGACAGATTCTCATAGACATTTCAAAGATATACCTGTTCCTCTGGTGAGCGATAGAGCTGGCGATACAGGGAGAGGACCTCCTGTATCAGCAAATCCAGCTCCTCTGGCAAGAAGGCAGGGGCCATATTACCTCCTGGTCCCGGCATCATTGCTCCCAGAGGCAAAAACAGCAGCAAAAGTGGAGATGGTCTTGGTGGCATCAGTGTTATGAGACGTGAGCTTTTTTCCAACCATCACATACATTTACGTGATGTACACGATTGTCAGCATAGACGGACAAAGCCATTGGTCTTCCTGTGTTGCTTTAACCACTTCGCTGCGGCAGACATTCCGCTGAGGAAAAAAATGATGCATGCACAGTTTGGACGGACGGCGGCTGTCCTCCGCACACGCCCACCATGACATCGGACGTCCGCCGGCTGTCCGACACATGGAAAAGGTTAAACAATGTTAGCCTATGGCTTTGTCTGTAGTGGAGTTCACCTCTCACTACGCGGTCTACAACTGCCGTCCCCGTCTAATTTCCAGGGTATTTTTACGTTTTCATCTGGATCCCCATCCCTATGGTGTTGTTAGTGAGATATATGCAAGAAATCCCTCCTAACTAGTCAGTCTTCGAGGAATTTGAACCCACCCTGGTATGTGAGGTTTCCTCTTCTATTAAGGATGACTTCCCATAATTAGGAATCTACGTTTTTGTGCAGTCGATATATATGTGTACAAGCCAATAATCTTGGAGTATCTACTTACACGGCTTATCATTCTCACACTATTGTGTTTTGTCAGTTTTGTGATGGAACGTACGGTGTAATTCCCGTCTCCTCTCCCCCATCTCTGTTTTCACATCATTGTGGGACATACTTCTTATGACACCACTGAAACCTGGTAGTGACATTGCACCAGACACTGGAACAGTGGGTTAGAATGATCCTGTGTCTACAAAATGTACTGCTGCCATGGTTTAGTTTCTTGTTGATATTGATGTGGGATTCCTTATGTGCGCAGAAGATCTGGCTCCAGCTGATGACATAAGCGGATGATAATTTGCCCATGCTATCTTATTGTTTTGGATATATCCCCTTCATCCATGTTGACAAGGTCTTGAACTGGAAATGTACAAACTAGCACTAAATTGTAGTGTAATGTACGGATTGTTACTTTCATGCAAACGTTGATAGACAAGTATTGGTCGAATGGAATAAACATAGTAGTAGATGATTGAATGGTATGACATTTTTGAGAGTCATGTTGGGGAACATGAAATAAATATTATCTACTTGCAAATTATCTATCTTTATACAACCTTTTATTTTTTTTCATTATCAAGTTATGATGGAAGAAAAGAAATGCATTGATAGAGATATACAGTACAAGTCTATGAGCTTTTGACTTTTAGATTTATTGTACTAAACGTGAAATAGTTAAAGAGGGTGAACATAACTTAAGCAAATCAAAAAGTGAAGACGTCAGGCATGGTGAATGAAACCAATGTGGGAGAGCCAAAATTGTTTGATGTCTAATGCCCAAAATACTAAAAGCACGAGAAAGGCAGTTATGTGCAGAAATAGTCAACAGAGTGAATGTTAGGCCCATACAGGAGGAAATTTGTGTCCACGTTTTTGCTGGTGGTGGCAGTGGTCTTGCCATCCTCACCTACTGGTGGGGGGATCCACTATTTCAGGGGTGTGGTGTGCTGCAGGTGGGTCTTCTGGTGACAGGGCCTCCTTTCCTGTGGCTGCTGCAGATATAGATGGATCATATGTTGTAGGACCAAATGGACGGGTAGATGGTGCTGGGAAAGCCATGCACATATGTGTTTAAATGTCCTGAAGCACCCCAGTCAGGCAGCCCATATATGAGTTTTGCCTCCACCTTATGATTGAGCTCCCTCTACAACTGCTTCATCAGCAAATGTCAACATTATAGGCAACCTTAACCTACATCTGGCATGCCGGGACTCCCAGGACATTTCCAACTTCCTGGGTGAATTGGAGGCCTGCCAATTAATTCAGTTAGTGGAGGGACCATCACTCCAGGCAGGCAACCTACTGGATCCAATATTCCCGAATCTTCTAAATTTGTCAGCTAATACTCCCCTTCCTCTGACTTGGATGGACCATTTTCTTATCTCCATGCATCTTGATATGGCCGACTCTACCTTGAGGTTCCCTTTGTCAGTCCCTTATGAAGTGTCCTTGGCACAAATTGGATGAAACTTTTCTTTTTTATCTGCCTTAAATACGTCCAGTCCCGACTGGCCTACTGACTTGGAGGCAGCCGACACAACGTTCAGGGGCTGGATTAACAACACGATTGAACACTGCATTCCGAAGAAATTGAGAGGGGCTAAGCGCACGCAAACTCACACTTGGTACAATGAGATCTTGTGGGTGGAAAAGAAAAAATGTAACTTTTTGGAACAAGCTTTGAGGCATACTTATGATGCTACTGCTAAGAATACCTATAGGAAGGCTATAAAAACCTACCAAAATTAGTTCAAAAGACCAAAGCCTTGTTCTATGCCAGCTCGATCACATCGAGCTCCAATCCCTCCAAAGCCATATGTTAAAATCTGCGCCAGGAACCAATGACACCAATGTGATTCATTGGCAAGGTCCTTCATTAATAAGGTAGAATGTATTTACAACACACTAGATATGAGGCGGAGTACCTCTGAAACCATGGTGACCCCTACCTCAAGAACGCCCCCTTATTCCCTACAACTTCTGCCACCCATGTCTCCTGAAGATTTAGCTGTCCTGGCAGCTAAAGTCAAATCAGGCTCCCCTGATGATCCTGTAAAACCGGACATCTTTAGGAAATAATATAACTGTCTTATGATTGAGGGCTGGGAATTCATCAATGGTTTGCTCCTGTCTGCAGTGATTCCTAAGTCATGGAAGTATGCCAAAGTCGTTCCATTGCTGAAAAAGCCCACACTAGACACGTCTTTTCCGGGGAACCATCAACCAATCTCTCTGCTTTAGGGGTCTTGATTGATACCGCCCTTTCTTTTGAGCCTCATGCCAAAAAAGTGGCTGGTATAGGTTTTGGCCTCCTGTGTGGCCTAAAACCCATTTTGGAATTCTTTGATGCTCCTACCCGGCACCAACTGATAGTTCAATCAGTTGTTCAATCATGCCGAGACTACTGCAACAGGCTTTTGCTTGGCGTAAATAAAACAGTTACTGCGAGACTCCAACGGGTACAGAAACAGCGACACGCACTCTTTTTGCCCTACCAAAGCATTGCCATATCTCTAATCTTCTTTATCGTCTTCATTGGCTGCCAACTAATCAGAGTCCAGTTTAAAACTCTGTACCACACATAAGATTTTAAAAGGCCAGGGCCCCCAGATCCTGCAGGGACTATGCACCTCATATGTTCCATTGCGAGTATTGCGCTCCACTGACCACCACCTTCTTTGCGTTCCACGGGTTTGCCGGAGTAGAGCAGGGGGTAGCTCCTTTAAAGCTCAGGCCCCTGCGTTATGGAATTCTATCCCATTGGCTGCCTGCAGTACTCCTGATAATTGGACATTCAGAAAACTGAATAAAACTTGGCTTTTTTCCTCTATCTAGTCTTATTGTTTCTGGTCACCCGACGCTTGCCCTGGGACGCTCTGTCGCAGGGGCAGCCATGCTCTCTATAAATGACCCTAACACAACATAACATAACATCTCCCGGAGGTTGGTGAGTACATGGCCCACCATGCCTTGGGATTGGTGGTGGGTTCCCAAGACTTGGCAAATGGTGGTCTCGGTGACCCCTTGTGGCCTTACTATGCCTGCCCACAAACACTATCTCACTAACCTGGGTGTCAATATCACCCAGGATTGGGGCACACGTTTGGTGTCACAGTGGTAGGAACACAGAAAGAGGAGTCTTTGGTTTGCTCAGATGTTACAGCTAGGGTGGGATTTGTCATTGTAGGAGTAGTGAGTGTCACTGGAGCGGTCTGCCCAGGGTGACCACATTGACCAGGCTCCTCATCGTTCTCCAGATTACCAGTGTTGTCCTCACTGATGGCTTGATCCTGGGCTGAAGCGAAGGTCTCTTCAGTGGCAGATTCCAGGCCACAAACTCTGCCAGTTGGGCCTGCTCAGTAATTGTGAACATTTTTGTTAGCAATAGTGTGTATTGTACATTGAAATCTTTTGAGCCATAATATGTGCATAACTAAATGACAAAAAGGTAGAGATTATTATAATTATAGCTTTCAGTGGTATTGTACATATTACTCCAATGATTAGCAATTTCAAACAGTACAACTTGAAATGAACAGGTAATGACATGAAGTAATTAGGAAGTATACCTAACATCTCCCAACCTTTCAGCCCAACACAGTGTAGAGTTGAAATGTGTAGTCATCATGTGAATAGTGCTGAGTTGATTTTTGCTAGCACCACTTACTTTCCACATAGTCACTGGGGTTAGCTAGTGTAGTGCTTGAGGAGGAGATTGCCCCAGATAGTTTTGGGGAGAGTGTGGAGGTTACCCTAGTGTCCCTGGGTGGCAGAGAGATGGTGCAGAGAACCCACATGCCTGACAATATTAGGAAATACAGTCAGTGGGTTACCATCAGGGTGGAGGCTCTGCGAGACTCAGGAACCATCAGGTGTCATCTTGTGTCTTCAGAGCAGGGAGTCCCTGATGTGTTCCACCAATTGTTGTTGCTGCTGACAACACTGAGAACCACTATCCAGTGGCTCTGATTCCCTTTAAATGGAGGAGTCTCAGTTCTGCTTCAGGTAGCTGTGAGTCCACACATGCCTGTGGATTCTCTACATTGGTGGCATCCCAGTGCTTCAGGACCTTCATTCTGTGTCTGGCTCATAATGTGCAACTGGCAGGTCATGTGGGGCTAGAAAAGACCTTTGACAGGCTTGTCACCCACTTTATTGGACTCAAACGAGGAAGGCCTCAGATGCATTGTCTAGGTCTTGTGCTACCTGCCAGGCAAGTGGCAAGTCAAGGGGGAGGTACAAGGCCCCCTGAAACCTTTTCTTGCTGTTGGCCTTCTTTCTGAGCAGGCTGGCATAAACATTGTTGGGGCTCTGGACCCGACAGCCATAAGCAGAAAAAGTGTTCTGGGCTTGGTAGACCATGCCACCCAGTACCCAGAGGCTATCCCTTTGAGGACAGTGACTGCACCCGTCTTGGCCACTGCATTGATGGGGATCTTAACCTGTGTGGGTTTCCCCAAGGGGGTGGCACCTGACCGGGATACCAACTTCATGTTCAACTACATGAAGGCCAGGAAAGTACGACAGAAGGGAGCTGTCTTCACCCCTTTTAAACTTCTGTATGGGCTTCTTCTGAGAAGACCTCTCAGTTTGATTAAGAATGGCTGGGAGCTAGACCCCAAGAAGCCAACCCAGGATGTAGTGATCTATATGCTGGCAACCAGAGAGTCCACATCCGGAAACTTGCACAGGAGGATTTGGAAGCTACCCAGAAAAACTGGTATGATCAGAATACCACTCTGGTTGAGTTTCAGCCTGGTCAAAAGGCGTGGGAAATGGAGCCATTTGAGCTCCGGGCCCAGCAAGACCATTGGCCTTATGAGGTGAAGGAGCTCAAGACTCCTAGTAACTCCTTGAGGGTCCTGCTTATGAATCAACTCATGCCCCACTTTGAGAGATCAGAGATTACCATGCTCCTGGTTACTGATGATAGGGTGGAAAAGGAGAGTGAACTTCTCCCCGACCTCCTATCTTCCAAGAAGCAGGATGGGTCAGTGGAGGATGTCAACCTCTCCCCTACACTGACCCTAGATCAACAGAGAGACTGCCACCAGTTGCTGGGATAGTTTGCCTATGTTCTCCCTTAACCCAGGACTCACTGCATGGTGCACCCATGATATTGATACTGTTACAGCACACCCGTAAGAACAAGATTTACAGGTTGTCTGAAAGGTGAGAGTCAGCATTAAGGAGGTAGTTTCCACAATGAAGGGAATGGACTTTATGGTGGAACACCATCCTGACATAGAACAATGTCCTGACACAGACCACGTCAGGAAAAAACCTGTTAAATTAGTTTACTACCTCTGTGCACCATTCCTCTCTCTCTCTAGGTTAATTTTGTTAAAATGCCATCTCTTGGGTGTTTTTTCAAGATATACCCCGACTGCTTCCGTTTTAATTAATGCGTTGTCTGAAAAGGCATTTTGAATAATTTCGTGAGTGATCATTTTCAGACCATGCAAAATAAAAAAAAGTCTACTCTAGAAGCAGTGTTGTATTTATCCAAAAAACATGAAAAAGCTTGTTTCCCAGGGTAGGGAGAGCGCCTTGGATCTACTAGGTCTAGGTCCTTTTTACAAGTAGCTACAGCGATGGCCATCTGTGGCTTATTTTGTTTTTGATTTTTAGTAGAAGAATCAGTTAATGGATCCTGGAGGTAATTGAAATCACCACCCAAGATAATAAAGCCAGGAATGTTAGTTAAGGCCTGTTTGAGCTGAAGCAAAGGAAGCAGATTGTCTAAACATCTTGCCAAGATCATTGCCAATAATGTTTGATTGATTCAATCTCCCATTTACAAAAGCCCATCTTCTTCCTGGGTCTGTCTGCATGACTTTCGCTTGGAATGGTACAACGTATGGGTTATGGTTTCTGAGCCAGCTTTCTATTGCTTAGGCTTTGTTTTTATTATCCAATCCATTGGCATTAAAAGAAATTACTGTAAGTACCTCTTTACCCATTAGTTACTAATAACTAAACTAAAGTGACTTGTGCTGTTGTAAACAAATAATGTAAACACATATTTCCCCCAACCTCAGAGAAATTGCTGCGTGTGTGGCCTCATATTCTGAATGTATTTTATCCAATTAGGTACAATAGCAGCTAGGACATGACCCATATAGGTCTCAAGTGCATCCAGTTTTCACAAAGTGACACAAGCATTTAACGATATTAGAGTGTATTGAGAGCTCTATTTGAAGTAAAGTGACATTTGCCTTCTTTTCACCTCTCCCTGAATTTTCTATACACTGTTCCATAGTCAAATCAAAAGTTGACCTGTGTGTCCTAATTCTTTTCAACCCACAGGGAATTTGAGCACTTATAATTGAAATCTCTTTCTTTATTTTGCCTCACCCCCATCACCTCACCTTCTGCATCCCCCCTGGAAAATGGAATTGTCCACTACTCCCTCTTCGCCCCACTTATCACTGGATGCCATTAAATTGCATCCTTTACATACACCAGCTCTTCCCCTAATGGCCTAGTGCTATTAAGCACCCTTCATCCCACCCAAAAAACACCTGATCCTTTCAGTATGAGACTGACTGATTGGAGTATGCCCCCCTGGGGCTGAGCCTCACTTATCTTCTCTATCAAAATTTGATAACATCACCTCATCTTCCTGAGTGTCTATAAATATATGGAATTGCCCTTTAGCTAACACTTTAAACTTCGATTGTTGTACTATCGAGGCTTAAGCCCCCCTCTCCCTAAACAAATCGATCATCTTGTCAAATTCTTTCCTTCACCATGCTGATGCTGTCGATATATCTGAAAATATCTTGAACTGTGGAATTTCTGCAGTGGAGAAGGATCTCTTCATAATAGCAGTATTTTTTCCTTAATCCTACGATCCGCAAAGTTAAGTAATATAGTTCCTGGGAATCTTGAATTTGATAGTCTCTGCGTTGGGACTTTAAGGGCTCTAGTGATCGTGAGGTCCCCTTCTAACTCCAGCATTACTTTGTTAGGCAGTGAGCCAGCCCATTTAGCCACCTGCCGGTCTTCACTTCTTTCCGGAATTCCCACTAAGCGGGGATTGGATAGCCTATTGTACTTCTCTAAGTCCTGAAGCCTCAGATCCATCTGGCTCTTGCTTTTACCCAGTTGTAATACATCATGCTGTACGGCAGCCAGCTTGTCCTCCAAATCAGAGATGCAGCTAACTGCCTCGCTCATTCTTTTTTGTGTGTTAGACATATTCTTTTCCAGTTTAGACAACCTTTTGTGAAGTGAAGCAATCTCTAAAGTCTGGGATGCTTTTAGGTCTCTGCTTTCACCCAATATGGTAAGCAGCATTTTTTGAATTGACATTTCTCTGCCCTCTTCTCCTTCCATAGCTCTTCTTTGCAGCTCCTTCAGGATAATCATTCTCCCTCTCTCTTCATTTTGGCTAGCTGTCGCCTATGTGTTCCTAGATATCGGCTGAATACCATGAAAGGCTGATGAACCTTTGGGGGTGCTTTGGGACAACCCTTTATTGTCTTGTGATTGTGCTGGAGGGAGAAGTCTATCCAGTTCTCTTATGGATATGACTTCTTCCTACAAGGCTAGGGCTAGGGCGGTATTTTGTTGCTTCTGATATTTTTGTAAGAGAGGGTATTGCTTGGGGGGAATATGACTACCATTTGGGCCTTGCGCCTCCATTCCCTGATGTTCTCTCAACATCTAAGGGATCCTCCAGCTCTGCTTGCTTTTCTAT
Source organism: Lissotriton vulgaris (assembly GCF_964263255.1). Taxonomy (NCBI): domain Eukaryota; kingdom Metazoa; phylum Chordata; class Amphibia; order Caudata; family Salamandridae; genus Lissotriton; species Lissotriton vulgaris. The sequence continues at coordinate 208,957,236 of NC_141691.1, forward strand.
TGTGGCTAGCACATTAGACTTTGGTTCCATTCTCTGTTGCGCATTTCTGTGGCTCCTTCGTTTCATTCTAGGTGCTGGTGAGGGGGTAAATTGGTCTGGCATTTCCTTGTTATCTTTCTTCACTGCTCTAGACTTTTTTGTGTGCATTCTACAGTCTCACCGCCCCCTTGTCATATGAAAAGTCAATCTAACAAACTAGAGCGAGCAGGACTGCTAAGGATCACCAATTTTCGAGCTTATATGGCCATATGGCCAGGCGTGTCCACAGAGTTTTCTACCTAGTAACTTCACCTAGTTTAGCCCGTAACAATTTAGGCTTACTTGACTCTCTGCAAATCCTCTGCTGTTACTGTTTCCAAGGCCTCCTTTATCCAATGTCAGGCAGCTCTCTCATGGCGCCCAGCTTATTCCAGCTCAGATTCAGTGGAGCTTCCTGACTTGAAAAACTTGGGCAGCCCCTGGCCATGGGTCGAAGCAGTATCTGTAGCATGTGCTTTCCCATATTTAACCCGCCGTAATCATAGGGGGTCATCTGTCACCGTTCCCTGCCATTTTGCTGCCTCATGGACTACCGCAGCACATTCTTCACCTTCTTGCATCTCCTTTCAGAATCTCAGCTAGGGGTGGGCGGAATTTGGGTGCAAAGCTCCACAAAACGGTAAAAAATCTCTGCAAGCACGCAAAAGTTCTGCGAACACGCCAAATTTCTTGTTCCGCCCATTTGCAATGCTTATTTCCTGTTAGTGAATGCTATTTGCATGCTCGGGGAGAAATATCTTGTAAACACACATTTTGAAAGCAAGAACAAGCAAAACATTCTGTGAAGCCGCAGACATTGTGGCAATTCCGTGTTCTCTGCAAAGTGCAAAATTACCCAAATTCTGTGAGTGGAATAAAATTGACCTTCCAGGCCTAATCTCAGCACAATCTCTCTAACAAAAGAGAGAGACCCAAACAAACCAAAGGGGTAGGGTGCCAGAAGACAAATTGTCAATAAAGTTTCCCCTTTGGGTGAACTTCTAAGCTAACCACAGTTTAGAACACGCACATCAACAATCAATACAGAAATCACAACTTAGGAGCAGCAAATGATATAACCGATACAGTCATACAGAAAATGTACATTTTATTTTGATATATTAAAAACAAGGTTAAAAAACAAGGTTAAAAAACGATATATAATACATAATGGGACAGTACATAAGGAAAATGATTCCAATTATTAAGAGGGAAACACAATAGTCCTAAACACTTTGTTGAATCACACTCCAAGTTATATAGTTAGTCTCTTTAAAGTAGTTTCTTTGTCCAATGACTTAATGTATTTCCACCCAGCAATGCATCGACGCGTTTCGGATATGGCAAATATTGATTCAGGGGCAAAAACCTTCCTCAGGATTAAAATAATAGTATCCCACTATAACCATGTATCTAGAATAAAAAAAATATATACAATATAAGATATACATAATATACATTGCATGACTGATCAAAACAATACAAACATCATTTAAAAAAGTTCTGCTCCTACACATGCATACACTATATATTCCCTCACATACAATAGTCAACTGCAAAACTTTTTATCTTTCTTCACGAACTGTTGAAATAACCACATGTTGATGTTCAAAAACATTATCACATAATCGCCAGTAGGATCTTAGTGGGCGAAAAGATCTCACAACTAGTTAAGGGAGAACTCTAATGGCTAATATATTATTTAGTCCAAGAGAACGGGACATTTAGAATGGCCATTTATGACTTTACCGAATGGTGTGACAGATATCACTCCTAAGTTCATAAGATAGGATTTGTTATATTTACCTTTGGTTAAAAACAACAAAATCAATGGCGATGGTGCTGCTATGTTCAGCTACATTCAGCTACCTTCAGGTGCCTAAAGGATCGAAGCAACATAAATGCTTAACGATTAAAGCATTACAACCTCCATATTTATCTCATATTTTACTTTATAGAGTGTGAAGCGAATTCCATAAATTTACACACTTCCCATATCGGCTATTAACGTATAAGGCCATGAATGGAGAATTCTCTCTTTTATTTAAGAGAAAATGACCAAGTGGTACTCGTGTTCCCCACTTTAATGACCAACACAGACCATGTACCCACTGAAGGATTTAGTAAACGGCGGACATTTTGTGTTTAATATTTAGATCAATGTTACTTAACAGTGCGTGTAAACATACACTGCACTATGTCCTCCCCGTTGTATAAATTGCGTCGTTTGGTTTTAGACGGTTTCAATCCTTTCTGTGGCTAGACCGCCTGCAGTCTAAGGATATTTAAAGAGGACAAAACACAAAATTAAAGGCCGTCCTCCCAATGTTTTACCGGCTCTCACAAGCCCCAACTACAGCACATACCTGCTAATAACAAGTCCGGACGGTACAGTGGGGTTCTGACTCCTCGTAGTAGCAATTCCTGTGACAAAATGCTAACTACGAGATTTATATACAGGAGATTTTGCGCGCATTATTTTGCATGATCTGTTCTAATTAGGAACAGATACTTCTGGGTCAGACTATCCCATCCGCACTCGTCTGCAAAGATAGAAGACGGACTAGGAACTAAACGTAAATGCAAATGTTTTGGGAAGAATTATTAATGAAATTAGCCTAATAATTACTATATTTAACTAACGTGTTTATCGGTAAGATTGAATCACACAGACCGATTTAAACGGCTTTAAAAATCGGTGCATAGTATCGTGCTCAAGAATTGTTTATTTATCTCACTATTTGAGAAATATAGGACGTCACTATTGTGACATATTGGACGGCCAATGTTCATTTATAGAGAAATGTTAAATAACATGAAGACATCCCAACAAAATAGGCATAATTATCCATTAAAAGATGGCGGCTCATAGAACCAAAATGGTCCTGGTGCATTAAACCTTAAATATTTGGCATTATCCTACGCCTACTGTTATGGATATGCAAATGTAACCCTGGGCGGAGTTCGCGGAGTGGGGCTTCGCGGAGCTACGCGAAGTGGGCGAGAAACTACGCCCACCTCCGCACTCCGCGTAGCCCCACTCCGCAAACACCACTGGCCGCCAGCCCCGCCACCCGCCTCCCTCCCGCCCTCCCTAAATACTTTGAAATAAAAGAATTAAATAATTTAAAAGCACTTACCTTGCCGCCGCTGCCCGCCGCGTCCCCGGGGCTCGCGATCTTCCGTCTTCCGTACTAATGCGCATGCGCGGGCGGCCGCGCATGCGCATTTTCTCGTGAAAATGCGCATGCGCGGCCGCCCGCGCATGCGCATTAGTACGGAAGACGGAAGACGGAAGTAAGTGAGCCCCGGGGACGCGGCGGGCAGCGGCGGCAAGGTAAGTGCTTTTTAAATGATTTCATTTCTTTATTTCAAAGTATTTAGGGAGGGCGGGAGGGAGGCGGGTGGCGGCCAGCTACGCTCCGTCTGCGGAGTGCCGCCTGGCTCCGCCAGCTCCGCAAAATGCGGAGTAGGCGGCACTACGCATACTCCGCAGACGGAGCGTAGCTGGCCGCCCACCCCTAAATGCATCATTAATTTGTCACACACATGTAATTAATATATATCTACATTTTCATTACACATTGGCAATACAGTTAGAATACATAAATCCAAATGCCTATAACAAAATTATATTATTACGTTATATACATATTGGCATACCATGTTAATGCTATCAGAGTGTTATTACATAAGTCTGGGCATGTGCATTATTAAAATAAAATAACCCTACTCTGACATTCATCATTTTATCGATTCTCAACATTACTTATCGACATGTTCAGCCATTAATACAACAAACATTATTGCTGACACCTGGGTCCCGACGGAGACCACCCTATACATTTGAGTTCAGCTAATAATATTTCTACTTAAGAAGGTCTGATCAACCGTTCCCATTCTTCTATTGAATTCAAACCATTCCTAACTGTATTAAGGTACGAGATATACCATTGTTCACGTGCTTTGCGTTTAGATAGCAGATTGCCCCCCTCTTTTTCCAATCACAATTTTTTCAAGGATAAACCACGAGAAATCATTTTCACCATGGACTGCCTCGAGAAAATGTTCAACCAGGGGCGCAGTTAATTATTTGGTTTTTATTGCTGACCTGTGTTACTGAAATCTAGTCCTGGCCTCTCTGCCGGTTTCTCCAACATAGCCAAGGCCACAGGGGCATTGCAATAAATATACTATGTTTTAACTTTTACAGTTAGTGAAACTCTTAGATTTCATAACGTGATTGTTAAAATTAATCTCCTTCGCTTGCATACATTGCGGACAAATATTGCATGTCCCACATTTATAGTTTCCTAGCACCACAATATTATCTAGAGTTCTTTGGCTGGATTGTGGCTCTTCTCTATAGGTATGCACTAGAAGATCTCTTAAATTTGTGTTCTTTTTAAACGCAAACAAGGGTTTTTCAAGTTTGTTGGGCTCATCATGATTAAGAATGTGCCAGTTCTTATTGACAGCATTCTTGATTTGGTTGCTAAAGTTTGAAAATTGACTCACAAAAACCACTTTTTTAGAGGGCCCCTTCTGTTTCTCTTTCTTATTTTTTATTAACTCATCACGATCATAAAATCTAGCCCTTTTCATTGAGTGCATCAACAGTTTTCTTGGGTAACCCCTATCTCTAAACTTCTTTTTCAGAGTTTCAGAGTGTTTGTAAAAGTCTTCCAAATCAGAACAGTTCCTCCTCAACAGTAGGAACTGGCTAAAAGGAATGCTTTCCCTCTGAGTCTTGGGGTGAAAGCTTGAAAAATGCAGGAGGGTGTTCTTTGCAGATGGTTTGGTGTACAATTCGACCTCCCAAAAACTGCCAACTTCCTTTATTGTGATATCCAAGAAGTCAACCCTGGAAGTGCTATAAGATGATGTAAATCTGAGATTTGAGTCGCCCAAGTTGAACCAGGTGAGGGATTCTTCCAGGAGGTCATTGGAGCCTTCCCAAATAAAGAAAATATCATCAATGTAGCGGTACCAGCCCGCTATATTCTCAAAAAAAGGGGCTAACTCATTATAGATATGTTTGACCTCGAAAGCTCCCACATAGAGGCACGCCAGAGTAGGGGCACAGGTGGCCCCCATGCTGGTCCCCTAAAGCTGTTTAAAGAATTCATCTTTGAACAAAAAAATATTGTTCAATACATCTCACAATAAATTCCCTGCTTGCTCCACCTAGATCTTGGGATTCCATTATATTATCAAGCACCCTCACCGTGTCCAGCGGGGGTATATTTGTATAGAGAGACTCAATTTCTAGTGTAACCAGACACTGAGACTCCCCACAAAACTCTCTACCTTCAATAAGTGATATCATGTGGGCAGAGTCCCTGACATAGGACTTCAGACCACAAACGATCGGTCTCAGAAAATGATAGACATATTTGCTGATCGGTTCAAGGAGAAAGTCAATACTGCTCACTATTGGTCTTAGAGGAGGATCAGATGGATCCTTATGGACCTTTGGAAGGCCATAAATTGCTGGAATCCTAGGTTCAGTATTGTTGAGGAACTTAAATTCATCTTCACAGATCCAATTCTTTTCTATTGCTTCATTTAGGAGTTCTAAGCAGTCCCTCGATATTTTAGTCATACTGCTGCCTTGGGTGCGTGTATAGTGTTCATTAACTTCAAGGAGTTTGTACATCTTCTATCATAATCATTTGTATTAAAAATGACAATCCCTCCTCCCTTGTCAGCCGGTTTTGTGGTAAGGGATTTATCATCTTTAAGAGAGTTGAGGGCCAATCTCTCTTGCGAGCTGATATTATGAACATTTGGTCTCTTAGTTTTGCACACTATATTGTGGATATCACTCTCTACTGCAGTCTCAAAAGCTTCTATGTTTTTACCAACCATTGAAAGCGTTGGAGTGAAAGATGATTTAGGTTTTAAACCTGAAATATTAGTTCGTTCTCTAGGTTCCCTATTTTCAAAGATTCGTCTTAGCCGAACCTTCCTAAAAAAGGACCGCATATCTTTTTCTAATTGGAACTGGTCAATATGGGTACAAGGAACAAAGCTAAGGCCCCTACTTAAGACACTCATTTCTGTCTCACTAAGTACTCTGTCAGATAAATTAATTACAGGTATTCGGCCGGTCTCCAATAGCGTTTGATCCTTGTGCTCATATATTCCTGTTGTTGAGGAGGGCCCCGGTTGTATTGTCCCCTCCCTGTGTTCCCATTGTATCGCTTTTCGCCCACTAAGATCATACTGGCGATTGTGTGATAATGTTTTTGAACATCAACATGTGGTTATGTCATCAGTTCGTGAAGAAAGATAAAAAGTTTTGCAGTTGACTATTGTATGTGAGGGAATATATAGTGTATGTATGTGTAGGAGCAGAACTTTGTAAAATGATGTTTGTATTGTTTTGATCAGTCATGCAATGTATATTATGTATATCTTATATTGTATATATTTTTTATGATACATGGTTATAGTGGGATACTATTATTTTAATCCTGAGGAAGGTTTTTGGCTCTGAATCAATATTTGCCATAACCGAAACGCGTCGATGCATTGCTGGGTGGAAATACATTAAGTCATTGGACAAAGAAACTCCTTTAAAAAGACTAACTATCTAACTTGGAGTGTGATTCAACCAAGTGTTTAGGACTACTGTATTTCCCTCTTATTAATTGCAATCATTTTCCTTATGTACTGTCCCATTATGTATTATATATCGTTGTTTAACCTTGTTTTTTACCCTTGTTTTTAATATATCAAGATAAAATGTACATTTTCTGTATGACTGTATCGGTCATATCATTTGCTGCTCCTAAGTTGTGATTTCTGTATTGATTGTTGATGTGCGTGTTCTAAACTGTGGTTAGCTTAGAAGTTCACCCAAAGGAGAAACTTTATTGACAACTAATCTCAGCACAGCCATGAACGAAGAAGTGGGCGGGGATAGGGGGAGAGCCAGTATGCTAGCGGCTACGTGCTTGGGCCACGCCGGCCACCCATCCTTGGATGCTGCCTGTCAGACATGTACTTTTGAGTTTTAAAGGTCCTGGTGGTGAAAAACAATTATATTCTTTTTTCATTACTGCAAGACCTATCTCTATCATTGCTTTGATTAACATTGGGATTACCTTTTTACAATTTATAAGTGTAATTTCCAATTCAGAAAATACAGAAATTGTCACAGTGCAATGTCTAAAGCGGCTGAAGAGTATATCAATTTCATAGTAAAGTTCAGCATCCCTGCATCTCTCTATCCTTTGAGCAGATCATTACTGCTACCAACACAGAGACATGCTTACACTCAAGAATATCATTGGAATGCAATCATGGAGAAAACATACTTGACATCTCACAGATGACGTTGAATATCAAAAATTCGAAAATGTGCAGGAAGAACTTTTCATCACTCAAGAAGGTATTGTACTATGAGGTCCGACAATTGTCATAGCTGAGAGCTTGAGGAAACAAGTCATTGAATTGGCACACAAAGGACTTTGTGGCAATGCAGCCATCAAGAGAGCCCTCAGAAACCGATTGTGGTTTTCTCACATTGATGAATGAGTTGAGAATGAACTGAAAGAATGTCACCTGTGTAACTGCTTACCTCCGAAGACAACAGAGCATCCGCTTAATATTTCTGACCTTCGTAAACAAGTGTGGGAGAAAATTGCACTTGACTTATTTGAACCCTTAAAAAATGAACTCCATGTCATGATAGGTATTGATAAGTACTCACGTTTTTTCTTAGTGAAAGATTTATCATCAACCACCCATGACAAAGTCATCAAGAGGCTGGGTGATATTTTCACAGCTTGGGGTGTTCCCTCCTGTCCCTTTTTTTGTCCTCATATGTTTAATCAGTATACTGATGGAGAATATAAGAGTTTGCCTTCCATATTCCTTCACCTCCCTTGTAGAAAGGAACCCCCTCACTCCCGAAGGAGGCGATGTTACCATCACAGGTTCTCTTCATTACAAAGACGGTTTTCTCTTATCTCCCTTATCACAGGCGCCTACCTCGATTCTCTTCCAGGGGTCGCCAATCTCTCTTGATCACCCCAGTAGCCAGAGAATAACCTGTGTTTACTGATACTTAATCATTGGATTAGTCTTTAACATTTTACTCTATTATGGAGACTTACAAATAAAAGGGGTGGTAAGAGTCTAACGATTCGCTGTAACATCAAATGTAATACATGCGTTCAATTGGGTATGAATCAAAAAGTGTTACATCAGTGGTGTGCTTATATTTTTAATCATTATTTTAGCACAATGTTAGCCAGGTAACAAATTTCAATCAATGAGTACCAAGTTTTTTGAAATACCAATTATTCAAACAGAAAAGTACGTCATTCAATTACTTCATCGAATCACATAAATGCCTGAGGACACAGGTCTCATGTGGATGTAATAGTATAGAGCTTCACATAGAAAAAACATCACAAATAATATCCATATAGTAACATTTTAACGCGCTCAAAGTGATGGAAAGAGGAAGTAGTTAGGTGGGATAGGTGTGATGGGAAGGAAGTGAGGACTGGGTAAAGGTTGTTGTGACCTTAAAACAATCACAGTGATATAAAATACGCCCTTTACAGTCTATGTTTTGATCTGTAGTTCCAATACACTCATTCACATAGGATCTGTTTTACTCCGTTGATTAGTCCTATGTTTAGAGAATAGATATGTGCTGGTCTACGTTTTGACCCCCTGGTTAAAGGGTAGGTTGAATCCTCATGCTGGGGTCTTCTTCAGGACAAGGAGAGACAGGAGCGCCTCTGAATAATAATTTAAGATGAGTGTATCATGTTTTAAACACTCTCAAGTTTGCACATGGATGGGACATGTCAGTTAAAAAATTCTTACTTTGTGAGTGGCCGGTTGGTGGCCATTGTAGTAGGACCGTCGTGGGTTCCTTTCTTTCAATAGATATTCCTGCATTCATCAAAAAGGAGTTTGTGTTACTGTCAGGTACCGTGGGCACCATACAGACGCTTGAGTTATCAAGACCTCCTAAAAGGGTACTTACTAGGACATAGGGATTGCCAATCCGGTCATTAGTGGTTCTGGTTGTTCAATGGTCCCACAGGGACCGACGTCGGTGCAGGTAAGAATCGCGCAACCCACGTGGTTCTGGGGGATAAATGGAAAATGGCCAGGTATCAATGGCGAGTGCATTGCTAAACAAGGTTGTTAGATTAATAATTATCTATGGTTGTGCAGAAGGCAGTAATTGGACAAAATGTTTATCAATTACTTAGTCATGCAAGAGAGATGTTGATCAACAAATGGGGAAAAGACCCATTTGGTCGATTAGATTATGTAATGAGTAGGAATTCATGTACATGCTGAAAATCGGCGCTGGTCACATAGTGGTTGATTAAGAAAAATGCGGGGAAAAACCGCGTTCATGTCACCATGAAAAACGAGAACCAATCGGTATCTCGGTGTTCTCTGGTGTGGCGGGGAAGATTACATGCGAAATCTGAATTATCAAATCTCTCACCGTTGGATTTGGGTCTTCGGCGTGTTACTGCATCCTCGCTAGGCAAGCCGTGAATGATCGGCCGCGAGGTGCAGCCGCTTGACACTTCCTGGAGGCTCGCCACAAACTAGCCAATCAGAGGAGACTGTGTCTATGGGGGCGTGTGAAAACCTCCACACCCAACTGATGGCGGTAGGGGCTATCGGAAAGGATTGCTACACAACGTTTTAAATGTGCATAACTCTGGGCAGAACGGACTGAGGTCAGACAATCTTGATCGCCTGCAAATTCAAAATTATGCTTGCAGGAGAGAAGCAATTTGGCCGCTGTGCCTTAGTACCTAATTAAGGATCAAGGATCGTTACAGATTATAGGTAACAAAAAGCATGGCATACAGTCTGATGTCTTATACAATACCACATAGTTAAAGACAATATAGTTGTTATTAAGGCGGTCTAAGGCCCCGCCTGGCGTAGTATGTTTACATATAGGGAACAACGTCCCTCATTAACCTGTCAATTACTTGTCAAATTGTTGTTTTAAGCTGTAATACACATCAAGTATCTTTGGCAGTCACATAAAAATATCATTTACAGGCAACATTATCAAGACATATAGGCTGTGCATTGCTGTATACTCAGGACTCTTTCAACTAATCAAGGCCATTTGTGAGAAAGTGGCATCCAGTTCATTTAGACCGTTTTGGACAGAGTCAAAGGACTGCATCCACTTACACTCTCGTAAGTTCATAATGGAATTCAAATTCCCACCTCTGGCACCCAGCGTGATTTTCTCAATGACAACCCATTTAAGAGACTCAGGTGTGTGTGTCTTTGTCAAGAAATGTTCCACTAGGGGGGCTCATGTGGTTTGACACCTTATCCTGCTACAGTGTTGCAGTACCCGGTTTTTTATCTTTTGTTTAGTTTGCCCTATGTAAATGTATCCACAGGGGCAAAAGATGGCATAGATAACTCCGTTACTGTTGCAATTCGTTAGTGTCTTTAGATTGATGGTCAGATTATTGTGCGTGATTGTCTTGGTTTCCATGCACATAGCGCAGGCTTTACAGTTGGTGCATTTTTAATTCCCCACTATAGTGGGTAGGTTCCACATAGTCTGTATGCTTGGTGCCGGAGGGTTGTCAAGCATTGAACGTACAACATAGTCCCTGATGCTTTTCGCTCTTTTAAATGCGTGCATAGGAGGATCTGGTTTTCCTATTACCTCCGATATGATGTACCAATATTTGTTGATTATTTTACGAATGTCATTGCTCTTACTACAATATGTAGTGACACAGATCATCCTGTCTTCGGGTGGTGTGCGGTTCCTGGGTACCAGTAGGGTTTCTCTGTTACTGAACTAAGCCCTCTTGCGGGCTCTCTTGACTAGTCTCTTGGGGTAGCCTCTGTCCATTAGTCGAGCGATGAGGTCATCAGACTCAGCAAAGTAGTCATCCTTCCAGGTGCAGTTCCTCCGAATACGGAGGAACTGTCCGAAGGGTAGGTTGTCTCTTAAAGCCCGGGTGTGATGACTTGTATATCTTAGTAGGGTGTTTCGCTCTGACTGTTTCCTATATAGTGTGGTATATAGCAATCCTTCTCGTTCCTTGATGCTGATATCCAAGAAATCAATGGAATTATTGCTGCTGCTGGTAAATTGAATGTCTTCTGATTGGGTATTTAGCCATCAGGTAAACTCCTCCAGATCTTCCTCCTGTCCATTCCAGATCATCAAGATGTCGTCGATGTATCTGCGTATTCCATGATTTTGTTGGCAAAAGGATTGTGGGGTGAGAGAATGTAATGTTGCTCAAAATCACTCATGTATATAATGGCTAAGTCAGGGGCAAATGCTGCCCCCATCGCCACTCCCTTGCATTGCATGAAGAATTTATCCTGGAATATAAAAAAGTTCTTGGTCATTGCGATCTCCAAAAGGTCAATCAGAAATTCCGTGGGTACCTCCGCTGGTTGAGGCCTGGTGGCTAGTACTCTCCGTATTGTTGTTAGTGCTGGTATCTGTGGGATACTCGTGTAGAGTGACACGATGTCCATAGTTACAAGAAGTTGGGTGTTCTTATCAAAGGGTCGTTGATCCACAAGGTTGATCACCTGCATTGTATCCCTTAGGTAGGTAGGTGTTGCCTCCGCCAAGGGTTTCAAAAAAATGTCCACATATTTACAAAGTGGTTCCAGGAGAGATCCACACCCTGAAATGATCGGTCTTCCTGGGGGCTTGGTAGGGTTTTTGTGAACCTTTGGTAGCACATAGATGGTGGGGGTGCGAGGTTGATCCACATTTAAAAAAGCATATTCTTTTTCTGTGAGAAAACCAGCATCCTTCCCTTTTTCCGTCAACAATTGAATTTGACGTCGGATCTCCATTGTCTGGTTCGTAGCTATCGGCCGATAGCTAACCCCGTCACTTAGTTGGGAGTGAATTTCTTTCCTATAGTCATCGATATCCATGATGACTACGGCTCCTCCCTTATCTGCTGGCTTGATAACCAATGTTTTGTTCTTCTTGAGATCTTCAAGTGCCGCCCATTCATTCCTTGTGTAGTTGTGTTTCACGTATCGCTTAGTTTCACAGGCCTTGAGCACGTCCCTGAGAACCAAACTCTCATAGGTCAAGATCCGGTGATTGGTCATGGCAGTGTGAGGGGTGAAGGTAGAGGGTGGTCGTAGGTCAGTGAACGCTCGTGTAGTAGTGAGAGTTTTGTGCATGAAAAAGCTTTTAAGTCTTATCTTGCGAAAGAATTTGGTTAGTTCAGTTTTGAGATTGAAAATGTTCGCATGGGATGTGGGAACGAATGATATACCTTTACTGAGGATCCCCATCTGGTCTTCTGACAATGTTTGTTTGGACAAATTCATGATCGGATTTTCTTTGATCACCACCGGTAGGTTTTTCTCCTGGTGTTTATCTCTCCGTGATTGTCCTGTTGGAACCTCACCTGTTTGTTGCTGTATCCTTGTTGTCTTGAATCTTCCCAGTTCTGAGGATTCTGTGGATTCTGACCTCTGGTAGGGCGTCTGTTCCATCTACCTCCTCTCCCGCGGGGGGGTCTCCAAGAACTGTCCTCTAAAAAAGGCTGTTGTTGTCTGTTCTGGGGGTCCTGTGGGGGTTGGTACCATTGGTCTTGATTCTGGTAGTTGCCACCGGTTCCTGCTCCCTCGTTGTCGCTACTGCCACTGTATGAAGAGTCGGAGAAGTTTGTATATCTTCTGCCACCACGCTGACCGCCTCTGTATTCTCCTCTCCCTCTGTTGAAGAAACGGCCCTGGTTATCTTGTTTGAAGTAGTCTTCAGCCAAGTACGGATACGTCTTCTTCTTATTATAGTATTGAATGTCTTTAGCCAGTTTTTCAAGTTTCTTGTTCTGTGATTCAACGTCAAAATCCTTGAGAGTTTTGTTCAACCGTTCCAGTGTTTCCTTAGCACTTGCAAAGGCTGAATGGCTCGTTATTTCTGCTCTTAGGTCAGTAATCTCTTTAGTTAACTGTTCCACCTGGTCCCGTGCGGTCTCCACCCCAAGGACCATCCAGTGGCGAGAACAGTTATTTGCCACAAAACTGAACCCCTCCTTAAATTTCGGATTGTCCACAAATATTGCTGGTTCGTTGTGAACCTGTAGGCCTGTAGGTATCACATTAGCTCTGAGGTACCCTGTTAGGAGATGGCCGTGAAGTTTAGTACGCACAAGCTTTTTTTCTAGCCATTCTAATTTGTTGATTTTCTCGTTGAGCGAGAAATCAACCGTGGTGGTATTCGTTGAGAGGAAAGCGGACCCAGTATCGCCCCAAATAAGATCTCTAATATGGTCTTCACTGTAAGAGAGGGTTTTAGACTCAAACATGATATAGCCCTCAATCTGATCTAGTGTGCGTGAATGCAAAAGTGTATTTAGGAAAAACCCTCGCAAGACAGCTCTTGCACATAGAGTATTGAGTTTCAATGGGGTGTACCCTAAGAACTCTCTGACCTGGGTCAGTAAAGATAGATACAAAAGCAGTGGTCAGAGTCTAACGATTCGCTGTAACATCAAATGTAATACATGCGTTCAATTGGATATGAATCAAAAAGTGTTACATCCGTGGTGTGCTTATATTTTTATTCATTATTTTAGCACAATGCTAGCCAGGTACCCAATTTCAATCAATGAGTACCAAGTTTTTTGAAATACCAATTATTCAAACAGAAAAGTATGTCATTCAATTACTTCATTGAATCACATAAATGCCTGAGGACACAGGTCTCATGTGGATGTAATAGTATAGAGCTTCATATAGAAAAAACATCACAAATAATATCCATATAGTAACATTTTAACGCGCTCAAAGTGATGGAAAGAGGAAGTAGTTAGGTGGGATAGGTGTGATGGGAAGGAAGTGAGGACTGGGTAAAGGTTGTTGTGACCTTAAAACAATCACAGTGATATAAAATACGCCCTTTACAGTCTAAGTTTTGGTAATGAGGGGCGTTGTTCCCTATATGTAAACATACTGCACCAGGCGGGGCCGTAGACCGCCTTAATAACAACTATATTGTCTTTAACTATGTGGTATTGTATAAGACATCGGACTGTATGCCATGCTTTTTGTTACCTATAATCTGTAACGATCCTAGATCCTTAATTAGGTACTAAGGCACAGCGGCCAAATTGCTTCTCTCCTGCAAGCATAATATTGAATTTGCAGGCGATCAAGATTGTCTGACCTCAGTCCGTTCTGCCCAGAGTTATGCATATTTAAAACGTTGTGTAGCAATACTTTCCGATAGCCCCTACCGCCATCAGTTGGGTGCGGAGGTTTTCACACGCCCCCATAGCCACAGTCTCCTCTGATTGGCTAGTTTGTGGCGAGCCTCCAGGAAGTATCAAGAGGCTGCACCTCGCGGCCGATCATTCACGGCTTGCCTAGCAAAGATGCAGTAACACGCCGAAGACCCAAATCCAACGGTGAGAGATTTGACAATTCAGATTTCGCATGTAATCTTCCCCGCCACACCAGAGAACACCGAAATACCGATTGGTTCTCGTTTTTCATGGTGACATGAACGCGGTTTTTCCCCTCATTTTTCTTAATCAACCACTATGTGACCAGCGCCGATTTTCGGCATGTACATGAATTCCTACTCATTACATAATCTAATCGACCATATTGGGCTTTTCCCCATTTGTTGATCGACATCTATCTTGCATGGCTAAGTAATTGATAAACATTTTGTCCAATTACTGCCTTCTGCACAACCATAGATAATTATTAATCTAACAACCTTGTTTAGCAATGCACTCGCCATTGATACCTGGCCATTTTCCATTCATCCCCCAGAACCACGTGGGTTGCGCGATTCTTACCCGCACCAACGTCGGTCCCTGTGGGACCATTGAACAACCAGAACCACTAATGACCGGATTGGAAAGCCCTATGTCCTAGTAAGTACCCTTTTAGGATGTCTTGATAACTCAAGCGTCTGTATGGTGCCCACGGTACCTGACAGTAACACAAACTCCTTTTGGATGAATGCAGGAATATCTATTGAAAGAAAGGAACCCACGGCGGTCCTACTACAATGGCCACCAACCGGCCACTCACAAAGTAAGAATTTTTTAACTGACATGTCCCATCCATGTGCAAAATTGAGCGTGTTTAAAACATGATACACTCATCTTAAATTATTATTCATAGGCGCTCCTGTCTCTCCTTGTCCTGAAGAAGACCCCAGCATGAGGATTCAACCTACCCTTTAACCAGGGGGTCGAAACGTAGACCAGCACATATCTATTCTCTAAACATAGGACTAATCAACGGAGTAAAACAGATCCTATGTGAATGAGTGTATTGGAACTACAGATCAAAACATAGACTGTAGAGGGCGTATTTTATATCACTGTGATTGTTTTAAGGTCACAACAACCTTTACCCAGTCCTCACTTCCTTCCCATCACACCTATCCCACCTAACTACTTCCTCTTTCCATCACTTTGAGCGCGTTAAAATGTTACTATATGGATATTATTTGTGATGTTTTTTCTATATGAAGCTCTATACTATTACATCCACATGAGACCTGTGTCCTCAGGCATTTATGTGATTCGATGAAGTAATTGAATGACATACGCTTCTGTTTGAATAATTGGTATTTCAAAAAACTTGGTACTCATTGATTAAAATTGGGTACCTGGCTAACATTGTGCTAAAATAATGAATAAAAATATAAGCACACCACGGATGTAACACTTTTTGATTCATACCCAATTGAACGCATGTATTACATTTGATGTTACAGCGAATCATTAGACTCTGACCACTGCTTTTGTATCTATCTTAACTGACCCAGGTCAGAGAGTTCTTAGGGTACACCCCATTGAAACTCAATACTCTATGTGCAAGAGCTGTCTTGCAAGGGTTTTTTCTAAATACACTTTTGCATTCACGCACACAAGATCAGATTGAGGGCTATATCATGTTTGAGTCTGAAACCCTCTCTTACAGTGAAGACCATATTAGAGATCTAATTGGTGGCGATACTGGGTCCGCTTTCCTCTCAACGAATACCACCACGGTTGATTTCTCGCTCAACGAGAAAATCAACAAATTTGAACGGCTAGAAAAAAAGCTTGTGCCTACTAAACTTCACGGCCATCTCCTAACAGGGTACCTCAGAGCTAATGTGATACCTACAGGCCTACAGGTTCGCAACGAACAAGCAATATTTGTGGACAATCCGACATTTAAGGAGGGGTTCAGTTTTGTGGCAAATAACTGTTCTCGCCACTGGATGGTCTTTGGGGTGGAGACCGCACGGGATCAGGTGGAACAGTTAATTAAAGAGATTACTGACCTAAGAGCAGAAATAACGAGCCATTCAGCCTTTGCAAGTGCTAAGGAAACACTGGAACGGGTAAACAAAACTCTCAAGGATTTTGACGTTGAATCACAGAACACGAAACTTGAAAAACTGGCTAAAGACATTCAATACTATAATAAGAAGAAGACGTATCCGTACTTGGCTGAAGACTACTTCAAACAAGATAACCAGGGCCGTTTCTTCAACAGAGGGAGAGGAGGATACAGAGGCGGTCAGCGTGGTGGCAGAAGATATACGAACTTCTCCGACTCTTCATACAGTGGCAGTAGCGACAACGAGGGAGCAGGAACCGGTGGCAACTACCAGAATCAAGACCAATGGTACCAACCCCCACAGGACCCCCAGAACAGACAACAACAGCCTTTTTTAGAGGACAGTTCTTGGAGACCCCCCCGCGGGAGAGGAAGCGGATGGAACAGACGCCCTACCAGAGGTCAGAATCCACAGAATCCTCAGAACTGGGAAGATTCAAGACAACAAGGATACAGCAACAAACAGATGAGGTTCCAACAGGACAATCACGGAGAGATAAACACCATGAGAAAAACCTACCGGTGGTGATCAAAGAAAATCCGATAATGAATTTGTCCAAACAAACATTGTCTGAAGACCAGATGGGGATCCTCAGTAAAGGTTTATCATTCGTTCCCACATCCCATGCAAACACGTTCAATTTCAAAACTGAACTAACCAAATTCTTTCGCAAGATAAGACTTAAAAGCTTTTTCATGCACAAAACTCCCACTACTACACGAGCGTTCACCGACCTACGACCACCCTCTACCTTCACCCCTCACACTGCCATGACCAATCACCGGATCTTGACCTATGAGAGTTTGGTTCTCAGGGACGTGCTCAAGGCCTGTGAAACTAAGCGATACGTGAAACACAACATCACAAGGAATGAACGGGCGGCACTTGAAGATCTCAAGAAGAACAAAACAATGGTTATCAAGCCAGCAGATAAGGGAGGAGCCGTAATCATCATGGATATCGATGACTATAGGAAAGAAATTCACTCCCAACTAAGTGACGGGGTTAGCTATCGGCCGATAGCTACGAACCCGACAATGGAGATCCGACGTCAAATTCAATTGTTGACGGAAAAAGGGAAGGATGCTGGTTTTCTCACTGAAAAAGAATATGCATTTTTAAATGTGGATCAACCTCGCACCCCCACCATCTATGTGCTACCAAAGTTTCACAAAAATCCTACCAAGCCCCCAGGAAGACCGATCATTTCAGGGTGTGGATCTCTCCTGGAACCACTTTGTAAATATGTGGACATTTTTTTGAAACCCTTGGCGGAGGCAACACCTACCTACCTAAGGGATACAATGCAGGTGATCAACCTTGTGGATCAACGACCCTTTGATAAGAACACCCAACTTCTTTTAACTATGGACATCGTGTCACTCTACACGAGTATCCCACAGATACCAGCACTAACAACAATACGGAGAGTACTAGCCACCAGGCCTCAACCAGCGGAGGTACCCACGGAATTTCTGATTGACCTCTTGGAGATCGCAATGACCAAGAACTTTTTTATATTCCAGGATAAATTCTTCATGCAATGCAAAAGAGTGGCGATGGGGGCAGCATTTGCCCCTGACTTAGCCATTATATACATGAATGATTTTGAGCAACATTACATTCTCTCACCCCACAATCCTTTTGCCAACAAAATCATGGAATACCGCAGATACATCGACGACATCTTGATGATCTGGAATGGACAGGAGGAAGATCTGGAGGAGTTTACCTGATGGCTAAATACCCAATCAGAAGACATTCAATTTACCAGCAGCCGCAGCAATAATTCCATTGATTTCTTGGATATCAGCATCAAGGAACGAGAAGGATTGCTATATACCACACTACATCGGAAACAGTCAGAGCGAAACACCCTACTAAGATATACAAGTCATCACACCCGGGCTTTAAGAGACAACCTACCCTTCGGACAGTTCCTCCGTATTCGGAGGAACTGCACCTGGAAGGATGACTACTTTGCTGAGTCTGATGACCTCATCTCTCGACTAATGGACAGAGGCTACCCCAAGAGACTAGTCAAGAGAGCCCGCAAGAGGGCTTGGTTCAGTAACAGAGAAACCCTACTGGTACCCAGGAACCGCACACCACCCGAAGACAGGATGATCTGTGTCACTACATATTGTTGTAAGAGCAATGACATTCGTAAAATAATCAACAAATATTGGTATATCATATCGGAGGTAATAGGAAAACCAGATCCTCCTATGCACGCATATAAAAGAGCGAAAAGCATCAGGGACTATGTTGTACGTTCAATGCTTGACACCCCTCCGGCACCAAGCATATAGACTATGTGGAACCTACCCACTATAGTGGGGAATTACAAATGCACCAACTGTAAAGCCTGCGCTATGTGCATGGAAACCAAGACAATCACGCACAATAATCTGACCATCAATCTAAAGACACTAACGAATTGCAACAGTAACGGAGTTATCTATGCCATCTTCTGCCCCTGTGGATACATTTACATAGGGCAAACTAAACAAAAGATAAAAAACCGGGTACTGCAACACTGTAGCAGGATAAGGTGTCAAACCACAGGAGCCCCCCTAGTGGAACATTTCTTGACAAAGACACACACACCTGAGTCTCTTAAATGGGTTGTCATTGAGAAAATCACGCTGGGTGCCAGAGGTGGGAATTTGAATTCCATTATGAACTTACGAGAGTGTAAGTGGATGCAGTCCTTTGACTCTGTCCAAAACGGTCTAAATGAACTGGATGCCACTTTCTCACAAATGGCCTTGATTAGTTGAAAGGGTCCTGAGTATACAGCAATGCACAGCCTATATGTCTTGATATTGTTGCCTGTAAATGATCTTTTTATGTGACTGCCAAAGATACTTGATGTGTATTACAGCTTAAAACATTAATCCGACAAGTAAATGACAGGTTAATGAGGGACGTTGTTCACTATATTTAAACATACTGCGCCAGGCGGGGCCATAGACCGCCTTAATAACAACTATATTGTCTTTAACTATGTGGTATTGTATAAGACATCGGACTGTATGCCATGCTTTTTGTTACCTATAATCTGTAACGATCCTTGATTCTTAATTAGGTACTAAGGCACAGCGGCCAAATTGCTTCTCTCCTGCAAGCATAATATTGAATTTGCAGGCGATCAAGATTGTCTGACCGTAGTCCGTTCTGCCCAGAGTTATGCACATTTAAAACGTTGTGTAGCAATACTTTCCGATAGCCCCTACCGCCATCAGTTGGGTGCGGAGGTTTTCACACGCCCCCCTATCCACAGTCTCCTCTGATTGGCTAGTTTGTGGCGAGCCTCCAGAAAGTATCAAGCGGCTGCACCTCGCGGCCGATCATTCACGGCTTGCCTAGCAAGGATGCAGTAACACGCCGAAGACCCAAATCCAACGGTGAGAGATTTGACAATTCAGATTTCGCATGTAATCTTCCCCGCCACACCAGAGAACACCGAAATACCGATTGGTTCTCGTTTTTCATGGTGACATGAACGCGGTTTTTCCCCTCATTTTTCTTAATCAACCACTATGTGACCAGCGCCGATTTTCGGCATGTACATGAATTCCTACTCATTACATAATCTAATCGACCATATTGGGCTTTTCCCCATTTGTTGATCGACATCTATCTTGCATGGCTAAGTAATTGATAAACATTTTGTCCAATTACTGCCTTCTGCACAACCATAGATAATTATTAATCTAACAACCTTGTTTAGCAATGCACTCGCCATTGATACCTGGCCATGTTCCATTTATCCCCCAGAACCACGTGGGTTGCGCGATTCTTACCCGCACCAACGTCGGTCCCTGTGGGACCATTGAACAACCAGAACCACTAATGACCGGATTGGAAAGCCCTATGTCCTAGTAAGTACCCTTTTAGGATGTCTTGATAACTCAAGCGTCTGTATGGTGCCCACGGTACCTGACAGTAACACAAACTCTTTTTGGATGAATGCAGGAATATCTATTGAAAGAAAGGAACCCACGACGGTCCTACTACAATGGCCACCAACCGGCCACTCACAAAGTAAGAATTTTTTAACTGACATGTCCCATCCATGTGCAAACTTTAGCGTGTTTAAAACATGATACACTCATCTTAAATTATTATTCATAGGCGCTCCTGTCTCTCCTCGTCCTGAAGAAGACCCCAGCATGAGGATTCAACCTACCCTTTAACCAAGGGGTCGAAACGTAGACCAGCACATATCTATTCTCTAAACATAGGACTAATCAACGTAGTAAAACAGATCCTATGTGAATGAGTGTATTGGAACTACAGATCAAAACATAGACTGTAAAGGGCGTATTTTATATCACTGTGATTGTTTTAAGGTCACAACAACCTTTACCCAGTCCTCACTTCCTTCCCATCACACCTATCCCACCTAACTACTTCCTCTTTCCATCAGTTTGAGCGCGTTAAAATGTTACTATATGGATATTATTTGTGATGTTTTTTCTATATGAATCTCTATACTATTACATCCACATGAGACCTGTGTCCTCAGGCATTTATGTGATTCGATGAAGTAATTGAATGACGTACTTTTCTGTGTGAATAATTGGTATTTCCAAAAACTTGGTACTCATTGATTGAAATTGGGTACCCGGCTAACATTGTGCTAAAATAATGAATAAAAATATAAGCACACCACGGATGTAACACTTTTTGATTCATACCCAATTGAACGCATGTATTACATTTGATGTTACAGCGAATCGTTAGACTCTGACCACTGCTTTTGTATCTATCTTTACTGACCCAGGTCAGAGAGTTCTTAGGTTACACCCCATTGAAACTCAATACTCTATGTGCAAGAGCTGTCTTGCGAGGGTTTTTTCTAAATACACTTTTGCATTCACGCACACAAGATCAGATTGAGGGCTATATCATGTTTGAGTCTGAAACCCTCTCTTACAGTAAAGACCATATTAGAGATCTTATTGGGGGCGATACTGGGTCCGCTTTCCTCTCAACGAATACCACCACGGTTGATTTCTCGCTCAATGAGAAAATCAACAAATTAGAACTGCTAGAAAAAAAGCTTGTGCGTACTAAACTTCACGGCCATCTCCTAACAGGGTACCTCAGAGCTAATGTGATACCTACAGGACTACAGGTTCGCAACGAACCAGCAATATTTGTGGACAATCCGAAATTTAAGGAGGGGTTCAGTTTTGTGGCAAATAACTGTTCTCGCCACTGGATGGTCCTTGGGGTGGAGACCGCACCTGACCAGGTGGAACAGTTAACTAAAGAGATTACTGACCTAAGAGCGGAAATAACGAGCCATTCAGCCTTTGCAAGTGCTAAGGAAACACTGGAACGGTTAAACAAAACTCTCAAGGATTTTGACGTTGAATCACAGAACAAGAAACTTGAAAAACTGGCTAAAGACATTCAATACTATAATAAGAAGAAGACGTATCCGTACTTGGCTGAAGACTACTTCAAACAAGATAACCAGGGCCGTTTCTTCAACAGAGGGAGAGGAGGATACAGAGGCGGTCAGCGTGGTGGCAGAAGATATACAAACTTCTCTGACTCTTCATACAGTGGCAGTAGCGACAACGAGGGAGCAGGAACCGGTGGCAACTACCAGAATCAAGACCAATGGTACCAACCCCCACAGGACCCCCAGAACAGACAACAACAGCCTTTTTTAGAGGACAGTTCTTGGAGACCCCCCGCGGGAGAGGAGGCAGATGGAACAGACGCCCTACCAGAGGTCAGAATCCACAGAATCCTCAGAACTGGGAAGATTCAAGACAACAAGGATACAGCAACAAAACAGGTGAGGTTCCAACAGGACAGTCACGGAGAGATAAACACCAGGAGAAAAACCTACCGGTGGTGATCAAAGAAAATCCGATCATGAATTTGTCCAAACAAACATTGTCAGAAGACCAGATGGGGATCCTCAGTAAAGGTTTATCATTCGTTCCCACATCCCATGCGAACACGTTCAATCTCAAAACTGAACTAACCAAATTCTTTCGCAAGATAAGACTTAAAAGCTTTTTCATGCCCAAAACTCCCACTACTACATGAGCGTTCACCGACCTATGACAACCCTCTACCTTCACCACTCACACTGCCATGACCAATCACCGGATCTCGACCTATGTGAGTTTGGTTCTCAGGGACGTGCTCAAGGCCTGTGAAACTAAGCGATACGTGAAACACAACATCACAAGGAATGAACGGGCGGCACTTGAAGATCTCAAGAAGAACAAAATATTGGTTATCAAGCCAGCAGATAAGGGAGGAGCCGTAGTCATCATGGATATCGATGACTATAGGAAAGAAATTCACTCCCAACTAAGTGACGGGGTTAGCTATCGGCCGATAGCTACGAACCCGACAATGGAGATCCGACGTCAAATTCAATTGTTGACGGAAAAAGGGAAGGATGCTGGTTTTCTCACTGAAAAAGAATATGCATTTTTAAATGTGGATCAACCTCGCACCCCCACCATCTATGTGCTACCAAAGGTTCACAAAAATCCTACCAAGCCCCCAGGAAGACCGATCATTTCAGGGTGTGGATCTCTCCTGGAACCACTTTGTAAATATGTGGACATTTTTTTTGAAACCCTTGGCGGAGGAAACACCTACCTACCTAAGGGATACAATGCAGGTGATCAACCTTGTGGATCAACGACCCTTTGATAAGAACACCCAACTTCTTGTAACTATGGACATCGTGTCACTCTACACGAGTATCCCACAGATACCAGCACTAACAACAATACGGAGAGTACTAGCCACCAGGCCTCAACCAGTGGAGGTACCCACCGAATTTCTGATTGGCCTCTTGGAGATCGCAATGACCAAGAACTTTTTTATATTCCAGGATAAATTCTTCATGCAATGTAAGGGAGTGGCGATGGGGGCAGCATTTGCCCCTGACTTAGCCATTATATACATGAGTGATTTTGAGCAACATTACATTCTCTCACCCCACAATCCTTTTGCCAACAAAATCATTGAATACCGCAGATACATCAACGACATCTTGATGATCTGGAATGGACAGGAGAAAGATCTGGAGGAGTTTACCCAATGGCTAAATACCCAATCAGAAGACATTCAATTTACCAGCAGCAGCAGCAATAATTCCATTGATTTCTTGGATATCAGCATCAAGGAACGAGAAGGATTGCTATATACCACACTATATAGGAAACAGTCAGAGCGAAACACCCTACTAAGATATACAAGTCATCACACCCGGGCTTTAAGAGACAACCTACCCTTCGGACAGTTCCTCCGTATTCGGAGGAACTGCACCTGGAAGGATGACTACTTTGCTGAGTCTGATGACCTCATCTCTCGACTAATGGACAGAGGCTACCCCAAGAGACTAGTCAAGAGAGCCCGCAAGAGGGCTTGGTTCAGTAACAGAGAAACCCTACTGGTACCCAGGAACCGCACACCACCCGAAGACAGGATGATCTGTGTCACTACATATTGTAGTAAGAGCAATGACATTCGTAAAATAATCAACAAATAATGGTACATCATATCGGAGGTAATAGGAAAACCAGATCCTTCTATGCACGCATTTAAAAGAGCGAAAAGCATCAGGGACTATGTTGTACGTTCAATGCTTGACACCCCACTGGCACCAAGCATACAGACTATGTGGAACCTACCCACTATAGTGGGGAATTACAAATGCACCAACTGTAAAGCCTGCGCTATGTGCATGGAAACCAAGACAATCACGCACAATAATCTGACCATCAATCTAAAGACACTAACGAATTGCAACAGTAACGGAGTTATCTATGCCATCTTATGCCCCTGTGGATACATTTACATAGGGCAAACTAAACAAAAGATAAAAAACCGGGTACTGCAACACTGTAGCAGGATAAGGTGTCAAACCACAGGAGCCCCCCTAGTGGAACATTTCTTGACAAAGACACACACACCTGAGTCTCTTAAATGGGTTGTCATTGAGAAAATCACGCTGGGTGCCAGAGGTGGGAATTTGAATTCCATTATGAACCTACGAGAGTGTAAGTGGATGCAGTCCTTTGACTCTGTCCAAAACGGTCTAAATGAACTGGATGCCACTTTCTCACAAATGGCCTTGATTAGTTGAAAGGGTCCTGAGTATACAGCAATGCACAGCCTATATGTCTTGATAATGTTGCCTCTAAATGATCTTTTTATGTGACTGCCAAAGATACTTGATGTGTATTACAGCTTAAAACAGCAATCCGACAAGTAATTGACAGGTTAATGAGGGACGTTGTTCCCTATATGTAAACATACTGCGCCAGGGGGGGCCGTAGACCGCCTTAATAACAACTATATTGTCTTTAACTATGTGGTATTGTATAAGACATCGGACTGTATGCCATGCTTTTTGTTACCTATAATCTGTAACGATCCTTGATCCTTAATTAGGTACTAAGGCACAGCGGCCAAATTGCTTCTCTCCTGCAAGCATAATATTGAATTTGCAGGCGATCAAGATTGTCTGACCTCAGTCCGTTCTGCCCAGAGTTATGCACATTTAAAACGTTGTGTAGCAATCCTTTCAGATAGCCCCTACCGCCATCAGTTGGGTGCAGAGGTTTTCACACGCCCCCATAGCCACAGTCTCCTCTGATTGGCTAGTTTGTGGCGAGCAACCTGGAAGTATCAAGCGGCTGCACCTCGCGGCCGATCATTCACGGCTTGCCTAGCGAGGATGCAGTAACACACTGAAGACCCAAATCCAACGGTGAGAGATTTGACAATTCAGATTTCGCATGTAATCTTCCCCGCCACACCAGAGAACACCGAGATACCGATTGGTTCTCGTTTTTCATGGTGACATGAACGCGGTTTTTTCCCCGCATTTTTCTTAATCAACCACTATGTGACCAGCGCCGATTTTCGGCATGTACATGAATTCCTACTCATTACATAATCTAATCGACCATATGGGGCTTTTCCCCATTTGTTGATCGACATCTCTCTTGCATGACTAAGTAATTGATAAACATTTTGTCCAATTACTGCCTTCTGCACAACCATAGATAATTATTAATCTAACAACCTTGTTTAGCAATGCACTCGCCATTGATACCTGGCCATTTTCCATTTATCCCCCATAACCACGTGGGTTGCGCGATTCTTACCCGCACCAACGTCGGTCCCTGTGGGACCATTGAACAACCAGAACCACTAATGACCGGATTGGAAAGCCCTATGTCCTAGTAAGTACCCTTTTAGGATGTCTTGATAACTCAAGCGTCTGTATGGTGCCCACGGTACCTGACAGTAACACAAACTCCTTTTTGATGAATGCAGGAATATCTATTGAAAGAAAGGAACCCACGACGGTCCTACTACAATGACCACCAACCGGCCACTCACAAAGTAAGAATTTTTTAACTGACATGTCCCATCCATGTGCAAACTTGAGCGTGTTTAAAACATGATACACTCATCTTAAATTATTATTCATAGGCGCTCCTGTCTCTCCTTGTCCTGAAGAAGACCCCAGCATGAGGATTCAACCTACCCTTTAACCAGGGGGTCGAAACGTAGACCAGCACATATCTATTCTCTAAACATAGGACTAATCAACAGAGTAAAACAGATCCTATGTGAATGAGTGTATTGGAACTACAGATCAAAACATAGACTGTAAAGGGCGTATTTTATATCACTGTGATTGTTTTAAGGTCACAACAACCTTTACCCAGTCCTCACTTCCTTCCCATTACACCTATCCCACCTAACTATTTCCTCTTTCCATCACTTTGAGCGCGTTAAAATGTTACTATATGGATATTATTTGTGATGTTTTTTCTATATAAAGCTCTATACTATTACATCCACATGAGACCTGTGTCCTCAGGCATTTATGTGATTCGATGAAGTAATTGAATGACGTACTTTTCTGTTTGAATAATTGGTATTTCAAAAAACTTGGTACTCATTGATTGAAATTGGGTACCTGGCTAACATTGTGCTAAAATAATGAATAAAAATATAAGCACACCACGGATGTAACACTTTTTGATTCATACCCAATTGAACGCATGTATTACATTTGATGTTACAGCGAATTGTTAGACTCTGACCACTGCTTTTGTATCTATCTTTACTGACCCAGGTCAGAGAGTTCTTAGGGTACACCCCATTGAAACTCAATACAAATAAAAAGGGGCAACATTAAGAATATAAGAAAAACAAATAGGAAGGGGAAGAGCAGGAGGAAAGGTCTAAGAGGGAAGGAGAGGAGAAGAAAAAGAAGAGGAACAGGATCTAAAATTTCCAACTACACTAAACATGTAGCTGTGTCTGCCCAATTATCCCACAAGCTCCAAAATGTTGTTCTCTTGTGAGGCCGCATTCCCCTGTCCATTTTTAAAATCCTATGAATTGAATTTATCCATTCAGACTCTACAGGAGGGACATTTAAAATCCACTTAATACATAATTCTCTACGTGCTAACAATATCAAAACAAAAATAAGAGCCTTTAAATACTTAGAAATATTACCGATATGCTCTTCTCCAGGGGTTACTCCAAAAATAACCAATGCCAAGCTCCCCTTAACTTCTTGACCCACCAATTCTGTTAGGACATCCCTACTTTCTACCAAAATTCTTGAATGGAGGGACACCACCGGAACATGTGCGCTTCATCTGCATTCGGTTCTCCACATTTCTGGCATTTCCTCACCATTCGAGAACCCATTTTTGGCAACTTTTGAGATGTCCAATACGCCTTATGTATAGTAAAAAGAGGATTTTTCTTTAGTGGGGCAGATTTCACATGATTCCATAAATGTGATATAGATACTTGCCATAACACTTCTAGATCCAGCTCCGGCAGCTCCCTCCTCCACGTTTCCACTTGCCAACTTTTGGGGTAATTTATTGACTGTACCAGTATACAGTACCACATAGAGATCTTTTTCTTAAAACTTGTCTGCAACGCGATTTTAGACTCCTGTGTCTCTTTATAGGTCTGCCCTTGTTTCAAAGTTTGAGCCCAACTTATCAATTGACAGTATTTAAAGCGAGAAACCGCATTTTCTGTAGTCTCTTGAAACTTTTGCCAAGAAATGAATTGTGTTCCCTCCAGCAGTTGGCCCCATTTGCATATTCCTTTCACTCTTATCGGGATTGCCAGAGCATCTTGCAAGCATGCGGGGGTCCCTGGAGAGCGCCATATTGGTGCATGATAACTATAATAAGGGATATGTAGTATCTTCCTGATCTGGCTCCATAATTTGCATGCTCCATAAAGAATCTTTAATCTAATTATTTTTTTTAAACTTAGATCCCAAAACTTATATAAAAAATAATCAGCAAGGTCAGGTGCGCCATATGTCAGAGCACTAAACATGGGAGTGTATTGGCTTGAGTTCTTTAGTAATGGTCTAAAAATTTTTAATTGGAAGTCAGGGCTTGCTATACCTCCTTTTTTTTCCTTTCCCTACATTTCTTCCATGCAATTCTAGGCCTTTTCCTGCCCCATATGAAACTGGACAGTTCTCCCTGTGCTTTTTTAATCCATTCAATATTAAATTCTAAAGGAATTGCATTAAAAATGAAAGTATACTTTGGTAAAATTGACATTTTAATAAGGTTTGATTTACCAAGAAAGGTTAAAGGACAAGTTTTCCCTTTGCTGCAATTGTTTTTTGACCTTAGAGGGAACGAAATCAAAGTTTACCTTTGCTAATGAGGCCAGATCTTGCACTAACTCGATTCCCGGATATCTAATCTTCTTTTTAACAAGCTCACTTTGTGAGTTTGTTTTCCACTGCACTATTTCCGTTTTTTGAGGGTTTATGGAGTAACCTGAGACAGTGCCAAAATTATCTCATATTTCCCATATTACGGGTAGAGTTGATTCTATATGAGTGGTGAGAATCATGAGATCGTCAGAATAAAGCCTAATCTTTTTTTCCCAGTTATTACAGGAAAAAGGCTGGATACCACAACGTGCCCTTAGCTTAATAGCCAATGGCTCAATGTTCATATTGAAGAGGGTTGGGGGAGTGGAAAGCCTTGTCTTGTCCCTCTTCCGATTTGTACCATTTTAGATAAAGCGGCATTCACTAATACCCAAGCGTTAGGATTCCTATATAAGGCTTTAAATGCTGACCCGAAGACTTTCCCCATATTAAAACGCCTGATTACCTCATATAGAAATAGCCAAAATGCTTTTGCAGCATCACATGTTATTATAGACAGAGGTTTTTTTTGGTCAATGGCGAGATCTACTGTGGCAATTACTTTGTGTGTCAAATCCTCCAGATGTCTCTCTTTCATAAATCCCTTTTGGTTACTATGAATAATTGTTCCCATCATGCGTTCCAACCTCTTACTGATAATTTGTGTGAATATTTTATAGTCACTGTTCAAAAGTGAAATCGGGCGATAGGATTTGCATATTCTTGGATTTTTATTAGGTTTCAGGAGGATGATTTTAACCCATGATGAAGGGGAGTCTAGTTTTGAGATATATATAGAAATAAAAAGATCCAACAAAAAGGGGGCACTCATTTCCCATAGTAAACTGTATATCTCATTAGGTATAGCATCAGGGCCAGCCGCTTTGCTTTTTTTCAAGTTCTTAATTGAACCATAAACTTCCTATAATGTTATTGGGGCCGATTTATATCATTATAAAAAGATTCAATCTGTTCTTCATTATATATTAAATCTTCCCTATATAGGTCCTAGAAAACTTGGACAAATTCCTGCTCTATTGCCTCGTCTTCTGTTATTATTTTATTCATCTGTGACTTGATTTGTTTGAATCTTTAATATTATTCTTAGCTCTATCTGTTTTGCATTTCCACTCCAACATCTTGTTGCTTCCCTCCCCATATTCATAGTTCGCTAATTTACTCGCATCCCATCTGTTTTTCACCCTGGTCTCCAAGTACTCAGTTAGTTTTGTCTAGGCGTTAATTTAGTCTGCTTTAAGCAGTGGTTTTGTATTTCGTTCTATGCCCTTAACTAGTGCTTCTTGAGACTTCTTAATTTGATCTTCTAAAGAAGAAAGTTCTTTTTTCCGTTCCTTGTTTTCCCTAGTGTTAACACTGATTAAAAGTCCTTGCAAATAAGCCTTGTATGTATCACATACTTGATTAATAGGAGCAGTACCAGAGTTAAAGAAAAAAATTATTTTGTCTGCATTATTATACTTTCCACTCTTACGGGCTCCAAAAGAAGAGAACAATTTAGCGTCCAACTTGAATCTGGTGGTTTACCTAAGCGATTAAACTGTAATAATATTGCTGAATGGTCTGATAGATGTTCATGAACATGCGCTACTTTCATTACCTGCTTACTAACTTTTCTAGAGGCTAAGAAAAAATCGATCCTTGATCGATGTCCAAACTTTTTATTGTGAAATATAAAGTCCCTGATTTGATTACTCCTTTCTCCCTCCGTTCTTTTATTTGTTAATCTCCATATGTCTACTAATTCATGTTCCTGCATAAGTAACCTTAACACTTTTCTCATTTTTAATGTTGCTGAGCTATATTTCTTTGAAGTGGTATCTTCAACCGGGTCAAGAACAACATTATAATCACCCTCCATAATAATTACGCCTTCTAATTCTACTAATTGAGACATTATTGACTGGATGGGTAGCGGGTCGACCAGATTGGGGCCATAATAAGAGACCAGTATTATCCACACACCTTGTACTCTCACCCTAAGAATTACCTATCTACCTTGAGAGTCCACTTTAACATCCGCTATGGTACGATGCACTGATTTTTTAATGATTATCACAACCCCTCTAACTGTCACTGATTGATTGCTGCATATGCAGTGTTCTATCCAGGTCTGGGTTTTTAGAATATCCAGCAATTACTCTCTCATTAGGCGTGTTTCCTGTATTAAAATAATATCTACCTCCCTCAACTTCAGGTATTCCAATATGTTATTCCGAATTGCTGTTACTCGCAGACCATATACATTCCATGATACTACGTTAAGTATATTAGATATATTAGAAGCTACCATTTGGTTATTAAAGTAAGTTCCCTCTATCTCCCGCTCCCTCCTCCCCCCACTTCCCCCCCACTCTCCCCCAACCACCCGCCCCCTGCTCTCTCAAAAATAAATAAATCAGAAGACTTGCTAATGACCGAAATCGTAAAGTAAAAAGAAAATAGGCTTCTACATTCAACAATCAGGACAACATTTTTGGGGTTTTTCTCCCTAATGCTCCCCCACCCTGTGTGACTCAAATTATTTTTATATGCATATTTACTAGTGACCCTTCCCACCTCCCCTGGGGAACCCTCCCATTTAGCACAAGGTATTACTATATACCTCATATGAGCTCTCTAACTCCTATATTATTCCAAATTCTTTTATGTTTTCGCCCTAATCTGCTCAATGAACTTTTTTACCTCCTCTGGGTCTCTAAAATTGTGCATTTTATTGTCCCTCATTACTCGCAGAGTAGCAGGAAAACGAATATTTGCAGTGGCACCTAGATCTCTCAACTCTTGAATAAACTTCCCCAATTCCCACTTCCTGTCCAAAGTTTCTCGCGCTAAGTCTGAACGAATACGGAAGGACCAAACTTTGTGGCAATGCAGCCATCAAGAGAGCCCTCAGAAACCGATTGGGGTTTTCTCGCCTTGATGAATGAATTGAGAAGGAACTGAAAGAATGTCACCTGTGTAACTGCTTACCTCCGAAGACAACAAAGCATCCGCTTGATATTTCTGACCTTCCTAAAGAAGTGTGGGAGAAAATTGCACTGGATTTATTTGAACCCTTAAACAATGAACACCATGTCATGGTAGGTATTGATAAGTACTCACGTTTTTCCTTAGTGAAAGATTTATCACCTACCACCCATGACAAAGTCATCAAGAAGTTGGGTGATATTTTCACAGCGTGGGGTGTTCCCTCCGTTCTCAAATCAGAAAACAGTCTACACTTCAATAGCAGAGAGCTTAAGGACTTTCTTAGTTGCGTGAACGCCAAGCATCAGAAAAGCACACCTCTCTGGCAACAGGCAAATGGCGCTGTTGAACGATTATGTGCACCCTGGAGAAAGTGGTTGAGAGCGCATCACTAGAAGAAATAGATCTCAGGTCAGCTTTATGTCAAGCCCTGGTGATTCACTGAGAGTCATGACTAGTAAAGAACATATGGTGACTTATGCGCACATTTCTGAAAACCATGTAAAGAGCCCTTCTTGCCTATCGGTCAACTCTCCATCCTAAAACAGGTGAAAGTCCTGCCATCTTGCTACGTGGTTTTCAGAAATGTAGACCTGGTCCTAGTCAAACAAGAAACTAAAGAGCAAGAATGACGCTCCGTTTGATGGTGAGTCATGACTAGTAAAGAACATATGGTGACTGCTCAATGTCCCAGAAAATCCATTACAAGAGAGTCATTATATTTTAAGCATCTGCCTCAATTATCGTTGGCTTAGTATTGTACAGATTGGAAAACATTCAGCAGACCAGATGATTCCAGCATCTTGCAAGAAAGATGTTTAGGCAGAGGAGGTAATAGAAATAAACCTCTGCACAGGGCCATACCTGACACACACATGCCATTAATTTCTCAACCATGTGTGGTGTTTGATGCCAGAAACATTACATAAAAGTAAGTTGCAGCTTTGTGAGTTCAACCCACTGCTATTTCATCTAGCATCAAAGCAATGAATCCCAGCAATGTGAAAACAAAATTAATGTAGAAACAAAATTGCTCTGTAAGCATGTGAGCACTTTCATTGTTCTTTATCCTCTAAATAGTAGACACAGGCAATGACAAGAAAACTAGTAGGTACTCTGGCTACGTCACACAATGTAACACCACTCAGTTGTAATTCACAGATGTTACACATTAGAATCATGCTTATCCATTTTAGTTTACTTCTAAATCACCATACCCAGAATGCATTACTAGGGACACTGGTTGTGTATGTCCACAGACTCTTTCACGTGATTGCCCGAGCCTTCAAAAGGAAGCTTAATCCCAAGCACAGGTGCTTGGCAACCTTTCCCAGTTGGACCACGCCTAACCAGTATCTGTTCCTGTTCCAGAAAATCTTCTTGAACTTTGTTACACTTGCTGATTTCTTTCCTTCAGTATGTTATCCATTGCCTTTGTACGGACCTCGCCCTTGAAGTTTTAGACCACGTTATTTTTTCTTTTGATCTGAATTCTGCTAACGTGCACTTGAGATGTCACTACCTTTTGTTATTTGCTCTTTTGTTAAGAGTTAGCAGTGCTTATTCCTTCCGCCTGACTCGTTTTTTTTTCTTGGAGTGCTGCGCGCACTCTACTACTTCATTCTATTTTCTTACCGATTCGGTGTTGCCGCTATTATTACAGCGAGAAAAATACCCAGACGTGGGTCCCAGGCACTCCACACCACTGGAGTCAAGCTAGCCAAAAACGATGGATTTGGGCCCAGATCTTTGGACTGGGGTGAGTGACTGACATTGATCCACATTCGGTCCATCACCTGTTGTGTTTGCATATTCCGCCCTAAGTGCGCTGGGGATGCCCAGACGTGGGTCCCAGGCACTCCACACCACTGGAGTCAAGCTAGCCGGGCTGATGAGAGGTGTTACCTCGAAACCGGTCCGGTCCTCGGATGCTTGATTCCGTTCTGGGAAGGACATGGCTTTTGTAGTTCGGACTGGACTGTTCCCATGGGGCACAGGGTCAGAGCTGATTTGCATATCGCCATTGTCTAACCCAGGGTGGTGTGGAGTGCAAAAAAACGATGGATTTGGGCCCAGATCTTTGGACTGGGGTGAGTGTGTGACATTGATCCACATTCGGTCCATCACCTGTTGTGTTTGCATATTCCGCCCTAAGTGCGCTGGGGATGCCCAGACGTGGGTCCCAGGCACTCCACACCACTGGAGTCAAGCTAGCCGGGCTGATGAGAGGTGTTACCTCGAAACCGGTCCGGTCCTCGGATGCTTTATTCTGTTCTGGGAAGGACATGGCTTTTGTAGTTCGGACTGGACTGTTCCCATGGGGCACAGGGTAAGAGCTGATTTGCATATCACCATTGTCTAAACCAGGGTGGTGTGGAGTGCAAAAAAACGATGGATTTGGGCCCAGATTTTTGGACTGGGGTGAGTGTGTGACATTGATCCACATTCGGTCCATCACCTGTTGAGTTTGCATATTCCGCCCTAAGTGCGCTGGGGATGCCCAGACGAGGGTCCCAGGTACTCCACACCACTGGAGTCAAGCTAGCCGGGCTGATGAGAGGTGTTACCTCGAAACCGGTCCGGTTCTCGGATGCTTGATTCCGTTCTGGGAAGGACATGGCTTTTGTAGTTCGGACTGGACTGTTCCCATGGGGCACAGGGTCAGAGCTGATTTGCATATCGCCATTGTCTAACCCAGGGTGGTGTGGAGTGCAAAAAAACGATGGATTTGGGCCCAGATCTTTGGACTGGGGTGAGTGTGTGACATTGATCCACATTCGGTCCATCACCTGTTGTGTTTGCATATTCCGCCCTAAGTGCGCTGGGGATGCCCAGACGTGGGTCCCAGGTACTCCACACCACTGGAGTCAAGCTAGCCGGGCTGATGAGAGGTGTTACCTTGAAACCGGTCCGGTCCTCGGATGCTTGATTCCGTTCTGGGAAGGACATGGCTTTTGTAGTTCGGACTGGACTGTTCCCATGGGGCACAGGTCAAGTCAAGTCAAGTCACAGAATTTATATAGCGCGCTACATACCCAGAGGGTCTCAAGGCGCTTGAGGAGGGGTGGGGAATTACTTGTCAAATATCCACGTTTTAAGTTGCTTTCTGAATGCTAGGTGGTTCTGGGTAAGGCGGAGGTAGGTGGGAAGTGAGTTCCAGGTTTTAGCTGCCAGGTAGGAGAAGGATCTACCTCCCATGGTGGTTTTGTTGATGCGGGGTACTGTGGCAAGGGCTTGGTTGGATGATCGTAGCTGGCGGGAGGGGGTGTAGAAGGACAGTCGTGTGTTGAGGCATTCTGGTCCGATTTCGTAGAGTGCTTTGTGTGCGTGGGTTAGGAGCCGGAAAGTGATCCTCTTAGTGACGGGAAGCCAGTGGAGGTTTTTCAGGTGACCAGAGATATGTTCTTTACGCGGGATGTCTAATATGAGCCTGGCTGAGGCATTCTGGATGCGTTGTAGTTTTTTCTGGAGTTTTGCGGTGATGCCGGCGTAGAGGGTGTTTCCGTAGTCGGCTCGTGACCAGAGCGTGGGTGACTGTTTTTCTAGTTTCGGTAGGGATCCAGCGAAATTTTTTTTGAGCATGCGAAGAATGTTGAAGCAGGATGAAGAAACGGCGTTGACTTGTCTGTTCATTGAGAGTGAGGAATCCAGGATGACGCCCAGGTTCCGTGCGTGGTCTGTCGGGATGGGAGCTTTTCCAAGGGCTACTGGCCACCAAGAGTCGTCCCATGCAGAGGGGGAGGTACCTAAGATAAGGACTTCTGTTTTATCTGAGTTCAGTTTTAGACGTCTGTGTTTCATCCATTCGGCTACTTCTTTCATTCCTTCGTGTAGGTTGGTTTTGGCGGTGCTAGGGTCATTGGTGAGTGATAGGATCAGTTGAGTGTCATCTGCGTAGGAGATGATGTTGAGGTTGTGTTGGCGTGCGATGGCCGCGAGGGGGCTCATGTATACGTTGAAAAGGGTGGGGCTGAGTGAAGATCCTTGTGGCACGCCGCAGATGACTTCAGTGGCCTCTGACTTGAATGGTGGAAGGCGGACTCTCTGGGTTCTTCCGGTGAGGAACGAGGTGATCCATTCCAGTGCTTTTCCTTGGATTCCGATGTTTCTGAGGCGCTGTAGAAGGGTGCTATGGCAGACTGTGTCGAAGGCTGCGGAGAGGTTGAGGAGGATGAGGGCGACTGTGTCTCCATTGTCCAGTAGAGTTCGAATGTCGTCTGTTGCTGCGATGAGGGCGGTCTCAGTGCTGTGTTTTGCTCGGAAGCCGGACTGTGAGGAGTCGAGGGATTTGTTGGCTTCGAGGAAGGCGGCGAGCTGGTTGTTGACTGCTTTCTCGATGACTTTGGCCGGGAAAGGAAGGAGCGAGATGAGGCGGTAATTTTTGAGTTCGGTGGGGTCCGCTGTGGGTTTTTTCAGGGCGCTGAGTTCGGCGTGTTTCCAGCTTTCTGGGAAGGTGGCGGATTTGAAGGAGCAGTTGATGACGTCTCGGAGGTGCGGTGCTATGATGGAGTCTGCTTTGTTGAAGATGTGGTGAGGGCAAGGGTCTGTGGGGGATCCTGAGTGGATGGAATTCATCAGGCGGATGGTGTCCTCAGTGGAGATAGGGTTCCAGTCATTAAGGGTGTTCGAGGGGGGTGAAGGTCCGGTAGATGGTTGGGAGGGTTGGTCTCCGGGTTGGTTGTCAAAGCTGTTGTGGATGTCTGCAATTTTGTTGTGGAAGAATGAGGCTAGGGAGTCGCAGAGTGCTTGAGAGGGGGTGATGTCGTTAGAGTTGGCCGAGGGATTGGTGAATTCCTTGACGATGTTGAAAAGTTCCTTACTGTTGTGGGCGTTGTTATCTAGTCGTTCCTTGAAGGCGGTTTTCTTGGCTTTTTTCGGATCAGTTGGTGGTGTATGCGGGTTGCGTTTTTGAAGGCGTCCTTGGTGCTGGTGGTTGGGTCTTTTTTGCAGGCCTTCTCAAGGGATCGGCAGAGTTTCTTGGATTTCTTAAGATCATCGTTGAACCATGAGGCTTTCTTGCTGCCAAGTTTGCTTTGTCGCTTTTTCAGTGGTGCTAGGCTGTCGGCGCTGTTGGATAGCCATAGGGAGAGGTTGTTGGCGGCTTGGTCGGGGTTTGAGGGGTGGGCTGGGGGGTTTAGGAGAAGCGATGAGGAGATCTGGTCGATGGTGATTTTGTTCCAGTTTCTTTCCAGAGTTGGTTGGGGTGGTTGTTGGGTTTGGGCTTGTTGTAGGTAAAGTGAACGCAGCTGTGGTCAGTCCAGAGGAGAGCCGTAGTGTGGCTGAAGGAGACATGATTGCTGGAGGTGAAGATAGGGTCGAGAGTGTGACCTGCGATGTGGGTGGGGGAAGTGACCCATTGTCTAAGTCCGAGGTTGGTGAGGTTGTCCAGAAGGGTGGCGGAGTTGCGGTCATTGTTCTTTTCAAGGTGAAAGTTGAGGTCTCCCAAAAGGATGTAATCTTTGGAGGGGAGTGCGTGTGGAGTGATGAAGTCCGCGATGTCCTCACTAAATTGTGCGCGGGGTCCTGGTGCTCTGTAAAGGAGGGTGCCTCTGAGTGTGGTCTTAGGGTCGATGTGGATCTGGAAATGAAGGTGTTCAGAGTTGGCGAGATTGATGTCAGAGCTGGTTGAGATGTGGATAGATTTCTTATGGACGATAGCGATTCCTCCTCCTGTGTGGCCGGTGCGGTCCTTGCGTATGATCTTATAATCTTGTGGGATGGCAATGGTGATGTCTGGGGCGGAGGAGGCGTTCATCCATGTTTCTGTAAGGAAGGCGACGTCCGGAGAGATGGTGTCTAATATATTCCATAGGTCAATGGCGTGCTTGTGGACCGATCGGGTGTTGAGCAAGATGCATTGTAGGTGGTTGGGGTCAGGAATCTGAGGTGCGATCGTAGCGGAGTTGTTGACGGTGCCGATGAACTTGCAGGAGTAGCATGAGAAAGGTCCATGGGTGTGTCCAGGAGCGGCTTGGACGCAGTTGGGGGAACGGCCGGGGTTAAGGGATAGGAGGGTGGTGGAATCGTAAGTAATGCGGGAGGGCAGGGCAGTGCGAGGGCCAGGGGGTATGGCGCTGGGCGCGGTCCAGGCGCGGACGGGCGTAGACGGGCTTACCTTTGGCGCACCTTCGGCGCAACTGGGGCGCGACCGCTGCGCGTGGACGCTGCCGTTAGGTCATTGGTCATAAATGGATGGTGGAGGGGGAGGGGCGAGGGCGGCTCAGCTGGGAGGCGGGGTGGGCTACGTCTAACCCAGGGTGGTGTGGAGTGCAAAAAAACGATGGATTTGGGCCCAGATCTTTGGACTAGGGTGAGTGTGTGACATTGATCCACATTCGGTCCATTACCTGTTGTGTTTGCTATTATTACAGCAGTAGTTTCTTTTTGAGATTTACCGACTCCTGCGGCGGTAGCCTGCCTTTAAACCTCCCGCCCTTGGTCGCGACAATTATTTTCTTAAAGTGGCAT
Organism: Lissotriton vulgaris; assembly: GCF_964263255.1. Lineage (NCBI taxonomy): Eukaryota > Metazoa > Chordata > Amphibia > Caudata > Salamandridae > Lissotriton > Lissotriton vulgaris. Next base: position 208,994,816 of record NC_141691.1, read on the forward strand.
AGACACTTTTAGCGGTAATTATATTTTCTACTGGGTGCATTTACCTGATTGTGATTTGCGCTTCTGTTTTATAGAGCAGCTCATTTATCCAGCACTTCTTAATTTGTTTTTTGTGGAAGAATCTCCTTCAATTGCTTGTGGACATTGTAATCCTGAGATTTATGTTTATTTTCTTCTCAGGGGTAGTGTGAGCAAGAATTTACCACTCTGTGTTTTGGCTCCTTCAAGGTTTAGATTCCTGAGCGACTTCTACAACGTTTCTTCAGCTATCCACGGTGAGTCTGAGAGGGTACACAATCACAGATGGGATGTAGTTCATAGGTGCCGTAGATGTAAAGATAATTAGTCAGTACTAATCCTTGTTTGACCTTTTGTTGTCTCCTATAGGGTATCAACGTCCCATTCCAGTATTTCTGAAGTCCAGCATCTCTGAGAACTCCTTGTCTTCCTTTCACCTTGGTGGTCCTGAGCTGACTCTTCTCTCCCGTATGGGTAGTTATCTAGTAATACGATTATAGTCAGACCTGGTTGTACCCTGAGGGAGAGTGGAGGTCCTTCATCGCTCTGAGCGGACGTGGTACAGCGACATATTACCAAGCCCACGTTTATTAAATCCCCCGAACGAAGATGGATAAGGACAACACCTTTGACACCTATATGGGTGGGGCCATGTCCTCTTAGACTCCTAGCTTAACTATGAATGAGTTAGTTGCAGTTGTAACCAGTTTACAGAATGAACTCAGATCAGTAAAAAACGATAACTTGAGACTAACCTCAGAACTAAACATGATGAAGACACAAAGACAATTAGACACTAGCAACCCAGATAATAGAGTCAAGCAGAAGAAAACCTATATACAACCCGCCCACTTCCCCTTCTGCTATCCCTTCTTCCTCATCACCGATAAATGTTACTGTTGTTACACCCCCACAAACACCCTTAGCTATGCCTGAGAGATTTAACGGAGATAGTAGTAAATACGCAGTACTCATGAATTATCAGTCTGCCAAATGTGCTCTGTATGCAGACTTTTCATTCTTGCCTAAATCAACACCTCGTCTGTATGTCACACTTGTCTTTTTGTGGTAGTTGGACACAGGCCGTGTCCCACTTGATACTACATGGATTATTGACTATACAAATATACTTGTTATTAAACACTGTCCGTATGGACAGACAATAAAGAACTGATTCTTGCTTTATATTTATTACCTAACATTACCTATACTGTCTTGGGACCATTGTCTTTTTAAACAGTCTAAGCACCCAAGGTCCCTGACCAACTGCTCTTTTGGGTTTCCCTTGTTCTTTATAACCATAACTAACTTATATAGCGCACGTTCACTGGGTTGGTTTCTTGGCGCTGCCTGGAAGGGAGATGGGGTGAATTAATTTGCGTGTTTACTTGAAGGCCTGTCTAAACAGCCATGTTTTTGGGAGTTTGTGAAAGGTCATGAGGTCTGTGCAGGATCTGATTTCAAGGGGCATGGAGTTCCAGTATCTTGGGCCCAGTGTGGAGAATCTTGATCCCCCATATCGTTTCTGTTTGAAGGAGGGTGTTTACAGGAGATGCAAATGGGTGGATCTCAGATTGCGGGTGTGAATATGTCTGTGAATCATGCAGTTAATGAATTTGGGGTTACTGCCATTCAGTGATTTAAAGCTAATACATCCCAGCTTGAAGGCGCATCTCTGTGATATAGGGAGCCAGTGGAGTTTTTTCAGGAAGGGTGAGACATGTTGGTGTTTGTTTTCCGCTTGGTTCTGTATCAGTTGGAGACGGTGGGTGAGGTATGTCGGGATGCCATAGTAGAGGGAATTGACATAGTCGATATGTGAGATCAGCATGGCTAAGACTGCCTGAAGTTTATCTTCCTGAGTTAGGAACCTGCTGATTTTCTTTATTTTCCTTAGTTGGAAGAAGCAGGAAGAAGTGACAGCCAATTTGAGATTTCCTGGTGAGGTCGTTGTTGACCACTACTCCCAGAGTCTTAGCATGAGTAGATGGAGTCGGGGGTTTCCCCAGTTCTTTAGGTCAGAATTGGGAGTTTCAGGGGTTGAGTAGGCCAACCATGAGAATCAATTCTGTTTTGTCTGGGTTCAATTTCAGTTGATTACTGTTCATCCAATCACGGATGAACAGCATTGTTGACCGAATTCATGGATGGAGGTCGGGGAGTTATTAATAGGGAAGACTAATTGGAAATCATCCGCATAGTTGAAGGTTTGGATGTTCCTTTGTTTTAGCGCGTGGATCAGGGGGAGGAGGTAGAGGTTGAATAAGTGAGGTGAAAGTGAGGATCCCTGGCGGACTCCGCATGTAGTTTTAATCATGGGGGTCGTGAAACCGCCGAATTGGACTGACTGGGCTAGATTAGTAAGGAATGATCTGGTCCATTCGAGAACTGGCCCTTCGATGCCTGCATCCCTGATGCGGTTGCTCAGGATGTTATGATCGACCGTGTCAAAGGCAGCTGAGAGGTCAAGTAGCACCAGGGCTTGTGCAAGGCCTTTGTCCGCTTTTTTTTTCAGCGTATCCAATACTGCTAGGATCACTGATTCTGTGGAGTGGGCTCGACAGAAGCCTGCTTGGTGTGTATCTAGATATTCCGATTTCTTCAGAAAAGTGGTTAAGGATTTAGCTATATGGGCTTCCATCAGTTTAGCTTGGTAGGGGAGCAGTGAGATCGGACGGTAATTGGTGAGGGTTTTTGGGTCAGCTCCTGGCTTTTTTATCAGGGGAATGATTATGGCCTCTTTAAAGAACTCTGGTTCCTGACCCTGGATCAGGGACTCATTTAAGAGGGTCACGGCTGGACCTGGGCAAGCGGTGAATGCTTCCTTAAGGACCCAAAGGGGGCAGCAATCCCTCGGAGAGCCAGATTTTACTTTAGCTAACAGATCTGTGAATGTTTCTTGGCTTATTAATGGAAATTTCTCCAACTTTTGTAAGTTCTTGGGTTTAGAAGGGCTTGCAGGACTCGGACAGTTGGGGATACTATTTTTGATGTTTTTAATTTTTTCAATAAAAAAGTTATTTAAGGATTCACATAAGGATTGAGAGGGGGTGGATTGCATAGTTACCCTATCTGGGTTGGATAGCTTGTTAATGACTGAGAAGATGTCTTTGGAGCGGTTTGTGGAGTTAATGATTTTGGACGAGAAGTATTCGGCCTTAGTAGCCATTATTGCCTTTTTGTAAATGCTTCGTACTTCTAAGTAAGTGCTTTTGTCGTCGGGTGAGTATTTATTTCTCCACTTTCTCTCTGCGTGCTGTAAGTCAAGTTTCAATTTTTTTAGCTCAGGCGAGAACCATCTTTGGGCATTGTGTCGACGAACATGGCACAATTTCTTGGGGGAGGGCATGTTTATTGCTGGCTGTCGTTAGCCAGTCTGAAAGGTCTTTCTCGCTTCGACTAATAGATGAGTGGCCGGTGGGGATAGTGTTGTTCAGTGACTCTATGAATTGATCTTTATTGGCAGAGTTCCAGCTCCTACGTAGGCCTGACTCGGGATGAGATGCTTTGGAGTGGGTAAGGATATTTATGGTAAATTTAATAAGATAGTGATCTGACCATATGCACGGGGTGACATCTAAATTGGTTATAGGCAGGTTGTTAGACCATACCTGGTCTAATATGTGCCCATTAATGTGAGTCGCCGTGGGTATCAGTTGGCTCAGGTTGAGCCCTGTAAGAAGGTCTGTTAGTTCAAGTGAGTGCGGTCCCCCTGCTGAGTCGTTGTCCCAGTAGTTGAAGTCGCCGACCATCAGTGTTTTAGCATGATTAGTTACAAGTTATGACATTTGTTAACTCAGGGACTTCGGGAACTGCGGCATGTTTTGTGGTGGTCTGTAGAGTAACACGCAGACCAGCGGGGTAAGTTCAGATTCTAATTTTAGTACTAAATTGTCTGATTGGGGTAGGTCTAGTAAGGGCACTGTGTTCAGAAATAACTTATTGGTATAAAAGCACCTGATGTGGAGTTCCTTTTGGGGCCAGCAGCTTTTGGGCGACAATAAAAATGTCAAGATGACTCTGGTGATCTATGTTCCTGCTAGAAAGAGATCTGAGTTTGTCTAGTGGCAATTGTACCCCATCAAAAACCAGAACAGAGGGTTTTTATACCTTTTGCAAAGAAAGTAGAATATGCATATGTATAGCACAGTGGGTTGCTGCTTTTAGCACGGAGATCCTTTTGTTCTTTGCAGTTTATAAGTTATACTCCTAATATGGCACACTGATCTTTGAACTCTCATCAAAGAGTTGCATGCAGACTGCAAGGTATAGGTTAGAAAATTTCCCCCACCAGTCTTTCACTACTGTGGTTTGTTTTAAATCCTGATCTCGTTCTTTTCCATACCAAACACACTTAAAATATACTACAAACTAGTATGAATCACATGTCACTCCTATACCTTGTCTCTGTATAATGTGTATGTGAGATGTAGAGTGCTCTGATACCCAACACTGGCATGAGTAGTGCTAGAAAAGAAACAAACAATGCATGTGAGAGAGAGGCTATAGAGTGATGAGGGCCATTATTGGAAGGTGGTAGTCAGGGGATCCATAGAGAAGGAGATCATTAGGGACTGATGGAGGCACTACAAAAGATTGCTGCACCGGGTTTCACCAGCACTAAAGCCATCCCTGACTCTACACTGTGCACCTAGGACTGGCGGACATATGATCATTGTTATATCTGAGTCATAAGAAACAGGAGCATGCTTTTTTTGTCCATGGTGTTCATGTGTTCTATTTCCACATGATACATTTGCTAAAACCTATACCTATTGGTCTGTTGCAGGTGTGTTCACAGTTGTGCTCGAGGAAGTGTGTGCTCTGTCAAAATCTCTTTTACAAATACAGCCATAGATAATCCTGTGGCAGTTATAACAAATGTGAATGTCTGACATAATATCGACAGACAGAATATCGAAATACAAAAATATCGGCACAAAAATATCGACATCAAAAATATCGGAGTCATATCTTCATAAAGGTAAGTACAAAAATATTGAAAAAATAATATCGCAGTACAAAAATATCGAAATTAAAAATATCGTTTTTTTAAATGTATTAATAATAATGTAAAAATAATTTTAAAATACATATAATTTTACAAATATTAAATAAAAATATTAAAACAAAATTAAAACTAATACATATACATTTAAAATAAATAAAACACTTAATATTTTAATGTAATTTTTTTTTTTTTAATTTCATTTAATTGATTTAATGTAAAAAAAAATATTTTTACCCTGTACGCCTGTACCCCAATAACCCAAAACTGACCCTGAAACCTAAAAATATCCCTGTACCCCAAAAACCCAAAACTGACCCTGAACCCTAAAAATATCCCTGTACCCCAAAAACCCAAAACTGACCCTGAACCCTAAAAATACCCCTTTACCCAAAAACTGAAAACTGACCCTGAACCCTAAAAATACCCCTTTACCCAAGAACTGAAAACTAACCCTGAACCCTAAAAATGTCATAGTTACCCTATCTGGGTTGGATAGCTTGTTAATGACTGAGAAGATGTCTTTGGAGCGGTTTGTGGAGTTAATGATTTTGGAAGAGAAGTATTCGGCCTTAGTAGCCATTATTGCCTTTTTGTAAATGCTTCGTACTTCTAAGTAAGTGCTTTTGTCGTCGGGTGAGTATTTATTTCTCCACTTCCTCTCTGCGAGCTGTAAGTCAAGTTTCAATTTTTTTAGCTCAGGCGAGAACCATCTTTGGGCATCGTGTCGACGAACATGGCACAATTTCTTGTGGGAGGGCATGTTTATTGCTGCCTGTCGTTAGCCAGTCTGAAAGGTCTTTCTCGCTTCGACTAATAGATGAGTGGCCGGTGGGGATAGTGTTGTTCAGTGACTCTATGAATTGATCTTTATTGGCAGAGTTCCAGCTCCTACGTAGGCCTGACTCGGGATGAGATGCTTTGGAGTGGGTAAGGATATTTATGGTAAATTTAATAAGATAGTGATCTGACCATATGCACGGGGTGACATCTAAATTGGTTATAGACAGGTTGTTAGACCATACCTGGTCTAATATGTGCCCATTAATGTGAGTCGCCGTGGGTATCAGTTGGCTCAGGTTGAGCCCTGTAAGAAGGTCTGTTAGTTCAAGTGAGTGCGGTCCCCCTGCTGAGTCGTTGTCCCAGTAGTTGAAGTTGCCGACCATCAGTGTTTTAGCATGATTAGTTACAAGTTATGACATTTGTTCACTCAGGGACTTCGGGAACTGCAGCATGTTTTGTGGTGGTCTGTAGAGTAACACGCAGACCAGCGGGGTAAGGTCGTATTCTAATTTTAGTACTAAATTGTCTGATTGGGGTAGGTCTAGTAAGGGCACTGTGTTCAGAAATAACCTATTGGTATAAAAGAGTTCCTTTTGGGGCCAGCAGCTTTTGGGCGACAATAAAAATGTCAAGATGACTCTGGTGATCAATGTTCCTGCTAGAAAGAGATCTGAGTTTGTCTAGTGGCAATTGTACCCCATCAAAAACCAGCACAGAGGGTTTTTATACCTTTTGCAAAGAAAGTAGAATATGCATATGTATAGCACAGTGGGTTGCTGCTTTTAGCACGGAGATCCTTTTGTTCTTTGCAGTTTATAAGTTATACTCCTAATATGGCACACTGATCTTTGAACTCTCATCAAAGAGTTGCATGCAGACTGCAAGGTATAGGTTAGAAAATTTCCCCCACCAGTCTTTCACTACTGTGGTTTGTTTTAAATCCTGATCTCGTTCTTTTCCATACCAAACACACTTAAAATATACTACAAACTAGTATGAATCACATGTCACTCCTATACCTTGTCTCTGTATAATGTGTATGTGAGATGTAGAGTGCTCTGATACCCAACACTGGCATGAGTAGTGCTAGAAAAGAAACAAACAATGCATGTGAGAGAGAGGCTATAGAGTGATGAGGGCCATTATTGGAAGGTGGTAGTCAGGGGATCCATAGAGAAGGAGATCATTAGGGACTGATGGAGGCACTACAAAAGATTGCTGCACCGGGTTTCACCAGCACTAAAGCCATCCCTGACTCTACACTGTGCACCTAGGACTGGCGGACATATGATCATTGTTATATCTGAGTCATAAGAAACAGGAGCATGCTTTTTTTGTCCATGGTGTCCATGTGTTCTATTTCCACATGATACATTTGCTAAAACCTATACCTATTGGTCTGTTGCAGGTGTGTTCACAGTTGTGCTCGAGGAAGTGTGTGCTCTGTCAAAATCTCTTTTACAAATACAGCCATAGATAATCCTGTGGCAGTTATAACAAATGTGAATGTCTGACATAATATCGACAGACAGAATATCGAAATACAAAAATATCGGCACAAAAATATCGACATCAAAAATATCGGAGTCATATCTTCATAAAGGTAAGTACAAAAATATTGAAAAAATAATATCGTAGTACAAAAATATCGAAATTAAAAATATCGTTTTTTTAAATGTATTAATAATAATGTAAAAATATTTTTAAAATACATATAATTTTACAAATATTAAATAAAAATATTAAAACAAAATTAAAACTAATACATATACATTTAAAATAAATAAAACACTTAATAATTTAATGTAATTTTATTTTTTTTAATTTCATTTAATTGATTTAATGTAAAAAAATAATATTTTTACCCTGTACGCCTGTACCCCAAAAACCCAAAACTGACCCTGAAACCTAAAAATATCCCTGTACCCCAAAAACCCAAAACTGACCCTGAACCCTAAAAATATCCCTGTACCCCAAAAACCCAAAACTGACCCTGAACCCTAAAAATACCCCTTTACCCAAAAACTGAAAAGTGACCCTGAACCCTAAAAATACCCCTTTACCCAAGAACTGAAAACTAACCCTGAACCCTAAAAATGTCATAGTTACCCTATCTGGGTTGGATAGCTTGTTAATGACTGAGAAGATGTCTTTGGAGCGGTTTGTGGAGTTAATGATTTTGGACGAGAAGTATTCGGCCTTAGTAGCCATTATTGCCTTTTTGTAAATGCTTCGTACTTCTAAGTAAGTGCTTTTGTCGTCGGGTGAGTATTTATTTCTCCACTTCCTCTCTGCGTGCTGTAAGTCAAGTTTCAATTTTTTTAGCTCAGGCGAGAACCATCTTTGGGCATCGTGTCGACGAACATGGCACAATTTCTTGTGGGAGGGCATGTTTATTGCTGCCTGTCGTTAGCCAGTCTGAAAGGTCTTTCTCGCTTCGACTAATAGATGAGTGGCCGGTGGGGATAGTGTTGTTCAGTGACTCTATGAATTGATCTTTATTGGCAGAGTTCCAGCTCCTACGTAGGCCTGACTCGGGATGAGATGCTTTGGAGTGGGTAAGGATATTTATGGTAAATTTAATAAGATAGTGATCTGACCATATGCACGGAGTGACATCTAAATTGGTTATAGACAGGTTGTTAGACCATACCTGGTCTAATATGTGCCCATTAATGTGAGTCGCCGTGGGTATCAGTTGGCTCAGGTTGAGCCCTGTAAGAAGGTCTGTTAGTTCAAGTGAGTGCGGTCCCCCTGCTGAGTCGTTGTCCCAGTAGTTGAAGTCGCCGACCATCAGTGTTTTAGCATGATTAGTTACAAGTTATGACATTTGTTCACTCAGGGACTTCGGGAACTGCAGCATGTTTTGTGGTGGTCTGTAGAGTAACACGCAGACCAGCGGGGTAAGGTCGGATTCTAATTTTAGTACTAAATTGTCTGATTGGGGTAGGTCTAGTAAGGGCACTGTGTTCAGAAATAACCTATTGGTATAAAAGAGTTCCTTTTGGGGCCAGCAGCTTTTGGGCGACAATAAAAATGTCAAGATGACTCTGGTGATCAATGTTCCTGCTAGAAAGAGATCTGAGTTTGTCTAGTGGCAATTGTACCCCATCAAAAACCAGCACAGAGGGTTTTTATACCTTTTGCAAAGAAAGTAGAATATGCATATGTATAGCACAGTGGGTTGCTGCTTTTAGCACGGAGATCCTTTTGTTCTTTGCAGTTTATAAGTTATACTCCTAATATGGCACACTGATCTTTGAACTCTCATCAAAGAGTTGCATGCAGACTGCAAGGTATAGGTTAGAAAATTTCCCCCACCAGTCTTTCACTACTGTGGTTTGTTTTAAATCCTGATCTCGTTCTTTTCCATACCAAACACACTTAAAATATACTACAAACTAGTATGAATCACATGTCACTCCTATACCTTGTCTCTGTATAATGTGTATGTGAGATGTAGAGTGCTCTGATACCCAACACTGGCATGAGTAGTGCTAGAAAACAAACAAACAATGCATGTGAGAGAGAGGCTATAGAGTGATGAGGGCCATTATTAGAAGGTGGTAGTCAGGGGATCCATAGAGAAGGAGGTCATTAGGGACTGATGGAGGCACTACAAAAGATTGCTGCACCGGGTTTCACCAGCACTAAAGCCATCCCTGACTCTACACTGTGCACTTAGGACTGAGGGACATATGATCATTGTTATATCTGAGTCATAAGAAACAGGAGCATGCTTTTTTTGTCCATGGTGTCCATGTGTTCTATTTCCACATGATACATTTGCTAAAACCTATACCTATTGGTCTGTTGCAGGTGTGTTCACAGTTGTGCTCGAGGAAGTGTGTGCTCTGTCAAAATCTCTTTTACAAATACAGCCATAGATAATCCTGTGGCAGTTATAACAAATGTGAATGTCTGACATAATATCGACAGACAGAATATCGAAATATAAAAATATCGGCACAAAAATATCGACATCAAAAATATCGGAGTCATATCTTCATAAAGGTAAGTACAAAAATATTGAAAAAATAATATTGTAGTACAAAAACATCGAAATTAAAAATATCGTTTTTTTAAATGTATTAATAATAATGTAAAAATAATTTTAAAATACATATAATTTTACAAATATTAAATAAAAATATTAAAACAAAATTAAAACTAATACATATACATTTAAAATAAATAAAACACTTAATAATTTAATGTAATTTTATTTTTTTTAATTTCATTTAATTGATTTAATGTAAAAAAAAATTATTTTTACCCTGTACGCCTGTACCCCAAAAACCCAAAACTGACCCTGAACCCTAAAAATATCCCCATACCCCAAAAACCCAAAACTGACCCTGAACCCTAAAAATATCCCTGTACCCCAAAAACCCAAAACTGACCCTGAACCCTAAAAATACCCCTTTACCCAAAAACTGAAAACTGACCCTGAACCCTAAAAATACCCCTTTACCCAAGAACTGAAAAGTAACCCTGAACCCTAAAAATTTCATAGTTACCCTATCTGGGTTGGATAGCTTGTTAATGACTGAGAAGATGTCTTTGGAGCGGTTTGTGGAGTTAATGATTTTGGACGAGAAGTATTCGGCCTAAGTAGCCATTATTGCCTTTTTGTAAATGCTTCGTACTTCTAAGTAAGTGCTTTTGTCGTCGGGTGAGTATTTATTTCTCCACTTTCTCTCTGCGTGCTGTAAGTCAAGTTTCAATTTTTTTAGCTCAGGCGAGAACCATCTTTGGGCATCGTGTCGACGAACATGGCACAATTTCTTGGGGGAGGGCATGTTTATTGCTGGCTGTCGATAGCCAGTCTGAAAGGTCTTTCTCGCTTCGACTAATAGATGAGTGGCCGGTGGGGATAGTGTTGTTCAGTGACTCTATGAATTGATGTTTATTGGCAGAGTTCCAGCTCCTACGTAGGCCTGACTCGGGATGAGATGCTTTGGAGTGGGTAAGGATATTTATGGTAAATTTAATAAGATAGTGATCTGACCATATGCACGGGGTGACATCTAAATTGGTTATAGACAGGTTGTTAGACCATACCTGGTCTAATATGTGCCCATTAATGTGAGTCGCCGTGGGTATCAGTTGGCTCAGGTTGAGCCCTGTAAGAAGGTCTGTTAGTTCAAGTGAGTGCGGTCCCCCTGCTGAGTCATTGTCCCAGTAGTTGAAGTCGCCGACCATCAGTGTTTTAGCATGATTAGTTACAAGTTATGACATTTGTTCACTCAGGGACTTCGGGAACTGCAGCATGTTTTGTGGTGGTCTGTAGAGTAACACGCAGACCAGCGGGGTAAGGTCGGATTCTAATTTTAGTACTAAATTGTCTGATTGGGGTAGGTCTAGTAAGGGCACTGTGTTCAGAAATAACCTATTGGTATAAAAGCACCTGATGTGGAGTTCCTTTTGGGGCCAGCAGCTTTTGGGCGACAATAAAAATGTCAAGAAGACTCTGGTGATCAATGTTCCTGCTAGAAAGAGATCTGAGTTTGTCTAGTGGCAATTGTACCCCATCAAAAACCAGCACAGAGGGTTTTTATACCTTTTGCAAAGAAAGTAGAATATGCATATGTATAGCACAGTGGGTTGCTGCTTTTAGCACGGAGATCCTTTTGTTCTTTGCAGTTTATAAGTTATACTCCTAATATGGCACACTGATCTTTGAACTCTCATCAAAGAGTTGCATGCAGACTGCAAGGTATAGGTTAGAAAATTTTCCCCACCAGTCTTTCACTACTGTGGTTTGTTTTAAATCCTGATCTCGTTCTTTTCCATACCAAACACACTTAAAATATACTACAAACTAGTATGAATCACATGTCGCTCCTATACCTTGTCTCTGTATAATGTGTATGTGAGATGTAGAGTGCTCTGATACCCAACACTGGCATGAGTAGTGCTAGAAAAGAAACAAACAATGCATGTGAGAGAGAGGCTATAGAGTGATGAGGGCCATTATTGGAAGGTGGTAGTCAGGGGATCCATAGAGAAGGAGATCATTAGGGACTCATGGAGGCACTACAAAAGATTGCTGCACCGGGTTTCACTAGCACTAAAGCCATCCCTGACTCTACACTGTGCACCTAGGACTGACGGACATATGATCATTGTTATATCTGAGTCATAAGAAACAGGAGCATGCTTTTTTTGTCCATGGTGTCCATGTGTTCTATTTCCACATGATACATTTGCTAAAACCTATACCTATTGGTCTGTTGCAGGTGTGTTCACAGTTGTGCTCGAGGAAGTGTGTGCTCTGTCAAAATCTCTTTTACAAATACAGCCATAGATAATCCTGTGGCAGTTATAACAAATGTGAATGTCTGACATAATATCGACAGACAGAATATCGAAATACAAAAATATCGGCACAAAAATATCGACATCAAAAATATCGGAGTCATATCTTCATAAAGGTAAGTACAAAAATATTGAAAAAATAATATCGTAGTACAAAAATATCGAAATTAAAAATATCGTTTTTTTAAATTTATTAATAATAATGTACAAATAATTTTAAAATACATATAATTTTACAAATATTAAAACAAAATTAAAACTAATACATATACATTTAAAATAAATAAAACACTTAATAATTTAATGTAATTTTATTTTTTTTAATTTCATTTAATTGATTTAATGTAAAAAAAATATATTTTTACCCTGTACGCCTGTACCCCAAAAACCCAAAACTGACCCTGACCCCTAAAAATATCCCTGTACCCCAAAAACCCAAAACTGACCCTGAACCCTAAAAATATCCCTGTACCCAAAAAACCCAAAACTGACCCTGAACCCTAAAAATACCCCTTTACCCAAGAACTGAAAACTGACCCTGAACCCTAAAAATACCCCTTTACCCAAAAACTGAAAACTGACCCTGAACCCTAAAAATACCCCTTTACCCAAAAACTGAAAACTGACCCTGAACCCTAAAAATACCCCTTTACCCAAGAACTGAAAACTGACCCTGAACCCTAAAAATACCCCTTTACCCAAAAACTGAAAACTGACCCTGAACCCTAAAAATACTCCTTTACCAAAAAGTAATTAATATTATTTAATTACCAATTAATTATTAATTAACAATAACAATAAAGTAAATATATTAGCACATTAGCTGTAATTAATTAAATTTAATAATTAATATTATTTTTTCCCAATTAATTAATTAAGAATAACAAAAAATATATATCAAAAAAATTACTCTAATTAATGTAATTAACTAATAATATTAATTAATTACCAACTAATTAATAATTAAAAATATGTACAAAATTATATTAATTAATTAACTAATTAATATAAATTAATTACCAATTAATTATTAATTAAAATATTTACAAACATATATGAATTATTTAATTATTATTAAATTACTTCCCACCCTATTCCCCTATAAACCCATAACCCGCTACAGAACATATTTATCAATTAATCAATTAATTAAAATTAATTAAAAATTAATTCTCAATTAATTAATTAATAATTCCTACTAATTAATAATTAATTTAACATAATTAAATCACTTCCCACCCTATTTCCCTATAAACCCACAACCCGCTATAGTAGTAAAAGACAATATTTAATTAAATTACATTAAAAATAAATAATAAAACATCATAAATACAATATAATATACACTAAATTTATTTAAAAATTGATATTAGTAACATCGAAATTATTTATTTCGATATTATTGACATCGATATTTAAAACTTCGATATTACTGATATCAAACTAATATCGATATTAAGACTGTCGATATTACTTACCTTCGATATTTTGTCCCATCGATATTTAAACTTCGATATAATTGTATATCGAAATTTAAAACTCGATATTTTGTTTGTGTACCAACAAATGTATTGAATGAAGAAGGAACCTGTCTTCACTATCTGCTATTGTGTCTACTTCCAGACTTTCTGAATGAGTTAGGGATGATCTCCATGTGGCAGAATACATTGGTCAATGTGCTCATTCTTGCGTGTGGTCTCAAATAATACAAACAGGTTGAAGGTTTACCTTGTTTTCTGTCATGTGCCTCTATGAAGAAATGTAGATACTTATTATATCTTATACATGGTTTATCACTCTAGCGGCAGAGTTTGCGGCTTACACTTTCCTTTGGTAATATCCAACACTAATGCTGTATGGTCAATTGGCATTCGGACGGGCACAGGGGTCAACCGGCTGCAGATATCCAAGTCACACCGTGCATGGCCTTGCCCAGGCGCTGGCTGATTGGGCCAATCTGCAGCAAGAGTACAATCTAAGCAGTGCATGCCAAGATACTGCATATAGTGTGGGTTGGTAGCAGGACCTGGCCTTTTAGACCGGTCTGGCAGACAACTTACCATGGGAAGTCAACCCATGCTGCACAAAACAGGGGTTGACTAGAGCTTAAGCCTTTTGGGGCACTGTTGGACTTGGGCCTTTTTGGCAGGTTCACCCCTAGACTTTTTGCCTTTAGCCTCTGGCATAGTAGTAGTGATTTTAGGCCTCTGTGCACTTTAGCAGTGTGGCCCAGTGTAAAGGGCGTGCACACTCTGAGTGTGTGTGGTGAGAGTGGTCTGCCCTCCCATAGGAATGCATGGGGGATATGTGTGTCCATGGTAGTTCCTGATATGTGGGGATTGCAGGGTCGAGTTTAGTATGTGCAAACTCGTGAGAATAAATGCTGCGCAATGGTGTGCACAGATTTATTGTGTCTAGTGGAGAAGTGCCACTTTTAGAAGTTGGCATTTCTGTGCGCTGTGAGATGTGAATTGCCTGTCTGGCTAGTGAGTGACAGGGGCTGGCTGGTGTGGTTGCCTCCAGGACACAGGATAAGTCTGCCCGGTGGTGAATAGGGAGATGCTCATGTAGTTAGGAAGGAGGAGTTGCACCTGGGACCTGAATAGGGCTGTGCCTTTCCTCCACAATGCTGTCTCCACCTCCTGTGGTGCGTCTGATGACCCTGGCCTGTCTTGTGAAAGGAAGAAAGGAGCTGGGCAAAACAAAGTACTCCTGAACCAGTTGTATCTGGTTCTCCACTTTCCTGCACCTTTGAGACAAAGGACTTAGCTGTATAAGAAGGGGCTGTGACCCCATGTAAAATGTTCTTGTTTGTGGACTACCAGGGGTGTGCTGCTGCTGGGGCTCAGGGTAAGGGTTGCCTCGATGGGCTCTGCCCTGCCCCAGGATGCCTGAAGGACTTCTTTCTTGGGACCCCTCTACCTTGCCTAGGATGGCTGGAAGACTTTCCTTTGCTGGGAGCTGGTTGCTCCATCTCTTTGCCCCAAGACTTCTTGTGCTACTTTGGGCACCCTGGGAGTGCTTTGCTTAAGATTCCCCTGCAGAGGCGCTGTGTTTTGCTCTGGGGGAAGAGAGCTACTGTTTTTACCTGGCAGCGCTGAGCTGCGATTGTTTGTGAGGGGATCTCAATGTAGGGATTCCCTAGCTGTGGCTGACTTCCTTGCTGGTGCCCATCCCACTTATTTAATTATTTCCAGTGCGTAGGTGCCCACCCTGCGTCTTCGTTTTTATTTTTACTTACTATGGGTGCCCACCTGGCTTATTGTCCATAATTATGGGTGCCCACCCCGCTGGCTCGTTTTAGAAAAGAGATTCCTGCTGCGGCCACGTTCGGCTGACCCTTAAGCCTAGCACTCCTGCCGTGACAGGGGCGGGGCCTGCAGCCGGGCCGGAAGGGCGCCAGAGGAATGCGTTCTGCGCGGTGCTCCCGTGTGGTTGATGGAAACCCCGCGCCGTGAGGAGAAGTGCCGCCAGCAGGGAAGAGGGGCATTGTGGCAGTTCGGCTGGGCTCCCGAGGTGAAGGGAGAGCCCCGCAGGTGCTGCACTGCCGCTCTGCCTGAAGAGGAGAGTCCCCGCAGGCTGAGCCGGCTGCCGGGAGTCCCCAGACTGGCGAGGAAAGGAGACCGGCAGTGCAGGAGAGCCTGGTGAGTGTGGCTCGTTGGCGAAGGGGTGGGGAGTGTGAAGGGGCACATTGCCGGTGCCCGCCCCCTCATGCCCGTACTTACTGCTTTTGGGGCACCTCTGCTGAGCGGACTTGCAAGAGGGTGAGCCGCTCTACCGTTGGGGTGCAACATTTGTCCCAAGATCCCCAGAATGGGGCCCCCGCCTACCTGTGCCCATTTTTTACTTGAGGCTCACAGCGGCGCATCAGTTGCGGGCCGCTGCGACCGTGATGGCATGTTTATTTTAAGAGCCAGATGGCGCCAATGTTTGGGGGCATATTTATGTCCAGAGCTTAGACAGCTTTAACATTTGGCCATATTTGTTGGAAGGGCCACTGAGAGCCCATGCCGCATTTTCCCTACTTCCCAGCTGCCCAGCAAGTAGTGGGCAGCTGCACCGTTTAGGTCTTTCTTTTTTAGGGGACATGTGTTAAGCCAGGAGTGAGATGCACTCCTTCGCCCTTCACAGCTTCACAACTCCTTCGCCTGCACAGCTGCACAGCACTTAGGGCCAGATGCTACATTTCGGCCCTTCATTTAAGAATTCCGGCTGCCCAGCAAGTAGTGGGCAGCTGCAACATTTAGGTTTGCTCCAAGAGCGCACCCTTGACTGTCGCTGCATTAGGCAGCGCGCCCTGACTTTGGACAGAGTGCATTTGAGCCCCTTAGAGATGGCCAGTTGGCTCTGGGGAATAGATTTATAGGACGCCAGGCCCTAGTGTGATTTTTATAGGTGCGAGGAAATGTAAATGTTTATAGTATGTTTTATGCACCTTGTTTAATGCGTATAGATGCGCTTTTATGCTTATTAGGTTTTCCCTAATGTCTTATGTTTTATTTTTCTACTGTGGTCTAGGTTTGATTTATTCCCTACTGCAGGTTATGTTTAGGAGATTATGGACTATCATATTTTAGCGTATGAGGTTGGCGCAGAATAGAGTTCTCGCCTTATCTGATACTGTGCATGTTATGATTTATGTTACAGGTTGACGCTGACTATAGTGTCTGCAAGTGATTACTGGCTATGTTTAAGTTCATGATATATTCTTACTTTACTATTTTTACCAAGTGACAATTCTGACAGTGGCCTACGTGGCCCCGTCATGTGTAAATAATCCCCTGTAAATAATGCCCGTGCCCATTCGCATAGTGTACATAGTGTGATTACCATCTAATGTGTTTTATGATAATACAAAGGCTATTTTTATATAAAAACTTGTGTGGAGTTCATTTTGTGGTGTCCCTAGTATGTTGCTACTGTGTGTGTTGTGCAAATGCTTTACATATAGCCACCGGGATAAGCCTAAATGCTCGTGTCAAGCTACCAAGGGGGAGAGCAGGGGTTATCTTTGGCGTGTAACTCCCTTTCCCTGACTAGAGTGGTCGTCTCTGCCTGGCTTTGGTGCAAGCCTTAGCCAACCAGAGATCCCCATTTCTAACAGGCACCCTGTAGCCAATCCTCCATGGGTGGGCAAGCCATACTGTATACAGCTGCTAGCAATGTGCTGCTGGGTGAAATGCATTACTTTATATTTGGCTTGCTCCAGCAGCTAACGTGCGATGAAAGGCCACAGAAAATGCACACAACCATGGCTCTGTGCTGCCAGCAATAGCTGTAACGGCTGGCCTTTGGCAAGAGCTAGGAATCCTCCCTGCCATGCCACAATTGCGTATTTCTGTACACAGAATGGGTGGGCCCATGGTCACCGAATACCAAATAAACTTTGTATGGTCGAAAGCCATGTGTAGCATAGCTTGGCAGGAGGATATGGCTATTGCCCAGCTGTTGCTGTCAACTTTCAGTAGACTCTTAGACATGCTCAGCATTAGTTGGACTTAGGGCCTGGACATAGGCTATTCTACGTAGGCCCCTCAGTGCAATCAGCCAAGGCATGCAGCACCTGTGGAGCATAGGCTGACCAGAGGGCCTGTGATTCAGCCATGTGTGGCAGTCACCCAATGTTGCGTATGGCCTTTGACTGTACATAGTGTGGGTTTTTTGTCAGACCTTGTTAAAGCCCAGGTACTTCAGACAAACAACAGTTTACAGGCAAACTAGAACATGTGGCCAACCTACTCTATGCACAGTTTTTGGCTGCTTGTACAATAGGTAGGCTACGTAGTCTATCATACTGAATAGACATATTGCTGTGGCTTGGTGATGGAACTTGAGTCCTGATTGAAACTCCTTCCTGGGCTGTTGACGGACTTCCTACAGCTTGAGCTGGCAAGGATGATGCAAATTTAATTGGTGAGGTGTTCCTAACCACACACTCTCTCTTTCTCTCTCTCTTGCATATATTTTCAATTCTTTGCAACCTGTGAACATATTGCATTCTATTTCCATTGTTTAATTTAATTGCTTACTTGCTATATGGGAGTCTGCCATGATTGATATATTGGGCCTGCCTTTCTAAAATATTGCATTAATAAACATGTATGTTTTATTTTAACTACATTTAGATGTGTTCTCTTACCTCGTCTTAAGGAAGTGCTGAGTCTTGCCTTGCCTTTTGGGGGTATTGGGTTAGGGTGTGTTCTTTTAGCGAAAAGCACATTCATTACATCTTGGCATCACTTTCACAGGATTCGATAGGTTGGATTAAAGGGGAAGAAATATGTTTTCTACAAAATCCAAAACAGACTCTTAGATATCAATTGAGATTCCAGGATGGGAGATGGCCCCATGTGGTGCACTTGCCCATGAGTCGGCTAATTGAGATGGGGGAAAATTGGAGTGCTTGTTTTGCTGACTCTGTGCCAGCACAAGTGGTTGCGTGGTTGCAAAAAGTGCCTGTCAAAAAAGGAGAGGAACTCTCTACATTAGGAACAAGAGGTTGGATTCTCTTAAATGCTTATAGAATCATACATGATACATATGTTCAGTTGTAAAGTGAATGTGAAAAATTAGAGAAGCAGTTTGTTGAAGCCAGAAAGACCTCTACTAAGTTAACCTATCATAATAAATTATTGCAAGATAAGTTGGAAACCTACCAGACTGTAGCAGAAAAAGCCAAGGTTCGTATTGTGCAATTCAAGTATAGGAACAGAAGAGGAAGACTTAACAAGAGGAAAGTGCGTCTAGCTATTGCAAAGGTTGGAATTGACTTGGACCCTGAAACATCGGATGGAAATATTTGTGATTCTTCAGAGTTTTCAGACTCTAGTGGAGAATGTGATAAAGTTGACGAGCGTAACCAGGCTGAAAGGCAGAGTGAGTCAGTGGGATGCAAAGTGATTCATGTGCAACCCATTTATCGTTGAAAAATACAGGGTGGTCCAAATTACCACAGGTCTGTGTTGTTCCTGACAGGAACAAGTCAAAAAGCACAACAAATTCTAACCTAAACCCAGTGAAATAAAGTCCTATTTAAGAGGACGGAAATCCCATCACCCACCGAGGTGACATGCTTCATCATCTGGGATCTCCTCTTAGTTGCAAATCCTAGTGCAACCAAGAGTATCAACCCTCTCACTATGAGGGGGTAGCTCACGGATGTTTTTAACAATAGGGACAGTAAGTCTGATCTACTAAGATCTCTGAAGCATGTATAAAATTAAATGGGGTGAAACAATTGCAGTGGCAGAAACAAATTCTATAAAGTGATTTAAAATTCTCTACCAAGCAAAAAAATATATTTAATGGTTATCGCTAGGTGTCAATCAATAAAAACAGTGAAGTGATCTGGACAGTCTTGAAACAACCCTTTATTCCTCAGCACACCACTGACATATCAAAATTCTTATTTAAGAAAGATGGACATTATCAATTTGGATCGAAAAAGTACATTTCAGTTGGCGCTATAAGGATGGGTAACTTGAAGATTCCCCCAGTAAAGGTACCCCAGGCCTCAAAGGTAATTCATTTGAAACAGTACAGAATCCCAGGTGGGCTGCAAGAGATCAGTGCAACAATAGAGGACTTGATAGAGGCAGGGGTGGTGACCCCGATCACTATGCTTTAAATTATCCTTTGTGGCTGGTGGACAAAAGTGATAATTCTTGGCGCATATCAATTAATTATCGTGAATTGAATAAGCATACACCTACTTTGACTGCTGCTGTCCCAGACACTGTTACTTTAATTGAAAAAATACAGAAGCACCCTGGGACTTGGTATGCGACTGTTGACATTGCCAATGCTTTCTTTTCGATATCAATTGCCCCTAAATTTCAAGAGCAGTTCAGTTTTTCATGGAATGGTAGACAAATGACATTTAAAAATTTGCCTCAAGGGTACTTGATCTGTCACCGGCTGGTGGCAGAGCATTTAAATGAGGTGTCAGTTACTCCTAGAGTACAGCTTAGCCCCAACAGTTCTAAATAATTTCCATTGGGTGTCAAACATTCTCTTCCTACCAAAACTGCTGGGAAAATGATTACAGTCAACTCTGATAGCACATTGAACAGTACAAATTCTGGACAAGCTCCAAATAGGCCTTTGAGCAGATCCCATCACTGAAACAGCCGTCCTGTACATCATGGATGATGCTCTGACAATCCTAGCACTAGAGTGACTCCTGCCGACTCATACTTCTCGATCTGTCATCGGTATTCAAATCAGTCAATCAAAGCAGACGCTTAGGGGTCGATTACAATGTCATTTGGAAAGGCTATGAATTGGATTTGCGTCTGCCGAATCCGATTCGTTACCCGTCTTTCCGAGCGATTCTTTCTGAATGACTGATTATGATGTTCAGAAAGCGTAAAGACTTTCTGAGTCGGTTCTGACTCGGTTCTGGATGGTATTCGGTGGAACCGAGTCTTTCGGAGCCGACTAGCAGAGGTCAGCGGACCCTGTTTCCGATCGAGCAATTACGATGTCAGATTCAGACATCCTTTCTGAATAAGTTGTTCCACGCGGATCGGCTGTCGGAATCTGACTTTGGGGCCTGTAGCAGGCCCCCTTTACCTGGAGCCTTCCGAATGGGGTCTTGGGGGTACCCAAGGGACCTCTCTTTGCAACCATGCACAATGTAGCAAGCACGGTGGGGTGCCTGCCACAGGGTCTAGGGTTTTCCGCAGCCACTACTTTCTTCAATGGGATCCTGTGTATTTAGTAGGAAATCAATGGGAGTCTTAACAAATGGTATCCAGTACCATCATAATCAGTCGGTCGGCCTCCCTGCATTTGGTTGGAATCAATTCCGAGACCGATTCGGTCGAATGCTTTCCAAACGATATCGTAATCAACGCTCTAGAGTTATTAGAATGCTAAATTGGGCTATTCCGTAACCTCCACAAGTGGTTTTCTTCTTTCCTACAAGATCTTTGTCAATAAATCGAAATGGGTGGCTCACTATGTAACAGGATGCCAGTCACTCTGAAAGTCCATTAAAGATCCACCATCTCTCCGACGCTCTTCAACCTTTACGTGAAACCACTGACGCAAATCCTTAAGCAAGCTAGCCTTGATTACCAAATGGTATGCGGATGACACTCAGCAATACATAAATATTTCCTCTCCAGAAGATATCAGCGTAGTCAATGACAACCTAATGAAAATCCAAACCTGGCCCTCAAGTAACCCCCTCAAATTGAATTCCAGAAGACAGAGTTCCTACTCATCCTCCTACTCCATGGCTCCCTTTCCATACAGAAATGGATCAACCACTTACATGCCCTTAGTTGCAAACCGGTTATCATTGAATCAACTAAATCTCTTGGGCTAACCCTGAACAAGATCTTAGTATGCAAGCATACATCTGCACAGCCACACTCAGTGATTGCTTCCAACTCAACCTCCTTAAGAAGGCGAAACTTCTCACACCACCACTAGACTTCAATACCTGAGTGCAATCATTTGTCATATCCACAGTAGACTATGAAATGTTGAGGCAAGATTAATGACAAAAAAGAGATGGTTTGCCCATATCGCACCCTCCCTCTTGTCTCTCTAATGGCTCCTCTTTGAATACAGGTTCCGGCTGCAAATAGCGTGCATGACACACACAAGCTCACTACCAACATGAACCCAGGTACCTGGCACAAAAACTCATAATCTCAGGAGGCAGCTACTCCCTAAGCAGCTCCAGCTCTTTCTTACTGGACCGTCAAAGATTTAAAAAAAAGAAAATCTAGACCTGTACTTTCACCGGGTCTGCCACCAGGATGTGGAACTCTCTCCCGGTGGAGATTTGGTCTAATTCATTGAACCACACCTTAAAAAAATAGAGGTCAAAAGGAATCTAATAAACAGATTCCTTACATAAGGATCTGGATCAGGGAGACTACAGTACTGTAAGACACCTAAAATGTCGCATTGAGACTCAGTTATGCTGTGTGCATATGATGCTGTCATAAGAGAATTATTGATATAATTAATTGAATGGGTTATGGTCTATATATGTGTTTATGCTGCTGTCAGTTGATGATTATTTATATGGTTTATGTAACCTGTATGATCTCACTATGTACAGCACCATACACCTCTCATTATAAATAAATGACTAAATAAAGTGGTACTAAAGCCACCCTTTGCTCTTCATGCTTTTCCGGCCCATGCCCAGATGGCTAATGTCTGAAAGGCACTCGACCAGTAACACCCATTGGCCCTTCATGAGGTCAGAGGCAGGCTATTGATCTCAGATCCAGAGTTGTTAACTTACCCAGCCAAGGATGTACATTTCAGTTCTAGGGATGTGATGAGTGGCAGAACTGTTTTTAAGCCAATTCTGACTAACCCCTAGATTCATCAAAGTCCCGTTTTGCGAGTCCTTAATAGCGATTATTAAGGAATCGCTATTAAGGACTTGCAAAACGGGATTCATGTAGGAATCGCAAAATAAATTGCGATTCCTACACATTCCTTATTTTCTATTATCAAAATTTCTAATCGCAAAAAAGGAATAACTCCCCATTCATTCCTATCGCCCTAAAGGCCCATAGGAATGAATGGGGTGTTATTCCTTATTTGCGATTAGCAATTTGCTAATCGCAAATAAGGATGCGATTTCAAGGGTGCTAGGGGTGTCCAAAGGACACCCTGTAGCACCCCTGAAATGTAATCTACATTGGTGTTGCGCACACACATGTCCAAAGGACATGTGTGCGTGCAACATGCAACTTAGAAAAATGCATTTAAAATCATTTTTCTAAATTTTCGGTATTTACCACGAGGTTTGACCTTGCGGTAAATAGCGGCCCGAAAGTGCGATTTCGCAATTTAAAAATGGTTAATGAATTGCATTTAAGGAATCTCAAATAGAGATTCCGTAAATGTAATTCCTTGCAATTTAGCGAATTCGCAATTACCGATTTTTGCATTTGGGATGATGAATCCCAAATGCAAAAATTGCGGTTGCATAGGGCCAGATTCTCAGAATCGGGCCCTTTGCGAGCCGATTTTTCAATGATGAATCTACCTGTATGACAGCCTAAAATACATTTTAATGAAGTTACTTTTCTCCATATTTTAATCTGTTTCACCATTTGGTCAGATATTGAAAACCAAGAAGCAGGAAATAACTTTGATCTAATTTCTTGCCTTTTCGTAAGTAGAACAATGGAATTTTGATCTTAATCCCATCTAAGTTTACTAAGAGAAATGTCTAGCAATGCCTACACATACTAAAATACGTTTTAGCTTTAATTTCAATGTATGGGCACATTGACCCCAATACATAGTTTGCCCTATTTTTATATATTAGCACTTTTTCCTATGGGCTCACAGGGCCCACTTTATAGGGAGACGTGTGAATATACAAAACTAGGACCCTATTACGAGTTTGGCACTATGGGGCCGGCTGTCATGTTCTTTATTGTAGTTAGAATTGTTTATTATCAACCTGCTTCTTCCTCGTGCTTTTAATGCAAGGTTCTAGATACCTGGCTGTGAAGGCAGTTTGATGTGGAAGAAAACCTGTGTAGGCTGCACCCTACCTGCTCCTTTGTTTTGCAATCAATCTGCTTGAAATACTATTCCTGTGTGACAACTTTACAATTGGCGACGAGGGAATTGCATAAAAATAGGAAACCACCGAACCCTTT
Organism: Lissotriton vulgaris; assembly: GCF_964263255.1. NCBI lineage: Eukaryota > Metazoa > Chordata > Amphibia > Caudata > Salamandridae > Lissotriton > Lissotriton vulgaris. Next base: position 209,018,597 of record NC_141691.1, read on the forward strand.
TCTGAATTTTGGATATTTTTTTTTCGTATCCACGAGGACTTTGAGAGCTTTAATTCTTCAGAACTTTTGTGAAGCGTCTTCAAAGTTTAAGTGCTTTTGAAAGCTGTTTAATTCTGAACTGAGGACCGCAACGTATAATTGGGAATTTCTTCACTTTATGGTGAGCGCAATTGTTTGTTTTACTGTGAACTTCAATATTTTGGCTTGTCCGTTTTGTTCTGGTATCGAGAGTTGCATCATTTGAAAGAACTTACCTTCTCCATGGAAGAAACAACGGAGCGTGAGTAGAATCGGTGGTGTTCCTTTTGCCAATATTCTTCTCTTGATGCTTGGGACATGTGATGCAGGCACGTCATGTACGTTGCAACGTGATGATGTAAGACGCTTGGCAGCCATCTTAGATGTTTCCATGACTACTATAAACAAGCTTTCTCATGTTGAAGATTTCTTTAGTTTTATTATTTCCGGTGCCCATGTTTTCAGAACAACAATAAAACGAACTGCTTCACGCTGCGGATTTCTCTCATCTTTGTATTTTCTTTGATATTTTGAGAAGATCTCAAGTAAGCTACAATTTTATCGTTTTTTGTTTTCAACGTTTATACTTTCTTCTTTAGAAGGTTTCTTCAAATTATATCCAACTCCATATTGTGTTTTTGACAATTCTCCATTATATTATATGGCCGGGATGCCTGTCACCCCCTCCCAACACAATCCCCAAGGATGGGAAGACGGACGCAGTTCTGAACTTTTGGAAGGCGGGAGGGAGTTACCCTCCCGGCCGTATTTAATAAAATATGAAACAAAATTAAAACATTAAAATAAAAGTTTCATATCATGTACAATTTTCCATTTATGACATTACGATGCAGACACGTTTATTGGCTAACCTTAACAAATCTCTAATACAAATGTTCTCCTAGCCGAGTCTAAACATCCTGCAAATGCATACTTTCAAAATAAAAATTGTACATCCTAACGGCCAACGGCAAGGTCGTAACCGGTGTCAGATCCCTACTACCAGAACTCCCCCCTCACGGTGTGAGGGGCGGGCGCACAGAGGACTGTACCTCTGTGCCAACTTCCAATTTCCCTTGTCCTAGCGGGGGCCCCTTATTTAACTCGACGCCATCTTAATGGTCGTCCGAGGACTCGTGTGAGGTGTCTAGAAGGTAGCGTGGACCCCCCTCCCACCCCACACTGTTTATCACATCCGCCGTCGCGGATATCCTGGCCCCGGGAAATTCGTAGGAGGGGCATCTAGCCGCCTCCTCCCCTGGGAGGGGCCTATGACCGCCTTCCCTTAGGCGACCCCATACTTAGTGGGTGCCGCCTCCCCGTGTGAGGGGCTAATGGCCGCCTCCCCCCAGGCGCTTCCATCCATAATGGGTGGCGCCCCCCCTCTAGGGACCTTGAAATTACTGCTCACCGATCATGACCTTACCGCCACAGGCCGGATAGTTGACTAGCTATCCGGCCCCCCCACACTACTAAAGGTCATGCTTTTACAAACCCCTTAACCATGCTATGAAGTCTCCTATGAGTAAGACAGTCCCCTCCCGGGACAAATGGACCGCATGTTCGAGATACATGTGATCCCCCCGAATACATCCATGCGGAATACAATGCAACTGTCCCGAGCGAAACAACCTACCAAGCTTGTTATTGACTTTCTTTACTGAATGATTCAAAGCTGATACAGAGAGGGCCCCCCGCCACACCTTCCTGGGAATCATGTGTGACCATGCTATCGTGCACCCCGGAATCCTTCTCGCCAACCAGCTAACAGTAGATAGAACTCGCTCGAGTAGTACTCGCCGACCGAGTGTCACCAAATCATTGCCTCCCAGGTGTACTATGATTACAGACGGCGGTGACCTTGTCCGCTCTAACAGTCCCTCAACAAAACATTGAAATTGGTCAATACAGAGCCCGCCCCTTCCGTGGAAGGTCACCCTGCACCCGTATTCCCCAGCCGCGTGAATCATGTCACCTGCTTTGAATGCTCAATTCAGACACTCTGTTCATCACCACCCCCTTTTGTAAATCGATTTTGGCCACTATAGGTGTGGCAGGGTATACTCAGACATGAGTCCCTTTCTCACTGCTCCATCAGGATTCAAGCAAGCCGGGCCGAAGAGGCTGAAATGCCAGAAACCGGTCCCCGGTAGCTTGTCTCCTTTCTGGTAAAGAATTGGCTTGGTAGTTTAGTCTGCCCTGTTCCCATGATGCACTGGGCCAGGGACAGACTGATTTGCATATAGCCAGGTTCTGAGCTGAGATGGGGCAGTGAGATAAATAACGGTGATGGATCAAGCCCTGATCTTTGGACTGGGTAAGAGTGGTCTGCTCAATTCAGACACTCTGTTCATCACCACCCCCTTTTGTAAATCGATTTTGGCCACTATAGGTGTGGCAGGGTATACTCAGACATGAGTCCCTTTCTCACTGCTCCATCAGGATTCAAGCAAGCCGGGCCGAAGAGGCTGAAATGCCAGAAACCGGTCCCCGGTAGCTTGTCTCCTTTCTGGTAAAGAATTGGCTTGGTAGTTTAGTCTGCCCTGTTCCCATGATGCACTGGGCCAGGGACAGACTGATTTGCATATAGCCAGGTTCTGAGCTGGGATGGGGCAGTGAGATAAATAACGGTGATGGATCAAGCCCTGATCTTTGGACTGGGTAAGAGTGGTCTGCTCAATTCAGACACTCTGTTCATCACCACCCCCTTTTGTAAATCGATTTTGGCCACTATAGGTGTGGCAGGGTATACTCAGACATGAGTCCCTTTCTCACTGCTCCATCAGGATTCAAGCAAGCCGGGCCGAAGAGGCTGAAATGCCAGAAACCGGTCCCCGGTAGCTTGTCTCCTTTCTGGTAAAGAATTGGCTTGGTAGTTTAGTCTGCCCTGTTCCCATGATGCACTGGGCCAGGGACAGACTGATTTGCATATAGCCAGGTTCTGAGCTGGGATGGGGCAGTGAGATAAATAACGGTGATGGATCAAGCCCTGATCTTTGGACTGGGTAAGAGTGGTCTGCTCAATTCAGACACTCTGTTCATCACCACCCCCTTTTGTAAATCGATTTTGGCCACTATAGGTGTGGCAGGGTATACTCAGACATGAGTCCCTTTCTCACTGCTCCATCAGGATTCAAGCAAGCCGGGCCGAAGAGGCTGAAATGCCAGAAACCGGTCCCCGGTAGCTTGTCTCCTTTCTGGTAAAGAATTGGCTTGGTAGTTTAGTCTGCCCTGTTCCCATGATGCACTGGGCCAGGGACAGACTGATTTGCATATAGCCAGGTTCTGAGCTGGGATGGGGCAGTGAGATAAATAACGGTGATGGATCAAGCCCTGATCTTTGGACTGGGTAAGAGTGGTCTGCTCAATTCAGACACTCTGTTCATCACCACCCCCTTTTGTAAATCGATTTTGGCCACTATAGGTGTGGCAGGGTATACTCAGACATGAGTCCCTTTCTCACTGCTCCATCAGGATTCAAGCAAGCCGGGCCGAAGAGGCTGAAATGCCAGAAACCGGTCCCCGGTAGCTTGTCTCCTTTCTGGTAAAGAATTGGCTTGGTAGTTTAGTCTGCCCTGTTCCCATGATGCACTGGGCCAGGGACAGACTGATTTGCATATAGCCAGGTTCTGAGCTGGGATGGGGCAGTGAGATAAATAACGGTGATGGATCAAGCCCTGATCTTTGGACTGGGTAAGAGTGGTCTGCTCAATTCAGACACTCTGTTCATCACCACCCCCTTTTGTAAATCGATTTTGGCCACTATAGGTGTGGCAGGGTATACTCAGACATGAGTCCCTTTCTCACTGCTCCATCAGGATTCAAGCAAGCCGGGCCGAAGAGGCTGAAATGCCAGAAACCGGTCCCCGGTAGCTTGTCTCCTTTCTGGTAAAGAATTGGCTTGGTAGTTTAGTCTGCCCTGTTCCCATGATGCACTGGGCCAGGGACAGACTGATTTGCATATAGCCAGGTTCTGAGCTGGGATGGGGCAGTGAGATAAATAACGGTGATGGATCAAGCCCTGATCTTTGGACTGGGTAAGAGTGGTCTGCTCAATTCAGACACTCTGTTCATCACCACCCCCTTTTGTAAATCGATTTTGGCCACTATAGGTGTGGCAGGGTATACTCAGACATGAGTCCCTTTCTCACTGCTCCATCAGGATTCAAGCAAGCCGGGCCGAAGAGGCTGAAATGCCAGAAACCGGTCCCCGGTAGCTTGTCTCCTTTCTGGTAAAGAATTGGCTTGGTAGTTTAGTCTGCCCTGTTCCCATGATGCACTGGGCCAGGGACAGACTGATTTGCATATAGCCAGGTTCTGAGCTGGGATGGGGCAGTGAGATAAATAACGGTGATGGATCAAGCCCTGATCTTTGGACTGGGTAAGAGTGGTCTGCTCAATTCAGACACTCTGTTCATCACCACCCCCTTTTGTAAATCGATTTTGGCCACTATAGGTGTGGCAGGGTATACTCAGACATGAGTCCCTTTCTCACTGCTCCATCAGGATTCAAGCAAGCCGGGCCGAAGAGGCTGAAATGCCAGAAACCGGTCCCCGGTAGCTTGTCTCCTTTCTGGTAAAGAATTGGCTTGGTAGTTTAGTCTGCCCTGTTCCCATGATGCACTGGGCCAGGGACAGACTGATTTGCATATAGCCAGGTTCTGAGCTGGGATGGGGCAGTGAGATAAATAACGGTGATGGATCAAGCCCTGATCTTTGGACTGGGTAAGAGTGGTCTGCTCAATTCAGACACTCTGTTCATCACCACCCCCTTTTGTAAATCGATTTTGGCCACTATAGGTGTGGCAGGGTATACTCAGACATGAGTCCCTTTCTCACTGCTCCATCAGGATTCAAGCAAGCCGGGCCGAAGAGGCTGAAATGCCAGAAACCGGTCCCCGGTAGCTTGTCTCCTTTCTGGTAAAGAATTGGCTTGGTAGTTTAGTCTGCCCTGTTCCCATGATGCACTGGGCCAGGGACAGACTGATTTGCATATAGCCAGGTTCTGAGCTGGGATGGGGCAGTGAGATAAATAACGGTGATGGATCAAGCCCTGATCTTTGGACTGGGTAAGAGTGGTCTGCTCAATTCAGACACTCTGTTCATCACCACCCCCTTTTGTAAATCGATTTTGGCCACTATAGGTGTGGCAGGGTATACTCAGACATGAGTCCCTTTCTCACTGCTCCATCAGGATTCAAGCAAGCCGGGCCGAAGAGGCTGAAATGCCAGAAACCGGTCCCCGGTAGCTTGTCTCCTTTCTGGTAAAGAATTGGCTTGGTAGTTTAGTCTGCCCTGTTCCCATGATGCACTGGGCCAGGGACAGACTGATTTGCATATAGCCAGGTTCTGAGCTGGGATGGGGCAGTGAGATAAATAACGGTGATGGATCAAGCCCTGATCTTTGGACTGGGTAAGAGTGGTCTGCTCAATTCAGACACTCTGTTCATCACCACCCCCTTTTGTAAATCGATTTTGGCCACTATAGGTGTGGCAGGGTATACTCAGACATGAGTCCCTTTCTCACTGCTCCATCAGGATTCAAGCAAGCCGGGCCGAAGAGGCTGAAATGCCAGAAACCGGTCCCCGGTAGCTTGTCTCCTTTCTGGTAAAGAATTGGCTTGGTAGTTTAGTCTGCCCTGTTCCCATGATGCACTGGGCCAGGGACAGACTGATTTGCATATAGCCAGGTTCTGAGCTGGGATGGGGCAGTGAGATAAATAACGGTGATGGATCAAGCCCTGATCTTTGGACTGGGTAAGAGTGGTCTGCTCAATTCAGACACTCTGTTCATCACCACCCCCTTTTGTAAATCGATTTTGGCCACTATAGGTGTGGCAGGGTATACTCAGACATGAGTCCCTTTCTCACTGCTCCATCAGGATTCAAGCAAGCCGGGCCGAAGAGGCTGAAATGCCAGAAACCGGTCCCCAGTAGCTTGTCTCCTTTCTGGTAAAGAATTGGCTTGGTAGTTTAGTCTGCCCTGTTCCCATGATGCACTGGGCCAGGGACAGACTGATTTGCATATAGCCAGGTTCTGAGCTGGGATGGGGCAGTGAGATAAATAACGGTGATGGATCAAGCCCTGATCTTTGGACTGGGTAAGAGTGGTCTGCTCAATTCAGACACTCTGTTCATCACCACCCCCTTTTGTAAATTGAATACATCCCCGGCACGCCTCACGTATGAGTGGCCCACGACCCACACCACTCTTTCCTCAGCCGGTGATCTTTGACCGCTGGTCCCCAGGTGTCGGGTCGACTGCACAGTCCGCCCCGCATAGCATGCTCGCGAAACTGTAAACCAAACAGAAGACAAGAAGCGTGAGTGCATGACATTGGCTTCACAACATGTGCAACCGCACATACCTTTTATAACAGTTCGAGGACCATCGTCCCAATTGTTTCACCTTTTCCACACTCAGACCCCTGGCTGTAGCCTCTGTAGCAGCCCCTATCCTAAAGGAATGGGTCCCAAAATCGCCCGGGTCCAAGCCCGCTGCCGCGATTGCCATTGTTAGCACCCGCTGAAACTGAAACCTAGTCAGTGGGGTGGCGTCGGTGTGTCTCAGCAAGCTTCCCCCCCATGCTACCGCCCTTTGCTCTAAATATTCCTCAACGCATTTCACCGGGCACATGGGGGACCCTCGCATGCGCTGGACAACAATACTGTCCCCCATAGCACCCTGATCGGTCTTGGACCTGGCTATTGTGACTACCATTGAATCACCCTTGATCAGAATGTGTTCCCGACACAGACCTCCCCCCATATCCTGCTTATTTTTTGCCACCAGCTCGCTCACCCGCATAGCCCCATGGAATGCTAATGCGAAAGCGGCCCGAAACAGCACTGCCTCGGACTGGGAGGAACATGTCGCGGGAGTACCTACATCAGCAGGGACAACCTTTCTAACCCAATCGGGTGCCTCTCGTCTACTCTATGAGCCTCGAGGCGTTGCCCCCCACGCAGTGCCTTCTTTACCAGAAAGGACGATGTGGGGTCCTTGATGCCATGCGCCTGTGCCATGAATGCAATGGCGGCCCGGTGCCTATTGGCCGTTGCCGCTGATCGGCCTGCCTTGTGGAGTGATACTAAAAACTTTAGGACATACTCCTCCTGCCCCCAATTATCCCCTCCTGCTGGACCCAAAAATGCACAATAGGAACGAAACGCTCCTTCGTATGCCTTCCTTGTCCTGGGGGCTAGGCTTGCTCCCACGAGGTCCTGTAATCCGGGGCACCGAGTAACCAGAGAGCTTCGGGAAATGGTGCCGCCACTAGGTCCGCGGAAGGTAGATAACCCCTGAAGGCCTGCATGTGGGAACGAGAGAGTGCATCAGCCGCCTGGTTCAGCACACCCGGCACGTGCCTCGCCCTAAACTGAACGTTCAGTCTCATGCAAAGTAGTACAATTTCCTTCAGTAATCTCAATATCCACTTGCAGCGTGCTGCCTGATTATTTATACATTCGACTACGGTCATGTTGTCAGACCAAAACACCACTGTGCGATCACGAAACTCATCCGGCCATGCCTTCAGAGCCACAAAAATGGGGAACAACTCAAGAAACCCAATGTTACCTGTGAGCCCACTGGTGTGCCACCACGTCGGGCATGTTTGTGCCGACCATCGATTACCGAAGATGGCGCCAAATCCCACGCTCCCTGCCGAGTCGGTCCACAAACCCAGCTCGTCCGAGGATGCTGGTGACTTGCTCCACACCACTCGACCGTTGAAATCTGCCAGAAATGCCAACCATATGCGCATATCCTGGCGAACCTCTGCAGACAGTCTTGTGCGGTGGTGCCCTTCCTTGAGACCGACCATGGCTTGTGCAATAGAGCGGGAAAAGGGGCGGGCCATTGGTATCACTCTAAGGGCAAAGTTAAGCTGTCCCACTGCTTGCTGTAACTGATGGAGAGTTACTTTTCCTTTGCTAATGCACAGTTCTATATGGGCCAGCAACCTGGCCACGGGCAACCTCTTTTGCAATCTTACTTTCCACCACCGCCGTATTCTGCTGAACCGACAGTTGGTTTTTACACAGTGATTCCCCCCGAAAATCCCCCGCCGGGATGTGGAAACCATACGAGAAGCCGTCCCGCAACACCCCAGCGGAGACATGATCAGGGTATTCGATTAGCCAGGGGATCATTGCCATGATATCTACGGGGGTAGGTAGCGGTACCCCATGGTCGACATTAGACCTGTTTGGCCCCTCCCCTACCCCCTGTATCACCATTCTTGGCTCTGCACGAACTCTCAGGGTGTGAAGAGTGTCCGCACCCTGCACACTCATGCCTGAACTTACATGTCCCTTGTGGCCTCGTGCACTTGCCTCTGTTAAAGTTCCAACAAACCCCTTTTTTACCCCCGTTCCCACCACTCCTCGGTTGGTGGTCACCAGCGGCGCCTGCTCGAAAGGGCGCCACCGATTGATGGCGGGAGGGTGCCGACCCATTCCCGCCAAGCGAAGATGACTTTGTCGCGCCCCGCAGGAGCTGCTTCTGCCAAGAGATGGAGTCGAGACAATCCCACGTCAGAGATGAATCGTGCTCCTTGGCCTTACGAAACTTACTATCATAACCCAACCATTCATTGCCCTCATACGTTTTATAGAAATCCATTATACGTGTCTGATAGCAGGCCAATTCGGTCAAAACCTCGGGCTTACGTTCCCCCATGATCGCAGTAAACATCGCAAATGCCCTGGCCCAATTTGAGATCGTCTCATCCACCCTGAATCCCGCCATTTTTGCACGCCACACACTCGGGTGCCACAAATCCTTCTGACTTTTAACATACTCCACCTCGTGATGGTCAGTCAAGAGAGAAAACATATTCACATACTTATCAGCCCAAATCAATTCTTTCGTGGCCAGCGAATATGTTGGACCACCTTTTCCCTTCTTGAGGGTAACGCTCCCTCCCTCGCCATTGGCAATGGCTGCTTACCCGAATCCATAGCTGGTCCCGCTGTTTTTCCAACGCCAGACGCCGGTCGTTCTGAGGCAACCTGTGGGGGGACAAGAGGGAGATTCGCCTTTGCGGCATCTCTCGATTGCCGCAACTGCTTCATTAGTAACCTGGCTTCTTCGGCCGTGTCTCCTGGTGCCGTAGCACCCACAGTATTTTTGCCGAGCCATGCGGCTAACTGGGCGGCCAACTCCGGAGGCATATCCTCCTCGTTAGTGGGCGTAACTACAACCGGAATCAGTTGGCCTGCGTCCGGGATCGGAACCGGGGCCTCCACTGGACTAACCGGGCTTGCCGGGGGTGACTCGGGAACTGGGGCCTCCCCCCCTGCCGCCCTATTCCTGGCCCTTTTACCTCTCCCAGCGGGGACTACTCCCGGCAATGCTGGCCCGATGACTTTCTTCGGTCTGCCCGTATTGTTCATTTCCGCCATCTGTTTTTTCATGCTCGCCATATTCTTCATCAACATGCGAAGCATCTGGTCAGTCCCTGCCTTCTTTCCGGCCTTCTTGCCAGGCATCGTTGCCGGATATTCGATCCTTGTTGCTCAACGAGGTCCTGGATCTGAGGGTACGGAGTCGCTGAAAGAGAAACACAAAAATTACAAGTCCTCAAAAATTGCTCCTTGTTCCGTCGAGGGCTCACGTTCAACGAGAGGGTGCAGCTTCCAAGCACAGGAACAAGAGGATGCTTCTTTGGATTGTTTCTCCTTTTATTCCTCTTCGGGAGGGCGTGTACCCTCCTCCGGTACGCCTGCGGGGCATGGCCAACGGTGTAGGTGTCTAGGACAACCCTTCTTGGGCGGGAAAAAGGCGCGCCCCGGCTACGCCGCTTCGGGCATACCAGCCGAGACACGCCCCCCGCCCAAAATGGTTTCCCGGGGGGATCCGGGCCCCCTACCATACGTTCGGGGGGACCGAGTGGTCGCCCCTTTCCATTATTCTCTACTGGAGTTCACTTTTAAAGTACTTTTTCATCTATTCTGACATTATGGCTACACATATTTTTTCAATTTAGTCTCCACAAGCTTTTTGGCCAACAGGTTCAAAACCTTGTATGAAGTGGCCTCAATGGAAAGGCTATTTTTTTAAACTTCATTGAGACTATCAATGAAGATGGTAAAATGAAAGCAGAAAGGAAGAAAAAACTTTTCCTACATTCAATTGGTGCTGGTAGCTAAACGATTTATGATAAAATGACAAAAACTATGGGTGGGGTGATGCTAATGTGTTTTCAGATATCTTAAAAGACTTCGATAATCATTTCTCTCCTAAAGTATGCATAGGCATTACGAGATATAATTTTTTACCATAGGAAACAACAACCAGGTGAGACTATTGAAGTTTATGTGGCTGAATTGAAAAAAATTGCAGAAGATTGTAAATTTGATCATCTTCAGGAGCAATTTATTAGGGACCAGGTTGTAATGCATGCTCATGATCCAGCGATCCAAGATAGACTGTGGATCAATGGGGATGCAGATCCCAAGGATGTTTTTGCCATTGTCAGGAAGGCTGAACTTTCAGGTTGCAGTCCCAAGGCTATTAAAATTGAAAGTAAAGAAACCCCTGAACAGGTAGTTTCGAAAGTTCAAAACAAACAAAATTTTAAACTAAAATCACAATTTAAAAACAAATCCGCAATTGTTAAAAAGGATACTGTTCTTAAATGCTTCCATTGGGGTAGTGACTCCCAATTGGCGAACAACAAATTGTCCAAAAATACAACAGAGTATTGGGGGGTCCTAGGGGAGTTAGTTTATAGACAATGTAAGTACCTTGTCCCCCAACTACTACTACAAAAAACAAGAGAGGTACTAAGAGTCTATGAAGTGAAGAACTGACAGGACCAGATTGTGTCCAGTATGAGTGTTCAGATCAAACCGTTGATCTTGAGCACATGACACTATTATGTCATAGAGGTGAGGAAAGGAAGATACAGGGTTTAGAAAGTTAGAACATAGTACCCATCCGCCCACTCATCAGTGGAATTTCGTCATCTGGGTTGGTGAAAAGAAAGGTGTCCTATGGGCTTCTCCTCAGGGAGAGTCTGAGGTAGCCAAATGTTGGACCCTTAAGAACCACATCCAACCAACAGAGTATAGTGTGTGAGTGGAAGGGGCAAATAAATTTGCAGTGCTCAGAAAAGAAAAGAAAAGGAAACTAATCCTAGTGATTAAAAATACCTACTTTGATGACATAAGAAAACTTTTATTCGGTGTGACCATCAAAGTGGTATCGTTAAAAACAGTATGCTGATAGCATGTAAGGAATTGCTATCTATCATGTATGTTAATCGGTCGACATGTTTCAGCCTATACCGGCTTTCTTCAGGACCTATGATAAGCTACTGCAACATATACTTATCGTGAGTTGGAACTTGAACATGAACAATCTCCAACAAATGAAGGTGTATCTCCTCCTGTCCCACATTTTTATGCACAGGAGGAGATACCACTTTGATGGTCACACCGAATAAAAGTTTTCTTATGTCATCAAAGTAGGTATTTTTAATCACTAGGATTAGTTTCCTTTTCTTTTCTTTTCTGAGCACTGCAAATTTATTTGCCCCTTCCACTCACACACTATCCTCTGTTGGTTGGATGTGGTTCTTAAGGGTCCAACATTTGGCTACCTCAGACTCTCCCTGAGGAGAAGCCCATAGGACACCTTTCTTTTCACCAACCCAGATGACGAAATTCCACTGATGAGTGGGCGGATGGGTACTATGTTCTAACTTTCTAAACCCTGTATCTTCCTTTCCTCACCTCTATGACATAATAGTGTCATGTGCTCAAGATCAACGGTTTGATCTGAACACTCATACTGGACACAATCTGGTCCTGTCAGTTCTTCACTTCATAGACTCTTAGTACCTCTCTTGTTTTTTGTTTTTGTTTTTTGGAACAACAAATTGTGCCTTGTCATTAAGACAATATGTTTAAATTGTGGTTTTATAGGGCATTATTTTAAAGCTTGTAACAGAAAAAAACAAGAAAGTTAAAGTTATTTATGATTCTACTTCAAGTGAGGACGAATGTGTGGTTAAGAAAATTCTACATTGTTCTGTTAAAGATGATTGTAATGATTGTCAAGCGGAAAAACAATGTATATTCAACATTAATGACCCTACCAGCAAAATTATGAAAAAGAAACCTATTTGCACCATGTCAATAGGTGGAATCTCCATTGATATATATGCCGATTCAGGTTCCCTGTATACTATAATTAGGGAAGATGTATGGAATTCAAAGTTTTTGAATTATTTAGGAAAAAACTTTACACTCCGGACATTTCTCCAGAAAGTTATTCTGGGGAGAAAATAGATTTGATTGGTTTCAGACCTTAAAATGTTAGGTTCAAAGGCAGGGAATCCTTAGGAAAGTTATATGTAGCAAAAAAAGGACCCTCTCTCCTTGGGTGAAAGGATCAAGGAAATCTTGACATATATTGAATCCTAATAGCACTGATCCTGTTATGGTGATTGAGGATTGTAGTGGAATTGGGAACGCTTTGCTAACTAAATTTGAAAAGGGTTTCAGTGGGAAAATAGGCAGTTTCAAAGGTTTTGCACACCGCATAGTCTTAAAGAGTAATGCCAATCCTAAGATTCACAAAGTGAGAAACATTCCCATTGTGTTACGCAATGAAGTAGAAAAAGAATTAGGCAAATTGGTTAAGGAGGACATTATAGAACCAATTGAATCCTCTGAATGGATTTCACCAGTAGTCGTTGCCAGACGTTCTAATGGCAAAATTTGCTCATGTATTGATCTTCGCCATCTCAATGCAAATATTGTTATAGACAAGTTTCCCTTACTGAAAAGTTCTGAAATGCTGACTTTAGTTAAAGATGCCAAATTCTTTTCTACTATTGATCTGTCGTCAGCATATCTTCAGATTTCACTGGAAGAAGGAAGCAGATATCTTACTGCTTTCATAACACCTGTGGGGTGCTTTCAAATCAAAAGAATGCCTTTCGGGCTGGCATCTGCTGCTGCCATTTTTGAGCGTATAATGCATCAATTGTTTGGCAAGCATCCCAAGGTGAGATTTTTTAAAGAAGATATCCTCGTTTATGGAAAAGACAGCGCTAAGCATGATTCTGTTTTGAATGAATTATTAAGCTTTTTAGAGGAGAATGGGTTGACCGTAGAGCATTCAAAATGTAAATTCGCAGTCAAATCCGTTACCTATCTTGGTCATGTTTTATGTGCAGATGGTGTTGCAACTACACCTAAATTGGTGGAGTCTATAAAAAATGCTCCCCCTCCATCCAACAAGGATGAAATTAGGCAATTCCTGGGAATGGTAGAATTTTACTCAAAGTTTGTTGAGGGTTTTTCAATCAAAGTGTACAATATCAGGCAACTTTTCAAAAGCAACGTTAGATTTTCCTTGTCTGAAGAGTGCGAAAATGAATTTTATTCTATCAAGAAGGCCATCATCCATGCTCCTGTATTGTGTCCTTTTGATGTGGATAGGAAATCTTTAATTACAGTTGATGCAAGCAATAAAGGTTTAGGCGGAGTCTTATCTCAAATTGATGAATCTGGTAAGGAGTGCATAGTCTCCTCCGCTTCTAGAGCACTTTCTGCTCCTGAATGTAGATTTTCAGTCATTGAGAAGAAAACCTTAGCCGTGGTTTAGGCTTTGGGACATTTCAGAAGTTTTGTCTGGGGCAAGGAATGCACAGCAAAATCTGACCATAAACCTCTAGTAAAACTTCTGACTACCGAAGGTTTATTCAAAGCTTCAGCTAGGATAGCCAGGATGTCCATGCGCCTACAAGAATTTATTTATAAAATGTTCCTGGCAAATGTAATGTTTTAGCAGATTTTTTATCCTGTATGCCATCTGAATTACAAGAATGCAATGTGAATGATTGGGATTCATTACAAGTTGCTTTGGTTCATGATGAGACCCAATTTTGCATTGAGAAGGAAAGGTGGAATGAGGAGTATCTTAAGGAGAGTTCTTTATTATCTCTCATGTCTTTCATTCGCAATGGCTGGACAGAAAAATCTAAGGTAACCCCTGATCTCAAACCTTTTTGGGAGGTGAAAGATGAGTTTTCTCTAGTGAATGACACTATTTTTCATGGTGACAAACCAATTTCTCCCACATCCTTGAGGAGATCTATTTTAAAATTGTGTCATGAGGATCATTGCGGCATAGTCAAAACCAAACAAAACGTCAAAAAATGGTACTGGTGGCAAGGCATTGATATTAGTGCAGAAAGAATTGTACGTAATTGTGTTGTTTGCGCTAATTCAGATAAAGCTCTTATGACATTAAGATCTGACATGTGTGAACCCATCATTCACGATGGTCCTTGGCATACAGTTGCTATAGACATCATGGGTCCAATTGGTGTAAACTCTAAATACATAATATCTATTCTTGATGTTTTTTCTAGATGGCCAAGTGTTACTATTGTTGATAAAATTGACTCTGTTGCTGTGTTACAATTTATGGATAAAGTCTTCATTGAAGAAGGTCTTCAAGTTCAAGTAATCGGTGAGAATGGGGTACAATTTGTATCTAAATTGGCTAAATCTTATTTTGAGAGAATAGGTGTGAAACATAGGACCACTTCTTTATAAAACCCTAGTGGTAATGGCATGTGTGAGAGATTCACTAAAGTTCTTTAAATGCTATTCAGATTGCAGGGATGAAGGGGGAAGATTGGGAACTTCAAGTGTACAAAGCGGTTTGGACTTATAGCACCAATATGCTTGATGCATTGAAAATGTCCCCTTTTGAAATTATGAGAGGGCGAACTGGTAGGACCAAGTGTAATCCAGATTGGTTGCATAAGAATTCTTGTCTTAATATTTGCATGAATTCTATTAAGAATAATGTGCTGGAAAAACATTTACAATACAAATGTACTTTCGATAAAAAAGTTCGGGAAAAGTTCTGGAGATGTCAAGGCAGGAATGTGGGTCAAGGTTAAAAAACCTTGGAAGGTACGCAAGGGTGAATCGCAATTCTCTGACCCCTTGATGGTTAAAAAGGTTTTGCGAAATGCTGTTCTGTTAAGTAATGGCAAAGTCTGGAACATTAGAAGAATTGCCATTTACAAGGGAAACATTTTTTTGATTCTCCCTTCCTTGTCACCTTCTCGCAGGAATTTGGATGATCTCGATGAAATTGTTGAGAAGGGACGGGGTGATGTTGTTACATCTGAAACAGTTATTAATACTGAAACATCTGAAACAGTTACTAATACTACAGTAGAAAATGGAATTACACCTGTCAATGGAAATGTTGGTACAACTGGAAATGATCATTGTTAACCGATTAAGAACACCAATTCTGGTGATCTAAATGTTGATGATGTTGTTTGAAAGAAACGTGCAATCTTCAAACCCAAATGGTTGAAAGATTTTGTTTGTTGATTTTTGTTTTGGTTTTATTTCTTTTGTAATTTTTTTTTTAGTTTCCTTAAAGAGGAAGATGTCATGTTCTTTATTGTAGTTAGAATTGTTTATTATCAACCTGCTTCTTCCTCGCGCTTTCTATGCAAGGTTCTAGACGCCTGGCTGTGAAGGCAGTTTGGTGTGGCAGAAGACCTGTGTAGGCTGCACCCTACCTTGCTCCTGTGTTTTGCAATAAATCTGCTTGAAATACTATTCCTGCGTGACAACTTTACACCGGTTAAAGTCCTTCTCCACTGTGTCAAACCCTTGCAAGACCTGAATCACCAGTTGAACTAGTGCTAAACGAGTTCAACTTGTGATACGGTTGTTGGTCCTTTGCCTTTCCCATGGAGGTGCCTGGTAAAACAGGCACTGCAATAGGAACGACAAAAAGTTCCAGCACGGCGCAGACGTCCATGCCATGCTGGAAATTTGTAGGACTACAGACAGGGGGCAACATGTTGTGCCTCCCTGAATGTATCCCTATGATGGGGGGCCATATAGGCCATGTAGGGTCCCCTTCGTTTCTCCACCACCAGCCTTTTTATTGCACGGCTCCTATCAAGAAATGCTGGCGGTGGTTGAACTCCTAGGGCTCCATTAGGATGACGGGCGGATTGCCTCCGCCAGGCTGGCGGTAGCCACCGCCAGCCTGGCGGGGGAAATCCGCCTGCCATCCTTCCCTGTATTCCCCCCGCCATATTAGAATGGCGGAGGGGACCACGGCGGAGCAAAACACCGCCCACCACTTTTCCGTCCCGGTCACCTTGCGGCCGGGGCGCAAAACGGGTAACATGCAGGCCGTGTCTGTCAGACACCGCCCGCAATATTACAATGGGCATTTTTCAATGCCTTTCCGTGGCGGCAATGCCGCCACGGAAATGCATGCGGTGTTCACTCTGGGGGCCCCCTGTGGGCCCCCAGAGTGAAGGCCAAAGGGGGGTGGCACACGGGGGGTACCTGTGGTACCCCCCTGCTTTTACATAATCAAAGCGGTAGGCACCGCGCAGTGCCTGCCGCTTTGATTATGTAAATGCTGCAAAGCATTTTTAGTACAGAGCTCCTCCCGCCACAATACTAAAAATACAGGATGTGCCCGCCACAGTGGCGGGCACATCCTAATGGTGCGTGCGGGACCCCTGCCCTTAGGCAAAGCCCGCCCACCATCCTAATGGGGCCCTTAATATGCAGAGCGGGCTGCACCAGACCCCACTTAGCATATTGCGTTGTGGAGCAGTTGTGCCATCTCCAGGGAATGACTGTTCCAGTTGACAGTCCACCGCTGATACTTTAACAGTCATAATATGGTAGACAGTGGACCGCCTGTGCTAGTCTCGTGGTCTCAAGACCACCAGACTTGTAAGCAGACCCTTAGATTTTTCCTACACGACAAAGGCTTTTTTTTCTTGCCATGTGTCACTGCAGTACCTTGAAACTGCAGCCCAACAAGAGCAAAGTGGTGCCCCCGGCAGACATATATTTTTGTGATATATATATGGGAGGCATAAATACACGCTGAAGCACATGTGTGCCATTTAAATTTCTGTTACATAGACAACATTAACAGTTGACTTACAGGGAAGTTAAAAAGGCCAAATACTGAGTTCCAATGCACAGCAAAAGAGGGCAGTAGTAAAGCGCACAGGGTCTTAAAGCCAGCAAAAGTATGGCCCATAAAAAGTGAAACGCCTTTGGTGACCATGCAGAAAAGGCGGTTTTGCTACAAGTACTTATTGCTCTCCTCTCACATTGAGTTGGTGGGTCTCATGCCAATATGACACCATAAAACTACTATTTTCAGGTGCCTGCCTGGGATATCCCTTGGTGTTCCACCAGGCATGACCTGTAAGGAAGGAAGTAGGAGACCAATAGGCAGGATGGTCATCAGCTGTTGTACTTTCAGGATAGAAGCCAAGTGTCATATCAATGGACTTGTAAAGCAGCTAAAATCACTCATGGATTTTTACTGCACTCAATAGGCTAGGATGCTGTCTCTTCAGACCTTTATGACCCCAATGATGAATGGACCTTTTCATCCCCTTCTTTTATCCTTTCCCCGAGCTCTCCCAAGGGGTAGAGGATAAAGAAGTTAGCAAATCAAGTTGAAGATCATTTGCAAAATATTTTTGGGTAGGACCTTACATATGTCCACTTTTCTGAAATTTAGACTAAACATTGAGTACAAAACATTGCCATACAAAAATATTGAGCCTAGAATATCATGGAAATATCGTCAGCAATAATATTGATGCAAGCATATTGATTTAAAATATCAACGCTATAAATATCTTTTGCAAAAATATAGTTGTTTAAAATATTGTGTTTTGATTATTATTATGTATTTTAGTTTATATTTTACATGTATATGATGTCAGTTTTTGTATAATTATTGTTTCCGTTTTTAATATATTTGTGACATTTCTACTAGTTATTAAATTTGAATTACATTTTTTGTTTTTTAGTTCCGTAGCAGGTTGTAAGCTATAGGGTGGGAAGTAATTTATTTACAATAAATGAATGATTATTTTGTATGTAATATTGTTAATTTGATTATTATTTAATTATGTTCTTTGTGCTAATAATGTTTTTTTAATATAAATTGCAAGGGCGGGTTGTGAGATTTATAAGGGTGAAAGGTGGGAAGTAATGTATTTTTAATTAATTATTAATGAGTTGTTAATTGATATTATTTAATTGATCAATAATTATGTTAATTGTTTAATAAAACATTTTTTAGGTGTGGGTTGTGAGGTTTATAGGGATAAAGGGTGGGAAGTAAATTAATTTTAATTAATTAATAATTATTTGTTAAATACTATTAATTATTTAATTGAACAGTAATTCTTTGAAATGTGTAATTTTTTTTAAGTTTAATTTTAGGTGTGGGTTGTGGGTTTTATAGGGGCATAGGGAGGGAAGTTAATTCATATTAATGAAATAAGATTTCGTTTTTAATAAATAATATTTTTAAATTTTGCAAACTAAGAATTTTATTTAATTTTTTTAGATTCCAGATGTGGATTGTGGGTTTTTTAGGGGTATACAATGAACAATAAATGTATTGTAAGTATGTAATACTTTTTTAATTAATATTTATAATTAATGTAATAGTTAATTATGTTAATTGTGTAAATATATGCTTTTATTTTATTTTATGAACGTGTTTTGTGTGAAGGTATTTTGTGGGAAGTAAATTCATTATAACTCATTAATAGGTAAGTAATAAGTAATATTTAATTATTGATAATTGATTTGTTGATAAATGCTAATATTAATGGTGTAAATAGTTTTAAAAAAAGTTAAGTGTTAGTTGCAGGTTGGGAGTATTTATGGGAGTTATAGGGTGGGAAGTTAGTAAATTAAATTAATGTAATAAATATTTTTTTGTAAATAAATAATTTCTACTTTTTTGTTTATATGAAAAATTATGTATTTTATTCATAATAATACTTGTAGATATTTGTGATATGTATTTAACATTGTAGTATGTTTTATTGTTATTATCTTTTAATATTTAATATAGTTGCATTTTTGTTACTACTTATTCATAGTTTTATTCATGTGTTAAGTTTTCGAAATAGTTTTATTTTGTTCAAGATATTTTTTATGTTGCATGACTGGTCTGGGATAGTACATTTTTCACCTCTGCAATGCAATACTTTCCCTACTGTTGCACTCTTTGGAGTGGGAATTGTAATTGTTTGCCCGCTGCTATCCAATACTTTCCCTACTGTTGCTCTCACTGGAGTGGGAATAGTAAATTTAATTCCTCCGCTATCCAACACGTACCCTACTTTCACACTCACTGGAGTGGGTATAGTCATTTTTACCCCTTTGCTATCCAACATTTTCCCTACTTTTGTACTGACTGAGTGGGACTAATAAATATTACCCTATCTAGAATCTTGTAATTTCTCTATTGTTGTACTGACTGGAGTGGGAAAAGTAAATTTTACTCCTCAGCAATCCCACACTGTCCCTACTGTTTCACTCATTGGAGTTAGAATAGTGAATTTTACCCCTCCACTTTCCAACACTTTCCCTAATGATTTACCACCTGGAGTGGGAAAATTTAGTTTAACCCCTTTGTAATCCAAAGCTTTCCCTACTGTTGCACTCATTGCAGTGGGAATAGTAAATATTACCCATCCAGAATCTTTTAATTACTCTACTGTTGTACTGACTGGAGTGGGAAAAGTACATTTGACTCATCTGAAATCCAACCCTTTCCCTACTGTTGTACTGATTAGAGTGGGATTAGTCAATTTTACCCCTCCACACTCCAAGAATTCCCCGACTGTTGTACTGGCTGGAATGGTTATAGTAAATATTACCTATCCGCAATCACTACTGTTGTATTTACTGGAGGGAGATTTTTAAATGTTGCCTAGTTTTCTTATATTTTTACTATAATACTTTGTGTAGATTTGTATAAATTGCCATGGAAATAGTATTTTTGTATAGAATTTTATATTTTATAATTTAATTTATATTGTGATAATTTATGTTATTATGATTTTGTTTATTTCAAATCATAATAATGTTTGTGAATAATGGGCCTGATTCACTAAAGCAATCGGAGACAAAACCCTAATTTTACTACTTTCATTATTCACAATGGGCATTTAGGAGTAGTAAAGTTAGGATTTCGTGTCAGTTCAACTTAAGTTTTGGTCTTAAGTTTAACTTAAGTAAAACTTAAGTTTAATTGAGACAAAATCCTAACTTTACTACCCCTAAATGACCTTTGTGTATAGCGAAAGTCGTAAAGTTAGGATTTTGTCTCAGTTCAACTTAAGTTTTGGTCTTAAGTTTAACTTAAGTAAAACTTAAGTTTAACTGAGACAAAATCCTAACTTTGCTACTCCTAAATGCCCTTTCTGAATTCCGAAAGTCGTAAAGTTAGGATTTTGTG
Organism: Lissotriton vulgaris; assembly: GCF_964263255.1. Lineage (NCBI taxonomy): Eukaryota > Metazoa > Chordata > Amphibia > Caudata > Salamandridae > Lissotriton > Lissotriton vulgaris. The sequence goes on from NC_141691.1 coordinate 209,038,929, forward strand.
AATCGTGCCCAATATTTTTAATCTGTAAAATATTTTTCACTGAGTTTTAAGAATTTTATGTTGTTTACTTTTTGGTTTAATAAGACCGGTTTGTTTTTTGAAGATTTTGTGCCTGATTTTGATGTTGGGCGGAATTCCTTCTGTCCGACATCGACTCGGTCCTGGACCGACCGACACCCGGTCACTGGTTCCGACCCCCTCATCAGAATGTAAAGGAACACTGTTTGAATTCATTCCTATATTTTTCTATGGGAGCATGCATTATTGCCCTAAACTGGCCGTAATGCGTGCTCCCATAGTGAAATGGGAGGTGCAGGGATCAACAGGGAGTCACCATAGGTGACCCTGGGCCTGCAACTGGATGTCGTGCACCAAAGAGGTCCCTGCTTCAGGTCCCCAAACACGCTTTCAGACATGGTTTCCTTGTCAGATAGGCTGGCAAGGAAAACATGTTGGAAACGTGCATCATAATCTCAAGGGCAGAAAGGCCCATCTTGAGATTAATGGTTGGCTTCTGACTAGGCGACGCCCATCGGAATAAACAGTCGGTTTGCTTTCGACCACCTCCATCATAATGAGTCGCTTGGAAAGGAAACCATGCAGCCTATTATGACGTGCCCCCTTTATGTTATTGGTATTTGTATGTATGTATATATATATATATATATGTGCCTTGTCTGTAACATTAAATCATCAAGTTGCCAAAACTTTAGTTGACACTGGAGCCAATTCTTTCAAAGATTTGTTCTGTGGTCGGACTGACAAGCGCGTATCGGCGAAACCGCCTTCCTCAGTGTCAGTTAGTAAATGTTTTACAAGTGAAAAAATAAAGTTACAAATAAACAAAAAATGTCAGTGACATAGAAACAATTCATTTATGTGTTTGGAAATGGGCAGACATGTTGGCAGACATGTTGGAGTGTTGTGGTTTGTACTTATCAACACTATTGAAATATATACATGTATAAATCTATGCCGTTGGAAAAACAATTATTTATGAAATGTCATTAATCACGTATCTCATTTCACACAATTCGACATTGTTTTGTTATGAACCGAAAGGGAAACTAAAATGCTTATGCCTCACTATTATCGCTATTGTGATGAAGTTGAAAATGGCATGCAACAGGATATGTTTGGTCTTTATTTTTGATTGCCTGAATAAGTGTGAGAATCAGTTTTTTGGTGGGGTGAATAGTGCTCCCCACATATCTCTTCCCGCAGGGACACACTAAACAATACACAGTGAGTTCTGAATTACAATTCAGAAATTTACCGATTTGTATTGGGGCCTTCACCTTTTTACTCTTTCTGCATGCCTTGCTTTTTGTGCAAGGAAAAAATCCCTTAATTACATATTTCTTATTCGGTTTGGCTCTATAGTGGCTTCTAACCAGATGATATTTTAGTGAAGTTCCCTTTCTGTATGTTACTAGTGGATTATCAGGGATTAACTTTCCAACCACATTGTCAGCTTTTAATAATCGCCAATTCTTCCGCAAAATCGGGGTTACTTCTGGGGATTTGTCTGAAAATTCAGTGATAAATCTTACTTGGATGTCTTGTTGGTCTCTTACTCTCTTCCCTTCTGTCATTTCAGATGTTTCTACTAAAAGTAAACTTCATTCCACTTTATCGCTTTTCTCCTCTGCTCTCTCAATCACTGTCTTTGATATCTTCTTTTGGCAAATCTTTCTTAAGCCTGACTTTTAGTTTCATCATATTCTGTTTGGATTGAACAGTTTGGCTTCATCCTAAGGAATTTCCCTTAACATGATCTTGTATCATATCATTTCACACATAATGGACATGATGAAAAGAATTGCCAATGAACACTTCTCAGATTACATGAATGTCATGTCAAAAAAACTGCTAATTGTAGACCATACCTCAGAAATTAAATCATGTATAAAGATTAGGAGGGCTTTCGTAACGGCTACTTTGGACTCTATAAAATCTTAAAACATCAGAAATGTTGCAGATGTATTGCAGCTTTTGAAGAAGAAAGTATATCCACATGCCACTATGAGCCCTAATGCTGAAAACACATTTGACCAAGTGAGCTGCGCCTATCTATGGTCCATGTTGAAGAGTATGAATCTTGGACATTGCTTATACAAGGATTGCAGGATGCATTGTGGGGCTCTTCTGGTCAATATTAATTAATTTGCTTCAGAAATAAAATAAAGTACAAAAACAAGTGATGGATGCAATGTCTTAATTAAACTCAGCCACTTACTCAGGCTGTATCCCAGTCCATTGTTATATTGCACACCGTGCCACCTCAATTTGGATACAGCCATATGCAAACAAATCTGAACCCTGCTCTAATAGAAAGAGTCCAGTCGCAACTACCAGTCCAAGTCCTCACGGAACAGAAACACTAGCAAGGCAATACGGGTTTCACCCTTATTGTGGCTAGCCAAATCAATCTGATGGTGCTTTGCGGCTGGGACAAAGATTATGGTTGCTCTCACTCTTAGATTTTCCTCAGAAGCAAATCTGTTTGGGGGGGGGGGGCATTGGGAAGAGGGTATTCAGCCTTGTGGAGCCTGGTTTTGTCTACAGCTCCCGGCCCTGCCCCACTGGAGGAATCCGAGCTCTAGTGACTAAGTTCAATGCTGGAAATCATCAGAGGGCAAAGGCACCAAAATGATGTGTGTTATGAGCACCTTGCAGGCCACTGCCTGGTTACACACTCCAGTAACTCCCATCATTAATGGTCATGCATGGTGCTAGGTTATATTTCTGAAAGCGCAAGCAATAGCTTGTGTTGGAATCATTGTTTGGTTCTAAAGTGTGTGTCCTTCCCATTGTTTGTAAAAGGTTAGGCACATGAGCCAGTTGTTGTGTTTAGTTCATTCCCTAATTGAAACCTCGCGTTAACTGCAATGTTTCCAAAAGTATTTGCGTAATGGTTCCTTCCGTACTTCACATGAGTTTGATTGTAGAAATGATGCGCCTTTTGGATGAGTGTCCGTCAGAGAATGGTCCAATATTTCTGGGAAAATATGATGATTATTTCAACTTTTGAACTCTCAAGGACAAGTGTATTGTTGGCTGTTTAAAGTTGCGCAGATGAACAAGCAGCGTTTGACTTTGTCTTGATGTTGCAATCACTTGACTGTTTCCAGTCTTCATCTCCCCGGTTACCTGCATCATGCAACCATCGTTCGTCGACCTCCTTGGGAGAGTCAAGTCCAGGTGCTCCTTATTCCTGTAGTGAAGGAGCAGCTCAAAAAAGAAAACGTGATCTTTTTACCCTCTTGTTTTGTGGTAAATAAAATTACCGTACCATTTTTCTATACATTAAATGTCAATAAGGATAGCTCAATCAAATGAGAGGCAGAGTCCGTGGAATCTGAGTAATACGGGCTTTAATGAAATGCCTCGAGGCATGGGACATCGAGTTCCATCACCACAAAGGTTCAGGAAGGGACATTCAACATTTTATTAACATCACACATTATATATAGTAAAACAGTATAATTGAATCGAATACAGTAGGCGTAACAGGTGAAAAGAGAGAGATAAGAACACATGTGCGTAACAGGAGGCGTGTAAGAAGGCGTACACGTGGGCGTGCACTTGACATGGCAGAGAAACGTCACATGAAACATCACAAGTGGGTGGATGCTTAGAGAAAGTTTGCAGGATCAGCAGAAACTTTTGGCCTATATGCCCGCGCAACTGAGCATGACGTGTAACTGGGGAGAGCTGGGAGCTTCGCCTTTTGTACTAGTAGAGGAGACCAATGTCTGGGATGTCAGAATGACCTGCACCTATAGCATATCTGGTATCTCATGTTTGGAGGATGTAGTGTCTGAAGTAAAAGGTCTCTCGGGCAGAGGCCGTTCATCACTGAATGCTAGTGCGTGCATATGGATCTTCATGTAGAGTGCGGGGGCCATGGGCCTACCATGGTAACGGGAGCAGTAAATTACTTGCATGGAGACAGGAAGGCAGGGCCCTTTGCTCTGCAGCCGGGAATATGTTTACCTATTTCACTAGACTGGAATGTGTTTTCGCGGAGGCTGAGCAGATAACTGTAGGCAAAATAACGTTTTGGCAGGCAAGCAGGCCGAGCCGGGCACCGCTCGTCTGTGCAGGATGTAAGGTAGAGGTCAGGGATGCATACCTAAACTGCAGCTTCAGAGGCAGAAAAGAACTCGGAGCCTCGATTAAGGGCTTGGCTCGACTGGGCCAGAAAACATGGAGAAAACGTGTGCTTTATTCAAAAGTGTACCATGTAAAGACGTTGGCACCATAGGCCTAGAAGCCTAATTAACGAGATTTTCTTGGGGAACTGTATAACTGACATGTTAACAAAGGACGCAAATGCATATGCGTCTTTCTAGCATGCACGGAAAAGGAATTATATGACATACATGGAGCACATGTGTATGAATGGGGTGCGAGTGGGAGACACTTTAGCTACCTGAAAATTTCTATTACCTCATTCCCTCCTTGGCCCCTACTTCACCCTTTAGGATATGTCTATATTCATGAGACCATCTATCTGTTCATATAACATCATTTGCTCTTCTTTCTTCATTCGGGAACGGGAACGGGAATTTGGACGGGGAATACAAGCTGTGGCACACAAGCCGCAAATCGCTGGCCCACATTGCAGACAGAGACAACAACTGAATAGAATAAGCAGTATTATTCCAAGGAATGATAGCAATTTCCATCCCCAGGCAGACATCACACTCCAGAGCCAACCGGACCAAGTCCAGGTGCCTGGATTCTGGTGAATCAGGTGAGCAATTTCGTGAAGCCTTGTTATGGCCTTATACACGGATGGCGCGTTATTAGGAATAAAAATACAACAACTGGATCCGATCACTCTACAAGCCCCGCCCCTATCGGCCAGGATGACGTCAAGGACAAGGCGATTTTGGAGAACTACAAGTCTCATAGCAGATTGTTCTTCGGTCAGGTTACCTAAAGCAGAGGTAGTTTCGTTCACTACCGCTTCCAGGGTTCTAGTTAATTTGCGTATCAATTTACTGTTTTGAACAGGACCTACAAAGAAAAAGAATCCTTTATTGAAATCTGTATATTGTTCCCACGTTGTCTCAGTCTGTTCGACAATTGGGGTCTTGATCTCCCTTCTATGTCTTACATTCAAAAGGCGTGTATTTCGATGATAATCAGGCGGGGCTAGAAAAACAGGTGGTAATAGGAACGCAATATAACACGTCCCATCCCAATCAGAAGCAGATGTACATAAGCTGTCTGACCACAAATAAAATAAGAATGGCATGAGGCTTTGAAAGTAGACTTTCCTTTATCGCTGAATTCGACCACAGTATTACAATCACTGTGTCCTAGATGTACTGAACCATTCTTTCTAAAGCATAATTCACCTTTCACTGGTAAAACTGTTATAAACGGCAAGTTCGAATTAGTCTCGGACTGGACGTTCAGGATCATGAGATTGAGGGAATAGTTACCTAATTCATACACTTCATTTTCTAGATCGGTCCCTCTCCTTTGAGGGAGACCGTCTGCATCTGGGAAACATGCTTTATTCATAACTGTATTCAGGTTCCCCCATATCCAATTGCCTTGGGAAACTTGGGACTTACTGTCTAAGGAAGACATTAAAGCAAACCATGTTCCACATGAACCATTATGTGTAAACGGGTAGGGAAAGAGGGGCAGAGCTCCCTTGTATTTCTGATAAGGTGGGAGTCGGCCACATACCCAGCAATTGGTGGCATTGCTGGTCTGGTGAGTATGGTGTAACATACGAATGAATGTATTGTTGCGCATTGCTAATCGATAGGACAGCTCATGAGGGGCAGGTCGCTGAAAGTGTGCTCTACAGAATCATTAGAGGAAGTATGTACATGTGAATTGAAAGGAGGAAAGAAATCATGTAACAAGAAGCTTATACATATGATCGAAATGCTCAGAATAAACATGAAAATTAACGTTATGATGCATCGACTATGCAAGTTCTTACAATATTGTTCTCTCTTTTTGATTCGCCTATCTCTCTGACTACTTGGGTCTATCTTATACATGTCAGAAACCTGTCTAACCGCTTCACCCGAGGGGGACTTAAACAATTAAACGCTGTCTGACTTACTAGACCTCAACTTTGCTCGATACTCCTGTTGGGGAGTTTTTTCTAACAGGGGGAGTTTAGAGTCAGTGTCCAAAAGGGGGCAGTCCTTAATCGAAGTCTCTGGACACAGTCCGTGAACTTTTTTAATATGACTGGAGTGGAGCCATCCCTTGCGACTTTCCAGCTTTACGGCGGTCCTCGTGGTCATCAACACCAGCTTTGGCTGCTTCCATCTGGGTTCCAGCGGGCTTGATCTGTTGAAATTTCGAACGTAGACGTATTCTCCCGGAACGATTTCATGCGGTTTTACTTGGGTGTTGTCCGGGAAGGCAGCCGCAACCTGTGAACGACAAGATTGTAGTGCAGACATCAAGGAAGCTAGGTAATCTGTCAGCATATTACTATCGACATCTGTGATTTTTCGAGGCATAGGCGTACCCCACATATTGGGAGGCCACCCAAAAACTACCTCATAGGGAGATAGTCCGGTTCTAGAATGAGCCACCATGCGCATATAAAAGAGGGCAACTGGCAGTGCTACTATCCAATCTACACCTTTTTCTGCACAGACTTTAGCTAATCGTGTTTTCAGAGTCTGGTTGTGTCGTTCGACCAAACCAGCTGCTTCGGGGTGTCGTACACAGTGAAATTTCCACTGGTAACCTAACAGGAGTGATACCTGTTTCATGAGTTCGGACGAGAATGGCTGTCCATTATCTGAGTACACGACACGGGGCAAGCCGTATCGCGGGAAAAATTCACGAACTAGCTGCTTGGCAGTGGTCGCGGCGGTGTAATCTGGGACTGGATATGCTTCTGTCCATCTGGAAAGGGTACATACAACTACGAGGACATATTTGAATCCTCTACATCGGTCCATCTGGATATAATCCATCTGGAGGACTTCAAAAGGATGGTCAGGAGGATGAAATCCACCTTGTTCCACGGGAATGCCTTTGCCTGGATTGAACTGACAACAGATCATGCAGGTACGCACTTTCTGTTTTGCTGCTGCACGTAAATGCTTGTTGAACCATAGATTCTGAATGCTGTCTAACATGGCTTTTTCTCCTAAGTGTGCTGGATATGTGCTGTGTTAATGATTACTTGAACCATAGAGTCGGGGAGGAACCATGTGGCTCTTCCCTTCGTCATCCATCCCTGATCTGTTTGGATCCCTCCTTGTTCAGTCCATTTCTTGATTTCGTCTGGAGTGGCATGTGTCTGTATGTCGAGTACATCTAGTGTGGGATCCTTCACTGTCATACAATGTGTCTGTGTTGGTACTTCAATCTTGCAGAATGTCGGGTCAATCGGTATGTCTGTCTGAGTCTGAGCTGTGAGTTTAGCTGTTCGATCTGCCAAGTCGTTACCCTGGGAAATAGTATCAGTGACTTTCGCATGTGCCTTGCACTTCATGATAGCAATGGATGCAGGTAAGTGTATTGCTTCTAACAGAGCTTGAATAAGGGGACCATGCTGTATCTTGGCGCCATGAGAAGTTAAAAAACCTCTTTCTTGCCAGAGGATACCGAAGTCGTGAACAACTCCGAATGCATACTGTGAATCTGTATATATGTTTGCTTTCAGGTTCTTGGCTCGGATGCAGGCTTGGGTCAGAGCGATGAGCTCTGCTGCTTGGGCAGACAACGTGTCAATACGACGTGTTTCTATGACTTCAGTTTCAGTGGTCACTGCATAGGCGGCCACTAACTCTCCTGTGTTTGTTCTCATACATGAACCATCCACGTAAAGTGTCAGGTCTGGATCGGGCAATGCAATGTCTGTCAAGTCTTGTCTGGGCTTTGTTACAGTATTGATGATTTCTACGCAGTCATGTGGTGTCGGGTCAATTGTGCTCGAGGGTAACAACGTGGCAGGGTTTAATGTATTGCAACGTCTGATCTCTATGTGTGGCTGAAACAATGTTAATTCGTATCCTGTCAGTCTTGCTATGGTCAAGTGTTGAGTCTGGGTTCGGTTCAGAAGAACTTCCACAGAGTGTGGAACTTGGACTGTCAGGGGATGTCCTAACACTATTGAGTCGCTTTGTCTGATTGCTAGAGCTGTTGCTGCAACTGATTTGAGGCAGGCAGGCAGAGCCTGGGCCACAGGATCCAATGTACTAGAAAAATAAGCACAGGGCTTGTGTTTTCCTGCTTGATCTTGTGTGAGCACAGATAATGCTGTGCCATCGCGTTCAGTAACAAAAAGTGTAAAAGGCTTGCTATAACATGGTGTTGCTAAAACAGGTGCTTGACATAAGGCTTTCTTTAATTTGTCAAAAGCTTGTGTGTGTTCCTGAGTCCAAGGGAGGACAGTCGAAGACGCTGCCTCCTGTGTTGTCAACTGTATGAGTGGTTTGGCTAGATATGCATACTGAGGGATCCATTGTCTACAGTACGAGGTGAGGCCAATAAAGGCCTGTACCTCCTTTTGTGTCTTGGGTTGTGGCAGATGTGCAATTAACTGGATGCAGTCTGGTGTCAGTTGTCTCCCCCACTTGGACAGCAAGTGCCCAAGGTATACCACTTGCTGGGCACAGAATTGTAGCTTCGAAGGGGACACTTTATGCCCCTTTTCGGCCAAGAAATACAAGACAGTCAGTGACGCGCGCTCGCAGTCACGTTCGGTCCGTGCAGTAATTAACAAGTCATCAACATATTGGAGCAGAGCAGTGTCAGCAGGCATGTGAATACTGTCTAGTTGTCTTTTCAGAGCTTGACTGTAAATACTGGGACTTTCCGTGAACCCTTGAGGTGCACGTGCAAATTTGAAGCTTCGGCCATTTAAAGAGAATCCGAAGAGATACTGGCTTTCCGGATGAATGGGGACACTGAAGAAAGCGTTCTTGAGATCGATTACAGTAAAGAACGCTGCTTCGGAATCAATAGCCGTCAATAAAGAGGATATGTCAGGCACTACTGGGTACTGGGGAATGATGCATTTATTTAATTCGCGAAGATCGATCACCAATGTGTAGACTGGTGCTGCATTAGGGTCAGTTCGTTTAAGAATCGGAATGATTGGAGAATTACATACATTGGAGTCAGTTTCTACAACTACTCCTTGGGCAATCAGTTCATCAATAATTTTCAGTAAGGCTGCTACAGCCTCGGGGGGCAATTTATGTTGTCGGATTCGGGGTAGTACAACTCCTTGCTTGACAGTAACACGATAAGGTGTAATGTGCATACAACCTACATCAGTTGGACCTTGTGCCCATAAATGCGCTGGTACATTTTGCAATCTTGGATCAAAATCTCGCAACACATAATGACCTTTGAAATCACGTAAAAATAATGTCACTCCTTCCGGAGAACAACATATTACAGCTCCTAGTGCTTTCAACGTTTTAATACCAAGCAGATTTTCAGGACATGCTTTCGTAAGTAACAAGTCTGTAGTACGGGACAATGGACCAACTTCAAGGGAAACTGACTTTGACACTTCGTTAACAATAGGCTTTCCTGAAAAACCCAGGGAAACATTCTGTGAGCCTGAGAGGGGTTCCCCTGGAACCTCGTCATGACTGATGGTAGTTCTGCTCGCCCCTGTGCCAATCAAAAATGTTCTGTCTTTCCCTAATACCTGACTATGTACATAGGGACCCTCTTGATCTACAGGAACCTCAATGAGAGGCAAGCCAACCTCCCTCTCTAGGCTGTTTCATGAGTACTGCTGATAATCGGGGTAATCTGACTGTGCATACTGGTACATTTGTTGCGTGACATGTTGCGTGGCAGCAATAGGTTGGGGTTGGGGTACAGCTACTGTCTGTTGTGCTTGCTGTGGAGGTTGCGTATTCTGTGGAATATGCTGTGGAACATGTGCTTGTCTAGGAGGACGCAGTCTTTCTTTCGTCCTGCCGGTAGCAATATTGTATTTCAGAATGGTACATTCGTTTATATAATGACCTGGCTGTTTACAGTAGTTGCAATTCCCTTTAACGGGAGCTGCAGAATGACCTGGCGGTGCTGTACCCTTTTTCTGACCGTCTGCTGGAACAGACTGAGCTACTAGTACTTTCATTTTCGTATCTTTCATACGTCTCTGTTCATGATCATGTTCCTCTCTAATTCGGTTCTGGTGGTACTGTAACATTTGCAACATTTGAGAAGGGGTATTTGCTTGCCATGTGCTCTCGACTTTCAGGACTCTATTTTTAACTTGGGGTAAGGAATTTTCGACTAATTTGATCACAAAAAGATGTGGATATGATTCACTACTTGTTTTCAGGCCGCTATTAATAATAAAACATTTCTCAAATCTGGAATAAAAATCACTAGTGTCTTCGTCTTGTTTCTGTTTGCAGGCTGAGATTGCATCCCAGTCTTCCTTTTTAATTGCCAATAACCTCGGCAAAACCTGTACTAATAATCCTGGTAATGCTTTAGTTTTGTCCCCGAGACCAGTACCTGGGATTCGTGTATTTTCTTCGTTTTCTAATTCAGTCCAGATGATCTTTTTATCTCCCACCTCCCATTCTTTTTCTTTAAGTTTTTCGTAAATACCGGCTGGCAACAGTACTTTTAACATTTTAAGAATATCGGGATATGTGTAATCTCCCATGAGTAACATGTCTTTTAATTCACGGTGAAACCCTGCTGGATCTTTATCATGACAAGGCACTATTTTCTTCATTTCCAATAGTTCCATTTTGCTTAAAGGTGTGTATACGAATACGCGTTGAAGCGTACCCCCTGGGATCTGGACGGGATGAACTTCTCGTAAGGGATTCTGTCTGTCAATGTAAAAGGTTTTCCTTACTGGGGGTGGAACAGGAACAAAATGTGGAGTCAGAAATGTTCTGTATTTATGTCGGTGTTCTAGAATGACATTAATTAAATCGGTACCTAGGCCTCTCCATCTACCTAGGAGTAACTCGTCCAATATATTATATAGGGGACCTGGATCAGAATGCTGACTCTCATATAGTGTAATGAGATGCTGGATCATGTACATACCAGCCAAATGCTGTTCGGTTGGGGAAAGATTCAAAAATGTTTGCGCTACTGAATCATCTTCATATACGCTGTTATTATCAGCCCACTGTACTGCGGACCGTGCTAGTTCTTGTTCACTCATGGTACTAAGTTCACTGTAACCTATTCGTTGTTTCAGTACTTTATCAGTGGCTTGGAATAAGTGCTCAAGAGAACATTGTTCTGGTATGGGAGAAAGAAAACGTTTCTTGCTTTCTAGGCGTATGGGTCTGTCAAAAGGTCTTGCTCTACCTACGTACGCTATCATCTCTCGGCCTTCTTCTGTATCTTCTAACTCGTCCTCTTCTGTGGTTTCATTCCTAGCTTCGTTTTCCCTTTCGTGTATTAATACAATTTCTTTACGGATTTTTCTGTACATGGCTTTTATACAACCCTGTGTATTATGTTTACCATCAGCTATGTTGTTACTCCAATTAACCAAAATGTCCATTTCTTCTTTGCTTGTACCTGGCCGATCTCGTTCCCTTATCAAACAATTTATCAAAAACTGTAAGATCATTCTCTGTGTCTCAACCTTATTGTGTGCCATGGCCTCGTGAATACATTCTGGTCTCTCCCCTGTTCTAATGAAATGGTATATGTTATCTAGATGTTCTTCCATATGTGGTAGAATAGACAGATAGTTTGTGACTCGTCGTAAACGTAGTGAGAATAGCATCATGTCATCTTCGCCTGGTACTGGATCATATCTGCAATCTGTAATGTACTGTTTAAGGGTTGCGAACGTCGCTGCTCTGGGTGTACGTTGTAATGCTAACTCTCTAAGCGTCAGTCGTTTTACTGGAGGCGGAGTGAGAAGGCCTCCTTTTGCGCCTCCTGAAGCGGAAGCGAGGGCATGAACTGGCTGGGTTGTAACTATTGGTGTCATAGCGGGTATAGGAGGCATATGTAATGGAGGCGGACTCTGGATTGCAGCTGTCGCAAAAGGATTGTGAGGACCAATAGCAGGAGGAACAGTAACAGTAGCAGTAGGGGAAGTGACAACAGGTGCGGGAAGCGAGTCTTGGAGACGTGGAGGGGTCCTGGCTTGAACAGACTGAGTAGGCTGCTGTACATTGTTAACAGGTGGTACGGGTACATTAGTATATGCTGGAGCAACATCATCTAAATAGGAGGAAAGGAAAATGTCTGCTGCGGTCTGTTTATGACGGAGTTTAGTCGGGACCAATGGTGGTGGCAAGAACAGGATACAGACCTGTAATAAGGGCATTTCTTTGTCTGTCTTGTTGTTCTATTCTGACTCGTTCTCCTTCTTCTAGTAACTCTTTTTCTCTAGCTTTTTCGGATTCTTCTCTACTTCTCTCTGCTTTCCTGATTTCTTTCTCTGTTCTTCTATGGGCTTCTTTACGCCATAATTCTATGGCATCTTTCTGGGATTGTCTGGCTTTCTTTTTCCATAATGCTTCTTCTACTCTCATGATGTAATCAGCATCCCATGTCCCTGAGACAGGCCATCTATACTTCTCTTCCAGATCCTTAGTGTAGTCCACCCACAAATCTAGGTACAGTATGGCATCTAAGCCATGCTTATGGTACAAAAAATGTCCAGGAGTGTCCCTAGGTGGGACGGGAACTGCTTTTTCGAGTATCCCTTTCCTAGTTCCTATCTGATGTAATTTCGAGAACAGTGGCATATTCGGACTGATTTGAACGTGAACACAATAAACACAGTAATGAATTGCAAACAATCATTCATACCACGACATAAAACACATTAAAACATTTTCGAACAGTTACTACCTGGTACAGGAAAACATAATACTGGAAAATTCTCGAGATTCTAGAATACTGAATTACTAGATGCATTGCTAGAACAGTACAGACATACCGGTCTCATAAAGAGACACGTCACACCGTATTTACCTAAGTAAACACGTCTGGACCAGGTCTGTGTACCCAGACCTGTCTTGACCGGGCACAAATTAATGAACCCGTCTAGATGCGTTCCCAATAACGGTACTCACCGGGAAGCAGAAACTGAAGGCCTCGGAAACTGGACTGGACTGGACTGCGTCGGGCTACAGTTTCTCCTACGCATGCGCTTTGGAACAGGTGGGCCTCTGGATACCTCGGACCTTGCTCTCTCGACTTGGGGCTCTGGTCGGGATCCTCCGCATTCCTCACCGCCTCTCCTGGATGCCGGGTCTCCGTCTCCGTCTCCTCCGTGGGCCTGAGGGAGATAGCAGGAAAACCCGCAGGAGTGCACTGGTTCCGTCACGGCTGTAGAAGGGGTCAAGGCCTGCGGTACATCGCCGGCGAGTTGGGAAGGGGGGGGTCCCTGTTCGGGCGCCAGATTATGTGGTAAATAAAATTACCGTACCATTTTTCTATACATTAAATGTCAATAAGGATAGCTCAATCAAATGAGAGGCAGAGTCCGTGGAATCTGAGTCATACGGGCTTTAATGAAATGCCTCGAGGCATGGGACATCGAGTTCCATCACCACTAAGGTTCAGGAAGGGACATTCAACATTTTATTAACATCACACATTATATATAGTAAAACAGTATAATTGAATCAAATACAGTAGGCGTAACAGGTGAAAAGAGAGAGATAAGAACACATGTGCGTAACAGGAGGCGTGTAAGAAGGCGTACACGTGGGCGTGCACTTGACATGTCAGAGAAACGTCACATGAAACGTCACAAGTGGGTGAATGCTTAGAGAAAGTTTGCAGGATCAGCAGAAACTTTTGGCCTATATGCGCGCGCAACTGAGCATGACGTGTAACTGGGGAGAGCTGGCGGCTTCACCTTTTGCACTAGTAGAGGAGACCAATGTCTGGGATGTCAGAATGACCTGCACCTATAGCATATCTGGTATCTCATGTTTGGAGGATGTAGTGTCTGAAGTAAAAGGTCTCTCGGGCAGAGGCCGTTCATCACTGAATGCTAGTGCGTGCATATGGATCTTCATGTAGAGTGCGGGGGCCATGGGCCTACCATGGTAACGGGAGCAGTAAATTACTTGCATGGAGACAGGAAGGCAGGGCCCTTTGCTCTGCAGCCGGGAATATGTTTACCTATTTCACTAGATAACTGTAGGCAAAATAACGTTTTGGCAGGCAAGCAGGCCGAGCCGGGCACCGCTCGTCTGTGCAGGATGTAAGGTAGAGGTAAGGGATGCATACCTAAACTGCAGCTTCAGAGGCAGAAAAGAACTCGGAGCCTCGATTAAGGGCTTGGCTCGACTGGGCCAGAAAACATGGAGAAAACGTGTGCTTTATTCAAAAGTGTACCATGTAAAGACGTTGGCACCATAGGCCTAGAAGCCTAATTAACGAGATTTTCTTGGGGAACTGTATAACTGACATGTTAACGATGGACTCAAATGCATATGCGTCTTTCTAGCATGCACGGAAAAGGAATTATATGACATACATGGAGCACATGTGTATGAATGGGGTGCGAGTGGGGGACACTTTAGCTACCTGAAAATTTCTATTACCTCAGTTTCCTTGTATCTGTAGTAAGGTAAATCAAACTTTGCTCACAGTGCGCAGTGACGTGAAGGTGTTGATTGAAAGGCACAAGTGAATTCCCACAAAAGTAAGGAAGGTGGCTTCAGCATGGTACGCTTGGACATTGGGAAGACGTGTTGCATCATAGCAGTATCAGTGTAAAGGAGTGCACATTTGTGGATAATGTACTTATTGTAATGGCAGCTCCACAGAAAGCGCATCCAGGACTCCAAAGGCAGCATTTATTAGAAAACTTTGGAGCTATTGTACAGGCATTATCAGACTTTGATTATGATAGGAGGATGTTCACAACAGAAGTTAAAGCATCAATGTTGGCACACAATGCATGCTTTATATGATTTGCTTTCATTTTGCAGATCACTGGGTGATCAATGCCTTCTTCATGTCTTACCATCATTGGCGCTTTGCTGTAATATCATGTGTATGTTGCAATCTTTTAGTGTATTGCTCTATATGTGAGATAGTGCACAAGTTGTTTAGTCACTTGATTATAATTTTGTTCCTCTCCTTACAGACCAGAGCTCCCATCAATAACTAACTTCCTCGAGTCTGGTGGTCTCGTACCCAGAAGAGGCGCTGCTAGGAGTCCAGAACTACTAACGCAAGGAAGCTGGTATTTCTTTTTGCTCATCCCAACACGGCTTCCGCTTGGGAATTGTTGGGAGAGCAGTGTTATCAGTCGCTTTCTCATTAGTTTCTACTGGGATTCGGGGTATAACGTTACCCCATTAGGACTACCCGGTTTTCAGGTGAGTGGCTCACGACAATCTGGCCCGTGATGGACTTTCCTTGGCTGCAAATATTACATTTCTCCCACTCTGAGACCACTTAGGTTGGTCTCAAGTGCAATCAGATGAAATCAGTTGACGCCTAATGTATTTTGGTACTGTTTTTATTTAAGACTTTTCAATTCCCCTAACTTGTAGTTTTGTCCTTTAGTGTCCATTTTTTCTTATTCTCTATTTTGATAAATCAGAGTAGGAATTTTATTGTGTTGTGTTTTTGACTTTTTAACTGTTTATTACTTGCAAATACTTTACAATTTATTTTTAGGTGATGCCTATCTGTTGTGTGCCTCAGTTAACAGGGGTTGAGCTCAGTTTTAAATTATTGAAACATTTACTTAGCCTAAAAAGAATAGTGTTGCTATTAATTGTGGCAAGCTTCCATCCACCCCAACCCACTTCAACTAATAAATAATCCCTTTTCTCACAATGGTCATTCACAAAAATGAAGCAGTCCCTTATACTTACAAAATTGTTTCTTGGAACATCAATGTGTAAATAATAACATTTAAAGGGAGCATCATTTGCAATTTGCCAGATGCTAGTCTCCAAACATATTACTTTTGCATGAGATGCATTTCGTAAGCACAGACTGCAGTTGTTTTAGGCAAGCATGGCTACATTAGGGTGTTCCACTCAGGCCTCACCTTAGGATCCTGGGGCATGGTGCCTTCTTTCAAAAATCCTTTTGCTTTGTGGTGGTTTTAAGGAAAACAAACGAACTGGAAAGGGGCGACCACTCGGTCCCCCCGCACGTATGGCAGAGTACCACGATCCCCCCGGGAAGCCATCTTGGGCGGGAAGCGAGTCTCGGCTGGTATGCCCGAAGCGGCGTAGCCGGGGCGCGCTTTTTCCCGCCCTTGAGTGGGCTGGCCTAGACACTGACGCGGCTGGCCACGCCCTCCGGGCAGGCAGGGGCGGGTTTACGCCCGCCCTGAAGACGGATAAAAGGGGACGCAAGACCAGAAGGCATCCTCTTGTTCCTGTGCTCTGAAGCTGCACCTCCTCGCTGCACGTGAGCTCGAGACGGAACGAAGAGCCAATTTTGAGCGTTGTAATCTTTCTTTTGTCTTACAGATACTCTGTCGGAGAAATGCCCAAGAAAGGCGGAAGGAGAATGACGACTGAACAGATGCTTCGGGTCCTCATGAAGGAGATGACCGAGCTGAAGAAGCGGGTGGCGGAGAGAGAGGGGGAAGGGGGGCCGGAACGTCCTTCGGCTGGAGCAGCCCCAGGAGGGAGAGCCAAGAGGCCAAGGAGGGGACCAGCTGGGGGAGACGTCCCGGTTCCCTGTACCCCGCTCGAAGCGCCAACCCCAGTACCCGTGGAGGGGAATCCGATTCCCGTGGTGGTCACCCCGGTGTCCAATGAAGATATGCCGCCCGAGCTGGCAGCGCAGCTTGCAGCGTGGTTGGGCGAAAGTAGTGAGGGCGCCACGGCTGTCGACGCGCAGGCGCTGATGAAGCAACTGCGCGAGAAACGGGATGCAGCCAAGGTATCCGCGCCGGCTGCAGTAGTTGACAAGCCACAAGGGACGATTACGACCGCAGAGGCAGCGTCCGGTGCAGGTAAGCGGCCATTGCCGATTGCGAGGGACGATTCAGCACCCTCTCGTAGAGAAAGGTTGGGTCAACATGTGCCTTTGGCAATTAAAGAGAAGATTTGGGCGGGGGAATATGTGAACATCTTCTCGTTGCTTGTTGATCATTATGAGGTGGAGCATGTTAAGGGCCAGAAAGACCTCATGCATCCGAGTGTTTGGCGCGCAAAAATGGCCGCCTTTAAAGTGAATGAGAATATTGGCAATTGGGGCAAAGCATGGGGGATTTTTACGTCGATCTTGGGGGAACGTAGGCCCGAGTTGCTTTCCGAGTTGCCGACCTATCAGTCGCGAATCATGGGGTACTCGACGTCACACCAGGGTAACCATTGGTTCTGCTACGATAATCTTTTTAGAAAGGCTAAAGAGCATAATAAAAGCTTGACCTGGGATTGTTATGATTCTTTGACATGGGATAAAATGAAGGAGACAGGAATGTTGAAGATACCATTGGTAGGTAGTAATGTTGGCGAATCCTCCCGCCAATATGCCGGGACGCCCTTTCGATCAGGTACGGGTACCGACGATTCCTCGAGACCTGCCGGCAATACAGGGAAAAGGGGGTTCTGCTGGAATTTCAACAGAGGTAAATGTACTAGGCCCCAGGGATCGTGTAAATTTAAACACGAATGTAGTGGGTGCGGGTCGTCCCATCCTGAGTCCACGTGCAGAGCCAAAACGGGTGATAACGGGGGTGGAGGAGGCGCCAAACAGGTCTAACATAGTCCGAGGGGCGCCTTTACCTACCCCGATTGATACCTTGGCGATGATTCCCTGGCTCAGTGAATACCCGGATCGTACTTCTGCTGGGGTGCTGCGGAACGGGTTTTCGTATGGTTTCCGCATCCCGGTAGGGGACTTTCAGGGTGTGGAGAAGTGTAAAAATCAACTGTCGGTCCTGCAGCATACGACCGTGGTACAGGACAAGATCCGGAAAGAGGTTACTCGAGGTCGGGTTGCCGGCCCGTTTAGTGTACCCCCGGTGCAGAGTTTTGTTTGTTCTCCTTTAGGGGTGGTCCCCAAGAAGGACCCGGGTGAGTTCCGACTGATTCATAATTTATCAGCTCCACGTGGTCTTTCTGTAAACGATGCAATAGACCCAGAAGTGTGTTCGGTGCGGTACGCATCCTTCGATGAGGCCGTAGCCATTTTGAATCGCCTGGGGCCCGGGGCGCTGATGGCGAAGTCAGATATCGAGTCAGCGTTCCGATTGCTCCCGGTACACCCAGACGACCAGCGTCTCCTGGGTTTCATGTTTCAGGGTCATTATTACATGGATAGGTGTATGCCGATGGGGTGCTCGATATCTTGTGCCTATTTCGAGAAATTTAGTAGTTTTCTACAATGGGTCTTCACAAAGAGGACGGGTTTCCAACATGTAATGCATTACCTTGATGATTTTCTGTTCCTTGGGGCAGCCGGGGATCTCGAATGTGGCCAGGCCTTGGCCGAATTTTGTGTGTTAATGAAGCAGTTTGGTGTGCCATTGGCACCAGGTAAGACGGTGGGTCCTGCGACTTGCCTCGAGTTTCTGGGGATCGAGTTAGACTCCAATGAGGGTTGTTTTCGTTTACCAGCTGACAAAGTGTGGAAGTTCAGGGCAGCCCTGCAAATGTGTATAAATCAATCTAAAGTTACGCTGCATCAATTACAGCAGTTGGTGGGACAGTTGAATTTTGCCCTGAGGGTTATACCGATGGCCCGCCCTTTTTCCCGTTCAATTGCCCAAGCTATGGTCGGCCTAAAGGAGGGTCATCATCGCACAAGACTATCGGCTGAGGTCCGCCAGGACATGCGGATTTGGTTAGCATTTCTGGCGGATTTTAATGGTCGAGTCATCTGGAACAAACCGGCCGTGTCCTCTGAAGAACTGGGGCTATGGACAGATTCGGCAGGTAGCATAGGTTTTGGTGCCATCTTCGGCACAAAATGGTCGGCACAAAGGTGGCCGGCATGGTGGCATGACAATGGACTGACAAGTAATATTGCCTTCCTGGAACTTTTCCCCATTTTGGTGGCCCTGAGAACCTGGCCCGAAGGGTTAAAAGATCACTCTGTGGTATTTTGGTCTGACAATATGACCGTGGTCGAGTGCATCAATAGCCAGGCAGCACGATGTAAACTGATTTTAAGACTGCTCAAAGAAATTGTTTTACTGTGTATGCAACTGAATGTGCTATTCAGAGCAAAACATGTCCCGGGGGTAATGAATCAGGCGGCTGATGCACTGTCTCGTTTTCATATGCAGGCTTTCTCGGGTTTCCTTCCCACAGCGGACCCAGAGCCGGCACCCTTTCCCGAAGCTCTCTGGTCTCTCGGTGCCCCGAACTTCGTCACCTCGTGGGAGAGAGCCTAGCACCAAGGACGAGGAAGGCATATGAAGGGGCGTTTCGGTCCTATTTAGCCTTTTTGGGGACTGATAGAGAGGGGCTTTGGGGCCACGAGGAATGGGTAGTGAATTTTCTGATGTCCTTACGTAGGGCTGGGAAATCGGTG
Organism: Lissotriton vulgaris; assembly: GCF_964263255.1. NCBI lineage: Eukaryota > Metazoa > Chordata > Amphibia > Caudata > Salamandridae > Lissotriton > Lissotriton vulgaris. Next base: position 209,058,378 of record NC_141691.1, read on the forward strand.
GCCACGGCCCAGAGGCATCGTGCTGCCATTTCCTTTGTTGCCAGGGCTCATAGTATCCAGGACCCGACAGCGTCTTTCGTTGTACAGAAAGCGCTGCGTGGGTGGCAACGCCTTGAGGGTCGCAGAGTAGACGAGAGGCGCCCGATAGGTTTGGATAGGTTGGCCCAGTTGTTGGCCACACTCCCTGCCACATGTTCATCTCAGTTTGAGACGGTGTTGTTCCGAGCCGCTTTTACGCTGGCATTTCACGGAGCGATGCGGGTGAGCGAACTGGTGGCAAGGAACAAACAGGATGTGACAGGGGGTTTGTGCCAGGAACACGTTCGGATCAGAGGAGAGACAATGACTGTCTCCTTTGTCAGGTCCAAGACCGATCAAGGTGGGATGGGGGACTGCATAATCATACGCAGGATTCCCGGGTCCTCCATGTGTCCGGTACAGTGTTTAGAAGACTACCTAGCACGAAGGGTGGCATCATGGGGGGGGACCTTGTTGAGACACGCGGACGCCACCCCACTGACGAAATTTCAGTTTCAGCGGGTGCTTGCGATGTCAATTGCCGCTGCGGGCTTGAACCCGGGCGAGTTTGGGACCCATTCCTTTCGGATAGGGGCTGCTACGGAAGCTACAGCCAGGGGTCTTAATGTTGAACAAGTGAAACGAGTGGGGCGTTGGTCCTCCAAGTGTTATAAGAGGTATGTGCGGTTGCACATGTTGTGAAGCTGTAACGATGTACTCACGCTTCTTGTTTTTGTTTCGTTTTCAGTTGCGCAAGCCTACGAGGCGGGGCGGACTATGCAGTCGACCCAACACCGGGCCAGCGGTCAGACATCACCGGCTGTGAAAAAGGAGGTGTGGGTCGTGGGCCACTCATACGTGAGGCGTGCCGCGGACGTATTCAAAGCAGGTGACATGATTCACGTAGCTGGGGAATACGGGTACAGTGTGTCCTTCTACGGAAGAGGCGGTCTCTGTATTGACCAGTTTCAAGCATTTTTCGAGGGTTTGTTAGGGCGGACGAGGTCACCGCCATCTATAGTCATAGTACATCTAGGGGGCAATGATTTGGTCACCACCGGTAGACGACTTCTCCTGGAGGCAATGCTTTCCACTGTAAGTTGGTTGGCAAGGAGAGTTCCGGGGTGCACAATTGCGTGGTCCCATATGATCCCACGAAAGGTGTGGCGAGGGGCTCTTTCTGTTCCTGCTTTGAATCACTCTGTGAGAAAGCTTAATAACAAAGTGAGTAGGTTGTTCCGTTCCAGGACATTGCATTCTATTTCGCATGGCTGTATTAATGATGACAGTATGTATTTGGGGGATGGGGTGCATTTGTCTCGGGTGGGGAATGAGTTACTCATAGGAGACTTCTTAGCATGGTTAAAAAACGTTAAAACATGACCTTTAGGTAGGAGCTTTGTGGGGGGTCCGGATAGCCGGTCAACTATCCGGCCTGTGGCGGTAAGGTCATGATCGGTGAGCACTAATTGGAAGATCCCTATGAGTGGGCGTCACCCAACACGGATGGGAGCGCTCTGGAGAGGTGGCCATTGGCCCCTCAACGGGGAGGCGGTCCCTTCTAAGGATGGGTCGCCGAAAGAAAAGGAAAGGCGGTCAAGGCCCCTTCCTGTGTAGGAGGGGTTACAGCCCCCTCCTGGGGAATTTCCCGGGGCCAGTGACGTCTGCGACGGCAGATGTGGTAAGTTGTGCGGGGTTTGGGGGGGGGTCTACGCTACCTTCTAGATACCTCACACGAGTCCTCGAACGACCTTTAAGTGGCGTCGAGTTTTATTGGTGCCCCCGTCAAGTCAAGGGAAATTGGTAGTTGCACTTGAGGTACGCCTCAGTGCTGTCGCCCCTCACAAGTGGGGGGGGGTATTTCTGGTTAGGGATCTTGACACCGGTTACGACCTTGCCGTTGGCCCTTAAACGTTAGGATGTACAATTTCATAATTTCAAGTAAATGTTTGTAGGATGTTAGTTCGGCTAGGAGAACCTCTGTATTAGAGAATCTGTTAAGGTTGGCCAAACATCGCAATGTGGTAATGAAATTGTACATTAATATGAAACTGTTGATTTAATGTTTTAATTTTGTTTTAATAAATACGGCCGGGAGGGTCACTCCCTCCCTCTTCCAAAAACTTCAAGAACTGTTTCCTGTTTCCCTCCTTTGGGGATTGTGTTGAGAGGGGGTGGCGGGTATCTCAGCCATATGGAAAGGGGCGACCACTCGGTCCCCCCGCACGTATGGCAGAGTACCACGATCCCCCCGGGAAGCCATCTTGGGCGGGAAGCGAGTCTCGGCTGGTATGCCCGAAGCGGCGTAGCCGGGGCGCGCTTTTTCCCGCCCTTGAGTGGGCTGGCCTAGACACTGACGCGGCTGGCCACGCCCTCCGGGCAGGCAGGGGCGGGTTTACGCCCGCCCTGAAGACGGATAAAAGGGGACGCAAGACCAGAAGGCATCCTCTTGTTCCTGTGCTCTGAAGCTGCACCTCCTCGCTGCACGTGAGCTCGAGACGGAACGAAGAGCCAATTTTGACCCACCCACCAGCCCCTGAAGACAGCTAGTTGTTTTGAATAAAAGTTGATGGATAATTCTAATTTCGTTTACAGGTTGTGGTATTATCATGTTGATTTTGAGTGTGTAATAAAGAATGGTCTATTTCATTTATGTTTTGTGATTAAAGAAATTCGGCTTTAGTGTTCATTTATAAGCATGCTTTTAATACGGTCATAGTAGCCGATGTATTTTAGTTTAGTAGGTTTGTTAGCATTGTCGTATTTATTTTGGTCGGGGGGTAAGGTCATGATCGGTGAGCACTAATTGGAAGATCCCTATGAGTGGGCGTCACCCAACACGGATGGGAGCGCTCGGGAGAGGTGGCCATTGGCCCCTCAACGGGGAGGCGGTCCCTTCTAAGGATGGGTCGCCGAAAGAAAAGGAAAGGCGGTCAAGGCCCCTTCCTGTGTAGGAGGGGTTACAGCCCCCTCCTGGGGAATTTCCCGGGGCCAGTGACGTCTGCGACGGCAGATGTGGTAAGTTGTGCGGGGTTTGGGGGGGGGTCTACGCTACCTTCTAGATACCTCACACGAGTCCTCGAACGACCTTTAAGTGGCGTCGAGTTTTATTGGTGCCCCCGTCAAGTCAAGGGAAATTGGTAGTTGCACTTGAGGTACGCCTCAGTGCTGTCGCCCCTCACAAGTGGGGGGGGTATTTCTGGTTAGGGATCTTGACACCGGTTACGACCTTGCCGTTGGCCCTTAAACGTTAGGATGTACAATTTCATAATTTCAAGTAAATGTTTGTAGGATGTTAGTTCGGCTAGGAGAACCTCTGTATTAGAGAATCTGTTAAGGTTAGCCAAACATCGCAATGTGGTAATGAAATTGTACATTAATATGAAACTGTTGATTTAATGTTTTAATTTTGTTTTAATAAATACGGCCGGGAGGGTCACTCCCTCCCTCTTCCAAAAACTTCAAGAACTGTTTCCTGTTTCCCTCCTTTGGGGATTGTGTTGAGAGGGGGTGGCGGGTATCTCAGCCATATGGGCTGCTATATCATATTGTCAGGCTTGCAACAAGGCCAGAGATAAACTTTGGTCAGTAAATATGCACCCACCCACCATACTATCCTAACTAATATGGCTACTAATAACCTCATAGTAAGAGGCAAATTTCATGGAGACATGAATAGAAATTTGAACACGTGGTAGCTTCGGCTATCTACATCCTATTAGACTCTTAAGCTGGCTGACTGGGTGGAGTCTTTGGGTTTGGATGATGCATGCTGTATTTGGTATAGAAGGTAGTACACTTTTACTTTGCATTCTAGTACCCACAACTCACTAGTATGTTTAGATTACTTTTTCCTGCAGCATATATCAAAGAAATCTCCAGGGTTAATATTGCACCAATCGGTACATTGGATCACTAACCAGTCATTTCTAACCATATGGCTCAGATGAAAGACCAAGGGGTATGTAGCACTTTAGCACCTGGGGGTTCATAGACGAGGAGCTCGTGCCATTACTGAGATCAGACATTGTAGAGTACTCTGACCTTTTAAACACTCAGCAAGTCAGCGATCTCCCCCCTACTACAGAAAAATCTTACATCATTGGTAGTCTCCCCAAACTGCATTTCAATATTTAAACCTTGATTTCCAACTTCAGATGGATTCTTCAGACAATGATAGATACCTTGTCCTGCTCAGGGTTTTGAAAGAGAGGGGTGATTTATGTTATGTTATGTTAGGGTTTCATAAAGCAAAACAGCAGCCCCAGCTAAGAGGCATCCCGGTGCTAAGCAACAAGAGAGTAGCATGCACAGAAAGCACAGGAGGCATACAGAGAAGGAAAAAGAAATGTTTTTATGGCTTACCTAAAATGAAGATTATTAGTGAGCCCTCGAATGTGGGCCGGCAAAGAATTCCAGAGAATGGTAGCTTTATTACGAAAAGAGCAGCCACCGGCGTGAAACCTTCTCACACGGGGATCACTACCAGGCATTGTCCCATGGAGCGAAGCGATCGCATGGGTGTATAAGGTAAAAGAAGGTCAGTCAGAATTTGCGGAATGCCAATTTCAGGATTTTGTAGACTATACACAGTGCCTTAAACTCGATTCGCCTGGCCACAGGCAGCCAGTGGAGACGATGGATGGCACTAATCATTGCACACGTTCTACGCAGGCCCAGGAGGGGACTTGCAGCCGCGTTCTGGACTCTCTGTAGTCTCTGTATTTCAGACTTGTTAGCTCCCAAATACAAAGAGCAACCATAATCAAGCCTAGACAAGATCAAGGCCTGAATATTGATCTGCCTAGTCGTGGCATTGAAGAAGGCCAGGATGGGTTTGAGCCCACGCAGCAGCCTGAGACAAGTTCCCGCCACATTTTTAGTCTGAGTCTGAAAATTGAGTGAAGTGTCCATCCAGACCCCCAGGTTCTTCACTACAGGCGTAGGGATAGGGGCCATATCTAGACTCTTGGCCACCACAGCTAATTCCAGCAGTCATGGTTCCCTCCCACCAACAACACCTCTGACTTGTTGGCATTCAGTTGGAGACAGATGGTGGTCATCCACTCGGCAACTGCCGAGAGGTCATCCTGAAATTTCCTGGCGTCCTACTCAGGGTCACTCGAGAGAGCCACCACCAACTGAGTATAGTCGGCATAAGAGACCATAGTCAGCCCTCTGCTCCTGGTTACACCAGCCGGAGGTTGGACATAAAGATTGAAGAGCAGAGGGCTCAGGGACGAGCCTTGTGGGACCCCTTGGCCTAAAGGAAAAGTACCAGAAGCAAAAGGGGGGATAACTACCCGAAACGTCCTTTCTACGGGGAAAGAGGACAGCCACTTAAATGCTATGTCAGTAACTCCAGGCTCAGATGATTCAGCAAGATGACAAGAGACACCGTGTCAAACACGGCACTGAGATCCAAAAGGATCAGTGCCGACCTCTGCCCTGCATCTAAGGTTTTTCACAAATGTTCAGTCAAGGTCAGAAGTGCTGACTCGGTGCTGTGGCCGGGCCGAAAACCATTTTGAAAGGGGTCAAGCCTGTGATTTACAGTGAGATATTCTGTGAGAAGGGAATTGATGTAGGCCTCTGTAATCTTTGTAGTCCAAGGTAACAGGGAAATAGGCCAAAAACGTTTAGGTTTTTTAGGGTCTAAGGAAGATTTCTTAAGCAGCGGTATTACCCTGGCCTGCTTCGAAGCCTTGGACACGACCGCTGCACTCATGGACCCATTGATCACCAGTTCCAGAGAGTGTATGATGGTGGGTAGAAATTTTGGGAATTGGTCAGGCTCCAGGGGATCAGCAGGAGAGCCTGACTTAACCTTGTGACAATGTTTCAGTAAAATCTCTTTAGTGATGGGGGGAAAGACCTCAAGGGTACTATCGGTGAAGTCACAAGATGTCTCAGGGGGGCCTATAAGGACCGTAGAGAAGCTTTTATAAGTTTGCTCGCTCGTTACATTGCAAGTCAGAGCAATCAACAAAGCTACAGCGTCCTTCTGTGTTTTAAGCTCTGAGACTATAGAAAAAAAATTCTTAGCAAGATTAGTGCTCCTGTTGATTTGCTCTGCGTAGAATGCGGCGCGCTCGAAATGTAGGGCCCTGTGGTGTCGCTTAACTGCAGCATGGTAGAGATCCTTGAAGGTAGGATCCCGTCACCAATTTCTCTCCAGCTTCTTACGGGTCTTACGTAAGGCAGCTAGTTTAGCCTTGTACCAAGGATTAGTATGCCGATTCATGGACAGCTTAGCAGGAATAAGGCCATCCAAATGCTGAGTGATCCAATTGGAGAAGACCGAACGGGCCTCGTTAGGGTCAGACGGAACAGCAGGAGAGGTGGCAGCAAGATTGCTTTGAAATTGTTCCCAATTCAGTTTATGTCCGGGGCGCTTAAGAGAAAAGGTGTTTACTAAGTTGCACGCTGGCATGATCTTGTGAATCAACATCGGGACTAAATAATGATTTGATTTGATTTGATTTGATTTCGGATTTATAGAGCGCGTAGCTACCCTCGGGCGTCCCAGCGCTAAAGTGACAGCCTAACAATACTCCTGGGGAAGGATTATTGAGGGAACAACCAGGTTTTCAGTAGTCTGCGGAATGAGAGCAGGTTGTTTTCTTTTGCTGATGTTCATGACCTCCTGGAAGATAAGTCCCCTGATGTCTTATTCCTCACCGACACTTGGCTCCCGGAAGACATGGTGACGGAGCAAGTACTTGCTCTTCAGAAGGGCTATAGGATCCTTACCCTTCACAGACCCACTAGAGGTGGGGGCTTTGCGGTGATCCTTAAAACCGGGTATCCCTGCCCATTCGTTAAGCAGCCTGTCACAGATTGTGAATGTGCCTTCTTTAAAATCACTCTTAATTCCAACTATACGGTGTCAAGTTTACTGATATATCGACCCCCGGATCTGTCAGGAAGGTTTAGAGATGCTCTTTCCAAGACAGTCAGCACTCTGGCGATCAATGCCTCTAACTTTTCTCTTATAGGCAACCTTAATTTACACCTAGACAATCTCTCTGATCCTAATGTGTCATCTTTCCTGACTGATCTCGCCACGTGTAAGCTCGATCAACGTGTATCAGGCCCCACGCATTCGGTCGGCCACTTGCTAGATCCTGTATTCACAAATCATCTGTAAACGGAAATACTTTATATACCCCATTATTTATCTGGACAGGTTTAATTGCCATATACTTTTCCAATGTAGCTATAAAAGGATCAATATATAAAGCAAGGGGGAGCAAGGACAACCTTGTCTCGTCCCTCTTGCTACGGACACGTCCCCTGACACCTCCCCAGATACCCGTATAACAGCCGAAGGGTGGGAGTACAATGTCTGTACAGCTGTAATGAATTCCACCGGAAATCCCTTCCATGCCAAAACTGCCCACATAAACCTCCACAAGACCCTGTCGAATGGCTTTTCAGCGTCCAACAGGGCCACGCCGACGGAGGAATTATTGCCCTGCAACCAATCCAGCATGGAGATGATCCTTTTAATATGATCTGTAGTGTCTCTACGTTGGATAAAGCCATGTTGCCTTAATGAAACCAACCCTGGCATAAGGTTGTTCAGCCTATTTGCAATAAGTTTAGAGAATATCTTACTATCTGTATTCAATAATGAAATCGACCTGTAAGACCCCATTTCAGTATCTTTTTTGCCTTTTTTTTAAAAACCCACTATCGTGGCTTTAGACCAAGAGTCTGGTGCCTTGCCAAGAAAGGCCTGTTGACAGACTGCTAATAATTCATTCTTCAATGTATTCCTAAACGTCCGATAAAATTTAAGTGGAATACTGTCGGGCCCATAGCTTTACCCTGAGCCAGACCTAGTAGTGCTAGTTCTACTTCACACCAGGTCAAAGGAGCTGATAATATCGCTTTTTGTATTAGAATAACTCATTTCACTTCACTGAGAACATGTTTCTTTACTTCTGACAGATCTTACATCTTACAGATGGAAAATGTCACTTACTCAGTAGGATGAGGATGTAAGAAGGGGTGTTCCTGCCCTGACAATTCCGCCCATTAAGAGATGGTCCCAAAGGTCCATCCAGTTGAACACCTTAACACTGGAATTCGGCTTAAGGGCAGTGAATGGTAGAACACCATCGGACCCTCTGGTGCCCACACATACAACAGGGTAGACCACTCCTCAAGGATAGATTACATTCTACTTGACTTTGGACTCTGGAGACACTTGGTGACATGGAATTCTTGCCCACGGCAGATAGCGATCACAATCCGCTATCATTAAGCATAGAATCTTCGTGGCCACTCTTAGACGATGTACCTGTTTCCCCATTAAAATTAACATCAGAAATTTGCACCTCGAAGGGAGGGAGGTCACTTTTTTGGCGTACGGTTGGCCTGGACGAGGGGAAGATACAAAACATAGGGGCCACGATGGCGGCAGCCCTGTCTAAGCTGGATGTTCTCCCCCAGGAATCCCCAGAGGTTCTTGGGCTCATTTGCAATACTATTAAAACCTTGGGAAGCCTATTTATAAAAGCAAGCAGACACTCCCATGCAAGGGTGCTCAAGAAACCGAAGGGCACCACAGGTTGGTTTACCAAAAAGTGCCGACATATGAAAACAGCACTGGTGAAGGCCGTTAAATGAAAAGATCAACAACTGATCCAGGTTGCTAGGAAAGATTACAGACTGTCTATTAATGAAGCAAAAAGGGATTGGGATGACCAATTTTGGTGTGACCTAAAGGTGGCCAGCGCAGGGAGGGACCCCAGAGGCTTCTGGAATCTAATTAGGATTAGGAATAGGCCTGATAGCAGCCTCATTACGTGCAACATCACTGGGCAAACATGGTTTGATCACTTATCCCTCCCCCGTTTGGAAGTGTCCTGGTGAAGCGGGCCTGCTACGAGCCCCCAAAGTCAGATTCAGACAGCCAATCCGAGTCAGAGCAGCATATTCGGAAAGGCTGGCCAAATCTGACATTGTAATCGCCCAGTCGAAACCTTGATCCGTAGACCTGTACGAGTCGACTCCGAATGACTCGGTTCTTCCAAATGCCATCCAGAACTGACTCAGAAAGTCCAAACACTTTCCGAACATTGTAATTGTTCGTTCAGAAACCTTTCCGAATCGGTCAGAAAGATGGGTTCCAAAACGGATTGAAAAGATATGAATCCGATTCGGAGCCTCTATGAAACTGCATCGTAATCGACCCCTATGTATTGATAATTCATACAAAAATAACTTTGACCTTCAAATGGTCAAGGCTTCTAAAATACAAACTGCACTAAAGCTAAGAAATAGGTATAACGACTATCACCACATAAATAATGCATTATTTCCAGATGAGATGCACACTTCTCAGATTACATGAATGTCATGTCAAAAAAACTGCTAATTGTAGACCATACCTCAGAAATTATATCATGCATAAAGATTAGGAGGGCTTTCGTAATGGCTACTTTGGACTTTATAAAATCTTAAAACATCAGAAATGTTACAGATGTAATGCAGCTTTTGAAGAAGAAAGTATATCCACATGCCACTGTGAGCCCCAATGCTGAAAACACATTTGACCAAGTGAGCTGCGCCTATCTATGGTCCATGTTGAAGAGTATGAATCTTGGACATTGCTTATACAAGGATTGCAGGATGCATTGTGGGGCTCTTCTGGTCAACATTAATTAATTTGTTTCAGAAATAAAATAAAGTACAAAAACAAGTGATGGATGCAATGTCTTAATTAAACTCAGCCCCTTACTCAGGCTGTATCCCAGTCCATTGTTATGTTGCACACCGTGCCACCTCAATTTGGATACAGCCATATGCAAACAAATTTGAACTCTGCTCTAATAGAAAGAGTCCAGTCGCAACTACCAGTCCAAGTCCCCACGGAACAGAAACAATAGCAATCCAATACGGGTTTCGCCCTTATTGTGGCTAGCCAAATCAATCTGATGGTGCTTTGCGGCTGGGACAAAGATTCTGGTTGCTCTCACTCTTAGATTTTCCTCAGAAGCAAATCTGTTTTGGGGGGCATTGGGAAGAGGGTATTCAGCCTTGTGGAGCCTGGTTTTGTCTACAGCTCCCGGCCCTGCCCCACTGGAGGAATCCGAGCTCGAGTGACTAAGTTCAATGCTGGAAATCATCAGAGAGCAAAGGCACCAAAATGATGTGTGTCATGAGCACCTTGCAGGCCACTGCCCGGGTACACACTCCAGTAACTCCCATCATTAATGGTCATGCATGGTGCTAGGTTATATTTCTGGAAGCGCAAGCAATAGCTTGTGTTGGAATCATTGTTTGGTTATAAAGTGTGTGTCCTTCCGATTGTTTGTAAAAGGTTAGGCACATGAGCCACGTGTTGTGTTTAGTTAATTCCCTAATTGAAACCTCGCATTAACTGCAATGTTTCCAAAGGTATTTTGCGTAATGGTTCCTTCCGTACTTCACATGAGCTTGATTGTAGAAATGATGCACCTTCCTGTATGTATGTATGTATGTATGTATTTATGTATTTATGTATTTATGTGTGAGACTGTAATGAGACACAAGCTTGTCTCTGGCATTTACTAGTCCTGAAATGTCATTTGTAACTTAAACAAAGCAGTATTTGGTTATGACTGAATAAATGTGACAGTGTGTGTTATGGACAGGTCAGTACTTGAGAGGTAAAAAAAGGAAAAAAGGAAATGTAAACTGTGCTGCCTTTTTAATAATGTTAGATCCATTTAAATGTACTAGGAAGAAGAATTAAAGTATCCTCTCCTGTATGTATGTATGTATGTATGTATGTATGTATGTATGTATGTATGTATGTATGTATGTATGTATGTATGTATTTATGTATGAGACTGTAATCAGACACAACTTTGTCTCTGGAATTTACTCGTCCTGAAATGTCATTTGTAATATAAACAAACCAGGACTTGATAATGACTGAATGAATGTGACAGTGTGTGTTATGGACAGGTCAGTACATGTGAGGTAAAAAAGGTAAAAAGGAAATGTAAACTGTGCTGCCTTCTTTAAAAATGTTAGATCGTTGTAAATGTACTAGGAAGAAGAATTAAAGTATCCTCTCTTGTATGTATGTATGTATGTATTTATGTATGAGACTGTAATGAGACACAACTTTGTCTCTGGCATTTATCCGTCCTGAAATGTCATTTGTAACTTAAACAAACCAGGACTTGGTAATGACTGACTGAATGTGACAGCGTGTGTTATGGGCAGGTCAGTACTTGTGAGATAAAAAGGAAATGTAAACTGTGCTGCCTTTTTTAATAATGTTAGATTGTTTTAAATGTACTAGGAAGAAGAATTAAAGTATCCTCTCATGTATGTATTTATGTATGTATGTATGTATGTATGTATGTATTTATGTATGAGACTGTAATGAGACACAACTTTGTCTCTGGAATTTACTCATCCTGAAATGTCATTTTTATTATTATTATTATAGTTAAGTTTGTAAAGCGCTCAGGTACCCGTAGGTTTCCCGGCGCTAAAACCAAAAAGATTAGAGGGGAGAGGCAGAAGAAAACTGTTAGATGTTAAATAACCAAGTTTTTACCTGTCTGCGAAACCTAAGGTAGTTGGGTTCAGTTCGTATCTGGAGGGGGAAGAGAATTCCAGAGTGAGGGGGCAAACCAGGCGAAAGAGCGGCCACCCATTCCGGCTTTTTTAACTCTGGGAACTGAAAATAAGTGTTGGCTAGATGATCGCAGATTGCGAGGGGGACAATATTGTTGTACCAAGAAATTAAGGTAAGGTGGAGCTAGGCCAGTGTTTATTCTGTGCATAATACAGAGGGCCTTGAATTTTGTCCGGTTTTCAATACGAAGCCAATGCAAAGTGCGTAGGGAGTTGGAGGTAGGGGATGTAGCAGGTAATTTGCAGAGTAGTCGCGCTGCCATGTTCTGGACAGTCTGCAGTTTACGGATCACCTCTTTACAGGCTCCCAGGAGAAGGATGTTCCCGTAGTCCAGCCTAGAGGTGGTTAAGGCCTGGACCGCCATTTTCTGAGTGTCCAGGGGAAGCATCCATATGATCTTACGCAACCACTTAATGATAGTGATGCAAGTGGAAGACGTTTTGATCACATGGTTTTTCATGGATAGTTGGTCGTCAAAAATGACGCCGAGGTTGCGTGCTGTTTTAGACAGGGTGGGTAAGGTGCCCATTTGAGACGGCCAGTGTTGGGGTCCCCATAGGGTGGTGTTATGACCAAACAGAAGAAGTTCTGTTTTACCCCCGTTCAATTGCAATTTGTTGTCCAACATCCAGGCTGCAATGTTGCTCAGTCCTGTACAGAGGGAAGAGGAAGAGGAGTGAGAGTCAGAGGAAAGAGAGTAGATGACCTGGGTATCATCGGCGTATGAGTAGATAGTGAGCCCAGCTTGCTCCGCAATAGTCACCAAAGGTCTGACATACAAATTGAAGAGCAAGGAGCTCAAGATGGAACCCTGCGGAACACCGTATGCCGATGTGAAGGTTTGAGAGGCAGATGAAGAAGAGAAAACCTGAAAGGTGCGATTTGAAGGAAAGCTAATAAACCAGTTGAGAGCTGTGCCGGTGATACCAGAAGATCTAAGGGCGTTGATGAGGATGGGGTGGGAAACCGTATCAAATGCGGCACTCAAATCAAGCAAAATGAGTGCCACGGTTTCACCCCTGTCTACTCGGGATCAGATGTTTTCAGAGACCCCTAATAGAGTGGTTTCTGTTGAGAAACCAGATCTAAAACCGGATTGAGATGGATGTAAGATTCCACTCGCTACAAAATTTGTAACCTAAATAAACTAGGACTTGGTAATGACTGAATGAATGTGAAAGTGTGTGTTATGGACAGGTCAGTATTTGTGAGGTAAAAAAGGTAAAAAGGAAATGTAAGCTGTGCTGCCTTTTTTAATAACGTTAGATCGTTTTAAATGTACTAGGAAGAAGAATTAAAGTATCCTCTCCTGTATGTATGTATATATGTATATATGTATGTATGTATTTATGTATGAGGCTGCAATGAGACACAACTTTGTCTTTGGCATTTACTCCTCCTGAAATGTCATTTGTAACTTAAACAAACCAAGACTTGGTAATGACTGAATGAATGTGACAGGTCAATCAAATTACATAAAGGAGAAAGTAGATCTGCCCCGTATTTGATCAGATATCTGCTCAGTTAGAGTCCGGAATTTTCAATAGTCACCCATGTAGTAGCTCACCAATTAGTCAAGGCCAGATACAGTTTAGACAGAAGCATTTTTATAAAAAATATATCATTTTTATTCTTATTTACTTTGTAAATTTTTATATATAGCACAATTATACAAAGTCATTTTTTAGACAATTTTCATGATTATAGGATAAAAACATATATATATATATATACACAACCCATCAACCTTCCAGCATTCAGACTTCAACAAGTTCATACATCGCAACCAATCATACTCATACAAGACTCATTCATACATTCTACTCAGATAAGATTAGAGGCAATTTGCTCTGAGAACATCCTGAATATTCATCTCAGCCATAGGCTGGGGATAGATGGTAAGTGTTCAGGGTAGATGGTTTCAACGCCGACGCGCGTTTCGGTGCCAGGCCCCAAGATAGGCCGCACCTTCGTCAGGGCAGGGAAAAGGAAGGAGGGGTTGTACTCAACAATAGGATTAATACTTCTGATATCCAGGCACTCTGTAGAGAAAACACATCTTTTAGTATAGTGTTTAGCCCCCATTCCAAACAACATTTTATAGTGATATATTCAGTGCTGATCGCATCATTACTAATCACAATAAAGGCTCCACAAGTACGAGAGACACTCATTGGTTATCCTCATCCTTTTCTTTTTTTAAAAAAAAAACATTTTCAGTATATCAATACATAGGGGAACTAGTCCCGTGATGCTTCAATACAGTGGTAATATCCTATATAAGGGGGCATTGGTGAGCTCGAGAAATGGGTGACATACAGGATAGGGCTAATGAACAAATAATTATTAGTAGGCATTCATGAAATCTTCAATACCCATGTAGTGGACCCTCACACAAACGCTAATTCACCTGTTGTATTTCTTTTATACAGTAAACATAGCTCATATGAGCGTTCATTCATTCATCTATCTTTTGTGTGTATAATTATACACACTTACGTAATCCATCACATGGTGCCTGGTTTTTTAGGACACTAAGTCTTAAAGCATGTTACTCAACCCCATGGCACATTAAAGGCGCTACCTGGCATTCAGGTGTACATCCGCGTGTCACGTGCCGTTCAAGCATCTTTCTAAGCTCCATGGCATATAACATTTGTTTATATAACGTAATAACGTTACCTGGAATTCAAGTACACCTCAGCCTATAATGTGCTGTTTGGAAAATAATGACCAGTCTTTTTCAATAGATGGCACGTTTTCAACGCCTTCGTGAGGTCCTATACAAAAGTAATAATCATTTCTCAGAGTCATGTTTACCGCAAATAGAGACGCTATTCCCTAAGGTTTAACAACTCCCTTCTTACCTAGATAAATGTTTTGGAGGGCGAGAGGCGTGGTATGGAGACAGGTTAGGATCGATGGTCGCGCTCTGCCTAAAAACAGAGACATAAGTTAAAAACCCTTCCTTTCCGATGCCGGGATAAAAAGCATAAGTAGCTGGAGGTCAGGGGTTACCTGTTAGAAAGCGTTTTGCCGTGTAAATGATTGCATAGCTATTCGTCCTCTGTGGACCAAGGAGCTCTGGTAATAAGCAGCTCACAATACGCCTCCGCGTTCAGTTAGAAAGACAGCCCGGGCGGCGATTTCACCAAGAGGTGCCGTCAGACTCTGCCGGGAAAAGTGTGCAAATAGAAGTTAGCATTTAAGCTACACGTAGTCGCATAGATGTGTGCAGAAGGATAATTTAAAAAGACACAGCGACTCACTATACTCCGGAGTTGGCTTTGCTCGATAGAACGAGTAAATGCCACACCTTCAGTGAGCGTAGACTAATCAGAATTTTGAACGTTTAGCCAGAGAGAGCTTCAGCGCGAGGTACTTACACGGGCGGTGTTTATAGCGATTCCTCTTCGTTCCTCATCCGGCAACCGGTGGACGACAGCTCAACACCCTGCTGCCACCTTTTTAAAGGGTGGAGACAATACCGAACGTTTTTCAGGTGCGCTCAAACAATGAGCGGTATATGTGAGATGGAAAATCCGGGTCGGATTCCTGATTCTACACAAAACCCGAGATGGATTATGCCAATCCGAGTCTTTATTTTGATTTCACAAGGTGCTTAAGTAGCGAACAGAGTTTAGGGAATCGTATTTTTTCACGTGCAGGCATCATTAAAGTCTGAGTTTGCTGCGATTCTATTTTATTTAGATTTTACTTAATGTTATAGTTTGCATGCAGGATATTACATGGTGCTAGGGTGGCAAACGGGGTTTCAATAAATCGCGTTTTCCCACGGGCATGCTTCATTCAGGCCTGTGTTTGCTGCATCCAATAAAAAGATCCAGAAGACCTCCCTCTTTTTCTGGATGCAGGTAGTGTTCTTGCCTGGGACTTCTCGGATCTTTTCTAAGATGGACCATCTTATGTCATCTTCAGTGTGTTTCATTTTGGTCCAGTGGGCAACGAGGGGGCACCCTGCCTTTCATTTTGAACATTTCCTTTGTGCTCACCCACTCTCGTTCTACATTCCCGACTGGTTTCGCCCACATATGGCAATCCACAGGGGCAGATGATCACATAGATTATATTAGATGATCGACAATTGCTCATAGAGTTCAGTTTTATCTGGCGATGTCCGATATTGAGAGATTCGCCCACAATAGCATTAGGGCATATGTGGCAACTGCCACATCGGTGGTTACCTTTTACCGGCGGTAGGCCAAATATGCCTGATTGTTTTGGGCCAACTTGGCTCCGAACTGCACCTTGTACAAGATGATTTCTCAGATTCTTGTTACGCCGAAAGGCAAAGATCGGTTTGGTGAGAATTCCCTCTCCCTCATTGCCATTCAAGATATGCCACTGAGAATTTATGGCTTGGCGAATTTTGTCATTCACCGTAGAGTGGTTGGTGATGCAGACCAGTCTGTCTAATTCACTTTTTGTTTGGGTCTGGAACATGCTTTCACGGTTAAAGTATCTGGCCCTCTTAAAGGACTCCTTGATTAAACGATGGGGGTACCCTCGTTTCATGAGTTTGATTTTCAGAAGATCGGATTGTTCTAAAAAGTCACTCATCCGTGAGCAGTTTCTTCTTAGTCGTAAGAACTGGCTGAAAGGGATAGAGTCCCGTTGACAGCGGGGGTGGTAGCTTCCGTACTCTAAGAGCGTGTTTTTGGCGGTGGGTTTAATGTACAATGACACATATAGGCATTCGCCATTGTGTCTCACCCATACGTCCAAAAACTCTACTTGTGTGTTGCTCGCTTTGGCAGTGAGATTGATATGTTCATCTGCTAGATTAATCCATTTGATGAATTCTTCTAAAGAGTCCTGGTCGCCACTCCAGATGAAAAAGATGTCATCTATGAAGCGCGACCAGGCTCTCACATTTTCCGAAAACGGGGCCATTTCGTTGTAGATGTTTTTGTTTTCGAATTGACCCATGTACAGACAAGCTATACTCGGTGCACATGACGCCCCCATGCTCACCCCCTTGACCTGGTGGTAGAACTGTTGGATAAATTCAAAGTAATTCTCATTGAGCACGATTTTCGAAAACTCAATAAGGAGCTGGGCATTGGGTAAGGCATTTTCCTTCAGAAGCAGTTCTTCCAAGACCATAATGGCTCCTTCCTGTGGAATATTAGAATATAATGATTCCACGTCCATGGTAACCATAAACTCTTTGTCCGGATCGAATACACAATTCTCAATTTTTCCAATGAAGTCGCCCGTGTCCCTGATGTACGATTTAAGTTTACATACTAGGGGTTTTAAGAACTTGTCAATGTATTTTGACAGCGGTTCCGTAGCAGATCCAATAGTTGAAACAATTGGACGCATGGGCGGGTTGGTTTGGCTTTTGTGCACTTTAGGTAGCCCATATATAATGGGCATTCTTGTATGAGTGGGGGTAAGATACTCTGCTTCTTTCGTGCAGATTATCCCCTCATCTGCTGCTTCTGTCACAATAGCTAGAATTTGTCTCTTCAAGTTCTCCTCAGGGCATCTAAGGATCCGCTTATAGTGGGCATCTGACGCCAAGAGGCTGTCCATCTTTTCAATATAGTCGCTGGTCGCCATAACCGCAATTCCTCCGCCTTTGTCACATGGCTTAATCGTTAGGTTGGAGTTGTTTCTAAGGGCTTTCAGGCCCATCTTTTCCTTGGCAGTAAGATTATGTTTGGGGGAGGGAGTGAACTTCAGTGCTTTTGTCAATTTAAGGACAACCGCCTTTTCAAAGACCCCTACTTCAGGCCCCACAATGTCAAGACCGGGGGTGAAATTAGATGGAGGTTTAAGTCCAGACATATTATCGGTGTTCTCACAGTCAGGTCTATTGAGAAAGAATTTTTTTAAATGTATCTTTCTAAAAAAGGCATGTAGGTCTCTGAATATCCCGAATCTATCGACCTGAGTGGATGGAACATATGATAGACCATGGGTAAGTAAGGATAATGATTCTTCAGGGATATCAAGATCAGATAGATTAAACACCGGGATCTATTTTACCTCCTCCAGTACTGTGTTTGCCGGGTTTGGATGTATCTCTGTGGAGGTCCCTGGCTTCGAGCGAATTGAGGTCTCCGATTTCTCGGACGGTGGTTACCTCGGCGATTGCCTAAAAAATGATCCTGTCCATTTGATCTATCGAACTGTTCAGGGTATTGTTGGAACCCATAGTTGTAATTAGGATCATTATTCATTTCGTTTTCACCTTCAGAGTCTGTTGAATTAGAGAATGTTTGTACTCCTCTCTTAGTGTCTCTCTGGTTGTCAAATTGGTTGGTCCCTCCATTGGTAGTATAGAATTGGGGGTTCAGGTACGGATATGCTTTTTTTTGCGAAAAAAGTCTAACATCTTTTCTGAACTTTTCAACTTTTCTCTTTAACAGGTAGTCAGAAAAAGAGTCCAGTTCGATGTTTATTTCACCGAGAATCTGTTTCCCGAGGTCAGAGGGATTGTCCTTCTTAAGCTTTTCTTCTAGTTCTTGAATCTCTTTGGCTAGCATAGACAGTACCTCACGTGCGGTCTCAATAATAAGCATCATATAGTCCCTGTTACATCTGTTGGAGATTAAAGTCCATTTTTCAATGAAGTGGCGTAGTTCCACAAATAGCCCGGGGATGTTTTTGACCCTTAGGCCTATGGGTATTGTACCTGCCTTCAAGTAGTCTAGCATGTATTTAGCGTGGGCTTCTGTTCTAATGGATTTCTTTTTTAAGTTAAACAGTTTGTCCCATTCGCCATCAATCTTTTTGGATGGAGCAAAAGTATTGGATGTTCCCTCTGCCCCAATCATTTTAGAGAACTCTTCATCAGAGAAACCAAAGGACTTTATGCTGTCCATTTTTGGATGGTATAAAAGGGAAAACCTCTAAGGAGACTCACTACTTAGGGGAGTCAATGGAAACAGAATTGGATCAGTCTCTGTTTTTGATTACATACACATTCACACAGCTGTTGCAAATATATACCTAACTACACTTACACCAAACATCAGATGTTTCAAACAGTTAAGGGAGGGTCCCTGCACAATCAAACAGAACCCCACAGCACAGGGCTGGGAAAAGTATCAAATAAGTCACAAAGTGAGGGGCCCCCCGGGGTAGGATAAGAGGCAGATCTGCGGGGGAAAAAAAAATCAAATTACATAAAGGAGAAAGTAGATCTGCCCCGTATTTGATCAGATATCGGCTCAGTTAGAGTTCAGAATTTTCAATAGTCACCCATTTAGTAGCTCACCAATTAGTCAAGGCCAGATACAGTTTAGACAGAAGCATTTTTATAAAAAATATATCATTTTTATTCTTATTTACTTTATAAATTTGTATATATAGCACAATTATACAAGGTCATTTTTTAGACAATTTTCATGATTGTAGGATAAAAACATATATATATATATATATATATACACAACCCATCAACCTTCCAGCATTCAGACTTCAACAAGTTCATACATCGCAACCAATCATACTCATACAAGACTCATTCATACATTCTACTCAGATAAGATTAGAGACAATTTGCTCTGAGAACATCCTGAATATTCATCTCAGCCATAGGCCGGGGATAGATGGTAAGTGTTCAGGGTAGATGGTTTCAACGCCGACGCACGTTTCGGTGCCAGGCCCAAAGATAGGCCGCACCTTCGTCAGGGCAGGGAAAAGGAAGGAGGGGTTATACTCAACAATAGGATTAATACTTCTGATATCCAGGCACTCTGTAGAGAAAACACATCTTTTAGTATAGTGTTTAGCCCCCATTCCAAACAACATTTTATAGTGATATATTCAGTGCTGATCGCATCATTACTAATCACAGTAAAGGCTCCACAAGTACGAGAGACACTCATTGGTTATCCTCATCCTTTTCTTTTTAAAAAAAAAAAAACATTTTCAGTATATCAATACATAGGGGAACTAGTCCCGTGATGCTTCAATACAGTGGTAATATCCTATATAAGGGGGCATTGGTGAGCTCGAGAAATGGGTGACATACAGGATAGGGCTAATGAACAATTAATTAATAGTAGGCATTCATGAATTCTTCAATACCCATGTAGTGGACCCTCACACAAACGCTAATTCGCCTGTTGTTTTTCTTTTATACAGTAAACATAGCTCATATGAGCGTTCATTCATTCATCTATCTTTTGTGTGTATAATTATACACACTTATGTAATCCATCACATGGTGCCTGGTTTTTTAGGACACTAAGTCTTAAAGCATGTTACTCAACCCATTGGCACATTAAAGGCGCTACCTGGCATTCAGGTGTACATCCGCGTGTCACGTGCCGTTCAAGCATCTTTCTAAGCTCCATGGCATATAACATTTGTTTACATAACGTAATAACGTTACCTGGAATTCAAGTACACCTCAGCGTATAATGTGCTGTTTGGAAAATAATGACTAGTCTTTTTCAATAGATGGCACGTTTTCAACGCCTTCGTGAGGTCCTATACAAAAGTAATAATCATTTCTCAGAGTCATGTTTACCGCAAAAAGAGCCGCTATTCTCTAAGGTTTAACAACTCCCTTCTTACCTAGATAAATGTTTTGGAGGGCGAGAGGCGTGGTATGGAGACAGGTTAGGATCGATGGTATGGACAGGTCAGTACTTGTCAGGTAAAAAAGGAAAAAAGAAAGTGTAAACTGACCTGCCTTTTTTAATGATGTTAGATCCTTTTAAATGTAGTAGGACAAAGAATTAAATTATCCTCTCCTGTATGTATGTATGTATGCATGTATGTATGTATTTATGTATGAGACTGTAATGAGACTCAACTTTGTCTCTGGCATTTACTCGTCCTGAAATGTCATTTCTAACTTAAACAAACCAGGATTTGGAAATTACTGAATGAATGTGACAGTGTGTGTTAGGGACAGGTCAGTATGTGTCAGGTAAAAAAGGAAAAAAAGAAATGTAAACAGTGCTGCCTTTTTTGATAATGTTAGATTGTTTTAAATGTACTAGAAAGAAGAATTAAAAAATTCTCTCATGTATGTATGTGTGTATGTAGTTATGTATGAGATTGTAGTGAGACATAACTCTGTCTCTGGAATTTACTCGTCCTGAAAGGTCATTTGTAACTTACACAAACCAGGACTTGGCAATGACTGAATGAATGTGACAGTGTGTGTTATGGACAGGTTAGTACTTGTGAGATAAAAAGAAATGTAAACTTTGCTGCCTTTTTAAAATAATTTTAGGGCGTTTTAAATGTACTAGGAAGAAGAATTAAAGTATCCTCTCCTGTATGCATGTACGTATGTATGTATGTATGTATTTATGTATGAGACTGAAATGCGACACAACTTTGTCTCTGACATTTACTCGTCCTGAAATGTCATTTGTAACTTAAACAAACGAGGACTTGGTAATGACTGACTGAATGTGACAGTGTGTGTTATGGACAGGTCAGTACTTGTGAGATAAAAAGGAAATGTAAACTGTGCTGCCTTTTTTTATTAATGTTAGATCGTTTAAAATGTACTAGGAAGAAGAATTAAGGTATCCTCTCCTGTATGTATGTATGAATGTATTTATGGATGAGACTTTAATGCGACACAACTTTGTCTCCTGCATTTACTCGTCTTGAAATGTTATTTGTAACTTAAACAAACCAGGACTTGGTCATGACTGAATGAATGTGACAGTGTGTGTTATGGACAGGTCAGTACTTATGAGGTAAAAAGCAAATGTAAACTGTGCTGCCTTCTTTAATAATGTTAGATCGTTTTAAATGTACTAGAAAGTAGAATTAAAACATTCTCATGTATGTATGTGTGTATGTTGTTATGTATGTGATTGTAGTGAGACATAACTTTGTCTCTGGCATTTACTCGTCCTGAAATGTCATTTGTAACTTACACAAACCAGGACTTGGCAATGACTGAATGAATGTGACAGTGTGTGTTATGGACAGGTCAGTACTTGTGAGATAAAAAGACATGTAAACTGTGCTGCCTTTTTAAAATAATTTTAGGGCATTTTAAATGTACTAGGAAGAAGAATTAATGTATCCTCTCCTGTATGTATGTACGTACGTATGTATGTATGTATGTATGTATGTATGTATGTATGTATTTATGTATGAGATTGAAATGCGACACAACTTTGTCTCTGACATTTACTCTTCTGAAATGTCATTTATAACTTAAACAAACCAGGACTTGGTAATGACTGACTGAATGTGACAGTGTGTGTTATGGACAGGTCAGTACTTGTGAGATAAAAAGGAAATGTAAACTGTGCTGCCTTTTTTTATTAATGTTAGATCGTTTAAAATGTACTAGGAAAAAGAATTAAAGTATCCTCTCCTGTATGTATGTATGAATGTATTTATGCATGAGACTTTAATGCGACCCAACTTTGTCTCTGGCATTTCCTCGTCCTGAAATGTCATTTGTAACTTAAACAAACCAGGACTTGGTAATGACTGAATGAATGTGACAGTGTGTGTTATGGACAGGTCAGTACTTATGAGGTAAAAAAGAAATGTAAACTGTGCTGCCTTCTTTAATAATGTTAGATCATTTTAAATGTACTACGAAGAAGAATTAAGGTATCATCTCCTGTATGTATGTATGTGTGTATTTATGTTTGAGACTGTAATGAGACATAACTTTGTCTCTGGCATTTACTCGTCCTGAAATGTCATTTGTAACTTAAACAAACTAGGACTTGGTAATGACTGAATGAATGTGACAGTGTGTGTTATGGACAGGTCAGTACTTGTCAGGTGAAAAATGTAAAAAAGAAATGTAAACTGTGCTGCCTTTTTAAAGAATGTTAGATCATTTTAAATGTACTAGGAAGAAAATCAAAGTATCCTCTAATGTATGATTGTATGTATTTATGTATGAGACTTTAATGAGACACAACTTTGTCTCTGGCATTTACTCATCCTGTAATGTCATTAGTAACTTAAACAAACCAGGACTTGGTAATGACTGAATGAATGTTACAGTGTGTGTTATGGACAGGTCAGTACTTGTGAGATAAAAATGGAAATGTAAACTGTGCTGCCTTTTTTAATAATGTTAGATCGTTTTGAATGTACTAGGAAGAATAATTGAAGTATCCTCTCCTGTATGTATGTATGTATGTATGTATGTATGTATGTATTTATGTATGAGACTGTAATGCGACACAACTTTGTCTCTGGCATTTACTCATTCTGAATTGTCATTTGTAACTTAAACAAACCAGGACTTGGTAATGACTGACTGAATGTGACAGCGTGTGTTATGGACAGGTCAGTATTTGCGAGATAAAAAAGAAATGTAAACTGTGCTGCCTTTTTTAATAATGTTAGATCTTTTTAAATGTACTAGGAAGAAGAATTAAAGTATACTCTCATGTATGTATTTATGTATGTATGTATGTATGCATTTATGTATGAGACTGTAATGAGACACAACTTTGTCTCTGGCATTTACTCGTCTTGAAATGTCATTTGTAACTTAAAAAAAAAGGACTTTGTAATGACTGAATAAATGTGACAGTATGTGTTATGGATAGGACAGTACTTTTCAGGTAAAAAAGGTAAAAAGGAAATGTAAACTGTGCCTCAGAGCTTTCACACCCACTTTTCCTAAGCCCCGGGGGTTGCCTAAATGCCCAACACCTATTTGTTTGAAGTCCTGGGGGGTGGCGGTCCCTGGGGTTGCGGGCCCCGTGAGCCCCCCGCATACATTAAAATTGAGCCCTGGGCTGTGGCGGTCCCTGGGGCTAGGGAGGCCTCAATGCCCCCCTTTTAATATTTTAAAGCTCCAGGGGGTGTCGGTTCCCAGTGCTGGGGAGCCTGAGAGCCCCCCCACCAATTTAGCAGAAGCCCCAGTGGGTGGCAGACCCTGGGGCAGCAGGGGGCCCGTGAGCCCCCCGCATATATTAACTTGGAACCCCGGGGGTGGCAGTCCCCCACCCATTTTGAAGAACCCCGTGGGGTGGCGGTCCCTCTCCTGTATGTATGCATGCAGCACTTCCTTTTTTTACTACACTTATGCATTGACCATACATCAGAAATAAATTTTTACTGGCATTTATGTACTACACATACATTCATCTCAAGTTTCACACACTAGCATACTAGTTTAGATCTTTCTTTAATTAGAGTAGTTAGTTTTGCAAAAAAAAAATTCTTTTTGTTGTTCTGTTGCCTTAGATTCTGTTATCTGATGTCTACCTTAGTGAGTGTAATTACCTCTACTTCTTACACTACCATTGTAGAATAACTTATAGATGCTGTATTAGTTGTTGCCCTTGAAAGAGGTGTAGGAATTACATTTAGGTTTCTACACCTCAGCCAAATAGTTGTTTGATTTCAAACAGCAAATTAAGTATGAATGTTAGAGGAAGTATGGCCCACCTCTAAATGGCTTATGCTAGGCGTGTTAGCTGAAGGGAGTGTTTGTAGAATGGAGTGATTAAAAGGAAGTAATTTTGAATGGAAAATCCTACCAAAATGTATAACTTCTTAACATGTCTAGTTCTGGCTGTTGACTTATGTCAGATTCTACAAACAGGGTCAATATCTAGGGCATTATCAGTGTCAGCATCTATTCTTGGAATGTTAAATATTGATTCACATGTGCCCTCCTGCTTCCCCCACCAACACCTCTGATTGTTTCATGTTATTATTTATTTTACATACGCATTGACAACTCGATATTACACTTCATCACTCCATTATCAACCTCATGTGTGAATAGAATGTTACAATGGAGTCGATGCCCAAGCACACTAATTAAAAAAAGAGGAGTGACCTTACTCCCAACCTGAAAGACTTCTTCAAAGAAATACTACTTATGATAATCTGGACACAACACTAGATGGCAGGAGTTTGCAGAGCATGGAAATCTACAGCTGGCATGCGAACACATCTTTACCAAGGAAAGAAGTTTTCATTAATATATACATTTGGTACATTTGTAATCTGAATGAGGTAACCAGGATGTTGCATTTGTTTCTATGCATTCAATGTGTACCCTTTGGCAGCATACTTGACATAGTGCCTGTTGGGAAGAAAATGAAAATTGATTTGTTATTCTGCTCGATTGTACACAGGCCAATAGTTTTTTGTTTTGCTAACTTACATTTATTTACATGCTAAACATAGTGCACTATACCCATTCAGTGGCAAAGTGGTAATGAATCCATTACTAGGAAAAGTGTGTAGCCAGTGAACCAACATGGCGTATGCAACTCAGAAAAGACCCTTCCAAATCCATTAGTTATACTGAGATCCACCCTGCATCAGACCCATCCGCACAAGTGTGAATTCGAGATTATCTGCCACCAAAAACCCCTCAAGTACTTATATCCATTATTTTTTAACTTCGTCGGCTAGTCAAATTGAAGGTATTTATCTTAACGTTATCCATAAAAATGTGTAAATATTTTTGGTTGCATACAGCACAGAAAGTTTCAACAGTCTATAAATGTAAAAAAGATGTACATTAGCGCATCATAACAGCAATGGTAAAAACTGTTAAATTAATTTGCAATATTTATACATGTTTCCAGGGGTTTACCTATCAAGTACATAGGGCAATCTCAACTGTTCAAAACTATTTGTAATGGCAGGACAACAAACATAATTTTAAATTCACAAAGATAATTGAAATATCTTACTATACTATGTAAAAAATGTAAGCTGTGCCTTTTTATAAAAAAAATGTAAAGACAAAACAAATTACCAAGTAATCCAAAGTTTATGACACCACTAGGGTATTATACATTTTCTATCATGAAATGTTAAAGTCAAACCTGATGACTCCATTAGGTACATTGCAATTTTCATTCTATACTTCTCCAGAAATCTTTCATTTATTAAAATCTCGGCAACTGGCTGCTGACGTATGTAACATTCTGCAAACGGAAAACAGAGTTAAAAATGTGTATGTTGTACAAATGTCCAAGCTTAATTTTAATGTACATAAAAACAATTGCTCTCAATAGGATTGGGGTTGAAAAGCAATCATCAGAGGTTTCAGACCAACAGCGTTAAGACCATGCTAGAGGTCAGACAAAATCATATCCGAATACCAATATACTTTCGACGGGCACTATGGACGCGTTTGGTAGGTGTTCAGTAGTGTCATCCCTAAAAGCCCTCTTTCCTATTTACAATTATTCTAACGAAAAAATCTATTAGCATAAAGTAACATAAAGTAATGTATCTTCAACACATTAAGTTTTAATGTAATGTAATGTAATGTATGTATACTTGTAAAGCGCACTATCACCTGACAGGCATCTTGGCGCTGTGGAACCCGTCCTGGCTTTCCCTGTGAGATGCTCCCTACTGGACAACCCCAAGGTGAAACCAGGCATCCCAGCGCTTTAGGGCCGTTGTAGAGATTAAGCAAGCTATTGCCCAGAGTTGCAGAGTGGGGACCCATGATTAGAGTAGGCACCGATGCAAGAATTATCGAGTCCGTGGACATTGAGCCCAAGACCCTGCCGCGTCGGGAATTGAACCCTGGTCCCGGCCAGACCTCTACATCAGGGTCTGCCGCTCTAACCATTGAGCCACACTTTAAAAAACCCATAATGGAATTATCATAGCCAGCATGCAAAAAACACCACAACTGCAGCTGTCCTTTTGCTTTTGCTTAAATTCTATCACTAACTGCCATTGGTCATATTCGGGACGCTTCAATATCTGTGGGAAAATACTTTAGAGTCATACGAATGGTTATGGTAAATATTTCGCTTTGATTCATTTCATAAAAAGAAATCATACTTACATTTTTATGTTTTTGCAATATAAGAAGTAATAAAGAGATATTGGAAAGTTTCATAGGAAAAGGTTACCTCCAATTTAGTAAAAAGTCTTGGTAGGTTTGAATTTTGCTACTCAGTGAATCATAAACTATTTTTGTCTTTGTTGAAGGTTTCAAAATCTGGAAAAAACATGTTAAAGAAATAAGTTTTAATATGAAGAGTTTACATTTTATGGTAGAGATGTCTGCTCTTGATACATTTCAAAACAAATTTATTTTAAAAAACGACCATTGCATTTATTTTAAAATATTTATTTAAAAAATATTTAGTCACTTTAAACTATTACAACCACTCATATTTTTCAACAAAAACAATAATACCTTTAAAAAATGACTGATAAATGTAGAAAAACTTGCACTTACCAAAGGTATCCAATGACAGCCAGTATTTGTCGGACAAAGAACAGTGTCTATTTTCTAAAAAGGTACCTGTAGAGTTAAAAATGCAATCATGAATAACTTTACATTACATCCAAAATCCATACATTTATACTTACATCAACTCCAAAATGTGAATGTCAATTCAATCTATATGCCAAATAAACAAACTTCCCTTGAAAAACATCTTACACTTGTCATACTCTTCAAAACATTACTCTAAGTCGACTTTACTCACAAACATTAATTCAAAGAATCAGTAACATTGAATATCCCTTTGCAACAGTAACAGTGAAAAGTCAAATAAGAGATATGATTATTTACTCGGAAAGCAGAAAAACGATATTTGTCCAGGAATATACAGGACAACACTGTTGCTGAGATTGCTAAACACTAAGGTTAAAATAAAAGGTTTTCAGTACACAGATAAAGAATTATTATTTAAGGCTAGGTAACTGTGTTATTGATGAAAAGATACGTACATTTGGTCTTGGCATACATATTTTTGTTAGGTAGGCATTGACTACCTGTAAAAATATATGAAAATACATGAGCATCAACAGAGGATCCACCATGTACATCCTACGGCATTAGCCATACTAAACACAATTTAGATGTTGTAGAAACTAACCTCATCAACTATCCATTGGTCCGTTTTTAGTGGACAAAAAGAACTATCATATAACTTTAAGCTCAACACTATTGCTTCCAAGCGTCCTTGCACTGGTTTCTTCCATACATCCAAAACTTTTTTCATGAATTTAGATGGAAGAGTTGCTGGAGGTGGAGGACATGCTATAGATGGGAGAGGTACTGGAGAGGGAAGAGGTGTTGGAGAGGGAAGAGGTCCTGGAGAGGGAAGAGGTCCTGGAGATGGAACAGATGCTGGAGAATTAGGACTGGTCATGCTTCCTGCAAAATAATTTTGGAAAGTTTAGAAAATTGACCTTTTTTTTTAAATAAAAACAAAGTACTCAAACAACCTACCACAAACCTTACAGTAAGAATGGAACATTTTATGCAAGTGTCACACATGTTTACTTCATTTAGTAGAAATGTAAAAAAAATTGTGGAAAGTTAATGAAGCAAAATGTAACAAACTTAAAACAGTTTGATTGGTTTTAATTTTGAGCAAATCTGGAGGACTGGTTGTTCCTTCTGGCAAACATCACACTCTTGATCTAGAAATTCATAAATATACATAAAGGAAAATTGAAAAACATGTGTTCAAATAAAAAAATTCAAAACAGCATTTTCATTTTGTATCTCAAGTGCAGGCGGAAAACATGTAAAGAGCATTTAAATGAGAAATATATGGGTTTTAGAAACAAAGGCCTATAAGACTATCACAATAGAGATTTACATCAAAAAAATATTTATAGAAGCAGGAAAAATTATAACTCACCCATTGTTTAATTTCAATTGACATATTTGGCCAATAAAAACGGGTGGAAATGCTTTTTTCCGTTTTGTTGAAACCATAAAGCCCGCCAATAAGAGACAAATGGAATTCAGAAAATACTTTTTGGGCTGCTTCAGCACCAATCACAACTTTAGTGTTCTTTTCTTTAGCAGTGTAGAACAAGCTACCCTCTGTTGAAAAAAGAGAAAAGAAAAATGTTACAATAACTATGCATGTCAAAAAGAATTACATGACATGAGACCATGCCTTTTCTCAACCAGCCTTAAAACATTGCAATGAAAATACATGAGTTAAAAAATTATAGTACCGTCAATGGTAAATTTTTTAGACAATCTACGCAATCCATGCTTCTGGACTTTAGTGAAACCTTCAGGATACACATTATGTCTCACATAGTCAAAAAGCTCTTGGTACTTAGTGCCATCCATTTCTATTTAAAATAAGAATAAACATAAAAACAAGGTTAAGAGAATATCATCACATGCTCACAGTACATTACAATGCCATAAATAACTAAATATGTGAGTGAATACACCAATAATATAACAACTGCCCCCTCACCTCTGACCCCTCTCTCTGCTCACAAACTTTAAACAAGGGACGGCCATATGGTGCAGCACTTCACAATCATGTTGCCTCACATTCAGGACCGGGGAGAATGTGATTGCTGTAAATGCCCGGAAACAGAGGCCACAAGGAAGCCCCAAAAGGAAGGCCACTTTGAAGAAGATGCCAAGTTGTAACTTAGTGAAAACAGGCAGCTTCAGCACTGAGGCCTGTGCGTGGGATGGTCACATGGTGCAGTGCTTCACAATCAGACTAGGAGAGATGAAGTGCCATACGGAGATTAACTGATTGGCAAACACACTGAGGGTGGGCTCTGTTTGTAAAATGGTCCGCTCTAGGCACTGTGGTTATCTCAAGTTGGTGGTACCAGAAACTACTGATTATCTTGTCAATTCTATGTCAGGGATTACCGCAGCACTCTCTGCCTTGGATAAAAGCTGCCCTACAAATGGGAAGCACAAAACCTTGTTGACTCTGGTGCATCACTTCCCAATGAGTCACAGGGAACAGAAGCACCGCCTCTTACCCCTCTCGTAGAACTTTCGAACATTCAACTGGTTACCGAGCTTTAATTCCTAGGAAAGATGTCTCTACAGAAATACTAGACCACCTTTCCAACTTTAAAATATGAAACACCTTTCAAGCTACCTTTCTTCCTAACCGTCCGTGAGCCTTTGGACACACGGACGGTTGTGCTGCCCGGCGTTCGGTGACTACGATCCTTTGTGGCTTGGTGATTTATGGCTTAGAAGCACATTAGGAACTCCCTTGATTTGGCTCAGGGTGATTTATTTTCCCCGGCTTGTGGAAGAATACATACACTCGGACCGTATTTGTTGAGACACAGATATTTTAATCGAGAGGAGGGCCCTACTTGTACACACCTGACGAGGAGGCTTGCCTTTTTTCCCCAGGACTGTGTCCTTTTGGGGGGACCACAGTATTCTTGAAAGTACCCCTGTACTGATGAAGCCATAAGAAACTATTGGTGGAAACGCGACCGCGACTGCGTCAACACCTTTTTAAGGAGTCCAATTATACTGTATATTGTTTGAATGATGTTAGGCGCCTTGATTAATCATTATTTTTGCTTGTGGTTATAAGGAGTAACAACTTAGGCGCTATAAGGACTTCCTTGATTGTGATACTCCACTCAAATTGAGAAGTGGGTATTGACAGAAAATTGATTTCTTTTTCTTTTTTCTCTTTGTTTAGGGTACATTGTTGTATATATAATGTATGTATTGCATTTGTAGGTCTTTGTCCATTGTGTATATTTTGATCCACCTTGTCTTGTGATCCGTATATATGTCCTTCTTAAATTGTACCATTTAATGATGATAAAAATAACTGTATAAAACAGGATAATTAAACGTATCTTGTTGTGAAGAAACCCATGTTTTATTGATTCCTCAGTACCATTTTTTCTACTTTTTTCATCCTTGTGATGCTCCTTGCCCAGGTATGGGAGGGTAATTTGGGCAGAACCCCTGTATATTGTTGTAGTATTTCTTCCTAAATTCAGCACAGAACATAGCCCCTTCAAATACTCAATGACGTTCCATATATTTAAGATGAAGGCAGCACTGGTTATCTTCAAATTCGAAACCAAGTCAAGTTATAAAAGCAGGAAACCGTGCTAAAATACACTGCTTCGAGAACGGCCACATGGAGCTTGGCAAATTAAAGAAACGTGGCAGGATTAAGTGATTTGCACAGAAACAAAGGATAGGAAATAAAGTTAAACGTTATTAACAAACATGGAGCGCATTGTAAAATACAACATTGGCCAATCAATTACATTTGCAGTGCATGGTGAGGAAGCAGCACGTGGCACACTACTTAAATAATGAAAGGCGGCAGGATTAACTGATTTGCCCAGAAACAGGGGCTACCAAGGCAAGTTATTCGACATACAAAAGGTGGAAACCATGGTAAAATACAGCATTACCGAAAACATTACTTTTGCAATGCATGGGACACGTGATGCACTACTTACATGAGAAAACTACATCGCATTAACTTATACAGCCCGTGGCACACAACTGCGGGAACTGCCACGTGGCGGTTGAAAAATTAAAGAAACGCAGCAGGATTAAGTGATTTGCACAGAAATAAAGGATAGCAAATCAAGTTTAACGGTATTAAAAAACATGGAGAGCTTGCTAAAATACAACATTAGCCAATCGATTGCATTTGCAATGCATGGGGAGGAAGCAGCACGTGGCGCACTACTTAAATAATGAACGGCAGCAGGATTAAGTTATTTGCCCAGAAACAGCGGCTACCAAGGCAAGTTATTCGACATACAAAAACTGGAAACCATGTTAAACTACAGAATTACAGAAAACATTACTTTTGCAAAGCATGGGGCACGTGACGCACTACTTACGCGAGGAAAACTACATTGCATTAACTTAAACAGCACGTGGCACACAACTGCGGGAACTGCCACGTGGCGGTTGAAAAATTAAAGAAACGCAGCAGGATTAAGTGATTTGCACAGAACAAAGGATAGCAAATAAAGTTTAATGTTATTAAAAAAAACATGGAGAGCGTGCTAAAATACAACATTAGTCAATCTATTACATTTGCAGTGCATGGGGAGGAAGCAGCATGTGGCGCACTATTAAATAATGAAAGGTGGCATGATTAAGTGATTTGCCCAGAAACAGCGGCTACCAAGGCAAGTTCTTCGACATATAAGAGCTGGAAACCGTGCTAAAATACAGTAATGCCGAAAAGATTACTTTTGCAATGCATGGGGCATGTGACGCACTACTTACACAAGAAAAACTAGATTGCATTAATTTAAACAGCACGTGGCACAGTGCTGCAGGAACGGACACGTGGCGCTTGGCAAATTAAAGAAATGCAGCAGGATTAAGGGATTTGCACAGAAAAAAAGGTTAGGAAGTCAAGTTTAACAATATAAAAAAGCAGGAAAGCGTGCTTAAAAACAGCATTGCCAAATCGAACATACATTTGCATTGACGCTGTACTTAAAGATTGGCCAGATTAATTAACTGAATTACCCTTAAAAAAGTGCTCACCTACGAAGAAGTGGATATGAACACTGTCATTGGCTGTGACTGCTGAATAGGAAAAGTTTGAGTTCAGCGACGCTATGCAAGGAGTGAACACTAGCGGCAGGGCTGTGACTGTGGAATAGGAAAATTTTGAGAAGGTTGGAAGGTTATAAATGCTTTGCACAACGATGATTGGTTGAGAATGATGTCACTGGGTGTGAGAGCTGTGTTTGGGCATGTTGAAATTGAGCATGAGCAAATGCAATGAAATACGTTACGGGTACACGGCTAGATGGTGGGGCGTATTGTGAGCATGCACAACATTAACACGCATCTGCTACCACAAACGCGCATGCGCAAAGTGAAGGCAATGCCTAGGGGGTACACACACACACAGATGGGGTTCGGATATTGGGTACCTACCTGTTGTATCTATCTGTGGACCCCTATCTATCTGTTTACCCCCCTATGTCACGAGGAAGCTGATATAGACAAGTTCTGTCTGTCTGCTGCTGTTCCCCTATCTGTTTCTGCTCTCCTTACACGTGCCTGCGCTGTCTCAGTGCACCTTACAGTGAAGTAATGTGGCATGTGTGAAGAGTCACAAATAGTTTATCAAGCTTACTGGATGTACTATGAATTCCGATTTACTCACCTGTTATCAGGAGAGACCTCAGTGCAGCATCTTTGATCCCAGTACTGACCCTGAAAAGTAATTCTAACCACACTTACCAGTACTTAAATTTCCTTCCATAGGCTAACATTGACTGGTTTCACTTGGAAGTTCTTCTAAGTGTGGAATTCTATAACTTTAAAATATTCACCTAAAATCAGTCGAACAATGAATTCCGATTTACTCACCTGTTATCAGGAAATACCTCAGTGCTGCATCTTTGAGCCCAGTACTGATCCTGAAAATTAATTCTAACCATACATGCCAGTAACTTGTATATCCTTCCATAGGAATCCATTGTCTGGTTTTCACCAGAAAAGTTTCAGCCGCGTCCTTGCAAGGTCTCGTCTGAGACTGAAACATTGGTGGTTTGTTTTCATGCTAGTAAGCATGCTTGAAATTTGATAAATGAATCAGAGCACAAGCTTTGGATTTACGAAAGTTGCAGTGCGACCTAATTATTTCCTTCGGGGAAGAGAGCGTAAATAACTAGCAACCTGGCTTGATTGCAAGGCACTGCACCGTCCATAGAGCGCCGTGTCAGCGAAAGGAGCCAAATGTTTGGGAATATATACACATATATATATATGTGTGTGTGTGGGTGGTAGATTTCTGAGCAAGTTAGACCATTCTGAAGTGGCATGGAATTCCTGATGTGAAAACGTTGGTGTGTAAACACTTAGGATGTGGGTTGTGACCAGGGATTAGTTGGTGGGGTACAGAATAATATTGAAATTAGAATTAAATGAGGGTCCATGCTTGTCTTCTTTATTTCTATCCAGGCACAATAGAAAACTTGTGGGGGCTTATTACAAGCACCTTGCTCCACCGGTGCATCACTTTTTGCGACACACCAGCAGCGCATTTGATGGAGCAAGTATTCGCCCGTAATACGACTTGCTTGTATTCAGTCCTCTCGACATAACGTTAATACACTAATCAACATGTTTGTCCTATTAATATTGCATTACATGACATCTAAGTGAAGCTTGCATATGTGCTTTTACTAACGATAATCCGCTTGCATTAATATTGCCGCTGCTACGCTGGATTTCTTACTGCGCATGCGTCTGTCACACTCATGTGACATGACGTACTCTCTGCTTTTGGAGGGAATCTTTTGCTGCTGCGCACTAGAACTAAGATGGCTGCTCCATGTCCTCAAATGCAAGAAGCTTGCACTGCTGCTTTTTCTAAGCTGTTCGTTCTGCCTAACTCTAACGCAATAGTTAAATATAAAATAATGGTAATAGAGTAGAGATAAGTGGTATACAGTACCTTTATTTATTCTGTGTTCTAAAACTGTTTCTTTTCTATTTTTTCATGTAACGATAGTCTTGGGCCTGGGAGGTGTTATTACTCCATCTTGAAAACCCACAGCGCATGTCAAACTCCAGAATGAACTGAAGTCATTTGACATTGAAGCCATGCCAAGCTTACAGCACACTAGAAGATGCGCCTGGGAATCTAACCTGCTGACCCCAAGCAGAAGAAAAAATTGTTAACATTGTATTTCTATAAGAACATCCATTGTTGGGTGGAATAAAGATGCATGGGAAAATTAAATTTGATGGGCGGGAACGTTAATAGAATATTCAGAAGTAAAAGTTTCTTTTTAATATGATGTAATGATCTCTCCCCGTCTATTGTCCAATCAAAATTGGGGATCCTTACACTTGCAACACTGGGGATGGGGTGGTACACTGACCTGGAAAATAGTATAACTAGGGTAGGCTTAGCAAGTTAATTTGTCCGAATTGTCCAAATAGCTGACCTGTCACTGACCCAACGCACTCAATAGGTGATCGCGAGCAGAGGTGCTGGCAGAGCCCTCTGTCAGGAGGTTTGAAACACAGATCGGGGTTTGAGAGCTGAAGTGCTGGCAAAGCACTTTGTCGAAGAAATCTATAACTCTTACTGGATTCTGGCTGTTAGCTGCAGAGAGGGAGTAACGCAGGCGTTGCAACTTTAATTGAGGGTGCTGGTCTTATCCCTTCGTGTACCTGTCCTGATCCAATTTGGCTTTACCTGTCCTGATTCTGATCTACGCCTGCTTGCCTTTATGGTGCCTGCACTTTCGGGGTTCTGTCATTTAAACTGACCCGTGGCCAGGGTTAGTCTTCACACCATTCTAGGTAAATATTCAATGTGGGTGTGTCATTGTACTCTTTCCTTATCTCTTCCCACACTGATGTCAAATGAGTAAAGACTGCTTTATAAAAACTCTGCATATTTTCATTCTAATCGTTATTTTCTTAATTGAGAATTTTCTATTATTCAACGCTTGGATTATGACATTTTAAAGATTTTAGATAAAGAGTGTAAACCTTTCCAGAGTTGTGGGTATTTTATGTGTGCAAATGTTATTACTCTACCTAATATTCTAACTCCTTTGATCCCTTAGGACTTTAGGTACAGATGAAGGAGATTGGAAAGTCAAAGATGTAGGTCCTAAATGAAATTTATAAATCACTGATTAGAGTAAGTGCACGGGTTACCTCATTAAATCTCATCAAATGTTGTTTATGGGCCCAGGTGAGTATGGTAATCTAAGTCGGGTGACCTGCGCGGTCATCACATTCTACTGCCATTTATTTACAAGGACACATAAAGCCGCCCTGCGTGGCTTTTAATCTCCTTGTAGATACGACTCCTTTTCATGCAGCACTCTGCGTGAAAGGGGCGTTCCATGGGTGCTGCTATGGGTATTCATATGCAACACTCATGGTTTCTGCCACATTCCCAGATTTACATCCTTTCGTAATCCTGGGAATGCAACGTGCAACCAGGAGAAATGTTTTCATTTCTACTTTTTTCCTCTTTCTATGTGTGCTGTATTCTGTAGCCCACGGAGAAAGAGGAAATTGCCTCTTGTGATTGTTTTTGTGCTGGAAGGTGTCACTTCCTGAACAAACTCAATCTCCCCTAAAACGCAGAAACCCTTACACTATGGTGCAAGGCTGCCTGCATCGGCGCATGGCAGCATATTGTGCACCAGCGCAGGGAAGAGCAAAGTAGATATGACCCATCCATTTGCTTCCCAAGTAACGCAGTGCTGCTTAACTTTGTTGTAAATAAGGCCAGTGGTCCTTAGATGCTGTGATGAGTGCTGCATATCTGGGTCCTGCCCCTTACCAGGTCCTACCAGGTCCAAACGGTATTCGTTCTTCCCCTTCTCATTCTTTAGTGGAGGAGATCTGGGTGATGTAGGGCTTGAAGTCTGGCCTTGTCAGAGCGGGTTAAGAGCAGGTAAAAGCCTGGATTCTGATTGTCTCTTGCAATTATGGGTCACAATTTTAGCAGCTGCAGGGTTGTCTACAGAATGAGAAATAACCACAGACATCTATTATTATGCGCACATTTCTGTCTGCTTTTTCTCCAATTTTACCTCCTGATAAATGAGTCATCTTTTTACGATCGAATGTTGGAGGGCAGAGTCTTGGAGGTGCAAGTTTGCTCATTGAAACCATTATCCCGTTTCAGATGCAGACTTCAACTTGTATTTGGATATTGTATGTGCTATGATTTTTAGAATTTTTTCAGTCACTTCCTATACAGGGAAAATCCCGTGGTACTTGAGTTTCACTTCGCGTTTGAGGTTCCTTGTTTCTTGTTTTTGTACCATAAGTGACGTCATTTTCAGCGAACAGTTAAGCAATAATTCCTAATGGTTAAATTATTTAACATCATTCTCTTCTTGTATACGACGAAAGAGTTACAATCTGTATCGCTCAGAGATTTTTCATCCAATGGTTGTAAATATTTTCCATTGCATAGTATCATCACATTTATTTCTTAAATGCTTTTCATAAACGTGGAGCCAAATACAATCGTTCCAAACACGCAATGTTTTCATTTGACATGCATAAGGATCTATCCATTGCTTTGATGCTAATCCAATTTAAAAAGAAACATGAAATTTGCATTTTAATAATGCATCTGTACTGTAACATGTCAAATATGTCTGCCGTTTCAAATACTTGACACCTTAAAGATGGCAATTTTGCCTTTCATTATGAAAACTTTCTCCTTATTCTTGCGTTTTTACTTCATGCTGTGATGTATCTTGTTGATTTTTTTAGTTTTTTCTGTTTAAACCAAAATGTAAGTATCTTTACATATACATTTCCGTAACAAATTGCACAGTAAAACATTGCAAGCAAAAAGCATCTATTTATACGATGGCTGTAAAAATAATAGTGTCAGAGGTCAAATAAAACATAGCAGCAGCCTTATTTAATGAGCTGCAAACCTTCCTTTTTCCTTACACATGGAGGGTTGAAGCATGCAAGCTGTGATTACTAGAATATAATCGTTGCCAGAGATGTGCCAAATTCACAGTTTGGTGAAATTCCCAAGTTTGGCCACTTCATGCAACTTCATCTGTGGGCGATATTGTCTTCAGGAGAATCTTCGGTGGAGAATCCTGTCAAGGTTTTTGGTGCAGGATCATCAACTTGGTGTCAGATTTTTATTTGGTTTTATTAAACTTTCACAGCTTTGTGAATTTCCCAAAATTGATGAAAGTGCACTCGACAGACTTCACAGACACTTACAGCTGATTTACCAGCTTGGCTCTTATTTTTTGGTTCACTTATTTACTATGGTATTTAGTTGCATTCCAAGAAACAGTCTTCTGCCATAGAACTTCACAGTTGGATTGCCAACTGCGCAGCCAAGATTACACCTCTCTGCAACTCTGACATACAGCGCCCCTTGAAGGCCACCTGGTTCACCACTGACCTCCAAGAATCCAAACGCACCTGCAGATGTCTCGAGAAGCTAAAACCACAGCAGATCAAACCACCTACAAAACCACCAAGACAGAACACCACCAACTCATCAGATCCACCAAAAGGACCTTCATTCAGAACAAAATCCTCGCCAACTACGGAGTACTCCAAGGATCATTGCTCAGCCCCACACTCTACAACATCCACATGGCCCCCCCTTGCCCCCATCGTCAGATAGCATGGACTCAGCATAGGATCCGACGCCGACAACACCCAGCTCATCCTCTCCCTCACTAAGGACCCCCACACCACCAGACTCAGTTTCCAGGAAGGAAGGACAGACCTCGCATCCTGGATGAGCAGCAGCTGCCTGAGGCTTAACTCAGATAAGACAGAAGTCCTCATGCTTGGACCCAACACCTGGTGGCCCATCACCCTTGGCATCCCCCCACTCCCAAGGACCACACCCGAAACCTCAGCATCATACTTGATTACTCCCTCATTATGACCTGACTTATCAACACCGTTGCCTCCACCTTCTTCAACACCCTCTACATCCTTTACAAGACCTTCAAATCGATCCCCCCCGAATCCTGAAAGACTGTCACCCACGCACTCATAACAAGCAGACTGGGTTACGGAAACGCACTTTACAACAGAATCAACAAATCCCTCCTCCACATGCTCCAGACCATACAGAACACCACAAGCAGACTTGTTCGCGGCATCCCACAACATTAACACATCACCCAAAACATACGAGACCTTCACTGGCTCCCCATCAATAAGAGAGTAACCTTCAAGCTACTCACCCACGCCTACAAATCCCTCCACATCACAGGAGCCTAATACCTCAACAAAAGAGTCTTCTTCCGCATACCCAAGAGAAACCTCCTGTCTGCTGAACTCAACCCTCGACGAAACCTCACGTATCCACAGAGCCAGAGCAGGTGGAAGAGCTTTCTCCCACATGGTAGCAAAGGCCTGGAACGAGCTCCTAATCAACATCAGACATTCCCCCTCTCTGAACATCTTCAGGAAGAGCCTAAAGACCTGGCTCTTCAGCTGACTTGGATCTGCACCCCCGTACCTTGAGACTCTAAAGGGTAAGTAGTGCGCTTCATAATTCCCTGATAGATTGATTGGTTGACTGGCTCAAAAAGTTAAATTGTAGATGTTAGGAGACAATGATCTGTTAGTTTTTGGCCTCTGTGTGTCTTAGCAAATGTGGCATATTCAGGACCCTCGGCATGGGGGATGGGGCATTGTTTTGCTAATCACAGTCTAGAGTCTGAAGTCTTCCGAGAAGAATACTGAACATGATTCTTGAAGATTTTTTGCCAAAATTAGTGCGACCTAGATAAACAATAGTTTGGATTTGCCAGAGCACTTCATAAATCATGAATCAAAGAGCCTGTACTTGCACACATTTCATAGATAATTTTCAACCTCGGACCAAGAGAGGGTGAAAATTGCATCAGATACATATCTTTACTAAAAGGCATAGAGTTTTCTCCACAAAAGTGGTGGTGTCACCCACAGGAGGAGCATCTTTGTGATAAATATCATAGGAGATGTAATTTTCTTCTGCTAAAAGTCACCATTGAAGAAGTACTCTGAAAGAGGTGCTACATAGTTAGTGTGAGCATGTCTAGTTTTCTCTAACACACCACTGGTATTTGCAA
The DNA here is from genome assembly GCF_964263255.1 of Lissotriton vulgaris. Lineage (NCBI taxonomy): Eukaryota > Metazoa > Chordata > Amphibia > Caudata > Salamandridae > Lissotriton > Lissotriton vulgaris. The sequence continues at coordinate 209,097,337 of NC_141691.1, forward strand.
ACATGTAAGGTGTACAATAGGCTCCTTTACGTGAGTATTTGTCATCCTTTGCATGACAGACTCCCATGGCCGTCACACCATCAGGTAAGGTAGAAGATCAGTTACCCTAGGGAGGGCAGCTCCTCCATCACTATGTTTGGAAACTTAACACTGACTGGGACCAAGAATCCACCGCCAGGCAGGATTTAGCCACTAAGACAACTCTGAATAAGGGGTATGTCACCAGAATCACAGGCGGTAAATTCCCTTGTTTGTCAGAATTTTCATCAACACCATCCTCGGGCCTTAAGCTCAGACTAAGTAATGAGAACAAGGATATTCCCATCAGAGGACCGTTTTGAAATATGCTTTAACACCATCGATGCTAGTGTTATTTTCCTCCTGCGCTGATCATTTAAAATTCCCATTGTTCATGACGAGCTCAGCTCGTCATGAGTGTATGGAGGTGTACACCATGACGAGCTGAGCTCGTCATGAGCGTCGAAGGAGTTAATGTGAAAAAGTTCAAAAGTACTTTTGCCTTCAAAATGAGTAACAACTGGCAGATTTTCTGTAGTCTGGATGTCTACTGGTTTAGTGTCAGATATATAGCTGCTACATTCCTAGATTTTGTTTCAATGGCTGAAGGTTTACTACAGGTTCTTAAAATAAAAAATCTATATGCAAATCGTACTGGTAAGGCAAAGTGGGATTTCAAGGGAAATAATAGAGACGTTTGTGATTGTGAAAGGCGAGGGGAGGAAAACGCCACCCACCTAATACCATTTAGTTCAAGAACTCGAAGTTGGTGAAGGAGGTTGTTATTATCTATACTTGGGCGTTTCGGGATCGAGCGATACAAGGATGCTATGGTCATATCTTGTAGGGCCAAGATTGTGCTTATCTACCATATGGTTGTACCTTCTATATATGAACAGCCTAGTTAAAGACAAGGGGTTCGTTTTATGGGTACCGTACGCTTTGATATCTCATTATTAGAAGCTATTTTTGTGTGATTCTTTGGCACATATATATTGTAATGTGTTCTTTGTTTTATAGTGTGTTAATTACATGTTCTTGTTAATTTTAACTGTTTTAATTGTATTTAAGTTTTCTATGATCTTTTAGTCGACTGAAAAGATTTACGGCTACTACCTTTTTGGTGAAGAATGTGCATTTTGTTGTTAGTTTTCAGTATGGTATGAAGTGCTTTTACACCTTGAGGTTTGAGGAAACCTATGTATCTTTTTTCCCTCATGCATAAAACAATGTTGCACAGGGCTCTATACCGATTGGCCTGTACTGGACGTAGTTCTAGACGAAATGTGGTGACAGATGTGGACATAGTTTACAAATTGTTACATTTAAGATAACTGCTGGTTTAAAGATGAAGGGGCTTAAGTATCACTGGGGCTGCTGGTGCAGTGGCACTGGGTCCGAGAGGTGAAAGGCTCCAAACTGTCATTGCACTAGAGGCCTGATGGACATACTTTCTGGTCGCATCCACTGATCTCAATTTATGACCGGTATTTCAGTGACTCAAAAGGCTGTTTGTGAACCAACTGATGTACAAATAGATCAGTTTACAAGAAAAGGCTTTGGAGTAATTCATAATAAGACCAACCTCATTAATATTCATGAGGTAGATTGCAAATTATGACTCACTTGTAGGCCATGACAGTAATGGTGACTTGCTGAGGTCAGCCGAGCACCATGTCTGTGATTGTCTTTCAATAGAGAAAATGGAAAGGTAACAAGACTGCCTTTAAAAAAAGTTTTCTTTTATCAAAGTTTGTTTAAGAATTGGTAGTGGCCTCCTGGATTACTGCCTAACCACAAACAAAAATATATTTTAGATTCACAAAGGGGTCAGGTACCACGAGGACGACTTCCATTTTTTTAATGCATTACCATCCCTACTCTAGAGTGAGTGATTTTTCAATGTTTTGTGACTGGAATTCAGTCACAGAACATTGATACATCACACCGCAATCCACAATTTGGAAAGAATGCCTACAACCCACCCCTTCCAAACTGTGAATCTTTATTCATTTGCAAAGTCAATTTAGGAGTCTGTAAATGCCTATTGATACCAAATGGAATTAGTACATTTAAAAAAAACATTTACATGGTCACAGAAATCTGAATTGGATCCAAGCCCAGTATTCTGTCGTATAGTCGTATTATTTAGCTCATAAAGAAAATGGCTATTTCTACAAAACTGGCTATAAAGAAGTAAACTGGCTATGCACAACTTGAGTTGGCTTAATAGACGTCTTCCTCAGACATTTGTTCCTCGACTACCTCATTCATGAGAGCTATTGCACAATGAAATTTCAGGCAACATGCCGAGCACTGTATTATGCTGGGTTGGACAGAATTCTGGCGGTGTGCACGTCCAGCCCCACCTCCCCCTTACCGATCCTATTTATGCATCATGTCCTGCATGTAGGGAAAGAAGTGCACTTGGAATTTTTTGTGATGACTCTTAGTAGGGCGATGAGATTTCCTTAATTTGCAGGGCATTCTCTGTTCTTGGTCATATGTCCCAGTAAATGTGAAATTAAATAAATAAACTTATTTTGAGATGGGTACATGTAATCCTGCACTCTCCACGCTGGCTTTTCTTTATCAACACCGTTGCGGCACTCTAATTTTCATGTGGACAGCGGACAGCGGACATAAAAGTAACATGTCACTGTAAGAATTTTTTTCTGGCATTTGCCTAGTAACATGACTGTAAAAACAATTTTTTTGCATCTTTGTTCTTGCGATTTCTCTATTTTATGCAGGAGAATTGTTGACATTTTTGATATCTAGGTATAAAGATGCTGTTAAACAACCTCTCCTTCCATGTGTTTGCCTTAAAACATGAAGGTTGAGGGCCAGGTTCTGATTGGCATATTTTACATGTATGTAAGGTCGCAGTACACTTGTGCAAATGCTGTTTAAGTAGTATGAACGTGAAATACCAAGCGATGGATGAAGCTTGGCATACACCACCCATAAAAATTACTGCAAACAGCCCTGAAACATTGCAGACATTGCTGTGTGGTTGACAAATTAAATCAACCAGTTTTAAAATGTTTTGATTAAGATCTGCCGTTAATATAAGCCTTCGATTAAGACTACATTTGAGACCACAAACCCAGTTGATGTGTTCAAAAGTAAAACACTAAGTTATACTGACTTGCATTTTACTACAAATCACACTATATAGGCCTTTTGTATCTGCACTTTGTCAAGACTCACAGCCAATTTGTTTACTTCTGGCTAGGGACCCTTGACAAATCTAATTCTTGCAACATTTTACTAATAAACCAAAAGCTAATTCATTGGTGATATTAGATTTTAGTACAAGATGATATTGACCAGTGCCTTGTGGTGAGTTAAAACCAGCATGCCCATGTCGAAGTTTTCGAAAGTGACTTAAGTTCTGTTTAACTCCAAATCAGATCATTGGAAGGCGATTGAAATTCATAATATTGTGAATATGCAAATCAGTCTGACCCTGTGCCTCATAGGAGAAGTCCAGCTCGAACTGCCAAGCCATGTCTTCCCTGGACCGAAAACAAGCATCCTGGGACCGGTTTCTGGCTGATCAGCCATCATCAGCCAGGCTATCTTGAATCCAGTGGCAAAGTGAGCAAGGGACCCGCATTGACTGGTGGGGAGTGCTTGCATTGTTCATTGTTCAACACTCAGTCCATCATCTCCTTTGGTTTTGCTTTGCTCGCCCCAAGTTGGCAGGGTGTGCCCAGACGTGGGTCCCTTGCTCACTTTGCCACTGGATTCAAGCTAGCCTGGATGATGACGGTGGATTAGCTGGAAACCGGTCACAGGATGCTTGTTTCTGGTCCAGAGAAGACTTGGCTTGGCAGTTCGGGGTGGACTGTTCCCATGAGGCACCGGGTCAGGCTGATTTGCATATGGCCATGTCTGAACTGGGCTGGCGGGGTGAGCTACAGAATGATGATGGACTAAAACTAGATCAGTTGACTGGTGGTGAGTGCTTGAATTGTTCAACACTCTGCCCATCATCCCCTTTGGTTTTGCTTTGTGTGCCCTAAGTTGGCAGGGTATGCCCAGACGTGGGTCCCTTGCTCACTTTGCCACTGTATTCAAGCTAGCCTGGCTGATGACAGCTGATTAGCCAGAACCCGGTCCAAGGATGCTTGTTTCCGGTCCAGGGAAGACATGGCTTGGCAGTTCGGGCTGGACTGTTCCCATGAGGCACAGGGTCAGACTGATTTGCATATAGCCATGTCTGAACTGGGGTGGCGGAGTGAGCTAAAGAATGATGATGGATTAAACCCAGATCAGTTGACTGGTGGTGAGTGCTTGCATTGTTCAAAACTCCATCCATCATCCCCTTTGGTTTTGCTGTGTTCGTCCTAAGTTGGCAGGGTATGCCCAGACGTGGGTCCTTTGCCCACCTTGCCATTGGATTCAAGCTAGCCTGGTTGATGATGGCTGATTAGCTGGAAACCGGTCACAGGATGCTTGTTTCTGGTTTAGGGAAGACATGACTTGGCAGTTCGGGCTGGACTTTTCCCATGAGGCACAGGGTCAGACTGATTTGCATATGGCCATGTCTGAACTGGGTTGGCGGGGTGAGCTAAAGAATGATGATGGGCTAAACCCAGATCAGTTGACTGGTGGTGAGTGCTTGCATTGTTCAACACTCCGCCCATCATCCCCTTTGGTTTTGCTTTGTGTGCCCTAAGTTGGCAGGGTATGCCGAGATGTGGGTCCCTTGCTCACTTGGCCACTGGATTCAAGCTAGCCTGGCTGATGACAGCTGATTAGCCAGAAACCGGTCCAAGGATGCTTGTTTCCGGTCCAGGGAAGACATGGCTTGGCAGTTCCGGCTGGACTGTTCGAATGAGGCACAGGGTCAGACTGATTTGGATATGGCCATGTCTGAACTGGGGTGGTGGAGTGAGCTAAAGAATGAGGATGCATTAAACCCAGATCAGTTGACTGGTTGTAAGTGCTTGCATTGTTTAACACTCCGTCCATCATCCCCGTTGATTTTTCTTTGTTCGACCTAAGTTGGCAGGGTTTGCCAAGACGTGGTTCCCTTGCTCACTTTGCCACTGGATTCAAGCTAGCCTAGCTGATGACGGCTGATTAGCCAGAAACCGATCCCAGGATGCTTGTTTCCGGTCCAGGGAAGACATGGCTTGGCAGTTCGGGTTGGACTGTTCCCATGAAGCACAGGGTCAGGCTGATTTGCATATGGCCATGTCTGAAGTGGTGTGGCGGAGTGAGCTAAAGAATGATGATGGATTAAACCCAGATCAGTTGACTGGTGGTGAGCGCTTGCATTGTTCAACACTCCATCCATTATCCCCTTTGGTTTTGCTTCGTTCGCCCTAAGTTGGCAGGGTATGCCCAGACGTAGGTCCCTTGCTCACTTAGCCACTGGATTAAAGCTAGCCTGGCTGATGACGGCAGATTAGCTGGAAACCAGTCCCAGGATGCTTGTTTCCGGTCCAGGGAAGACATGGGTTAGCAGTTCGGGTTGGACTGTTCCCATGAGGAACAGGGGCAGACTGATTTGCATATGGCCATGTCTGAACTGGGGTGGCACAGTGAGCTAAAGAATGATGATGGATTAAACCCAGATCAGTTGACTGGTGGTGAGTGCTTGTATTGTTCAACACTCCATCTATCATCCCCTTTGGTTTTGCTTTGTTCGCCCTAAGTTGGCAGGGTATGCCCAGTCGTGGGTCCCTTGCTCACTTTGCTATTGGATTCAAGCTAGCCTGGCTGATGATGGTTGACACCAACACCGACGACACCCTCGCAACCGCCGAGCACCTGCACTTTCAGGTCCACATCAACCCCAAGACCACCCTCAGAGGCACCCTCATCTACAGACCCCCGGGACAACGCACACAATTCAGCGAAGACATCGCCGACTTCATCAGCCCGCACGCCCTCTGCTCCGCTGACTTCATCCTCCTTGGGGACCTCAACTTCCACATGGAGAACAACAATGACCCCAACACCACCACCCTGCTGGACAACCTCGCCAACCTGGGACTCAAGCAACTGGTGACCACCCCCACCCACTACGCCGGACACACACTCGACCCCGTCTTCTCATCCAGCAAGGACATCGCCTTCAGCCACGCCACCGGACTCCACTGGACGGACCACAGCTGCGTCCACTTCAGATTCGCAAGGACCAAGATCCACCACCACCAGCAACAGGCTGCACGCAGGAACTGGAACAAGATCACAGCCGACCAGCTCGCGTCCTCCCTGAGCATGAACCCTCCCACCAGCACAACGAACCCTAGCCCGGCGGCCACCAACCTCACGAAGTGGATCAGCGACTGCGCAGACGAGCTCGCCCCCCTAAGGACCCGGCCCAGCATACCCGGTAGCAAGAAAGCCCCATGGTTCACCGACGAACTCAAGAGCTCCAAGAAGAACTGCCGAGCCCTCGAGAGAACCTGGCGCAGAGACCCAACACCGGACAACATGACTGCCCTCAAGCTTGCCACCCGAAAACACCACCAACTCATCCGCGCCACCAAGAAAACGGCATTCAAGGAACGACTGGACAACAACGCACACAACAGCAAAGAACTCTTCAACATCGTCAAAGAGCTCTCCAACCCCAACGCCGGAAACAACGACATCACCCCTTCGCAAGACCTATGCAACTCCCTCGCCTCCTACTTCCACAACAAGATCGCGGACATACACAACAGCTTCAGCACTCAACCGACGAACACCGCGACCGAACCACCGCCCCCCACCACCACCCTCCGCGCCTGGACTCCGATCAGCACCGAAGACACCGTCCGCACGATGAACTCCATCCACTCCGGATCTCCGACCGACCCCTGCCCTCACCACGTCTTCAACAAGGCCGACGCTGTCATCGCACCCCACCTGCGGGACATCATCAACACATCCTTCGACACCGCTTCCTTCCCGGAGAGCTGGAAGCACGCCGAACTCAGCGCTCTACTCAAGAAGCCATCGGCTGACCCCACCGACCTCAAAAACTACCGCCCCATCTCGCTGCTCCCGTTTCCTGCAAAAGTCATCGAGAAGACCGTCAACAAGCAGCTGGCCGCCTTCCTCGAGACAAATGGATCCCTCGACCCCTCGCAGTCTGGCTTCCGGGCCAACCACAGCACAGAGACCGCCCTGATCGCAGTCACCGATGACATCCGAGCGCTGCTCGACAACGGAGAAACAGCGGCCCTCATCCTCCTCGACCTCTCCGCGGCCTTCGACACTGTCTGCCATCGTGCCCTAGTACAACGCCTCAGCAACGTCGGAGTCCAGGAGAAGGCACTGGAGTGGATCATCTCCTTCCTCGCCGGAAGGACACAGAGAGTTTGCCTCCCTCCGTTCAGATCTGATGCCACCGAAGTCATCGGCGGCGTCCCTCAAGGCTCCTCGCTCAGTCCAACCCTCTTCAACATCTACATGAGCCCCCTCGCAGACATCGCACGCCAGCACAACCTCAACATCATCTCCTATGCCGACGACACCCAGCTGATCCTCTCCCTTACCATTGACCCCGCCACCGCCAGAGCCAATCTTCACGAAGGGATGAAAGAGGTAGCCGAATGGATGAAGAACAGCCGCCTGAAACTGAACTCAGATAAGACAGAAGTCCTCATCCTGGGATCCTCACCCGCCGCTTGGGACGACTCCTGGTGGCCCCCCGCCCTAGGCAGCGCACCCAAACCAACAGACCACGCACGCAACCTGGGCTTCATCCTGGACTCCTCCCTCTCCATGACCAGACAAGTCAACGCCGTCTCCTCGTCGTGCTTCAACATCCTGCGCATGCTACGTAAGATCTTCCGGTGGATCCCCACCGAGACCAGGAAGACGGTCACCCAGGCCCTCGTCACCAGCCGTCTGGACTACGGCAACACCCTCTATGCCGGAACCACCGCCAAACTCCAGAAGAGACTCCAGCGGATCCAGAACGCCTCAGCACGACTCATCCTGGACATCCCCCGCCGCAGCCACATCTCTGGACACCTGAGAGACCTGCACTGGCTCCCGGTCAACAAGAGAATCACCTTCCGTCTCCTCACCCACGCACACAAAGCCCTACACAGCCAAGGCCCAGGATACCTCAACAGCAGCCTCAACTTCTACGCTCCCAAAACGCCAGCTTCGATCGACCAGCCACGCCCTCGCCGCTGTCCCCCGCATCCGTAGAGCCACCACAGGGGGACGGTCCTTCTCCTACCTCGCCGCCAAGACATGGAACTCCCTCCCCACCCACCTCCGCCTGACCTAGGACAACCTCGCCTTCAGGAAGCAACTCAAGACCTGGCTGTTCGAGCAGTAGCAGATCCCCCTCCCCCAGCGCCTTGAGACCCACTGGGTAAGTAGTGCGCTATATAAATGCGATGATTGATTGATTGATTGATTGATTAGCCAGAAACCGGTCCCAGGATGCTTGTTTCCGGTCCAGGGAAGACATGGCTCGGCAGTTCAGGCTGGACTGTTCCCATGAGGCACAGGGTCAGACTGATTTGCATATGGCCATGTCTGAACTGGGGTGGCGGAGTGAACTAAAGAATGATAATGGATTAAACCCAGATCAGTTGACTGGTGGTGAGTGCTTGCATTGTTCAAAACTCCGTCCATCATCCCCATTGGTTTTGCTTTGTTGGCCCTATGTTGGCAGGGTATGCCCAGACGTGGGACCCTTGCTCACTTTGCCACTGGATTCAAGCTAGCCTGGCTGATGACGGCTGATTAGCTGGAAACTGGTCACATGATGCTTGTTTCTGGTCCAGGGAAGACATAGCTTGGCAGTTTGGGCTGGGCTGTTCCCATGAGGCACAGGGTCAGACTGATTTGCATATGGCTATGTCGGAACTGGGTTGGCGGAGTGAGCTAAAGAATGATGATGGACTAAACCCAGATCAGTTGACTAGTGGTGAGTGCTTGCATTGTTCAACACTCCACCCATCATCCCCTTTGGTTTTGCTTTGTGCGCCCTAAGTTGGCAGGATATGCCCAGACGTGGGTCCCTTGCTCACTTTGCCACTGGATTCAAGCTAGCCTGGCTGATGACGGCTGATTAGCTGGAATATGTCCCAGGATGCTTGTTTCCGGTCCAGGGAAGACATGGCTTAGCAGTTTGGGTTGGACTGTTCCCATGAGGAATAGGGTCAGACTGATTTGCATATGGCCATATCTGAACTGGGGTGGCGCAGTGAGCTAAAGAATGATGATGGATTAAACCCAGATTAGTTGACTGGTGGTGAGTGCTTGTATTGTTCAACAATCCAGTAATCATCCCTGTTGGGTTTTGCTTTGTTTGCCCTAAGTTGGCAGGGTATGCCTAGACGTGGTTCCCTTGCTCACTTTGCCACTGGATTCAAGATAGCCTGGCTGATGACGGCTGATTAGCCAGAAACCGGTCCCAGGATGCTTGTTTCCGGTCTAGGGTAGACATGACTTGGCAGTTCGGGCTTGACTGTTCCCATGAGGCACAGGGTCAGACTGATTTGCATACGGCAATGATTGAACCGGGGTGGCGGAATGAGCAACAGAATAATGATGGACTAAACCCAGATCAGTTGACTGGTGGTGAGTGCTTGCATTGTTCAACACACCGTCCATCATCCCCTTTGGTTTTGCTTTGTTCGCCCTAAGTTGGCAGGGAATGCACAGACTTAGGCCCCATGCTCACTTTGCCACTGGATTCAAGCTAGCCTGGTTGATGACGGCTGATTAGCTGGAAACCGGTCACAGGATGCTTGTTTCCGGTCCAGAGAAGACATGGCTTGGCAGTTCGGGGTGGACTCTTCCCATGAGGCACAGGGTCAGACTGATTTGCATGTGGCCATGTCTGAACTGGGTTGGCGGGGTGAGCTAAAGAATGATGATGGACTAAACCCAGATCAGTTGACTGGTGGTGAGTGCTTGCATTGTTCAACACTCCGCCCATCATCCCCTTTGGTTTTGCTTTGTGTGCCCTAAGTTGGCAGGGTATGCCCAGACGTGGGTCCCTTGCTCACTTTACCACTGGATTCAAGCTAGCCTGGCTGATGATGTCTGATTAGCTGGAAACTGGTAACAGGATGCTTGTTTCTGGTCCAGGGAAGACATGGCTTGGCAGTTCGGGCTGGGCTGTTCCCATGAGGCACAGGGTCAGACTGATTTGCATATGGCTATGTCAGGACTGGGTTGGCGGAGTGAGCTAAAGAATGATGATGGACTAAACCCAGATCAGTTGACTGGTGGTGAGTGCTTGCATTGTTCAAAACTCCGTCCATCATCCCCTTTGGTTTTGCTTTGTTGGCCCTATGTTGGCAGGGTATGCCCAGACGTGGGTCCCTTGCTCACTTTGCCACTGGATTCAAGCTAGCCTGGCTGATGATCGCTGATTAGCTGGAAACTGGTCACAGGATGCTTGTTTCTGGTCCAGGGAAGACATGGCTTGGCAGTTCGGGCTGCGCTGTTCCCATGAGGCACAGGGTCAGACTGATTTGCATGTGGCTATGTCAGAACTGGGTTGGCGGAGTGAGCTAAAGAATGATGATGGACTAAACCCAGATCAGTTGACTGGTGGTGAGTGCTTGCATTGTTCAACACTCCAACCATCATCCCCTTTTTTTTGCTTTGTGCACCCTAAGTTGGCAGGGTATGCCCAGACGTGGGTCCCTTGCTCACTTTGCCACTGGATTCAAGCTAGCCTGGCTGATGACGGCTGATTAGCTTGAAAAGTCCCAGGATGCCTGTTTCCGGTCCAGGGAAGACATGGCTTTGCAGTTTGGGTTGGACTGTTCCCATGAGGAACAGGGTCAGACTGATTTGGATATGGCCATGTCTGAACTGGGGTGGCGCAGTGAGCTAAAGAATGATGATGGATTACACCCAGATCAGTTGACTGGTGGTGAGTGCTTGTATTGTTCAACACACCGTCCATCATCCCCTTTGATTTTGCTTTGTTCGCCCTAACTTGGCAGGGAATGCCCAGACGTAGGTCCCATGCTCACTTTGCCACTGGATTCAAGCTAGCCTGGTTGATCACGGCTGATTAGCTGGAAACCGGTCACAGGATGCTTGTTTCCGGTCCAGAGAAGACATGGCTTGGCAGTTCGGGGTGGACTGTTCCCATGAGGCACAGGGTCAGACTGATTTGCATTTGGCCATGTCTGAACTGGGCTGGCGGGGTGAGCTACAGAATGATGATGGACTAAAACCAGATCAGTTGACTGGTGGTGAGTGCTTGAATTGTTCAACACTTCGCCCATCTTCCCCTTTGGTTTTGCTTTGTGTGCCCTAAATTGGCAGGGTATGCCCAGACGTGGGTCCCTTGCTCACTTTGCCACTGGATTCAAGCTAGCCTGGCTGATGACAGCTGATTAGCCGGAACCCAGTCCAAGGATGCTTGTTTCAAGTCAAGGGAAGACATGGCTTGGCAGTTCGGCCTGGACTGTTCCCATGAGGCACAGGGTCAGACTGATTTAGATATAGCCATGTCTGAACTGGGGAAGCGGAGTGAGCTAAAGAATGATGATGGATTAAACCCAGATCAGTTGACTGGTGGTGAGTGCTTGCATTGTTCAAAACTCCATCCATCATCCCCTTTGGTTTTGCTGTGTTCGTCCTAAGTTGGCAGGGTATGCCCAGACGTTGGTCCTTTGCTCACTGTAGCGATTACACAAGCCAGCACAAGGAAGAACAAGTGTATTTACATCGCGCTTCCCAAATGGAAGAACTACTGGTACCAGAGGGCAATGCGGCGCCAGGAATCAGAGAGGTGGGTCGACGCTATATAAGGTCCTCCCATTTACCGGACCAGTGCTTGTCAATGTTATCCAGAGCTGCTCCGTTTCCTTTCCCGTGGATGCCTGTGTTTGATAGAGTCGACGAAGAGCCAGCGAGGTCAGAGTTTGAAAGGTTGCCAGCGCCGACGAAGAGCCAGCGCGGTCAGCCTCCGAGGGTGTTCCAGAGCCGACGAAGAGCCAGCGCGGTCAGAGCCTGCACGCGCGCCTCGTCGGAAAAGAGCCTGCCAGTTTCCTGTCAACGCGGAGGCGGTGCACAAGCCAGAATCTACTCACTGCAAGTATTTAGAGGAGCGCGGGATCGCCTCCTCATTTCTGTTGTTTGCAAATCGTTATACTTCTGAAATTCTCTATATGAACCGCTGTAGCACAACGTGCGTGGGGGGATTGCCTGTTTTCCTTGATACCTCCCGACGCCCGAATTAAGACGAAAGATTAAACATTTTGTTTCCTGCTATTTCCACAAGAAGTATTGTGGTGCAGCCTAGACATGCTGTTAACGTCTAAACGTTTTGTGATAGTTGCTATCTATCTACATAAAGATTGAGGTGAATGTTACAATTGAGAAGTGACGTAACTTCCAATACACTATGGGCCATTAAAACTGCTTCTAATTCTCCTGTGCATTCAACAGACAGAAGAAGTAAATCACTTGGTGAGTTAAGCGCTAAGGGGGACATTGGGAAGGGCAACAACAGTCGAGGTACTAAAAGCCTGTTGTTTGTCTTTTTTCCTCCACTTGCAGTACTGTCAATCCCCAAGCCTACCTTGATAGCCTTGACCTGAGGAAGGTGAGGAACCAAAGAAGTCCTCTTATCATTCACCTCGTGGCCTCCCTCCAGATTCCCTCACACAGTGGTGAATTACCCAGTGTTGAGAGTCATATGGGGAGAGGCTTTGAGGACTATCGTCGTATCGTCTCTGCTGGCCCTGGACGCAAGGTTAGTGGCGCATGCGTGTTCTTGCGCTGCTTGCAATCCCGTCAGTTCACGACAGATTGACAAGCCCAAGAATACCATCCAGCCTAGACAATGGATACGAATGCGGTCCTTACCTCCTTACTGGAAAGTTTTTCAAACCTACAACAAGAAGTCCAGACATCTAGAGCAGAGAATCAAGCTCTGTATAAGGAAGTGGCGGATTTGCGAAAAGACATGTCTGATCTTGCACAAAGAGACCCGGTTGTTAAACCATTGTTACGACCAGCCACTTTGCCCCCACCTGCTTCCTTCCCGTCAGGGGGTTCCTTTGTGGCTCCTTCCACCTCTACCGAGACTCCTCCTACCGTTCACATCATACAGAACCAGGGGATACCTCTCGCTCCACCTGAAAGGTTCTATGGAGACCCCAGAAAATTTGAAACATTCTTGAACCAATGTCGTCTTCATTTTCTGTGTAAACCCATGGTTTTCCAGGATGAGGCGTCTAAAACAGCATTCCTGATGTCTTATATGGGAGGGAATGCGTCCAGCTGGACGATTCCTTTACTAGAACGGAATGATCCTGTACTTCAGAATTTCTCTGACTTTTTCCTAGAGTTACGAAAGTTGTTTGACAGAAAGTCTCATATGATGTCCTTGGATCGGGAATTAATGACCTTGCGACAAGGGTCGCAAGACCTCCTGTCTTATATCACAACGTTTAATCGCCTTATAGTGGAGACGGATTGGCCTGTTCAAAAAAGGATATCTCTGTTTTATCAGGGACTGAGAAGTGAACTAAAGGACGTATTGGCACAAGTGGTGCAATTACCGTCCACCTGTGAGGAACTTATTGATCTAACGGTCCAACTTGATCACCGATTGTTGGAGCGAAAGGGTGATCGAAGTAGGGGTGACTACAGGTTCTCATACCCCCTGGTTAGAAACCGACAAGGGGGCGAAGAAAAGGCCAAGGTACCTGATAGTTCTGAACCGATGCAGATCGGTGGAATCCGTGGTCCACTTACCAAAGAAGAGAAGGACAGGCGAAGAAGACTCAAACTTTGCCTCTATTGCGGTAAAAGTGGACATTTCGTAAACGATTGCCGAGCTAGAAATTACGTTCCGGGAAAAGCCCCTCTTCCCAGAGTACAGGCCACCTCGAGAATGGAAGAGCCGACGGAAAACTAAAGGTCTCGGATCAGTCAGAGACCTCTGATTCGAGACACCCGTCTACCACGGTCTCCCCTTATGTAGCGAATACCCTTCATCCGGCGGTCGCCCATATGAATGTCAGTGTCTCCTTATGGATCACGACTCAGGAACCTTTACTAGTAGATGCCCTGTTGGATTCTGGGGCTACAGGGAATTATATCGATCGAGAATACGCCCTTCGAATGGGCATTCCCTGCGAAAAGAAACAAAAACCTGAAACCGTCAAAGCAGTGGACGGAACGGTCCTTTCTTCAGGACCTGTCATATCGCATACCCTTCCATTACGGATGGACTTTGGGAAGGAACACAGTGAAAACATCCAGTTCGATCTAATTGATGCACCGCAATTTCGTCTGATTCTGGGAATGCCCTGGCTCACCTTACACGATCCTGTGGTGAGTTGGTCTTCTAGAACCGTCAGTATGACGTCTGATTATTGCAGGGAGCATTGTCAGTGTCAGGCTACCTGTAGCTATGCACCCAACCCATCGCCTGCTACGTACTTAGCAAACTCTTGTACGATTGATCAGTTCTGTTGTGCCACGTCCTTGCCAGAAGAGTATCTAGAGTATAGTGCTCTGTTTGACAAACAAAAGGCCACCCAATTGCCTCCCCACCGGGCATACGACTGCCGTGTAGACCTTGTCCCTGGAGCAGACATTCCTTGCAGTCGAGTGTATGCCTTAACTGAGAAAGAGACACAATATCTGAAGACTTACATTGATGAAAACCTGGCTACTGGTTTCATAAGACATTCTACTTCCCCGGCATCCTCACCCATGTTCTTCATTCCGAAGAAGGACTGTGATGAATTGAGACCTTGTATCGACTATAGGGCCATAAATAAAGTGACGATCAAGAATCGATACCCTCTCCCCCTGATACCAGTCTTAATGGACCAGTTGAAAGGTGCTCGATACTTCACCAAACTTGATCTCCGCGGAGCATATCATCTAGTGCGCGTGAAACAGGGGGATGAGTGGAAAACCGCGTTCAGAACCAAATTTGGCCTTTACGAGTATAGGGTGATGCCGTTCGGTCTCTGCAACGCCCCCGCTGCCCTCCAGTACTTCATGGATGAGGTTTTGAGGGGGTGTTTAGAAACCTTTTGCATCGTGTACATCGATGATATTTTGGTGTATTCCTTGTCATATTCTGAACACATCTCACATGTAAAGACCGTATTGGACAGATTGCAACAGAATTCCCTGTATGCTAAATTAGAGAAATGCTTGTTTCATGTACAGGAGGTGGCTTTTTTGGGATACGTCATTAACGCCCAAGGGTTCAAGATGGACATGAATAAGGTTGAAGCCATTCTATCATGGAAGACGCCCCGAAACGTAAAATCAGTGCAGAGCTTCCTTGGCTTTGCCAATTACTACCGGAGATTCGTGCAGGATTTCTCCAAGACCATACAACCTATCACGGTCCTCCTGCAAAAAAACGCTCCATTCATATGGGGAGAAGAAGCAGAAAGTTCCTTTCAGCTTCTTAAAAAGAAGTTCACACAAGCCCCTGTTCTACGGCATCCAGATGCCCAACTGCCGTTCATTCTGGAAACCGACGCTTCGCAGTATGCTCTTGGGGGAGTGCTGTCACAAAGACATCCTACCACAGGACAGCTTCACCCTGTGGCATATTACTCGAAAAAACTCACTCCATGTGAAGTGAATTACACCATTACGGATAAAGAACTTCTTGCCATCAAACGAGCATGTGAAGAGTGGAGACATTATCTTCTAGGGGCCTTGCATACAGTGGAAATCATTACGGATCATCGTAATTTATTGTTCCTAAAGACAGCAAAAGCATTGACCCCTCGCCAGTTAAGGTGGACTCTCTTCTTTTCCGACTTTGATTTTGTGATTAAGTTCAGACCTGGAACACGCAACGGGAAAGCAGATGCTCTATCGAGGCTAGAAGATGAGGAGGTAACTGCCCCCACTGATCCACCAACCATCCTTAAGGAAACACACATACGGGAGGAAACAGTAGCCTTAATCACCTCCAAGGATTTTCTGGAGGATTGCAAAGTTGCCCTGTCTGCTTTGGATGTTCCGTCCTGGATACAAGAAGATCCAGCGCATCGCTGTGAGAAAGATCAACTTGCATACCATTACCATGCATTGTACATACCCCAAAGCGTTTTACAACTACAGGTGTTACAATGGGCTCATGACTCAGTATTAGGCGGACACATGGGCATACACAAAACCATTGCCGCAGTGGAACGATCGTTTTGGTGGCCTGGTCTTAGAGCCGACGTGAAAGAATACGTTAAGAATTGCGCTGTTTGCGCCCAAGGGAAGTCTAGTCATGCTAAACCTTCAGGTCTACTACAACCTTTGCCGATACCACCCAAACCCTGGCATACCGTGTCTATGGACTTTATTGTGGAGATGCCCCCATGTGAAGGCCATACAGTTATATTGGTGGTGGTTGATCATCTCACGAAAATGGGACATTTCATATCCTTGCCGGGTCTACCCTCCTCATTTGAATTGGCTAAGGTGTTCCTACAACATGTTGTGCGGTTGCATGGCTTGCCTAGTGTGTTGATCACCGATCGTGGAACACAATTCACTTCACATTTCTGGAAGGCTCTATGTACATTGCTCCAAATCGATGCACGCCTCTCCTCTAGTTACCATCCGCAAACGGATGGAAAAACGGAAAGATTAAATCAAACGCTTGAACAATACCTCCGTTGTTTTACCTTGCAAAGCACCGCTGACTGGACCACCCTTTTGTGGTTGGCGGAGTTCGCCTATAATAACGCTGAGCATTCCACCTTGGGATGCTCTCCATTCTTTTGCTTGAATGGGTTCCATCCTACCGTGCTTCCCTTTGAGTGGCCTGCCACCTCATCGGTACCAACTGTTCAGGAACATCATGCCCATCTTCGGGCTATCTTGATTGATGCTAGACATTGCTTAGAAACCGCCCAAAAAGCCCAGAAGCGTTATGCAGATACCAATCGCTCCCTAGAGCCTGCGTATAAAAAGGGGGACAAGGTGTGGCTGTCTACGCGGAACCTGCATTTGAAAGGAATCAGTAAACTAAAGCCAAAGTTTATCGGTCCCTATAGTATCAGTAAGGTGATAAATCCGGTGGCCATGAAGCTTTCTCTTCCTGTGTCATGGTCGATACATCCTGTGTTTCACGTGTCACTTCTTCGCCCGTGCCTTCCTGACGTCCGGGTGCCAGACCGCCCTCTTCCTCTGGAGATCGAGGGACAGGATGAGTACGAGGTCGCATCTATCTTAGACTCTCGGATGGTGCGAGGTAGAATCCAATACCTGGTTGATTGGAAAGGGTTTGGCCCTGAGGACCGTACCTGGGAACCTGTTACCAATCTACATTGTCCTGATTTATTGGCGCAGTTTCATGACAAATACCCTGGGAAGCCTGGTCGTCCGCCGGGACGGCGGTCCTCGAGAGGGGGTACTGTAGCGATTACACAAGCCAGCACGAGGAAGAACAAGTGTATTTACATCGCGCTTCCCAAATGGAAGAACTACTGGTACCAGAGGGCAATGCGGCGCCAGGAATCAGAGAGGTGGGCGGACGCTATATAAGGTCCTCCCATTTACCGGACCAGTGCTTGTCAATGTTATCCAGAGCTGCTCCGTTTCCTTTCCCGTGGATGCCTGTGTTTGATAGAGTCGACGAAGGGAACTGCGAGGTTCGCGTTCATGTGGCTGCCAGCGCCGACGAAGAGCCAGCGCGGTCAGTTTCCGAGGGTGTTCCACAGCCGACGAAGAGCCAGCGAGGTCAGAGTTTGAAAGGTTGCCAGCGCCGACGAAGAGCCAGCGCGGTCAGCCTCCGAGGGTGTTCCAGAGCCGACGAAGAGCCAGCGCGGTCAGAGCCTGCACACGCGCCTCGTCGGAAAAGAGCCTGCCAGTTTCCTGTCAACGCGGAGGCGGTGCACAAGCCAGAATCTACTCACTGCAAGTATTTAGAGGAGCGCGGGATCGCCTCCTCATTTCTGTTGTTTGCAAATCGTTATACTTCTGAAATTCTCTATATGAACCGCTGTAGCACAACGTGCGTGGGGGGATTGCCTGTTTTCCTTGATACCTCCCGACGCCCGAATTAAGACGAAAGATTAACCATTTTGTTTCCTGCTATTTCCACAAGAAGTATTGTGGTGCAGCCTAGACGTGCTGTTAACGTCTAAACGTTTTGTGATAGTTGCTATCTATCTACATAAAGATTGAGGTGAATGTTACAATTGAGAAGTGACGTAACTTCCAATACACTTTGGGCCATTAAAACTGCTTCTAATTCTCCTGTGCATTCAACAGACAAAAGAAGTAAATCACTTGGTGAGTTAAGCGCTAAGGGGGACATTGGGAACGGCAACAACAGTCGAGGTACTAAAAGCCTGTTGTTTGTCTTTTTTCCTCCACTTGCAGTACTGTCAATCCCCAAGCCTACCTTGATAGCCTTGACCTGAGGAAGGTGAGGAACCAAAGAAGTCCTCTTATCATTCACCTCGTGGCCTCCCTCCAGATTCCCTCACACAGTGGTGAATTACCCAGTGTTGAGAGTCATATGGGGAGAGGCTTTGAGGACTATCGTCGTATCGTCTCTGCTGGCCCTGGACGCAAGGTTAGTGGCGCATGCGTGTTCTTGCGCTGCTTGCAATCCCGTCAGTTCACGACACTCACCTTGCCATTGGATTCAAGCTAGCCTAGTTGATGATGGCTGATTAGCTGGAAACCGGTCACAGGATGCTTGTTTCTGGTTTAGGGAAGACATAACTTGGCAGTTCGGGCTGGACTTTTCCCATGAGGCACAGGGTCAGACTGATTTGCATATGGCCATGTCTGAACTGGGTTGGCGGGGTGAGCTAAAGAATGATGATGGACTAAACCCAGATCAGTTGACTGGTGGTGAGTGCTTGCATTGTTCAACACTCCGCCCATCATCCCCTTTGGTTTTGCTTTGTGTGCCATAAGTTGGCAGGGTATGCCCAGACGTGGGTCCCTTGCTCACTTTGCCACTGGATTCAAGCTAGCCTGGCTGATGACAGCTGATTAGCCAGAAACCGGTCCAAGCATGCTTGTTTCTGGTCCAGGGAAGACATGGCTTGGCAGTTCGGGCTGGACTGTTCGAATGATGCACAGGGTCAGACTGATTTGCATATGGCCATGTCTGAACTGGGGTGGCGGAGTGAGCTAAAGAATGGTGATGCATTAAACCCAGATCAGTTGACTGGTTGTGAGTGCTTGCATTGTTTAACACTCCGTCCATCATCCCTGTTGGTTTTTCTTTGTTCGACCTAAGTTGGCAGGGTTTGCCAAGACTTGGTATCCTTGCTCACTTTGCCACTGGATTCAAGCTAGCCTAGCTGATGACGGCTGATTAGCCAGAAACCGATCCCAGGATGCTTGTTTCCGGTCCAGGGAAGACATGGCTTGGCAGTTCGGGTTGGACTGTTCCCATGAAGCACACGGTCAGGCTGATTTGCATATGGCCATGTCTGAAGTGGTGTGGCGGAGTGAGCTAAAGAATGATGATGGATTAAACCCAGATCAGTTGACTGGTGGTGAGCGCTTGCATTGTTCAACACTCCATCCATTATCCCCTTTGGTTTTGCTTCGTTCGCCCTAAGTTGGCAGGGTATGCCCAGACGTGGGTCCCTTGCTCACTTTGCCACTGGATTAAAGCTAGCCTAGCTGATGACGGCTGATTAGCCAGAAACCGATCCCAGGATGCTTGTTTCCGGTCCAGGGAAGACATGGGTTAGCAGTTCGGGTTGGACTGTTCCCATGAGGAACAGGGGAAGACTGATTTGCATATGGCCATGTCTGAACTGGGGTGGCGCAGTGAGCTAAAGAATGATGATGGATTAAACCCAGATCAGTTGACTGGTGGTGAGTGCTTGTATTGTTCAACACTCCATCTATCATCCCCTTTGGTTTTGCTTTGTTCGCCCTAAGTTGGCAGGTTATGCCCAGACGTGGGTCCCTTGCTCACTTTGCTATTGGATTCAAGCTAGCCTGGCTGATGACGGTTGACACCAACACCGACGACTCCCTCGCAACCGCCGAGCACCTGCACTTTCAGGTCCACATCAACCCCAAGACCACCCTCAGAGGCACCCTCATCTACAGACCCCCGGGACAACGCACACAATTCAGTGAAGACATCGCCGACTTCATCAGCCCGCACGCCCTCTGCTCCGCTGACTACATCGTCCTCGGGGACCTCAACTTCCACATGGAGAACAACAACGACCGCAACACCACCACCCTGCTGGACAACCTCGCCAACCTGGGACTCAAGCAACTGGTGACCACCCCCACCCACTACGCCGGACACACACCCGACCCCGTCTTCTCATCCAGCAAGGACATCGCCTTCAGCCACGCCACCGTACTCCACTGGACGGACCACAGCTGCGTCCACTTCAGCTTCGCAAGGACCAGGATCCACCACCACCAGCAACAGGCTGCACGCAGGAACTGGAACAAGATCACAGCCGACCAGCTCGGGTCCTCCCTGAGCATGAACCCTCCCACCAGCACAACGAACCCTAGCCAGGCGGCCACCAACCTCACTAAGTGGATCAGCGACTGCACAGATGAGCTCGCCCCCCTGAGGACCCCACCCAGCAGACCCGGCAGCAAGAAAGCCCCATGGTTCACCGACGAACTCAAGAGCTCCAAGAAGAACTGCCGAGCCCTCGAGAGAACCTGGCGCAGAGACCCAACACCGGACAACATGACTGCCCTCAAGCTTGCCACCCGAAAACACCACCAACTCATCCGCGCCACCAAGAAAACTGCATTCAAGGAACGACTGGACAACAATGCACACAACAGCAAAGAACTCTTCAACATCGTCAAAGAGCTCTCCAACCCCAACGCCGGAAACAACGACATCACCCCTTCGCAAGACCTATGCAACTCCCTCGCCTCCTACTTCCACAACAAGATCGCGGACATACACAACAGCTTCAGCACTCAACCGACGAACACCGCGACCGAACCACCGCCCCCCACCACCACCCTCCGCGCCTGGACTCCGATCAGCACCGAAGACACCGTCTGCACGATGAACTCCATCCACTCCGGATCTCCGACCGGCCCCTGCCCTCACCACGTCTTCAACAAGGCCGACGCTGTCATCGCACCCCACCTGTGGGACATCATCAACACATCCTTCGACACCGCTTCCTTCCCGGAGAGCTGGAAGCACGCCGAACTCAGCGCTCTACTCTAGAAGCCATCGGCTGACCCCACCGACCTCAAAAACTACCGCCCCATCTCGCTGCTCCCGTTTCCTGCAAAAGTCATCGAGAAGACAGTCAACAAGCAGCTGGCCGCCTTCCTCGAGACGAACGGATCCCTCGACCCCTCGCAGTCTGGCTTCCGGGCCAACCACAGCACCGAGACCGCCCTGATCTCAGTCACCGATGACATCCGAGCGCTGCTCGACAACGGAGAAACAGCGGCCCTCATCCTCCTCGACCTCTCCGCGGCCTTCAACACTGTCTGCCATCGTACCCTAGTACAACGCCTCAGCAACGTCGGAGTCCAGGAGAAGGCACTGGAGTGGATCATCTCCTTCCTAGCCAGAAGGACACAGAGAGTCCGCCTCCCTCCGTTCAGATCTGAAGCCACCGAAGTCATCTGCGGCGTCCCTCAAGGCTCCTCGCTCAGTCCAACCCTCTTCAACATCTACATGAGCCCCCTCGCAGACATCGCACACCAGCACAACCTCAACATCATCTCCTACGCTGACGACACCCAGCCGATCCTCTCCCTTACCAACGACCCCGCCACCGCCAGAGCCAATCTTCACGAAGGGATGAAAGAGGTAGCCGAATGGATGAAGAACAGCCGCCTGAAACTGAACTCAGATAAGACAGAAGTCCTCATCCTGGGATCCTCAACCGCCGCTTGGAACGACTCCTGGTGGCCCCCTGCCCTAGGCAGCGCACCCAAACCAACAGACCATGCACGCAACCTGGGCTTCATCCTGGACTCCTCCCTCTCCATGACCAGACAAGTCAACGCCGTCTCCTCGTCGTGCTTCAACATCCTGCGCATGCTACGTAAGATCTTCCGGTGGATCCCCACCGAGACCAGGAAGACGGTCACCCAGGCCCTCGTCACCAGCCGTCTGGACTACGGCAACACCCTCTATGCCGGAACCACCGCCAAACTCCAGAAGAGACTCCAGCGGATCCAGAACGCCTCAGCACGACTCATCCTGGACATCCCCCGCCGCAACCACATCTCTGGACACCTGAGAGACCTGCACTGGCTCCTGGTCAACAAGAGAATCATCTTCCGTCTCCTCACCCACGCACACAAAGCCCTACACAGCCAAGGCCCAGGATACCTCAACAGCCGCCTCAACTTCTACGCTCCCAAGCGCCAGCTTCGATTGACCAGCCACGCCCTCGCCGCCGTCCCCCGCATCCGTAGAGCCACCACAGGGGGACGGTCCTTCTCCTACCTCGCCGCCAAGACATGGAACTCCCTCCCCACCCACCTCCGCCTGACCCAGGACGACCTCTCCTTCAGGAAGCAACTCAAGACCTGGCTGTTCGAGCAGTAGCAGATCCCCCTCCCCAGGTCCTTGAGACCCACTGGGTAAGTAGTGCGCTATATAAATGCGATGATTGATTGATTGATTGATTGATTAGCCAGAAACCGGTCCCAGGATGCTTGTTTCCGGTCCAGGGAAGACATGGCTCGGCAGTTCAGGCTGGACTGTTCCCATGAGGCACCGGGTCAGACTGATTGTCATATGGCCATGTCTGAACTGGGGTGGCGGAGTGAGCTAAAGAATGATAATGGATTAAACCCAGATCAGTTGACTGGTGGTGAGTGCTTGCATTGTTCAAAACTCCGTCCATCATCCCCATTGGTTTTGCTTTGTTGGCCCTATGTTGGCAGGATATGCCCAGACGTGGGACCCTTGCTCACTTTGCCACTGGATTCAAGCTAGCCTGGCTGATGACGGCCGATTAGCTGGAAACTGGTCACATGATGCTTGTTTCTGGTCCAGGGAATACATAGCTTGGCAGTTCGGGCTAGGCTGTTCCCATGAGGCACAGGGTCAGACTGATTTGCATATGGCTATGTCGGAACTGGGTTGGCGGAGTGAGCTAAAGAATGATGATGGACTAAACCCAGATCAGTTGACTAGTGGTGAGTGCTTGCATTGTTCAACACTCCACCCATCATCCCCTTTGCTTTTGCTTTGTGCGCCCTAAGTTGGCAGGGTATGCCCAGACGTGGGTCCCTTGCTCACTTTGCCACTGGATTCAAGCTAGCCTGGCTGATGACGGCTGATTAGCTGGAAAATGTCCCAGGATGCTTGTTTCCGGTCCAGGGAAGACATGGCTTAGCAGTTTGGGTTGGACTGTTCCCATGAGGAACAGGGTCAGACTGATTTGCATATGGCCATATCTGAACTGGGGTGGCGCAGTGAGCTAAAGAATGATGATGGATTAAACCCAGATTAGTTGACTGGTGGTGAGTGCTTGTATTGTTCAACACTCCATCTATCATCCCCTTTGGTTTTGCTTTGTTTGCCCTACGTTGGCAGGGTATGCCTAGACGTGGGTCCCTTGCTCACTTGCCACTGGATTCAAGATAGCCTGGCTGATGACGGCTGATTAGCCAGAAACCGGTCCCAGGATGCTTGTTTCCGGTCTAGGGTAGACATGACTTGGCAGTTCGGGCTTGACTGTTCCCATGAGGCACAGGGTCAGACTGATTTGCATACGGCAATGATTGAACCGGGGTGGCGGAGTGAGCAACAGAATAATGATGGACTAAACCCAGATCAGTTGACTGGTGGTGAGTGCTTGCATTGTTCAACACACCGTCCATCATCCCCTTTAGTTTTGCTTTGTTCGCCCTAAGTTGGCAGGGAATGCCCAGACGTAGGTCCCATGCTCACTTTGCCACTGGATTCAAGCTAGCCTGGTTGATGACGGCTGATTAGCTGGAAACCGGTCACAGGATGCTTGTTTCCGGTCCAGAGAAGACATGGCTTGGCAGTTCGGGGTGGACTCTTCCCATGAGGCACAGGGTCAGACTGATTTGCATGTGGCCATGTCTGAACTGGGTTGGCGGGGTGAGCTAAAGAATGATGATGGACTAAACCCAGATCAGTTGACTGGTGGTGAGTGCTTGCATTGTTCAACACTCCGCCCATCATCCCCTTTGGTTTTGCTTTGTGTGCCCTAAGTTGGCAGGGTATGCCCAGATGTGGGTCCCTTGCTCACTTTGCCACTGGATTCAAGCTAGCCTGGCTGATGATGGCTGATTAGCCAGAAACCGGTCCAAGGATTCTTGTTTCCGGTCCAGGGAAGACATGGTTTGGCAGTTCGGGCTGGACTGTTCCCATGAGGCACAGGGTCAGACTGATTTGCATATGGCCATGTCTGAACTGGGGTGGCGGAGTGAGCTAAAGAATGATCATGGATTAAACCCAGATCAGTTGACTGGTGGTGAGTGCTTGCATTGTTCAAAATTCCGTCCATCATCCCCTTTGGTTTTGCTTTGTTGGCCCTATGTTGGCAGGGTATGCCCAGAAGTGGGTCCCTTGCTCACTTTGCCACTGGATTCAAGCTAGCCTGGCTGATGATGGCTGATTAGCCAGAAACCTGTCCAAGGATGCTTGTTTCTGGTCCAGGGAAGACATGGCTCGGCAGTTCGGGCTGGACTATTCCCATGAGGCACATTGTCAGACTGATTTGCATATGGCCATGTCTGAACTGGGGTGGCAGAGTGAGCTAAAGAATGATGATGGATTAAACCCAGATCAGTTGACTGGTGGTGAGTGCTTGCATTGTTCAAAACTCCGTCCATCATCCCCTTTGGTTTTGCTTTGTTGGCCCTATGTTGGCAGGGTATGCCCAGACGTGGGTCCCTTGCTCACATTGCCACTGGATTCGAGCTAGCCTGGCTGATGACGGCTGATTAGCTGGAAACTGGTCACAGGATGCTTGTTTCTGGTCCAGGGAAGACATGGCTTGGCAGTTCGGGCTGGGCTGTTCCCATGAGGCACAGGGTCAGACTGATTTGCATATGGCGATGTCGGAACTGGGTTGGCAGAGTGAGCTAAAGAATGATGATGGACTAAACCCAGATCAGTTGACTGGTGGTGAGTGCTTGCATTGTTCAACACTCCAACCATCATCCCCTTTGGTTTTGCTTTGTGCGCCCTAAGTTGGCAGGGTATGCCCAGACGTGGGTCCCTTGCTCACTTTGCCACTGGATTCAAGCTAGCCTGGCTGATGACGGCTGATTAGCTTGAAAAAGTCCCAGGATGCTTGTTTCCGGTCCAGGGAAGACATGGCTTAGCAGTTTAGGTTGGACTGTTCCCATGAGGAACAGGGTCAGACTGATTTGGATATGGCCATGTCTGAACTGGGGTGGCGCAGTGAGCTAAAGAATGATGATGGATTACACCCAGATCAGTTGACTGGTGGTGAGTGCTTGTATTGCTCAACACACCATCCATCATCCCCTTTGGTTTTACTTTGTTCGCCCTAAGTTGGCAGGGAATGCCCAGACGTAGGTCCCATGCTCACTTTGCCACTAGATTCAAGCTAGCCTGGTTGATGACGGCTGATTAGCTGGAAACCGGTCACAGGATGCTTGTTTCCAGTCCAGAGAAGACATGGCTTGGCAGTTCGGGGTGGACTCTTCCCATGAGGCACAGGGTCAGACTGATTTGCATATGGCCATGTCTGAACTGGGTTGGCGGGGTGAGCTAAAGAATGATGATGGACTAAACCCAGATCAGTTGACTGGTGGTGAGAGCTTGCATTGTTCAACACTCCGCCCATCATCCCCCTTGGTTTTGCTTTGTGTGCCCTAAGTTGGCAGGGTATGCCCAGACGTGGGTGCCTTGCTCACTTTGCCACTGGATTCAAGCTAGCCTGGCTGATGATGGCTGAGTAGCCAGAAACCGGTCCAAGGATGCTAGTTTCCAGTCCAGGGAAGACATGGCTCAGCAGTTCCGGCTGGACTGTTACCATGAGGCACAGGGTCAGTCTGATTTGCATATGGCCATGTCTGAACTGGGGTGGCGGAGTGAGCTAAAGAATGATGATGGATTCCACCCAGATCAGTTGACTGGTGGTGAGTGCTTGCATTGTTCAAAACTCCGTCCATCATCCCCATTGGTTTTGCTTTGTTGGCCCTATGTTGGCAGGATATGCCCAGACGTGGGACCCTTGCTCACTTTGCCACTGGATTCAAGCTAGCCTGGCTGATGACGGCTGATTAGCTGGAAACTGGTCACAGGATGCTTGTTTCCGGTCCAGGGATGACATGGCTCGGCAGTTCGGGCTGGGCTGTTCCCATGAGGCACAGGGTCAGACTGATTTGCATATGGCTATGTCGGAACTGGGTTGGCGGCGTGAGCTAAAGAATGATGATGGACTAAACCCAGATCTGTTGACTGGTGGTGAGTGCTTGCATTGTTCAACACTCCACCCATCATCCCCTTTGGTTTTGCTTTGTGCGCCCTAAATTGGCAGGGTATGCCCAGACGTGGGTCCCTTGCTCACTTTGCCACTGGATTCAGGCTAGCCTGGCTGATGACGGCTGATTAGCTGGCAACTGGTCCCAGGATGCTTCCTTCCGGTCCAGGGAAGACATGGCTTGGCAGTTTAAGATGGACAGTTCCCATGAGGCAAAGGTTCAGACTCATTTGCATATGGCCATGTCTTAACTAGGGTGGCGGAGTGAGCTAAAGAATGATGATGGATTAAACCCAGATCAGTTGACTGGTGGTGAGAGCTAGCATTGTTCAACACTCCATCCATCATCCCCTTTCGTTTTGCTTTGTGCGCCCTAAGTTGGCAGGGTATGGCCAGACGTGGGTCCCTTGCTCACTTTGCCACTGGATTCAAGCTAGCCTGGCTGATGATGGCTGATTAGCTGGAAACTGGTCCCAGGATGCTTGTTTCCGGTCCAGGGAAGACATGGCTTGGCAGTTCGGGCTGAACTGTTCCCATGAGGCACAGGGTCAGACTCATTTGCATATGGCCATGTCTGAACTGGGTGGCGGAGTGAGCTAAAGAAGGATGATGGATTAAACCCAGATCAGTTGACTGGTGGTGAGAACTTGCATTGTTCAACACTCCATCCATCATCCCCTTTTGTTTTGCTTTGTTCGCCCTTAGTTGGCAGGGTATGCCCAGACGTGGGTCCCTTGCTCACTTTGCCACAGGATTCAACCTAGCCTGGCTGATGATGGCTGATTTGCTGGAATCCGGTCACAGGATGCTTGTATCTGGTTCAGGGAAGACATGGCTTGGCAATTCGGGCTGGACTTTTCCCATGAGTCACAGGGTTAGACTGATTTGCATATGGCCATGTCTGAACTGGGTTGGTGGAGTGAGCTAAAGAATGATGATGGACTAATCCTAGATCAGTTGATTAGTTGTGAGTGCTTGCATTGTTCAACACTCCTTCCACCATCCCCTTTGGTTTTGCTTTATCACCCTAATTTGGCAGGGTATGCCCAGACGTGGGTCCCTTGCTCAATTTGCCACTGGATTCAAACTAGCCTGGCTGATGATGGCTGATTAGCCAGAAACCAGTCCCAGGATGCTTGTTTCCGGTCCAGGGAAGACATGGTTTGGAAGTTCGGGTTGGACTGTTCCCATGAGGCACAGGGTCAGACTGATTTGCATGTGGCCATGTCTGAAGTGGTGTGGCGGAGTGCGCTAAAGAATGATGATGGATTAAACCCTGATCAGTTGGCTGGAGGTGAGTGCATGCATTGTTCAACACTCCGTCCATCATCCCCTTTGGTTTTCCTTTGTGCGCCCTAAGTTGGCAGGGTATGCCCAGATGTGGGTATTGCTCACTTTGCCACTGGATTCAAGCTAGCCTGGCTGATAACGGCTGATTAGCCAGAAACCGGTCCCAGGATGCTTGTTTCCGTTCCAGGGCAGACATGGCTTGGCAGTTCGGGTTGGACTGTTCCCATGAGGCACAGAGTCAGACTGATTTGCATATGGCCATCTGAACTGGGGTGGTGCAGTGAGCTAAAGAATGATGATG
Organism: Lissotriton vulgaris; assembly: GCF_964263255.1. Taxonomy (NCBI): domain Eukaryota; kingdom Metazoa; phylum Chordata; class Amphibia; order Caudata; family Salamandridae; genus Lissotriton; species Lissotriton vulgaris. The sequence continues at coordinate 209,125,309 of NC_141691.1, forward strand.
GATTAAACCCAGATCAGTTGACTGGTGGTGAGTGCTTGAATTGTTCAACACTCCATCTATCATCCCCTTTGGCTTTGCTCAGATCAAGACAAAGCCAGTATTTTTCATAGTCAGCAATCCAGATTCCTACAATGTCCATTTCAAGCCCTAACAGCATTTATTTGTAGCTCTGTGTAACTTTCCGTACTGCAGAGTCAAATGCAGCATTTCCTGAAGGAATCTTAATCCTGCTACAGTCAAACCTGGGCCATGAGGCAGTAGGGGTAAAAGGGCCTACTGATTCGATATTTTCCTGAATTATTCACCAATCCACCCAGAAAATCAGATGGGACAGCATTACCAGTCAGGATACCCCTCCACAGCTTAGATACACAAGACCAACTTCACCAAGCCAGTCCTTCCCATGTTGATGGGCCAAAATAGATTTATCGGTTAGATTGTCAAATTTGATTTTATATTGTTCCATTTGCTATAACACAAACTGCCAGACTTCAATAATTACTACTTGTGAAGAAGGTCCCTCATTTACCCAGTAGCTGACCAACTACAGTCCTATTTCTATGTGTGTAGTTTGTCCTCAGTTATTGGTTTTGAACATCTGGTCACCATAGGACCAGTTGGGAGTGCCCTTTTAAGAACTTCACCATCAGTATTCACTTACCTCAACACCACAGGTTCAACACTGCAGAACTAAAAACCTCAGTTATAAGACATTTAACATGTTCTAAGAGGACAGACAACACCTTGGAACAATGGAAGCAAGGAACAGTCTATAAGACTAGAGGAAAGGCCAGAGTTTAAAGCGGTGGGCAGATAGTTCTGGCCAGCTACTGTTAAAGCTGCAGCTGGCGCCTACATCACATCATTTCTCAGGCCGATCTGCTTGGTTTTTTCATTAAAAAACTATCATGAACAGAAAGCATGAAATTTAATACTTACACATCTGTGAAATTGTAAATGACAGCTCACCTTAGAAGACTGCCTTCTACATGCTTTCTCGCCAGCACAGCGCAAATTGCTTTAGCTTCCTGTGGTCTCGCTTTCAGATAACATATTTCTGTCTTTTGACACGGAACAGATTCCAAACCGTGATCCGCACTTGCATGGGTCACTAAATCAATAATACACCATTTAGCTGTTCAGCAAGAATAAAACACCCACTTTCTACCAACCACTGTTCATAAATCTGGGCATCCAATGCTAGGCACTCTGTCAGCACAGCAAAGTCCCATTGCTTGCAAGATACTCATACAAAACACGACTACTTGGTATTGTTGCTGCAAAATGGAATTACATGTGTTCTGTGCTCCTCACACGGAAATGTCGCTGAAGTCTTAAATGAGAGAACGGGTTTATTATATGCACAGTCGTCCAGTACATGTAGTGCATTCGTGCAAACTTATTTAGCGCAATACCCCCAAAACGAGGTTTAGGCGCCGTAAACCAATCAAGAGGGCGCACTGCAGAAGAAGGACTAAAAAAAACAAGCAGCAGTAAAGCCAAGAATTCTGGCTTTTTCTTAGGGAAGTGTTTATTAATAGATACTTTTAATCAACATTTCAATGCAGCTACCTATATGCATTTATCTTGCTGTGAACAAAAAGTTGTAAATCATACAAGCTATAATGACCGTATTATTTGAAAAGTTTTATATAGCGCTCGCTAGACCCATAGGTATCAGAGTACTAATGTTAGTTCAATCACTTACCAAATGATTTATTAAAAATACAAATGTGCAGAATTTCCTTAAAATATGAAGTATGTTTAATGCGAAAATTGTAGTAGGCAATTTTTCCTAACATCCTAGAGGCCTGTAACCTAGTAATGAAGTACACATTCTAATATTAGCACATGTGAAGACCTCATGTTTTTATTTTTTTAACGTTGAGCCCCATTAATTCTGAAATGCTTGTTTTCCACTTAAAAGGACACTTGTGCAAGTTGTTTTTTTTCCCCTTCTCTTTGCTGCACGCATTGCAATTTTGGAAGCTACTGTTTATTAGCTAATGAATAGACAGGTGTTGTATTAAAGGACTGCTGGCGCAAATCTCACAGCAAAAGATGTAGAAGACAGAGAGGATGATTTATGGGAAAATGTTATGGAAAACAAGAAAATATATGGGGAAACATTCAAGGACACATGATTAAAGGATGATTGTACTCAGGTGAGAAGATGGGGAGTGGACCTGTTCCCAGGAGCATCCTGAAATCGAATTGATCAATGTGAATAAGAAACAATATAAGTGTTGCAATTTTGAAAACGTGCATTAATATTAGTCTGTGTTCCTAGATTATCATCAAATTCTATTGAGGTAGATTGCTTGAGCTTTCTTTCCACTTATCCTTTTCCTTAGACTGAGAAAAGCATCTCATTCTTTTCTCATTTTTTCAAACTCTCTGAGAGGAGACTCTATACTGAGTTCTTGGACATCTCTTTATGAGGAGTCATAGTGTATTTCTTGATCTGTTGGTGTTTGATCTGGTAACAAGACAAGATATAGAATTCAAAATATAGAATTACCAAAATATCGAAGTCAAAATATAGAATGGACAAAATAGTGGTGAAAAATATCGAATTGAAGGTAAGTAATTTAATATCGAATAGAAATTTTTACCCTTTACGCTATCCAACGCTTTCCCTACTGTTGCACTCTCTGGAGTGGGAATAGTAATTTTTACCGCTACGCTATCCAACGCTTTCCCTACTTTTGCACTCTCTGGAGTGGGAATAGTAATTTTTACAGCTACACTATCCAATACTTTCCCTACTGTTGCGCTCTCTGGAGTGGGAATAGTAAATGTTATATGTCTTATTTCATTAATTTTAAATTACTTTTAAGACATTTAAAAAAATTCGATATTTTGACTAACTATATTTTTTAAAACTATATTTTTGATTTGATATTTTTGTACTTACCTGTTTGTAGATAGGAATTCGATATTTTTGCATTCGATATTATGTCAGTGATCCGTTTGAGCTGAGAATACTTACCAGTTTAGGCTTCAGCTTATCCTTAATTCTTGCTTCAGGACTCTTCAGGCGTATCTGAACTGACACCTTTCATCCTGTCTTGCACTGAACTTGAGTTATTTAGAATAGGGACGTTTATCTATGGTACACACTGTTCATTTAATTGTATTGATACTTTATTTGATTTTTATATGTTAACCTTAACTGATGAAACCTGAAAAATAATACTTAAATAAGAGACGTAACTGAAAGATTGGAAAATAAAATCCTTTAATTCACACTTAACTCTCATTATTGACTACTAAAGTAATGATAGCTGTAGTCAAAAAAGATTTGACTACAGTTCTTCACATCTCTGTCGACTTGGTGTCAAGTGAAAAGGGAACCACGTGCTCTAGCAACAGCACACTTAACTAAATGAATCCTCAAGGGGTAGTGGCATTGTGTCTTTTTGACAGGCTAAAGTGTCCAAAAGAGCAAATAATGCCTAAAATTTAAAGAAAACATAAATCAGCAATTAATATCTGCCATTGATGCCACCATTCCCTGCTTGCCCTACTGGGACAATGGTTGCCTCAGAACCAGAATACCAGTCTGGTCACAGTGCGCTCTAGAAATACTATAAATAATACAAAATAATAATAAAATGTGATATCGCCTGCAAAGTGAATGCATCAAGGCGCACACTTCGTGATCCCGGTTACCAAATCCTCATGGGAACACAAATGGGACATTGCAACCATCTTCAAAATGCCATGGACAGAGCATCAAAGCATGAAAGCATGAAAAGCATATGAAAGCCAATAGTTTAAGAGGGCTTTCCCAAATCCCTCGCTCTCTCTATCTCTGTATTTCTTCTGGAGCTTTTTTTTAAATAATTGACTATCAGGTACATGCATCAATCTCGGCATTTGCGATTCCTTAATTGCGATTTTTAAGGAATCGCAAATAAGGAATCGCAAATGCCTATGCATCAAGAAATCGCTAAATAAATTGCGATTCCTTAGAATTCCTTATTTGCGATTAGCATTTTGCGAATCGCAATTAAGGAATCCCTTCCCATTCATTCCTATGGGCCTAGAGGCCCATAGGAATGAATGGGAAGACAATCTCAATTTGCGATTCGCAATTAGCTAATCGCAAATTGAGATTGCGATTTCAAGGGTGCAGAGGTGTCCAAAGGACACCCTGTTGCACCCCTGAAATCAAACAATGCACATATGTTGTGTACACACATGCCCTAAGGGCATGTGTGTGCACAACATGAAAGTTAAAAATATGAACAAAATTGCATATTTCTAACTTTTCGCAAAATTACCATGAGGTCCAACCTCATGGTAATTTTTTCTCTCTATTTGCTAAATCGCAATTTTTTTAAGTTTCATGCATTGCTTTTAAGGAATCGCAAAATTGCGATTCCTTAAAAGCAATCGCACTTGAAAAAATCGCTAAAATAGCGATTTATTCACTTTTAGGTTGATGCATCCCAAATAGTGATTTGGGAATCGCAAACGGCCGAATTTTACGATTCGCACCGTTTGCGATTCCCAAATCGCTTGATGCATGTGCCTGATATGCATATTACCGACATTTTAGGTAGCCAGACCTAAAACCGAAAAAAAATATTTACAGAATAGCTTCTTATTTTACCAAGGAAACTTGAATAATCTCCATTGGTGATTGTGCAGAGCACCGGTCAGACCCCGGACGGGGGGCCACAAGCAAGCGTGGGCTACTGGACTATTGGGCTGAGGTTGCTTGCCTCTGATGTCACAGGCTTCATGATCCATGGTGCTGGCACACTTTTCAGAGCTGGGGTACTGCCATGAGTGTTACATCACTGAAGTCATAGGAATTGTGAAACATTCAAGCATCACACAATGAGCATGTGCAGCAAATGAGCCACGACCATTCAGAATCAGAGTAGTACGGGTGCAGTATGTAGCTGCTAGTGGATTCTGGAGCACACTGTCACAAATAGATTACTAAAACATGGTACGGTAGTGCACTGTCATGGTGGAGGGACACTATATCTGGGGCAAGGCCCCAAAGCTCGCTCTCTACAACTCATTCTATAGGCTAGGGTAATTCTGGGGTTGTTTTTAGGCGCAGATGCAATGCTCTCACCTCCTCATGAAAAGTATTCCCTCTAGTCTCTCTGTCTGAGATTTCTCACCAAACTAAGTCATTATGACAGACCTCAGCGAAGACTCAGCACATGTTAGTCCATGTGCTACTTCTGCTCTCCGAATTCACGCCAGCTGCAGGGGAAAAGGTTTTCACCTCCTGTCCCAAGAGCAGATGCAGAAATTACGTGGCGAAAACAGGAGGCAGTTGCGGTCAGTTTACCAGGCCGTCTTCGGTGCATCAGCCCTTTTTACAAGTCCCCCTGTGAGTCGCAGGGAAGTTAGAGATCATGGGTCATTTCAGGGTACGTCCTCCACATGTGCTGGCTGAGGAGCAGGTCCCAGGGTTGAGGCTGGGATGTAGTTTGCCTAATTTCTTGAGACAAGCTAGCAGCAGTGGGTCACTTAAAAGTACTTTACATGTTCAGCAATGGCATCACAGTCTAATCAAGTGCACTTTGAGTTGGTGCCTTGGGCAGCTGCATTCAGGGCCGGGGTGAGTATCTCTTTCAGCAAGTACCATGCGCTATCCTCTTCAGAGTCCGTTCAGACACATTTCTGGAAAGGGCTATGGGTTTGCCAACAGTCTGCACAATTAAACTTCGTACAAGTGCTGAAGATCCTCCACTTCAGCAAATGTGACAGTCTTTGATCCAGGAGCAGGCTAGCCACACATTCAGGAGTCTCTGGTGGACAGACCTTAAGCTCTGGGGTCAACAGATTCTTGTTTCCACTGACAGTCACAACCTCCTGCAGGGTGGGATCACTCTTTCCTTCCTTCCTTCCTTTCTTCCTTCCTCAAGAAGGGTACTTACAGACATTTCAGGACAGGGAAACCGGTATTCCTTCAGATCAGACTCCAGATGATGTGCTCTTATCTCTGTGGAGCTGGTTGTCAGGCAGATACCAGCCCTGGTTGCACAGCAGTCCTCTGGGTAGACGTAGTCTTTGTGTAGAGCAGAGCTCTTCAACCTTTTTGATGCCGAGACCCATTTGTCAACCTCTTTTAGGCATAAGGACCCCCTTCTGACAAACATTTCTAGAGCAAGGTACTGAGAATATGAAAAAAACCGCTGCACTCCCTTATAAAGAAGTTCCAAACGTTGTAATCACTTTTTGATTCTTATAGGTACTACAAGTGTTCACCTCCTGGGTCCCGAGGTGCTGACAATTGAGAAATAAAGAAAATCTTACTGCGAGTAAGAAAAAACTGGTAGTACTCTTGAGCATAAAATGTGCAAAATGTATTCCAAATGTAATTCAAATGAAAGGTGAGTATTTACTCCAGGATGCTTGTAGAAGTTTCGACCATTTATTTGTTAGATATCATATTGACTTCATATGATTGAACAGTCACGACGTATTTTTAAGCATCAATCATACATATACATCATGTATAAGATCCACATAGGTTTTAGATTCCCCAATGCATTTCGCACAACAGTGCGCTTCCTCAGGGGGTCTGTAAAATGAAAGGAAATAGGACTACTAAGTGATGGTAGAATAAGAGGAGCACGGAATACAAGATAATGAGGGATGTGACTTCAAAGAACATGCCTCTCACCCAAGTATAACGTAGAATATTCCACGTACAAAAGTGTGTGGTAAATGAGATTAATAAAGTGAATGCAAGGACGACTAAAAGTGTGCTGACAGAGAAATAACCTTAAACAGGTACCGAAACTGTAAGTCATAGAAGTAATAAAGAGTACCAACATAACGTGCCAAGTGCATACGCATAAAGATACATAGGTGAAAAGAGAACACACAGAACTATTTAAGAGCCCAACAGATCCCGATCTTGTGCTAGGTGCATGAAAATCGCCGTATCAACAGGTGTAAATACGGGTCTTACCGCGTTAGAGAAGCAATGGAAAAGTCAAACGGCAAAGCGCCGTGTGTAGGCGAAAGCCAGGCTCCAATCACAAGAGGAACCCGGAAGACGCCACGCATGCGCGTGTGAGTGTCTAAAAAGGTTGTGGATGGTTAACATAAAGAACGGACGTACAAATAAGTGATACAGGGAAACGTAAATACATGAAAGTAAACTAAATATACTCCGGTGCACGAAAGTCGGATAGTGAGAGAAATATCGGGAACACAGGATGAAATTAGGTGAAATGTAAAAAAGCTACAGTGAGCTGAAGTTAAACACAGGATGTGTAATTATTAAAGCAAAAGATAAATAAGGCTACCCAAAAGGGATGAAATGGAAAATAGTAAAGGATAGAAGGAAAATAGTAAAGGGTAGCATATGAAAAAATCTTGCATACTAGAATCTGGGTATACATAAATGGCAACTATATCACAGCTTAATAAAAAGACCAATCAGTGTCAGATAATGAATACAAACAGTCAAACAACACATTAGTGGATCATAAATGACAACTAAATTCCAGGCGGTCATTCAGTCCTTTCGGTTGGACCGCCCTAAGGCGGTAAATCCAGTATAACTCACGTTGCAATAGATTTTTGTTATTGTCCTGATGTGGTAGTTTATCGACAGTTTCCAGAATTAAAAATCTTATTTGACTGGGATTGTGTGAATGTTGGTTGAAATGGGAAGCAATACAGGATTTAAGATTTTTAGTACGGATGTTACTGCGGTGTTCATTTAACCTGGTCTTGATTTTGCGTTCCGTTTTGCCAACGTATGGGAGGCCACACGGGCATTTGATCATGTAAATCACGTTGGTTGTGTCACATGTCGCATTCACACGAAGGTTGATGATGGTACCTTGAGTAGGGTGAGTCATAGTGGATCCAGGAATTATACTGTTGCAGTGACTGCAATTATGACATGGAATAGTGCCTTTGTGGATAATGTCACTGGTAATTGACGGTTGTTTGATGAGCTGTTGTATGGTTTTTGTGCGTTTGTATGCAAAAATAGGTAGTTTTCCAAAAATTTGATTGAAATCTGTTTCTGATTGTAAGAGTGGCCAGTGTTTGCGAATAACCTCTTTAATTTGACGAGCATGGGTGGAGTATTTAGATGTAAACACAGATCGTGTATCTTGTTGTTGAACCTTGGGTTTGGGTTTGAGTAATTCATCTCGAGTCTTGAGCTTGACCCTCTCTTTAGCACACTCTGTGGTGTTTTTAGGATATCCACGCTGGTGGAATTTTTCCAATATTTTGGAGCTGTTAGTACTGAATGCTTCCTCTGTAGATGCAATCCGTTTAGCTCTCAATAACTTAGAGTATGGTAGGTGCCGCTTTAGGCTTGGTTGATGGAAACTCTTGTGGTGAAGATAATTATTGCGATCCGTGGCTTTGGTGTAAACGGAGGTTCTGAATTTGGTATCATGGAATTGAACAAGTACATCCAGAAATGGGATTTCAGTCTTGTTGAGAGTATGGGTAAATTGAATCCGTTCATTCACAGTGTTGAGATGATTGATTGCAACTGTAAATTGAGACTCCGTACCTTTCCAAACAAGGAAGATATCGTCAATGTATCTATAGTACGCACATATAAAAGGTTGCCAAAGTGCGTTCTGAAGTATGTGTTGAAGTTCAAAGGTGTACATAAACAGATTGGCATATGCCGGAGCAGCACAGTTGCCCATTGCTACTCCAGACAGTTGTAGGTAGTAATGATGATCGGGAGTCTTGAAATAACTGTGTTGTAGAATGAATTGCATGAGTTCCAGTATGAACACCTGAAGTTACAGTGGTTTGTCGGTTTGTACTAGAGCTCTCTCTAGTGCTTCTAATCCCAGGTTGTGCGGGATTGAGGTGTACAAAGCGTTAACATCTATAGTACATAAGATGATGGGTTGGTCATTAGGAATCACAATTTGCTCCAATTTGTTGAGGAAGTCCGTAGAGCAAGGTACTGTCATCATCGACAACTATCGACAACTATAAACAACCCCAATTCCCACAGCAAATCATTTTTACGGAGGGGAAATAATATTAAACAGTGTTTAGCAAACCAAAGGTCAGTGAGCTTGGGGTGGTAGTCAAAGGTGTAGCTAAAAACAAAGGCCCTAATTGAAGAGGAATTGGCGTCTTCTTGCAGTGATGCCCTATGCCTATGTGAAAGGGCAGTAATGCACTATATTTATGAAATACAGTGCAGCCCTGTCCTTTTCCCTTGCTGCCCATCACCAGTATAGACAGGATTGTTTTTGTACAGAAAAGGGCACCTTCCTTAATATAAACATTTCAGAGAGGCGTTTCTGTTTAAGCTGCAGAAAGCAGCATGCATGGAAAGAGGAAAAAATGAGGAGAATGGAAAACATTTCCCTCATTACGCCTCCGCTGGGGAGGCATCCAATTTTGGAGCTGCCCCAGGTTTATGTGATTTTGTAAATATGGGGCAGCATCAAAATCCATGGTTGTTGTGTGGGAACCCCACGCAAAGCCCATGGAACACCTCCTTGACGCAGAGTAAGGCAACGCAGGACACATGCACTGTTTTGTCTCACTTCGTATCTATGAGGCCATGCAAAGTTATGCAGGGTGACCTTACACTGCCTCCTAGGGATGGTTGAGACGCTTGTGCCACAAGAGTGTCAAAAAGTGATGCTCTGGTGATGCAAACCTCTCATAAATAAGCCCCCAAAAATGTCTGTAAATTTAGGTCTTTCTCCATCAGATAGCTATGTATAAAATGATGGGCATTTTAAATTAAAAATAAATGTAAAACGTTTTAGTGGGAAAAGCAGTGTAGTACATTATGAAACATCTATTAGTTAATGCACTGCAGAGGTCTGTGTGTAACAGGGAGCAACAGAATTAAATCTTAATTGGTGCAGTGGAAAATAGTAGTGAGTATTTTTAGTGCTACAAGATCAAAGCCTCTGACAGAAAGCACTGTGAATATCTTAGTCAATATTTTATACATGCATTACACACAATGTAAGATAGAATGCTTTAAAATGTGCAAATAGTTTTACGATAAAATGGTGCTTCCAAAATGTAGATTTTAGTAATACCTAATCATAATTTCATGTATTGCAATATGAAATTCAATTATTTTTTACATAACTGTCCCTTCAACACATCTTTAGGGGTACTAAGGGCTGTGTAAATGCAGTTAAAATTAAAAGCAAGCCCTTCACAGCCCAGTTTTTAACTCTTTGCACTACCTCTGTCATCACCTAGATTCTATCATTTAAAGCCAGAACTACTCCCAAGCATCATTTACACTTGCAGATTAACTTATAGAGAACATTTGTATTTCATTTAGGCAAGAAGCTGATAACAATCTAAAGCTGCCCTCCCAATGTCTTTTTCTAAAAGAAAAGCAAACGCTTTGGTTTGCTAGGGACAAGTAAAGCTTTGGATCAACAACCCCCTTGCCAGGACTCCAGTTCCCCCCTGGGTGTCGCACCCCACAGATTGAAGACCTCTGGTGTATAATGATGCTCTTCAAGAGTGAGATTTCCCACAAATCTCCAGGCAGGAGCACTCACACCAAAGGCACAAAGAGGTGTCAGCATTCTGCGCCTGGTAATCAACAACCACACTAATAGTGATCAGGAAGAGAGACAAAATGCTGGTCTCAAATAAAGAATCATTCATACTCTAAACAACAGAGACTGCCATCCCACCCTTCATCCCCACAATCTAATAAATGTCAGTGCTCATGAAGACTAATCAGCAGCCGTCTGCATCAAAAGGACCATGGGGAACTTTCATGGATGTGAACAATAAACTATCCAGCACCACAAGTATGATTTTTTGGAGCGTTACCTTATGGTGAAATTTGCCTCCATTTGTCCACCAACTTTGTTTTACACATGTCAGGGGTAACCTTTGATAAAGGAGGTTCAGGGCTAGAAATTTCTCGTATATACACATCTACAAAAATTAGAATAATATTAAACAGTGCCATCAAGGACATTTTGAGAAGATTTAGTAATGGCAGTAGACTAAAAGTTAATTTATGGTTTTCCGAAAGTCCATTTATAATGGAAACCTAAGAGAAAATTATAGTGAATAATGATTCCAATTTGTTTACTAACCTTATGAGTACTATAAGTAACTTATGTGCAGAAGTGTATTTTCACTTTCCTTTCTGCAAGGAGAAAATATGTCTTTGTTTGGAAAACAAACTTTACATAGGTCATGGACTTTTCGTGTCAACTCTACCCTTTACATCCTGCAACAAAACTTATCCTGCCTTTGAATATAGCAGATATACATGCATGTACATGCTGAGAAACTAGGGTTAGTGTTAGACCTGGCTTTTCAGTGGGGTTGTCCCCAGACCTTTTGCTTCTTGGCCTATGTTTGACACTGTTTTAGAGCATTTTAGGACTCGGGGCACTTTACCACTGCTATTCAGTGCTAAAGTTCATATGCTTTCCATGCAAATCGTCTCTATGGATTGGTGTTTCCAAGATTGGCTTATTTGTTTTACTACTAAGTCCCGGGTACAGTGAACTGTGTGTGCCCAGGGCCTGTAAATCAAATGCTGCTAGTGGGCTTGCAGCACAGATTGTGCCACCCTGTTATAAATTGGCTTTTGACACAATTTGGTATTTCTGCCAATCAGTAAGCCATTACTCACCACAGCCCTTCCCAGGACTCAGAGAAACACAATACATAAACACATAAGACACCAACCTGAGAAAAGAATAATATAAATAACCATATACAACTAAAAGTACTAAATATCTGAAACCATAGTCTGGGGGAATATGTACAACAATACAAATAGCAATACACAAAGTTTCCTGACAACAACGCGCAATCAGCGCAACAACTCGCCACTGCACGGCAAGAAACAACGTCTTCCGATGACAACACCTACCGGTGAACAATGCGCACTCTGCACGACTACTTGTAAGAAGGGAATCCCACATCCTTCTGTACGTCAGCACCTGGCTAAGAATTACCCACACTTCTTCTCAGAGAAAACAAACAAATGAAACTAATGCACATTGGGGTCTCTTTATTATATGATGATAGGATGACAAGAAAAGAAATAACTAAGCATTATCACGATCACCAACACATACATACATATAAAACCTAGAAATAAACATATGGTTAGATACAATAGGCTAACTTGGAACACCTCACCATAATTCGGGGCATCTTTGCATCTGAAGAAAAGTTTTTTCCTCTCTTTCCCTCTGTTCAGGTCAGGACTCTCTGTTCCACAGTCACAAGTACACGTCTGCACCGTGCTGCTTCACCAGACCGCCATAACTCTTTCTCATCATCTCTCGGAGTCAGAGTCTCAGACCAGTAAATCTCTCCCTTAACTAATATAGAGCCCAGCTTCTCATCGAAGTTTCTAGCAAGCCCCGACTATTGTTCCCACTGAATTCCTGTGCCACCTGGTACCAAGGCCACTTCTCAGGGTATATAAGCCTTTGTTATGACCTTAGCCCAAAGTGAACTCAATCCTTCGATAAGAACCGGTCCTTACTGGTTCATAGCTAGCGAATAACACATTGAAACTAAAACATAGCCTTTCACCTACAAGCTGTTCAGAAAGATCGTGTCAGAAAAGAACATGGCATCTCTCGAGCATAGGCCTCTAGGCCCGAAAAAGAGCAAAGACCATAGGAAGAAGGCATAAGATCATGCCAAAGCACGTAGGTAAGCCCTGCCAATAGGTGAGGTAAAGTCGGAACCAAAAGAAGCATCACACATATGCAAGTAATAGCAAAATATACTGAGACGGTGGTGGGCAACAGTCATAACCACACCAGTGAATACAAATATCTCCATCATTACACACCTGCACAAGCAGCTATTAGGAGGATTCTCAGACCATGCAGTCAGTGCCTACACACAGTTTTACCTGCCATGTCGACCTAACGGATGTACCCACTTACCAGGCTCCAACCTCCATTTTTCTTACATCTGAGTCAACCCTAAGGTAGGCCCAAGGTACCCCCATGGGCACAGTGAAGTGTATGTGAAAGGTGTGACATGTCCTAATAGTGAAATACAGTGTATTTGGTTTTTGACTATTGAAGGGCTATCTTTCCCATAAGATTGAGTGGGGAATATTTTGCAATATCTTATAAGTATGAAATACCATGGGGACATGATGAAAGATGGAGTTTAGTATGCCTGAACTTAGAATATAAAAAGGCATCTTTTAGTGAATGCGATTTTTATATTGTATATTCGAAAATACCACTTTTAGAAAGCGACTATTGTTTTACTTAGCCATTCTCCGTGCCTCTGCTGGTTTGTGGATTGACTGCCTGAATTTAGAGTGACAGGGGCTGGGGTTGTACATTCTCTTCAGACAGTTTCTGAGGGTGGGTTGAGGTGTGTACTGCCTTTCCTGGATGAGTCAGGGCTGGGCTGAAAAGACCTGGGCTGCATTTAGAGTAGTTGGAGGAGATTTCCTTGGCCCTGAATAGGTTCTGTCTGCCTTGCACATTGCTGCCTCCATGTCCTACCATGAAGCTGAGCCAAAAAAGGACAGAACTGGTTTGGACTGGGCTAAGAGACTCTTTGCCACCAGAGAACAAAGGAAAATATGATATCAATATTGGGGCCCAGTTCCCGGAATGTTAGATTTCTTCTGGACTCAAGAAGAACCTCTGCCAAGGAGAAGAACTGGGAAAACTGAAGGAGAAGTACTGCCTCTTTGCTGTGTGCTGCGTGGGGTTGGCTGTTTCTGCCAAGGTGTGCTGTGTATCATGCTTGAAGAAGATCTACAAGGACTTGGTGTAGAGCTTGCCTCCTGTTCTGAAGTCTCAAGGAGACAAAAACTTCATTCCCCCATCCTCCTGCACCCGGAATTGCTGTTTTAGTTGCCACAGAGAGAAATAGCAATTCTGATGACAGCGTGCGAAGCCGCGTCCTGTAAAAAGGGAGCATTAGATCTGCATCAGATGTTACCCACAATTTAAAGTTTTTTAATAATATTAAGCAAAACACACAGACGATCCTAAGCATTTTACATCAAACACACGCCAACAATTGTAAGTTTAGTAGGTTTGTCTCTCCCTTCTCCCTCCCTCGATCCTCATTTTCTTCTATCTTCATTGTAGGCGCTGTGCAGTACTTTCAACCTGTCACTTCAGAAACTTTCTCAGACATTTAAAAACTGTTGATGATTTAAAAAACAGGAGAGGGGCTCTCACTCTTGTGAGACTAAGTCGACCTAAACCCTTGTACAAATATACCTTGGTAATGTGTTTTGTTGTGTATAAATACCAGACATGTAATCTTACAAGCTTTGTGTTTCCTTTTTAAAAAAGACTGTAATTTGAAAGTAAGGTACTTTCCCTGCATCAAGAAACCTCTTGGCTCTACAACAAACACTAGCCAGAGGTATTTCCCAAATGCTTAGAAATATCGCGTACATACCAAGTCTAAAAGCATTGTCCACCCCCTGTCTCTTTATTTTATTGTGCATAACTTCGTTTTTGTGGTATAAACCCCATTTAATCAAATATGTTACCACAGTTCCTAAGAGATATATTGTCCAGTAACAAGCATATCGCATGTTGGCAATTCATATTTCGCCTACAGCCCTTATTTTTAGTCATTAAGGACTTACTTCTGACAGTGCAATAATCTTGTAAAGCCCTAATAAAATGTAATTTTACATGATAAAGTGAATCTTCATTACTTTTCTTTGCAATATAACAATACAGTTCAATACCTGGTCAGCCCCATTCTGAGCCTAATTTGATCCGCTGGTTGCAGGTTGGGCCACCCAGAACTCATGTTTGGGGACTAGCACTTTTTTCCCCTCATCAACCTTTGACCTAGAGAGAGAAAAAATACACAAGGAGAAAAGAAGAGGAGAGAAATACTGGAAAAAACTTTGACAAAGGGAGAAAACAGGGATGAAAAAGAACCTGCAAGAATGAAATAATTAGGTAGAAAGTGTCTGCTGGTCTATTAAAGATGTGGATTAAAAATTACGCATCTTTGCTATTTGGCACATTGATATTCAATAACACCAGCCATGGGATTCAGAGCAAAATGTTGGGCCTGTCACTTATTCTTTTACAATTTAACCACTTTCCCCACTGAAAGGGCCATCTCTTAACCACATCCTTAGGGTGGTTCTAAATGGTTCAAGTAAGAGCACATATTTTAAAGAGCAATCAAAATAACAATCATGAGTCTAGGTTAGACTAGTTAAGCTACTTTCTTAGCTATATCTGTCAATAGCTTTGGTCAGGTATGTCGAACATTAATTAATTCAGTCTGTGTTAGCACTTCCACATACCAGACTTGTATTTTTTTTAAAGAATTCCGTTATTTTCATTTACTTATTCGCAGCAGCAGCGAGAGCATTTCAGCAGGAAAATCTATACAGGAAAGAGTGTCATGCAAGTGCTAATGCATCCATTTATGGGCTCCTTCTTCAACATCCCCTGCAATGGGAGTTTGTAGGTGCCTGAGAAATAATCAAATAACATTTCAAACGCACAGTGTAACCCATTTGGCCACAAAGTAAACCTCTGAGTTGGAAGATGGGATTAAGTATGGATTTAGTAGAAATTCAAAGCCAAGCTGACGTAAATCAGGTTTAGAAACACAGAATAAAACTGTAGAATCACTGAGGAATATCCTACACGTCTGGTAAAATGTATCCTCAATAACAGAAAGCAAATGAGAAAATTAGTAGCTTTAATACAACGAATGAGAAACAAAGTCTGGTGAATAGATTGAAAATGTTGATCCTCCTGCCTATACATGAGGTCGTCTAAGAAAATCTATTAAGCCCTAGTCTAAACTAGAAATCAGAAAACACAAAAACAACAAGACCCCTGCACTAGGAAATTAACAAAAATGTCTGAGTGATTTATAGTTACAATGACATAAGTAAAATGTGCACATCGACAGTGTCTCAAAGTCAATAGATTGCAAGGTGTCGAGAAAGGAATTTCAATGAAGTTGAATTCTTGGTATAAAACACCGGTTTATTGTTCCTCTTGTACTGACCAACACGTGTTTCATCGCAGGGAAACAGACTGCGAATCTTCAGGGCTGGGTATAGATACAAAAGACGCATTTGTATGGTTGTTTTACATGAATGAAGTGAAAAGGTGTTGGTGAACCCTTAGTGAGAAAAACTGGGCATGCCATAGAGTGACATTGTGTCAAAAAAGAGTGACTTGAATTCTGTAGTACAGGTGACTTTGGTGTGGGTGAATAGTGATAATGTTTTTTTATTGAGTATACAGATTGCGTGGATATAACTTCAATAATCTAAGGCATTATTAATTCTTAGATGCAGACACACTGACCAGTGCGAGAAGATATAAAAAGTGGCGAAGTTAAACAAAAGTGTTTTGTGTTGGTTATCGGGTACACACCCCAAAGTGACTTGTAGTGACTTGTAGTGACTGTTTAGTGAGTCCATATGAACTAATACATTTGCATAAACTTTTGTCGAATGTATCGATAATTTTACAAAGTAAATAGGGCAGAAGTAGATAGTACTTTTACAGATGAAAAAAGGGGGTGTTGGTATATTAGAAGGATTATATTACCTGTAGACCTTGATGAGTTTCACGAAAGTAATGAATAGATAAGCAGAACCCTAACGCTCATCCCATGGTATTATGGACAACAAGAATGTGCTCCAGAAAATAAATTGCTGCAGAGCCAAAGGGTAGTGTCAACAATATCTATGAAGACGATGATTATTCCGCACGCCACTGGTCACTGTGTGCGCAAACACGGAAAAGGGAGGATATCTATGGAAAGGTGCCGTAAAACAACACCTGTGTATCTTATCAGAACACCAACTGCAGAGTATCTCGTGTTTGTCAAAAAAACACGCATTACGTGCTATAGCGGTAATTATAACCCGTTTCTTAATGAGTATGGGTTGTACTATGGGGTGAAGCCAAGTTCGAGTTTTAGTACCTGACAGTGAATGAAAAAGAACTACAAGACTCACCCTCTTGAAAGAAAGAACCGGAAGTAGTGATGTGGCCAACGCCCGAGACGCGAGATATGGGTGATGAACTTTATTCGCGATGGTTCCTATGGGTATACATAATGTGTATCATATATGGTAATAAACAGAAACAGGGTGGTATCTTTTAGAAGAAACCGTAGATCAATGCTCATACCTTAGTGTGGTCGTAAGGAGGCCATAACCGGGAGGAGAAGAGATTAAAGCTGTAGCGCTCAAATTAGGGTAGACAGGCGGATACACCTGTGGAGGGAGTAAAGAAAAACAAAGGGGTATGGTGGAATCCTCCTTCTTTCTATTTCGGTGTTTTTTTGATAGGAGAATTAATCGGTATGGGGCGCGAGATAATTTACCTGGCAGGATTTGTTCCCCCTCCTGTGGTTCCCGGCGCCGTTTTTCGAAGACGGTCACCTGACAGGAAGTTGGGACGTCTTTTATGGTGTACTTCTGTTTTTTTCTCCCCGTTCTTAAAGAACTAGAACGGCGATGTGTTTATACTTCAAATTGAAGCTTGACTGTATTTAGAAGAAATACTATAACTCCATTGTGTGGAGTTAGAGAAAAACTGATGATAGAGTTAATGGGAGAATACTAGTTTATCAAAGAGTCGGTGTTCTGAAAGGGAATGCAGTTGGTAAGGTAACCAAGAATCTTACCAACTGCATTCCCTTTCAGAACACCGACTCTTTGATAAACTAGTATTCTCCCTTTAACTCTATCACCAGTTTTTCTCTAACTCCACACAATGGAGTTATAGTATTTCTTCTAAATACAGTCAAGCTTCAATTTGAAGTATAAACACATTGCCGTTCTAGTTCTTTAAGAACGGGGAGAAAAAAACGGAAGTACACCATAAAAGACGTCCCAACTTCCTGTCAGGTGACCGTCTTCGAAAAACGGCGCCGGGAACCACAGGAGGGGGAACAAATCCTGCCAGGTAAATTATCTCGCGCCCCATACCGATTAATTCTCCTATCAAAAAAACACCGAAATAGAAAGAAGGAGGATTCCACCATACCCCTTTGTTTTTCTTTACTCCCTCCACAGGTGTATCCGCCTGTCTACCCTAATTTGAGCGCTACAGCTTTAATCTCTTCTCCTCCCGGTTATGGCCTCCTTACGACCACACTAAGGTATGAGCATTGATCTACGGTTTCTTCTAAAAGATACCACCCTGTTTCTGTTTATTACCATATATGATACACATTATGTATACCCATAGGAACCATCGCGAATAAAGTTCATCACCCATATCTCGCCCTCTCGGGCGTTGGCCACATCACTACTTCCGGTTCTTTCTTTCAAGAGGGTGAGTCTTGTAGTTCTTTTTCATTCACTGTCAGGTACTAAAACTCGAACTTGGCTTCACCCCATAGTACAACCCATACTCATTAAGAAACGGGTTATAATTACCGCTATAGCACGTAATGCGTGTTTTTTTGACAAACACGAGATACTCTGCAGTTGGTGTTCTGATAAGATACACAGGTGTTGTTTTACGGCACCTTTCCATAGATATCCTCCCTTTTCTGTGTTTGCGCACACAGTGACCAGTGGCGTGCGGAATAATCATCGTCTTCATAGATATTGTTGACACTACCCTTTGGCTCTGCAGTAATTTATTTTCTGGAGCACATTCTTGTTGTCCATAATACCATGGGATGAGCGTTAGGGTTCTGCTTATCTATTCATTACTTTCGTGAAACTCATCAAGGTCTACAAGTAATATAATCCTTCTAATATACCAACACCCCCTTTTTTCATCTGTAAAAGTACTATCTACTTCTGCCCTATTTACTTTGTAAAATTATCGATACATTCGACAAAAGTTTATGCAAATGTATTAGTTCATATGGACTCACTAAACAGTCACTACAAGTCACTACAAGTCACATTGGGGTGTGTACCCGATAACCAACACAAAACACTTTTGTTTAACTTCGCCACTTTTTATATCTTCTCGCACTGGTCAGTGTGTCTGCATCTAAGAATTAATAATGCCTTAGATTATTGAAGTTATATCCACGCAATCTGTATACTCAATAAAAAAACATTATCACTATTCACCCACACCAAAGTCACCTGTACTACAGAATTCAAGTCACTCTTTTTTGACACAATGTCACTCTATGGCATGCCCAGTTTTTCTCACTAAGGGTTCACCAACACCTTTTCACTTCATTCATGTAAAACAACCATACAAATGCGTCTTTTGTATCTATACCCAGCCCTGAAGATTCGCAGTCTGTTTCCCTGCGATGAAACACGTGTTGGCCAGTACAAGAGGAACAATAAACCGGTGTTTTATACCAAGAATACAACTTCATTGAAATTCCTTTCTCGACACCTTGCAATCTATTGACTTTGAGACACTGCCGATGTGCACATTTTACTTATGTCATTGTAACTATAAATCACTCAGACATTTTTGTTAATTTCCTAGTGCAGGGGTTTTGTTGTTTTTGTGCAATTTGTGTGGATTTTGTGATCCACTTTTGAGCGGTTACGAGGGATTACCGCCTGCCCTTTTGTCTGGAATCTGATACTCCATAACATTACAATACTCTGCGGTTACTTGGTTGTGCGCCTGTCCAATTCTGGAATACCTTAAACCCTCCCAGTAGATCAATAGAAATCAGAAAACCCCTATTTAAGTCAGGGAAGCAGAGAAAGTGTCATCATAGCAGATCCTCTGTGGAAGGTCTCCAAAGGGATAGAATATTGTATAGCATGACGCCACACAACAGATATGTCACAAAGAGGTCTGTACCTCTCAGAGTCTGAAGGGAATCTATATAAAGCTAAAGTATCTCCTTAATTACACCTGCAATAGAATCCTTGAGAATCCCATGTCACATGTCTCATTATTTTCCATCTTCAAACAACAAAACTTGGAAACTACACTCGAGATTTCTTTCCTTTGGTCCATACATTAGAATGTCCTTGGATTCCTACCATCTCTCCATGCAGTATGAACAGTAAACCTCTCTTCGTTCATTAAAGCTTCTTGTCCTTGCCAAAAGATACTCCCTTCGAGACTCACTATCTCTTTCACACAATGTGCCTTTCTTTAACGATGAGCTCATGCAGATGCACCTGCAGAGGAGGGAAAAAAATTGGATCCAAGGCAAACATTTACGTTTGAATTGACACATTAAGAAATCAAAATGCTTAAGGCCTGTAGCCAACTTAGTACAGCAAGCGTTTCAGAACATGTTAATTTAAATGCCTGATTATAGATATAAATACAGCTACACTATAGATGCAGAGCACTATTCAAATGGATGTATTTTCAGTTTTAAATAAATGCATATTATTATGTAAAAGAATACGCAAATATAATAATTACAAATGCAGATATAGATGAGAAGTGCAATTCGTTTTTACTGTGAGGGAAAAAGCTACTATGTACACACATATAAATGTCGAGATTACATAGTACATGTACTGTTTGTATCTTTTCCGGTGCACTACCTTTGTTTAATAATGTTAAATCACACAAATACATGAGGCCATAGGTAAATATGTACGTGGCCTAGTAAAACATAAAAAGGTGGAGCCAAAATTACCCTGCTCCAGCCAGAACCAGGTGTTGGTTAGGATAGGGGGCCTGTAGATGACTGGAGGATATCTTCCATAGACATGACAGAATTAGGAAAGAGCAAAGATCAAGCTGTACATGATATCACTCAGATGAATATGGCTAGTTTTGGCTATGGATGCACGATAATAGAGTTTTTGAGTTTTTTTTATAAAGATTACTAGTTGTTAAAATTCTAAAAATATGAAATTCCTTTAAACACTCCCATTTAATTATTTTAAACCCTCCCATTTAAAACTAGCACTTTTGTGCAGCTTTGTCTTGCTTTGTTGTTTTTGTGTGCCAAGTAGCTCCCTGAAGAGAGGGCCACAGCACTTAGAAAGTGTATATTTGTGTTTTTTATATATGTTTCCTTCCAAAGAACATGAAATGTTTTAGAATATGACATTTTGCAGTTTAGTACCAAAAGGTTTTCATGATAATCTTTCCTAGCCATTTATATGTGCACTTTGGTATTCGGTTACTTCGAAACCACTGAAGGTAAACTAAAATATTCAGACAATGTGCTGTATTACATCTATTTTGTAAGTAATATCTGCCTTATAAAACCAACATTCTACTATAAAGGAAACATAATTTTTATATAGATTAAACTTGAGCAAATGAGTTTCGAATGTCTAAAATGCTGTGAATACTTACTGCTTTGTTTCATTACACCCAGTTCCCCTTCCTCTTCCCAATATTTTGAGATGCGTCTGAAGCCACAAAGCAGGCAAGCTGTGGCTCTAAAATACTAACAAAGAAATTAAAAAGACTTCTCATACCTGTTATTAATTAATTTTCAGAAAAACATGCCAGACCTTTCCAACACCACATTTTCAAATGGTAATACCCTATTAACTAATATAGTGAGAATAGAGGAATACTCATCAATGACATAGGTTACCACTATGTCACATGACGGTCCCTCTTGATTCAAATGAATATTTACAACATTTAACAGTAATTTCTTTGGTATCTTTAATGTCTCTGGGTTCAGGGTCCAGAATACACAGCGATAAGCTTACAAATATAAATTGGTCCCAATCCAAGATGGCGGCCAAAAACTCACAATATACATAAATCCTCTCTCAAACAAAAATGGCAAATGAATTTCCACAAGTTCTTGAAACTAACCCACCACAAGAGGTCACCTGCAGCCACACAGCACAAAATGGCAGCACCAGATAAACAGTCCTCTTTCTATGCCATCTCTCCCTATGTCAGCAAATTTGCCTACCTTTCACACACGAAACATACCATGGTGAACACCCCACAATGAGACTGCGCAGAAGTTGCAGTGAAACCAGCCACAATGCTGATCCCCAAAGACTTTCCCTCAGCTATGTCAATTGTGTTTAGCTGGCACAGACCAGAATGAACTACCAGTGGAAATCTGTTGATTGGCGGAGTCCTGAGTCCAGACCCACCCATCTCCAATAGACTGAAGGAGCTGCACTGTGACTTGGAAGGTATCAAGAATTTATAAGCCTCCTCAGTACCGGCAATGGCCACCAGCACCTCACCTCCTACAACTGTCCCCAATCAAATCCACCCCAACATTAAAACCCCAAAGTTTGCCCCAAACTATGCCATTGCAAAAAAAGCTGTTCTGATACTTTTTGAAATATTTGAAGTCACCTTAACAATTTTTTATTGAGGCCCAGATACAGAACATTGCCGTCTTCCATGAGCGATCCACTAATGGCCTGGAGGGATTCTTCTTTTTAGTTTGGTTTCTGTAATAGCTGACCTCCTCTTAGTGCTGGGAATCCCTGTTGGAGCAGCCATTAGCTCTACTAGTCCTTAAATATGAACAGAAACATAAGACGGTGGAAGTGTATTGTTCCTGTGACTGGGGGGAGAGGACCTATAAACTAAAGTGAGGGGATCCATTCAGGACACTTTTACATATTCTATAAGGCCTTTGGGTTAGCAAGGATCTGCTTAGTCTTCCATTTTGTGGACGGTAGGAGTAAGAGGTTAGACTACAGACTCTCTTGTGCAAGATGAGGAATCCGTATGGTTAGACCTTCCCCTTTTTTTTCTTTCCATTTTTCCAGTTCCTTCAGTTGGGCTGTCGATAACCAGATGCAGAAACCCTACACCCCTTTGCTCCTCTTTTGCGGATGCTCCAGGATGGAAATGGCACTGCTGATAAACACATCACTCTACACAAAGGCTATTCATGAGTAGGAGTCTGTGAATTCACATCTTCTGTCTCTTAGTTGTGTATAAAAGTGTGATGCCAACTATATTTGTTCCAGTAAAACCAGGACTGTGTTTGCCTGAAAGTCAGTCTCTCAGGGGTGATAGGACATCGCCTGAAGTCTCAATATCTTGTTGGAGAAGCTGTGCACCTGTCCCGTAGCTCTTAACATCCTGACTGCCCACTGAGAGAGGGAATGAGTCTACATATCCTGTAGGAGGAGAGGTTGTCCTGGAGAGAGCAAGATCCAGAATACTGTTGCGAGTGGAGGGGACCTAGCTGTCAAAAGGCTCTCCTAAACTCTAAAACAGTTCCAGCAGGAACCTCAACTCTACAGCAATGTGATTGCATGTTGCTAAATGGCCTTTGCAGGGCTGCATCTGCTGTATTCCTGATTGGCTGTGTGGCGCTCTCCATGATTGAATCTTACATGAATGCATCTCCGAAATTCCCAAATGGTTCTTGTGGAGCTAAATTTGTCAAATCTGTGACTGGCCTGTGTGCAGCTTAGATTACCTAAATAGTGAAGTGTTTGTCAGTGGATGATGGGTTGCAGCCTCTACCAATATAATGGCCTGAACCGCTATATTGTTTTGATAGTTTGAATGTGTAGAATTGAGTGTAACTGATTGATGAATACACTTTCTTTCTTGAATGGATAAGTACTGGGATGGATTTTCACTTGGCTTTTTGGATTGTTTGTTGAGTTCTGAGCTCGAGCATCCACATATTACATTCCTAAATAGCCCAGACTACTTGCCTTCACTACCCTGAGAGTCAAGTGTGCAAACAGCTTTAATTAACCCAGTTTACAGTGCCATAATAGGTTGGAATTTATGACATCAGAGGCAGACAATCTTAAACCCTCCAGTTGAGGCAAAGTATCCCTTGCTTGAGCCGTGGCCCCCAGAAAGGGGCCTGACAAAATCCTAGTAGTGCTAAAGTTGCATCAGAAAACAAATGTTAATGAACCACTGTTTTCAATGACTCTTTTTTCCGGGAATGTTTGTCATTTTCTAACCTTTCTATGGTCATTTTGTTCACAGATGGGGACTCGTTTCATGTTGATGTGCAGATTAAACACAAAAGATCGGATCCTTCGGGTAATGCTGGATAAGGAAGAGCTGCAGAACTGCAGGCAAGCTGCCTATGGGTATCTTGTCTAAAAGTCAAGCAAGGGTGTTCACTAGGCTGCAGCTTAAGTAACTCATGCCCAAAATAGCCACCTCATCTTTTTATCTCACATTTCCATGTGAAATTTGTATTCAAAGCATGGAATATCCCTGTAAACCTTTTCCTGGTTGACACTCAGATTGAGGAACAATGAGAAATCATATGAAAATGTCATTTTGTTGCTGATGTTTCTATGATGATCTCAGGGGCTATTCTGAACTTCTAGGAAGCACTCTTGAGCCAACAAAATCTATACTAGATTACAGAGGCCCTACAAGGAATCAAATTAGGAGTACAACATTCTTGGTTGCTGTTTCTTTCTTTAATTGCAGGTTTTTAACTCCATGACAAGAACTGCTACCTACAATCTGAAAGTAGTTCTGGGTCTGGCAGATGGATGGTAGACTCTCTAGGGTTTCACACTCTACTGACATCTTTACAAGCTGTACTCCAAGATAAACATGTTTTTAATGCAAACAATATCCTTTCAAAGGCAGCCAATGATAACAGTCTGAGAATAAAATTGGATAATCATCCTCTGATGCCAGTAACTCGACCATTCAGTCATACTGGATGTACGCCACAATGGATCTTCCAACAGACCCTGTTGAGAGATGCTACATGTAGCATACATATAGCACAGGTGAAGAATAATTGTGCATCATTCAATATTGAAACTTCACCATCTGCTGTTTTATAGGATGCATTGAGGCCAATGCTTATAGGAGTCAAATGCAGCTCTTTAATCTTGAATAATACGTCAGCAAGGAAAATATCTCCAGCTTAATAGACACGTTGTTCTGCTTGAAAAGTATCATTCTAAGCGAATTACCACAAGGTTGACAAACCACTGAGATCTATTTAGCAACATTTAAGCTCTGCTCATTCGCACAAAGTTAGCTAATAGTGGGAGCTGCACTGTTATATTTCCAGAACCCGATGAAGTATACAAAGTCAGAGAATTAGTTGGGAATATTTATACATATTAAATAAAACATTCATGAAAACTATTTCAAGCCATAAGAGGAGAGGATGGTAAAATAGTTAGCAGGACAGGACCAATTATAGTACAGTACAAACGTTTATTTTTTTAGCAAAATCACTATATAATTGAAGACCAGTGTATAGCTGTGGACATTAACACCTATCTAAACCTACTAAAGACTGTGCCGGGCTTAATAATCTCATTATTGCTAAGGAACTGATGTTGGCATTTATACTTTGTCCAGTGGGGAAAGAGGAAGACTCAATTCCAAAGCTTTATTGAGTTTTAAAAGACCTTATCTGGGAATTTGGTAACTATAAATTTAGCAACAAAGTAGTATAATTTTAATTAGGAAAATATTCCAGTTTCATTGGAGCCTATTTATGGCTATATTTTAAAGAAAGACAACCACCTACAGAAATTGGTTTATACCAACCTATTTTGCTGATCAATGTAGACTCCAAAATTTACTCTAAAATAATTTTAGCCACATGGCTCTCAAAGGTAATAGAGTGGTTTTATACTAGGCCCAGATACAGCCGCATATATTAATAGAGCTACCGCTAAATTTGGCTTGGGAAAGAACATTTTCTCTGCACTATCTAATGAAGTTAATGAAATTCGATACAATTATGTTTACACTTCTCTAGCAATTATAAAAATCTGCCATAACTCGAGTCATAACCATCGGTGCATCATCCACATTTTAAAGAACTTCATAGGGGGACTGCACCAGAAATCTTCTATATTCCTGCTTTTATTTGAGTGATATTTCAAGCCTTATTTTCTGGGACATAATTAAGGTTAAGACCATAGAGCATGTTCAGCTAAATGGATACTTCATAAAAGTCACCTCTTATGCAGATGATGCTACCGCCCTAATTCAAAATGTTTAAAAAGCGCTTCCAGCAATCTAAAAAAATTGCTCATCAGTTTCGGTTTATTCCTGTGTGCAAACTGAACATTTCTAAAACTCAGATGATACTCAGTGTATGTAGTGTATTACTGCATACACTGACATTCATATTGTCTCTAATGCATTTAGATTTATGTAGTAGAGTTACCCATAAAGTTGAGGAGATTACCAACCTGAACTTTGAATCCATAATAAAGAAATGCTCAATTGTTATGCACAATTGGAACAGGTTACAGATTTCATGAACTGGTAGCTGTAACGGATCACTGACATAATATCGAAAGTCAAAATATCGACTTGCAAAAACATCGAGGTAAAAATATAGAATGCCAGAATATCGACTTCCTATCTACAAACAGGTAAGTACAAAAATATCGACTCCAAAATATCGATAGGAAAAAATATAGACAGTCAAAATATCAATTTTTTTAAATATTTTCAAAGTAATTTAAAAGTAATATAATAATAAATATAATTAATTTTTAAACATACTTAAAATACTTAAATAAACTTAAAATTAATAAATAATTAATGTAACTTAAAAAAAAAAAATTCAACGTATATTTATATATATATATATATATATACATATTATTAACAAAACATATACAATATTTTTTCAGTTGCATAGCGAGAGGGTTAAATTTACTATTCACATTCCAGAGAGTGCAACAGTAGAAAAAGTGTTGGATAGCGTAGGGGTAAAAATTACTATTCCCACTCCAGAGAGTGCAACAGCAGGGCAAGCGTTGGATAGTGAGAGGGTAAAAATTACTATTACCACTCCAGAGAGAGCAACAGTAGGGAAAGCGCTCGATAGCGTCGGGGTAAAAATTACTATTCCCACTCCAGAGAGCGCAACAGTAGGGAAAGCATTGGATAGCGTAGGGGTAAAAATAACTAGTCCCACTCCAGAGAGTGCAACAGTAGGGAAAGCGTTGGATATCGTAGGAGTAAAAATTACTATTCCCACTCCAGTGAGTGCAACAGTAGGGAAAGCGTTGGATAGCGTAGAGGTAAAAATTACTATTCCCACTCCAGTGAGTGCACCAGTAGGGAAAGCGTTGGATAGCGTAGGGGTAAAAATTACTATTCCTACTCCAGAGAGTGCAACAGTAGGGAAACCGTTGGATAGCGTAGGGTTAAAATTACTATTCCAACTCCAGAGAGTGCAACAGTAGGGAAAGCGTTGGATAGCGTAGGGGTAAAAATTACTATTCCCACTCCAGTGAGTGCAACAGTAGGGAAAGCGTTGGATAGAGTAGGGGTAAAAATTACTATTCCAACTCCAGGGAGTGCATCAGTAGGGATAGTGTTGGATAGCGTAGGAGTAAAAATTACTATTCCCACTCCAGTGAGTGCAAATGTAGGGAAAGTATTTCTTCATATATAATTATAAATAACATAAATATTAATACCAATTACAAAATAATTAAAATATTTTACAATTTTATAAAACATATTAATTAATCAAGTAAAATTACAAATACAAATTAAATAATAATAAAAATGACCTACTAATACTAATTATTTACCAATTACCAATACATTAATTTACAATATAAAAATGAATAAAAATTAGACACAAAAAATGTTTTAAAAATGTAATTACTTACAATTAAATTACTTCCCAAGCTATTCCCCTATAAACACACAACCCACTACAGAAAATAATGTAATAAAAGTAACATATTTATCAATTAATCAATTACAATAAATTACCAAATATATTGTAATTAATTACCAATTAATAATTAATTAACAATTAATTCTAAATAAATACCAATAAATAAATTAACATATTTAATTAATTATAATTAAATTACTTCCCACCCTATTCCCCTATAAACCCACAACCCGCTACAGAAAATAAATTACTAAAATTAACATATTTATCAATTAATCAATTAAAATTAATTACCAATTATATTTTAATTAATTACTAATTAATAATTAATTAACAATTAATTCTAAATAAATACCAATAAATAAAATTAACATATTTAATTAATTATAATTAAATTACTTCCCACCCTATTCCCCTATAAACCCACAACCCGCTACAGAAAATAAATTACTAAAATTAACATATTTATCAATTAATCAATTAAAATTAATTACTAATTATATTTTAAATAATTACAAAATTAATAATTAATTAACAATTAATTCTAAATAAATACCAATAAATAAAATAACATATTTAATTAATTATAGTTAAATTACTTCCCACCATATTCCCCTATAAACCCACAACCCGCTAAGAACTATATTACACAACAATTAAAAATTAATATTAAATTACCTTAAATTCGATATTTTTGTTGTCTATATTATGTCTAGTCGATATTATGTTCATTCTATATTTTTGATTCGATATTATGTCCATTCTATTCGATATTAAAATTTTCTAGTCGATATTTTGGTAGTCTATATTATGTTTAGTCGATATTTTGTCTATTCTATATTTTTTACTCAATATTATGTCTAGTCGATAATTAAAACTCGATATTTTGTCTCTATACCAGCTGTAACTTGGCAAACTGGTTATTCTGTCAAAGTTGGTATACCTCTTCCAGTCCATAATGCTGGTTGTCCCTAACACTTTTTCCATCAACTTCAATCAATCATTGGAAATTTTATAGTGGGATATATGTATATATTTTTTAATGCATAATATGATAAGTCTGAACATACATTAAAATTCATCATCATAAAAACAATTATGCATTTTTTGTCTTTCACCCACCCAACTAACTACCCACCCACCCGCGGAGTTGGTAAGAACCTCAAACTTTGTTACTACACTTTTTACACATTCCTATATGTTGACTCCATTTCGTGTTCCCAGTACAGATTTAACCAAGGAGAGCCAGACGTTCCTATAATTCATGCCTTTCCAATATCTTCCTTTGCTTCTGAGCTGCCAAAATTCGATATGCAATGACAACACCATGTTAGCCTCCTCCTTATTAATTACACGCTTTCCTCTATCCATCTAGTTAGTGGAGCCCAAATTTTTAAGCCTTTCATTGATGTGCATATTCTTCTCCTTGCATAGATAGCCTTTTATAAATCATAGTTTGCCAGCAGGTGGGAAAGCCACTGCTCAAATCTGGGGGGATTGGAATCCAGCCACGCTGATGCTATACATAGGACAGAGGATCACCATACCTATAAACACCAGTTCCTCTCTGCTTTTCCCCTGTGCATCTTGAGCTTCCCCAAGCACAATCAGGGACAGAGAAAGTGAACACCCCACTCCTAAAGCTTCCTTAAGAAATTTAGCAATCTCTTATTTTACCTTACTAAACATGTTGCAGGAAGCGAAGATATGAACCTTATTGTCCTGAAATAATGCACACTGGGGCCAGAATGACCCTTTTCCACTCCCCCATTTGGCTATCTTATCTGGAGTATAATACAGTAAAAAGCAAGTTTTGTAATATTGTACCTATAGCCAGGCCGTAATTGAAATACTGTGTGCCAATTTAAATGAGTGAGAGAATAATGTTTCTGATACCCTAATTTTCTCTTCCCATTTAAACGACAGTTCATTCAAGTCATCTTTCATCAGTGAGTTGAAAAGGTTGTAAATAGCCATACAAACAAGTCCCTGTTCTCTACCAGTTTATCGATTATATAATTTCTGGAGAATCCTATTGGTCTGCCACCTTTTTATATAGAAAACCCTTACTTGGAGGTATTTATAGAAATCTCTTTGGTCTATCTCTAACCACTCTCTGAGGTTTTCGAAGGAGACAAGATTGCTTGGAGAGAAAAATAATCCGAGTTGTGTCAGTCCCACCTCAATACATCTTTTAATCGTGTGCTCTTTAAACATTTCTGGCAGGTTTGGGTTATTTATAAGTGGTGTATAAAAATTTAGCCTACCGACTCCTAGTAGTCTTCGAACTGACTTCCAGACTTTAAACCCCCTTTGTAGGGTTTTAAAATGAGCTTTTTTGTAGTGTTTATCATTTAGGTAATGCTACACCCTTTCCCAAGCTTCTTCCCCCATTATACGTTTGAGGGGGGTTGGGACCTCTTCAATATCTCTTCCCTTCAGTTTATCTTGTATTAGTACTAGATTATGTAGATGTGTAGTGGCCCAGTAGTAAAGTCTTAAGTTTGGTAGGGCCCATCCCCCTCTTTCCCTGGGTAATGTAAGGAATTTGTAAGCCCTTCTTGGTTTGGCATATGACCAGATGAATCGGGAAAAAAGATATTCTATTTTCTTCAGGCAATCAACTGAGAATTCCAGTGGGGTTGCTAGCAGAAAATACAAAAACTTAGGAAAGTTTATAGTGGGATATAAAAGAGATTGTCAAACCTCTTTTTTTAAAAAAAATGGAAATTCTACAAGGTGGCTGCTCACGCTGTGATTTTCAATTTTGTTTTAGGACTGCTATGGGAAAACATATCCACTCTTTTTGCCTCAATATCAGAAGTGCTCTGAGGATCAAACAGTTTTGTCTTGGATCTCAGGCAAGAGAATGTGTAGTCATGTTTTCGGGTTCCAGTTACTTAAACAAATGAAATTTAAGTTACTTTAGCCTTGATTCTACCGCAATAATGGTGTAAGTTGTTATAAATGTCCAAAATCCACATATAAAAAACGCATAAAAAACTACATAAATTTTGGTTCTATACTAATAATAAGTTGAGCTGTGTACTGCAAAGAGATATTCATTTAAATGTATCTATCAAAACTTTGAAACTCGATGACAATATTGGACAATTATATGTGTGGTTCTGCTGTATCTCTATAGTGTTTGCACACCTCATTATTGTCAAACACTGGAGTGATCCAGAACCAAACAGTATTGAATACAGCAGGGCTAGAATGTGTAATGTATATGAATGGAAGTAGCTATCTATAAAGATAAGTGTATACATCAGAGGAGCAGGACTGGCAATTTGGGGTTCTTTCTGGAACTAAGTGACTATGCTGGAGGATTATGTTTTTGGCAGGAGTAAAAAACAACTATTTTAGATTATCAATGGAGGCCATTTACCTCTGGAGTACTGGTATCCATGTGTCCTCAAACTTCAGACCATTACATTGGGACCATGTACCTCTTTCATCACTTAACTTTTAGGATGGAAGGTGACGTAAATAATTAATTTACTCTCTTAATTTCTATGCATGTAAGTACTTATCAATAATAACTCAGATCGGATGAAAAAAGACAGAGTCCGTGGTGTTAGAGTTTCTAAGGGTTTTATTCCTCATAAAGGAATGGTCGTGACCAAGATATCGGATTCTGAACACCACAGGGGTGTCAGAAGGGAAAGATGAGCGCGCTACAATTTATTAACAATACATAGCTTATATACTTAATTCACATCATAAGTAATAGTGCAGGAGGCGTAACAGTTGAGAGAAGACAAGATAACAGTATACACGTGGTACTAGTACGTAATCAAGAGGCGTGAACTAGGCGTGAACTGGAGGTGTGTACTAGAAACGTCACTGATGGGTGACGCAAGTGGGTGGCACCAAGGGGTGGTGCTAACAGAATTGTTGCAATGTCAGCAGAAATCGGAAGCTTGGATGCGCGCGCAGCTGCATGACGTGTGATTGACGGGGTGCAGGGGACTTGACATTTACACTGACGGCAAGAGACAGAAGTCTGGCATGTCAGATCAACTTGTACTTCTATCATATCTGATATCTGATGTTTAGGAACCACATTATCTGGACGGAAAGGTCTCTAGAGCAGAAGCTATTCTATGCTAACTGTGGATGCGTGTATAAGCGCCTAAGTGTCTGCATGAGAAGCGTGGGGGCACGGGGCCTTCCATGGAAGCATGGTAACAGAGACTATGAATTACTTGTACTGGGACAGGTCGGCCCTTTGGCTCTGCAGCTGGGGAGGATGTTTACTGAAGCTGGTAGGCAGGAATGCATTTTCGAGGAGCGGAACAGATAACTCGAAGGTTATAGTCAGTCTTGGCAGAAAGCAGGCTGAGCTGAGCGCGAGAGGCCGCGCTGAAAGTAAGTCAGAGTTCACGGGTACAGATGCAACCTGGGCTGAGGCTGCCATAGTCCGAAGCCAGAAAGGAGGCTCGATGGCAGGAATTCAGGGCCTACTCTGTCAGAGCAGGAAAAACATGTAAAGTACACTACAAAAAGACGTTGGCATAGCATACTTAGGAACGGACTATTTAACCCATTCAGGGTGGGTCTGAAAGAGGACAAGTTAACGTTGGACGCAAATGTATTTGCGTCTTCATAACTGGCACAGGAGGGAAGTTACATGCACTTTAAGCTGGTACATGGAGTCGGTGGGGTACGCGCTAGGGAACATAACATGACCAAAAATTTATATTTCCTCATTCCCTCCTTGTTCCCTACGGACCCTTCATGATATATCGATCCTCATAAATCGATCAGTTTGTTCTTGTAACATCATTTGTTCTTCTTTCTTTCGTTTACGTTTTGAGAGAAAACTGGAATGTTCAATACAAGAAGTGGCACATAGTCCACAAATCGCTGGCCCACACTGTAGGCACAGGCAGCAACTGAATACTAGGACTAGGCCAATGCCTAGGAAGGATAGGATCTTCCATCCCCAAGCTGTTAACGTTGTCCAGAACCAACCGGACCAAGTCCAGGTGCCTGGATTCTGATGTATCTGATTTGCAATTTTGTGGAGACGTGTAATAGCTTGATATACAGATGGTGCGTTTTGTGGTATGAAAACACAACAACTTGACCCGATGGCCTTACAAGCTCCACCTCTATCTGCCAAGATGACGTCAATAACAAGACGGTTCTGAAGGACAACAACCCGCATGGCGGACTGCTCTTCTGTTAAGTTACCTAAGGCGGAGGCAGTTTCATTCACTACTGCTTCAAGTGTTCTAGTTAATCTACGTATTAATTTACTATTCTGAACAGGTCCTAAAAAGAAAAAGAATCCTTTATTAAAATCGGTGTACTGTTCCCATGCCGTTTCTGTGTAGTCGACAAGTGGAATATCTCTTCTGGGTCTATTCTTCACTAGATTGGTATTTCTATGGTAATCAGGGGGAGCTAGGAAAACAGGTGGCAGGAGGAATGCAATGTAACAGGTACCATCCCAATCTGGAGGTAGACGTATGTATGCGGTATGACCACAAACAAAGTAAGAGTGACTGATAGCTTTAAAGGACGACTTTCCATGATCGCTGAATTCGACCACAGTAGTACATTTACTATGACCTAAGTGTACTGAACCTTTCTTCTTGATACACAATTCACCAGTAACTGGCAATACTGACATAGTGGGTATAACAGGTGCGTCTTCGGATTCAACAGTAAGAATCATGAGGCTAATTGTATAGTTACCTAATCCATATACTTCATTTTCTAGATCAGTTCCTATTCTAGTGGGGAGTCCCTCCTTATCAGGGTAACAGACGTCGAGCAGGACTAAGTTCAGGTTTCCCCAAACCCAGCCCCCATCGAAAACAGCAATATCAGGATCTAAGGAATTAATTATTTTGAACCATGCTCCGCAGGAGCCATTGTGAGTGAATGGGTACGGAAAGAGGGGCAGAGCTCCCTTGTAGTTCTGGTAGGGAGGGAGTCGGCCACATATCCAGCAATTTGTAGCATTGTTAGTTTGATGAGAATGGTGTAGCATACTAATGAATGTGTTGTTGCGCAGCGCAAGTCTGTAGGAAAGCTCGTGTGGAGGTAACTCACTAAAAGTGTGTTCAGCAGAGACATTGTAGGCAGATTGTTCACGCTTGAAAATAGGGTAGTAGATGGGTAAAAGGATGCTCGCAACAATAATTAAGATACTCAGAATAAACATGATTAACAGTGTCACTATACAGTGACTACGAAGTGATTTACAGTATGTACGTTTCTTGGCTTCTCTCTCTCTCTCTCTATCTCGATCTAGGGGATACATGTCAGAAACTATTTAACCGATTCACCTAGGGGAGGACTTAAACAATTAAACTGTCTGACTTGCTAGATCGGAGTTTCATGCGATAATCTTCTTGGGGAGTCTTTTCTCGTTCAGATTCTGTAAAGTCTTTTGGCTCGACACAGTCTTTGGTGGGGGTGGACGAGTCTCGATCAGGTTTCAGTCCAGAAAATTTTTTCACATGACTCGTGTGTACCCACCCCTTTCTTCCTTCGATTTTCACGGCCGTCCTCGTGGTGAGAAGAACGGTCTTCGGGGACTTCCAGCGGGGCTCCAACGGACTTTTCCTGTCGAAATTGCGCACCAGGACTAGGTCGCCAGGACGGACGTCGTGTTGCTTTACATCAGTGTTGTCAGGGAAGGCTGCAGCAACCTGTGAACGACATGATTGGAGTGCAGACATCAAGGAGGCAAGATAATCTGTCAACATATTACAATCAACATCAGTAATCTTTTTCGGAATGGGCGTCCCCCACATGTTCGGTGGTCTGCCAAAGACCACCTCGTACGGGGATAGCCCTGATCTCGAATGGGCGACCATTCTCATGTAGAATAGTGCCACTGGCAGGGCGACTATCCAGTCGACCCCTTTCTCCTGACATATTTTGGCAAGGCGGATCTTTAGTGTCTGGTTATGCCTTTCTACAAGGCCTGCGGCTTCGGGATGTCGGACACAATGGAACTTCCACTGGTATCCCAATAATAAAGAAACTTCTTTCATTAAGGCAGATGAGAATGGCTGACCGTTATCTGAGTACACGACACGAGGCAAGCCGTATCGTGGGAAGAATTCACGAACCAGCTGCTTGGCAGTGGTCGGAGCAGTGTAATCTGGGACTGGGTATGCTTCGGTCCAGCGGGACAGAGCACAGACAACTACGAGAACATATTTAAATCCTCGACAACGGTCCATCTGGATATAATCCATCTGGAGGACTTCAAAAGGGTGATCGGGAGGATGGAATCCACCTTGCTCTACAGGGACACTTTTACCTGGATTGAACTGACAACAGATCATGCAAGTACGCACTTTCTGTTTCGCTGCTGCTCGTAAGTGTTTATTGTTCCAGAGATTTTGTAAACTGTCTAACATCGCTTTCTCTCCTAGGTGTGCTGGGCTATGTGCTGTATTTATCATGACTTGAACCATAGAGTCAGGGAGAAACCATGTGGATTTTCCCTTCGTCATCCAACCTTGATCTGTCTGGATCCCTCCTAGTTCAATCCATTTCTTTATTTCTTCTGGAGTAGCGTGTGTCTGAATATCAATAACATCTAGTGCGGGATCCCTGACTGTCATACAGTTTGTCGGTTTTGCTGTCTTTGTCGTATCAGTTGTCTGAGTGTGAGTCAGTGCTGTATGTTTTGCTGTCTGGTCTGCCAGGTCGTTACCCTGGGAAACAGAATCTGTGACTTTAGTATGTGCTTTACACTTCATGACTGATATGCCTGAGGGCAGATGTATTGCTTCTAACAGTGCTTGAATGAGGGGGCCATGTTGGATTTTGGCACCATGAGAGGTCAAGAAACCTCGTTCTTGCCACAGCATGCCGAAGTCGTGTACAACTCCGAACGCATAACGGGAATCAGTGTATATGTTGACATTTCTGTTCTTGGCTAGAATACAGGCTCGGGTCAGAGCGATGAGCTCTGCCGCTTGAGCGGACAGTGTGTCAATACGATGTGTTTCTTTAACTTCAGTTTCAGTGGTCACTGCATACGCGGCCACTAATTCTCCTGTACTTGTTCTCATACATTAACCATCCACATAAAGTGTCAGGTCTGGATTTGTCAATGGAACATCGGTTAAATCTCGTCGGGGCTTTGTTACTGCATTAATGATCTCTATACAATCATGCGGAACTGGATCTGTCATAACTGTAGGTAACAGTGTTGCTGGGTTCAAGATACTGCAGCGTCTGATTTCTATGTGTGGCTGGAATAGTGTCAATTCGTAACCTGTCAGTCGTGCTATAGTCAAGTGTTGAGTCTGGGTTCTGTTTAACAGAACCTCTACAGAGTGTGGAACTTGTACTGTTAACTGATGGCCTAAAACAATTGAATCGCTCTGTCTGATTGCTAACGCTGTTGCTGCTACTGACTTTAGGCACGCAGGGAGTGCCTGGGCTACTGAATCCAATGTACTTGAAAAATAAGCACAAGGCTTATGTGAACCTGCTTGATCTTGAGTGAGGACAGACAATGCTGTACCATCACGTTCTGTAACAAAAAGAGTAAACGGTTTGCTGTAACATGGTGTTGCTAAAACTGGTGCTTGGCATAATGCTTTCTTTAATTCCTCAAAGGCTTGTGTATGTTCCTGAGTCCAAGGGAGGACAGTCGAAGTTGCTGCCTCCTGTGTCGTTAACTGGATGAGTGGTTTAGCTAGAAATGCATATTGAGGAATCCATTGTCTGCAGTACGAGGTGAGGCCTATAAAGGCCCGCACTTCTTTTTGTGTCTGGGGTCGTGGCATGTTTACAATTAACTGAATGCGATCGGGAGTGAGCTGTCTCCCCACTTTGGACAGCAAGTGACCCAAGTATACAACTTGCTGAACACAGAATTGTAGCTTCGAAGGAGACACCTTGTGTCCCTTGTCTGCCAGAAAATGTAAAACTGTCAATGATGATTGTTCACATTCGGGCTCACTTCGTGCGGTGATCAGTAGATCATCGACGTATTGCAGTAAAGCGGTGTTAACTGGCATTTGAATACAATCTAGTTGTCTTTTCAGTGCTTGACTATAGATGCTGGGGCTTTCTGTGAATCCTCGAGGTGCGCGGGAAAATTTGAAACTTCGTCCATTTAAACTGAATCCGAAGAGATATTGGCTCTCCGGATCAATAGGTACACTGAAGAAAGCGTTCTTGAGATCGATTACAGTAAAGAACGTTGCTTCTGAATCAGCAGTTAATAGGGAAGAGATATCGGGGACCACAGGGTACTGTGGTACAATGCATTTGTTTAATTCTCGAAGATCAATCACCAGCCGATATACTGGCGGTGCATTGGGGTCTGTACGTTTAAGAATTGGAATGATGGGTGAATTACAGATATTGGAGTCGGTCTCTACGACCACTCCCTGGGCAATGAGCTCTTCAATGATTTTCAGTAAAGCCACTACAGCATCGGGTGGTAACTTGTATTGTCTGAATCTGGGTAGAACAACTCCTGTCTTGAGTGTAACACGGTATGGAGTGATATGCATACAACCTACGTCAGCTGGGCCTTTTGCCCATAGGTGATCTGGTACATCTTTCAATCTGACATCAAAATCTCGTAAAACATAATGACCCTTGAAATCCCGTAGAAAGAGTCTAACTCCCTCCGGGGAACAGCATATTATAGCTCCTAGAGCCTTCAGAGTTTTAATTCCTAACAAGTTTTCTGGGCATGAGTTCGTAAGTAACAAATCTGTAACTCGTGATAATGGGCCCACAGCCAATGGTACTGGTTCCGATACTTCATTTACAATAGGCTGTCCTGAAAAACCAAGGGAAACATTCTGTGAGCCTGAGAGGGGTGCCCCTGGGACTTCATTATGACTGATTGTGGTGCGGCTTGCCCCTGTGTCAATTAAAAACTTTCTGTCTTTTCCCAATACGTGACTGTGTACATAAGGACCTTCTTGATCTACAGGAATTTCAATAAGAGGCAAACCACCTTCCCTCTCTAGGCTGTTTCATGTATATCGGGGGTAATCTGGATATGCAGATTGGGCGTACTGGTACATCTGTTGTGAAACTTGTTGAGTCGCGGCAATGGGCTGTGGCTGTGGTACTGCTACTGTCTGTGCTGTATGAGATGGAGCATGCATAGGCTGTGTATTCTGCATTGGCTGTACATTTTGTGAGGTCTGTTGCTGAACCTGATCTTGTCTAGGTGGATGCGGTCTTTCTTTAGTTTTACCTGTTGAGATGTTATGTTTCAGGACTGGGCATTCATGTACGTAATGACCTGGCTGTTTACAGTAATTACATGTCCCCTTAACGGGAGCTGTAGTATGACTTGTCTGGGTCCCACCTTTTCTCTGACCGTCGGCTGGGACCGTCTGAGCTACTAACATTTTCATCTTTGTGTCTTTCATACGTTTCTGTTCCTGATCTTGTTCTTCTCTAATTCTGTTCTGATGATATTGTAACATTTGTAACATCTGGGATGGCGTATTTGCCTGCCAAGTACTTTCAACCTTGTACACTCTATTTTTAACTAATGGTAGGGAGTTCTCGACTAGTTTTGATACAAAAAGGTGTGGATATGACTCGCTACTTGGTTGTAGGCCACTATTTATAATGAAACATTTCTCGAATCTTGAATAGAAGTCGCTAGTATCTTCATCATGTTTCTGTTTACAGGACGAGATGGCGTCCCAATCTTCCTTTCTAGTTGTCAATAATCTTGGCAAAACCTGTA
Organism: Lissotriton vulgaris; assembly: GCF_964263255.1. NCBI lineage: Eukaryota > Metazoa > Chordata > Amphibia > Caudata > Salamandridae > Lissotriton > Lissotriton vulgaris. The sequence goes on from NC_141691.1 coordinate 209,163,485, forward strand.
CTATTAATCCGGGTAATGCTTTAGTCTTGTCCCCAAGGCCTACTCCGGGGATTCGTTTGCTTTCTTCGTCTTCTATTTCTGCCCATGCAATCTTGGTGTCCCCCACCTCCCATTCTTTTTCCTTTAATTTCTCGTAAATGCCCGTGGGCAACAGTACCTTTAACATTTTCATAATATCATCATACGTGTAATCCCCCATCAACAACATGTCTTTAAGCTCTCTGTGAAAACCTGCAGGGTCTTTATCATGACACGGAACTAGTTTCTTCATTTCTAACAGTTCTAACTTAGTCAGTGGCGTGTGCACATATACGCGTTTCAAGGCATGATCCTCACCCATAACTGGGTGTACTTCTCGTAAGGGGTTCTGACTTTCAATGCCACTCAGGCATTGCATGTGATACGTTTTCCTTTCTGGGGGCGGAGCGGGAACATATTCGGAGCTTATGAAGGTGTTATATCTATGTCGTTGTTCTAGAATTATTTGTATTAACTTGGTACTGAAACCTCTCCATCTATCCATGAGTAGTGCTTCTAATGTTTCGTGTAAGGGACCTGGATCGGAATGTTTATTTCTGTATTTCGTGAGGAGGTGCTGAATCATGTATACACCTGCTAATTTCTGTTCGTCTGGGGAAAGGTTCAGAAATGTCTGAGCTAAGGTATCATCATTATATATGTCTGGATTTTCAGCCCATAATATGGCTGACCGGGCTAGTTCCTGTTCATCCATAGAATTCAGTACATGGTACCCCATTCGGTCTCGAAGCCTTTTATCAGTTTCCTGGAACAGGTGTTCAGAAGAATTCGGGTTTGTTAAAGCAGAGAGAAAAACTCTCTTGTTTTCCGGACGGATGCCTTTCCTAAGGTAGTTTCCCTTACCTACATACGCTATAGTATCTGTAGTCCTTCCTGGTTCTTCAGGTTCTTCTTCCTCCTCGGAGGAAGCTTTGTCATTCTGGTGTGCTGTTATCACTGCTTTTCTAATTTTCTTGTACATACTGGCTATGCAAGCCCCCTTGTCATGTTTTCCTTCGGCTATGTTTTGACCCCACTTGTTTAGTGCATCTAATTCACTTTGATCTGTTCCAGGCCTGTCTCGTTCTCTTATTAAGCAATTTATAAAAAATCGTAGTATTTGTGCTTGAATGTCAACTTTCTGTTTCTCCATGGCATCCTTGATACTGTCAGGGTCTTTCCCTGTCTGAACAAACTCATATATCCTATCTAGACGGTCCTTCATTCCTACATAGCATAGCAAGATATCAGTAGCAGATCTTAACCGTAGTGATGCCAATATCATTAAATCGTTTTTTCCGGGTACTGGATCATATCTGCAAACGGAAATGTTTTCTTTAAATGCGTCAAGTCGGGGTGACTGGAACGTGAGAGGACTCTGCGTGTCCCTGAAATCGAATCTGCGTGTTAATGGCGGGGTCCGAAGACCCGCAGTCGCACCTCCTGAAGCGGATGCTTGGGCATTATCTCCCTGCGGAGTCTGGATCTGAACTTGAATTTGTCGCTTGGTAGGATCAGATAGATGTGGTTTCGGTAGGTCAGTTTTTGGTATGGGAAGTGGCGGAGCTGGCGGAACGGGGGAGGTCTGTCGCGGTACTGGCGGAACATGATCTGGGGCCGGAGTGCCACCCCCGTCCCTGTCATTAGGCAGGGCACGAACAGGCAAATTGGTGTAAGCTGGTGCTACATCCTCTAGATAAGAATTTAGGAATATGTCTTTAGTAGTCTTATGCATTACTTTAGTTGGAACTAATGGTGGCGGTAAGTTTTTCGGTATTTCTGATAGGGCCTCAGGTGTGCCCTCGGCTGCAAGATACATACCATTTACAAGATTGTTTCGGGCACGGTCTATTTGTTCTGTTTTTACTCGGATCCCTTCAATAACTAATTCGTTTTCTTGGGCCTTTTCTGATTCTTTAAGTCTGTCTTCTCTACGGAGTGCTTTCTCAGCACGCTTATGTGATTCCTTACGCCAAAATTCTATGGCGTCTTTCTGAGATTGTCTAGCTTTCTTTTTCCATAATACTTCTTCTACCTTCATGATGCACTCAGCATCCCATGTTCCGGTAATAGGCCATCTGTGTCTTTCGTCTAGGTGCTTGGTGTAATCGGCCCATAAGTCTAGATACAATATGGCATCTATGCCATGTTTATGATACATAAAGTTACCTGGAGTGTCCCTAGGGGGAATAGGAATTTCTTCCTCCAGTATCCCTTTCCTAGTTCCTATCTGCTTTAACTTGTTGAAAAACGGCATTTTGCTTACTTATTACTGAATACTCAATCCTTACTACTTAATACTGGTTACAGCTACTTTATACAAGAAACACAAAAATGCACATTAAACGGTCACATTCATACCACGACATTAATCACATAAGAAGACATTTAGAGACATAGATGACTACCCCTTATACTAGATGTACTGCTCAACAGTACAGATACACTGCCTAAAAACAGTGCAGACCGGACTTGTGTACCCAAACCCGTCTAGATACGTCCCAGCAATGGTACTCACCGGGAAGCACGGAAACAGAAGGCCTCGGAAAACTCGACTGGACTCGACTCGGTACTTCGGAAAACTTCGGAAAACTTCGGAAAACTTCGGAAACCTGGTGGGCCTCTTGACACCTCGGACCTTGCTTCTTTCGGCTAGGCTCTGGTCGGGATCCTCCGCACTCCTCACCGCCTCGTCTGGGCACTGATCGCAGTCTTCGTCACCTCCGTGGGCCAGAGGGAGATGCAGGAAATCCTGCCAGTACGCGTAGGTTCCGTCTAACTGATGGCAGGGGACAGAGCTTGCAACGCACCAACCGGCGCGTGAGGTGGGGGAGGGGTCCCTGTTCGGGCGCCAAAATGACGTAAATAATTAATTTACTCTCTTAATTTCTATGCATGTAAGTACTTATCAATAATAACTCAGATCGGATGAAAAAAGACAGAGTCCGTGGTGTTAGAGTTTCTAAGGGTTTTATTCCTCATAAAGGAATGGTCGTGACCAAGATATCGGATTCTGAACACCACAGGGGTGTCAGAAGGGATAGATGAGCGCGCTACAATTTATTAACAATACATAGCTTATATACTTAATTCACATCATAAGTAATAGTGCAGGAGGCGTAACAGTTGAGAGAAGACAAGATAACAGTATACACGTGGTACTAGTACGTAATCAAGAGGCGTGAACTAGGCGTGAACTGGAGGTGTGTACTAGAAACGTCACTGATGGGTGACGCAAGTGGGTGGCACCAAGGGGTGGTGCTAACAGAATTGTTGCAATGTCAGCAGAAATCGGAAGCTTGGATGCGCGCGCAGCTGCATGACGTGTGATTGACGGGGTGCAGGGGACTTGACATTTACACTGACGGCAAGAGACAGAAGTCTGGCATGTCAGATCAACTTGTACTTCTATCATATCTGATATCTGATGTTTAGGAACCACATTATCTGGACGGAAAGGTCTCTAGAGCAGAAGCTATTCTATGCTAACTGTGGATGCGTGTATAAGCGCCTAAGTGTCTGCATGAGAAGCGTGGGGGCACGGGGCCTTCCATGGAAGCATGGTAACAGAGACTATGAATTACTTGTACTGGGACAGGTCGGCCCTTTGGCTCTGCAGCTGGGGAGGATGTTTACTGAAGCTGGTAGGCAGGAATGCATTTTCGAGGAGCGGAACAGATAACTCGAAGGTTATAGTCAGTCTTGGCAGAAAGCAGGCTGAGCTGAGCGCGAGAGGCCGCGCTGAAAGTAAGTCAGAGTTCACGGGTACAGATGCAACCTGGGCTGAGGCTGCCATAGTCCGAAGCCAGAAAGGAGGCTCGATGGCAGGAATTCAGGGCCTACTCTGTCAGAGCAGGAAAAACATGTAAAGTACACTACAAAAAGACGTTGGCATAGCATACTTAGGAACGGACTATTTAACCCATTCAGGGTGGGTCTGAAAGAGGACAAGTTAACGTTGGACGCAAATGTATTTGCGTCTTCATAGCTGGCACAGGAGGGAAGTTACATGCACTTTAAGCTGGTACATGGAGTCGGTGGGGTACGCGCTAGGGAACATAACATGACCAAAAATTTATATTTCCTCAAAGGGCATGCAGTCCAGGTCCATCTCAAGAAGATGCTGTGGACTAGCAACTCTATATGCCAATCCAATTCAATCCAAAAATTCTTTATTTCGGCCATTTAGACCATAAAAGATACATATAAAAACATTCATCATAAAAACATCCACTTTATATTAAAACATTACTTTGAAAAATAAGAGAAAAAGAGGAAAAAATCAATTCCCTTCGATAATCAGGAGGCGGATTGCCATTACAGTCATATCAGTGATCCATCCTTTAATGGTCAGGCTTTTAACAGTTTTCTCCTGATCTGCCACATGGCCATTATAAATTTGGCAACCGCAAATACTATATCAGGGGAAGTATTTGTTTTCAATATTCTGTATGAAGTCGAAAGGCTCCTTACGCCCAGATTCCTACATAGAGGCACTAGCCAATGTTTCCTTGGTCTGTTGTTGGCTGGGCAAAAGAACAGGACATGAATTTCCTCCTCATCATAGTTGCTACACCCAGGGCAGGTTTTATCATCCCCCTTTGTCCATTTACATGTAAAAGATTTGATGGGCAAAGTACCTAGCCTCCATTGGATGAACAATTTTCTTGCCAAGATAGGGAAAATGATATCCATAAAACTTTCAAAGTGATAAGAATTCTTGGAGTCCAGGAAACGATCAGTTAAAATTCCATTGTTGGGAGCAGACAGTAGGGAAGCAAGGCTTCTCTCCTTATATATCTCCACCAGTCTTTTTCGAGAGACGTTTTGGCAACCTAGCTCAGGGGTCCCCCATAGCTCAGGGAGACTCACCCGGTACAGTTCTTTCTTTATAAAAGCCAACCACGGAATTCTATCACACTGATTCAAATTCATTACGTGGATGAGATCTTGCCTATAGTGTGCAAGCTCACTGGTGGACCAGAGCCTATGCCAGAATCTTAGTTGCTTTAATTCCAAATCCTCTCCTATGGAGGGGAGACCCACATCTAATCTAAGGGGTAGCAGAGGTGTGCCACGGGGAAGGGCCAGGAGGCGTCTAAGAAAGTTGTTTTCTACACTGACCAGCGCTGTCCCTACTTTATACCCCCATAGCTCACTACCATAAGATGCAGCCGCTTTAGCTTGTGTTTTATACATTTCTACTGCCGGGGTGATGGGTTTATAAGTAGAAGTGTTCGCAACCTTCAGAATTGCCCCTGACAGTTGTGACAGCTTTATCCGGGATCTTGCTATTTGTGGTTCCCAAGATAGATTCTCATGTAGGGTTACCCCCAAATATTGGAATGTTTTTACCCTCTCCAATCTTACTGAGCTCAGTAATGGGTTAGGTCTCGTCTTGGGTGAGGGGTTGAATATCATTAACTTGGTCTTCCCTGTATTGATTTCTAGACCGTGTTGTCTACAGAAAAGACCAAATCCATCCAGGATCCGTTGAATCCCCATCGGGTATTTGGACAGCAGGAGGGTATCGTCAGCAAACATGATGTCCGGCACCCTCCTGCCTGCCAAAACGGGAGCGCCGTTATCCCCCACATTATCAAGGTGGGATATGACACTATTAACATAAAGGCAAAACAGGGTTGGCGCCAAGACGCAACCCTGCCTTACCCCCCTAAGGACTGGGAACCTTTTTGACAATACTCCGTCCCTCCCACACCTGACCTGAGCAAAGTTACTGTCGTGAAGCCTAATTATGGCCCGTAAAAGATGGATAGGGACACCCAGCTCTTTTAGAACCTCCCAAAGTTTCTTTCGAAGGACCAAATCGAATGCTGACCTCAAGTCCACGAACAACATATACAGCCTCCCCCCCTCGATCCTCACAGTTTTCCAATAGAGGAGAACGAGGCGGAAAATCTGGTCCATGGTGGACGTATTTTTCCTGAAGCCAGCCTGGAGGGGGCTCAGGATTTCTTTATCCTCCATCCAGTCTAAAAGATGGTCCAAGAGGAGGCGAGAGAAAAGTTTTTGGGGGACATCTATGAGGCTGATCGTCCTGTAGTTGGCTGGGAGAAGAGGACAGCCCTTCTTGAAGATAGGTACAATCTCCGCCCCCAGCCAAGTACAGGGGATCTCCATGCCTCCCGCGATGGAATTAAAAAGAATAAGGAGGTACGGGCCCCAGATCTCTGGGTGGAACCTAAAAAGGTCACCGGGCAGTCTATCGAGTCCCGGGGCTTTCCCCATCGCCAGTCTCTCTATTGCACTGACCACCTCCCCAAGGCTAAATTCCAATCCGTCATCAGGATTGGATAAAACATCAGCAGCCACATCATTGGCAAATTCAAAGGCATCTTCGTATAATTTGCCAAAGTAGGCTTCCCAGACAGGAGCTGCAATGTTTGGCTCCACTGCAGCTTTGGGTTCACCTGTGCCAATGTTTACCAAGGACCAAAATCTTCTGGAGTCCCTCGTTTCTAGTGCTAAGGAGAGGTCCTGCCATCTGTTCCAATCCCATTCCGACCTTGCCAGTGCCATGGTTTCCCTGTATTCCCGCCTAAGATCTATATGCAGCACAGCACAACAATAGAGTTGAAAAAACCCAATGTCAAGCCCTTTTTTAACTGTTAGAAGAAAAAGCCCTTCAGTTCAAATATTTAGAAATGTACTTTATACCTATATACAAAATTACAGTGGGTACAACTGTTTGGAACCTCTCCTAAAGAGCCTCATAAGAATTACCTGGGTGCAAATCATGTACTCTAGTGATTTATTAGAGAGGGTAACTAACCCCACAAACCTTGTCTGCTTCTTTTATTTGTGAGTTTACATGTGACAATGTACGCACCTTCAGGCTTTACATAGTTAAACTACAATACCCTCTTAACCATCTTAAATGTTGGGCCCGCCTGCTCATTTCTTCAAAGCCCATCTACTCTCTTTTCATATAGGTGCATTCGTCTGTGACGGAAAGGGTGAGGATTGCCATGATCAGCACAGTGAGGCTCACACAGTGGGAATACTCTTTCCCCATCCTCTCCTGCATAACCGAAGATAGGACACTACTCACTTCCTCCTGGGCTACAAAGTGGATGCATCAGAGCATAGGATCATGCAACAGTACCCTAAGGATCCTTGAGGACATATGTTGGTAATGCACAATTACATATAGGGATTCTTTAGTCCACACCCTTCAAATGGATTTATCTCATCTATCTGTGCTCTGTGTATTGGATTTAGTATGTCACACAACTCACCCGAGGACACCTTGTTGTTGTCTACAGCTACAAGCAAGCATGCAAGGAGAGAATCACTTAAAATAAGGAAGCTTTTATCAATTTCCTAAATGTACAGTAATTAGTACAGAATTGAATGTGAAGAGATAAGTTTTTCAATAAAGCAGAGTCAGGTAGGAAAAGGCTCTGCTTCCACATCTGGACAGATAGATACAGGGTTCACTCAACAAGGCTTTATCCTGAGATTTTAGGCTTCAGGTAGGTAAGTAGCATTTGAGTTTCTATGTAAGTTATCTGGGTCCTTTGCCCCTTGAAGCATTATAGATCAGGCAGCAGATTTTAAAGATGCATCTCTGCTTTACTGGCAGCCAAAGTAAGGCTTTCAGCGAAGGGGGCAAAGGCGTTCCTGTTAGAAGATTGGGAACATGCCTGGCTGCAGTATTTTGCACCACTTTCAATCTAGCCATAAGAGACTAGTTAACTGCGGCCAGAAGGGCATTACCATGATCCAGTCTACTAACCACAAGGGCCTGGACTAACTTTCTGGTAGATATTGGAAGATAGGCAAAGACGCTACCTAGTACGTGCATGGCGTAAAAGCACAATTCAGTGCTTTAAGTTTGGCCTAGTAATCCAAACTTAAAGCACTGTTTAAGGGGCATTTTTGTATCTTCACTTCAGCGGAACATGCCATTTACCTTCTCCAATCCAATATGCAGAAGGGGAGAGATAAAGGGAATGCTTAGGAACTCTTATGATCACACTCTAAAAGCAATAACAGTGCAATGTGGCATTTATAGAAATTAATGTTTTCCTTCTCAAAATTCTTCTGTTTATCGTGTGTTCTTTTTTTCTTTTTCTTTTTCCTCTCCATTTCCTTTTTTTATACTTTCCTTTCTCCTTTATAGGGAGTGGTGGTGTTTTTTATTTTTAGTATGAAGTTTATGTTGATGCGTAATTATGCTATTGTAAGAGGTGGCAGCAGTTTCCCGGGCAGAGCAGTTATGGGTGGAAATCCAGGGCACCCAGTCAGGGGCACGGGGGAAAGGGTGGGTTGGAGCAGACTCCTGCTTAGTGGGTAGACGGGCGAGAATCTCAGGGACTCTGGTTCTCGTGGAAGGGGGAGGAAGCATACTGGGGATATGGGTGGTTGGGAGAAGAAGGGAGGGAGTGAGCCCCTTAGAGTGTAGCAGAGTTCTTAATAGGCAGCCAATTCCACTGAATGTTTTTTCAAAGAGTAAGATATGGCATCTAGAACATTGAGAAATATATCATGCAATGTCAATGGTTTAAGAAGTAGGACTACATTCCGGGCAAATTAGCATAGTTTAGATAATTAAAAATGTGATAATGTTTCAGGAAATGCACCATAAAGTCAATAATTGTTTTTTTGCTACATCAGGTTATATTCAACATTCTATTTTTGCTTCATCACAGGCTGCAATTAGAGACATAGCAATTCATATCGTTAAATAGCATTCTTCTTAGATATTTGGGATAATAAGTGATCTAGGCGCCAGATGTATGTGGGTGAAAATTTTGATTCAAAATCAATTGATACATTTTGTGAGCTAATATGGTCTGATAAAGGATTCACCCTCAGCTTTAGAAGCCATATGCAGTATTCCCAAAGAAATGCAGAGCTCTCTTGTATTAGGGGGCAATTTCAGTTTATTGCTAATTATCGCCTTAGATTCATCTCGCGTAGACAAACATCAGCATAAGCCAAAATCCATTAATATTCTTCATTTCACACAACATCTAACATTCTGTCACTGACGATCAAGAGGTCCAGGCACAATGCTCTAGGCACTTTGATAAAGTGCCGGACGCATTCATTTTAATTCTGAACTTTCCACTGGTACAAGTTTTAGCAATTTTTAATACGTAGATTACAGTTTTAACTTGAAAGTCGTTGATTGGTTAAAAGAGATTATACAATATCTCAAATTCATAATAGGTTGCTAAGGACACAACAAGAAAACCATGGATATTTATCCCAGTGACGCTATCAAACCTCATTTAAAGGGCCAGTCATGTGACCACCATAAGGAACTTGTCCTCATACTGGTTCACTGTTAGCTACTCGGGGGATATTCTCAAGAACGTGCGATAATCATCGCCGAAATTGGTTAATAGAATGTTTCATATCGTCATCTATCGTGGTAAAAGAACTCTGTGTTAACGTCCTATTCACAACACAGCGGTAACATGCAATATTTTCCTGCTAACGCATCAAATGTCCATAAATAAGTCACCGGGATGGAGATAAAAATATAAACCCGAACGTGAAAAAGTTGCGATGGGCCCAACCGTGGTAAAAAAATCTGCGATAATCTTCACCAGGCCTGCAATTTACACACGTCGGGCAGGAAAAATCACTATAAAAGTAGGAAAAAAAACACAAACAAAACCAAAACAACTGGGAAGCACAATGGAGGTAGCCGGAGCAAGTACAGAAGACAACTAAAACCCCACAAGCCCCACAGAGGACCAGCCTGGAAACTTGGGGTCAGGGAAGAAGCAAGGAGAAGAAGAGGAAGACGCGGTTCAGTCCACAGGAAAATAGGATCCTGATAACGGAGGTAATAGAACACCATCAACTACTGTTCGTCACCTCCACTGTGTCATTGGCAACAAAAAATGGAATATGGCAGTCCACCGTGGACAAGGTGAATGGCGTCGCAGTGCTGAGGAGGACATTGGATAACAGGCGCTGGAATTATGTGAAGCGCAAAACCAATCAGAAACTCAGCAACAACCAGAAGGCAGCAATGCAGACTTGAGGTGGGAGTCCAGTGCCACAGGAGGAGCTGGATACGAAGGAGGAAATGGTGTTCACAGTCATCAGTGTGGAGAAGGTGGCAGGAGTTGGGTGACCGTACACTGCTCAACATGACTTGTCGCAACAGCAACATGGTGATTAACAACCTGGGATTGGAGGTGTCGGGGGAAGATGGGCAAAATGGCACACATGCACAATTAACTATAGCACAGTGCACACCCACAATGACTCTGGATCATGTCCCTGATCCCCCAGACACACTGCAGCACACCTAAACACAGCAAGTAGGCTCCTATCGACTATGTGCCCAGAGGGGGCCCTTGCCATACACCCTGAATGTCACAACCAACCCATGCACATGTGCTAAACTCAGCAAAGCGGCGTGTTTGTGAGCAACACTGACAATTCAAGTGACACTGCATGACGAATAGCATTACTGCAGTCAATATATCATGAAATGTTGCACGCCATGACACTGAGGTGGCTGAGTGTGGACCACAACTGTAAAGGAGCCGGTTACACTCTGAAACATCCAGTGCACAAACAACCCCTGACATCAACAACATCAAGACAGACCATGCCCCAGACTCCCAACTCCCACCAAGAGCCCAATGTACCCATGTCTGCAACATCTCAGCACTGTATAAGCTCAAAAGTCAAAGGCACACCGCATGAAAGGGATAAAGGGCAACAAAATCAGATCTGCAGGGGCGACTCTTCCAAAATGCAGCACACACATAACATTCAGAACACATCAACATTGACAGCAATGTGATACAAATCGGAACACGTTCACAACAGAACAGAAGACACAAATGGTGCTGCTTGTGTGTAGAAACTGACCAATCACATTTGGCATAGCAGGGAAATGTGAGTTGATAATGTACAGGTACAAACACACATCCATGATGTTGTCAAAATGTCCACTGTCCTGCATCAAATAGGCAGCTCCTCCCAGTCACAATGTACACATGCAGTCTGTATGTAAACATGTACAATGCGTCAACATACATGTGAACACAATGTTAAGCTCCATCTCCCCTTCATATTGCAGAGAAAGAATCAGCACGTCCTGCAGAGCAGACCCAACACCTCTTCACTGATGAGGAAAAGGACCTCCCCACCTTCGACACCGACGCCCTCCAACAGCTCAAGGACAGACTCGGCACCCTACCTCCAGGAGCAGGGCAGCCCAGCTGCATCGAGGAGACCTCACCCCCTGCACAGACCACACAGTAGGAAGCACGCACCAACACAGCTGCCTCCCAAGACCCCCACGTACAGCACATGGCCTTCCAACGCCGTGTGTTGGGGTGCCAAGAGAAGATGGCTGAATAGGTGCAGGTGGGGTTCGACCTCATGGCATCCAAACTAGATGCCATACGTGGGTGTCTAAGTCCCATCAGGGACCACTCAAAGTCCCTAACGGACACCCACAGTCCGTTCTATGCTCTCCAATGATCCATGGCTGACATCACTGGAGTCCTGACTCTGAGACAAGAACAACTATCTAGTAAGAGTGGCTCCAGCGATGTTAACAGGGAATTGGGACACATGCGTAGGATCATGGAGAACATGGAGCGGATGCGGGTGAAAAGAACGGCTGCACACCAGCGAGAGGTAGCTGGGTTCTTCCATGCCCTGCAGATCCTCATCATGGCATTGCTGTCACAAGGCCTGGCACAGATGAATGCTGCTGCTACCACTCCATCCACATCTCTGTCCCAGAAGTGTCAGTGCCACACAGTGTGGCAGACATTCCACCTTCGGCCCCTGATGTGTCACTGCCACACAGTGATGCAGATAAAACGACACCACCCGCATGTGAGGCACATGATACATCTGAGGATGAAGCTGCAGAAGATTCTGCCACAGTGGTAAGAAGGAAGAAGTAGCTATCATCTCTGCCATATGGCCTATTTCTGCTTGGTTCTGCCCGCTGCATCATTACCTTCCACTGTCCCCTGATACACTCTGCAACACTCACCTTGGACCTCGATATGGACTGCCATATTCTGTTTGGTTACCAATGACACAGCAATCAGACTGCGGACTGAAGTCTTCCTCTTCCGATGAACTTGTCAGTCCCTAAAGGACGCAGGCTGGCACTCCACGGGGAAACAATGTAAAGTGGGGTTTGCATGGCCATGTACTGCTCCATCTACAACACTCCACTGAATGTGCATTAAACATTCAAATTCACAAAAATGGTCCATGTCTATGATCATTCAGTGTGGAAGTGTGGATTAATGTAGGGTCAGTGATTCCCCCTCAAGTCCATTTTGCTTATGTTTTGGGATTTGAGTCACAGGGTGCAACATTACTGATTGCGGTCCGGGTGGCACCAACACTACAACAGAGACACATGCATTAGCTACCTCCTTGACCAGCCCAGAACAGAACCAAGCCCTATGCTGGACTGGCATACGCCAGGCCAGCCCACTCTGCTTACACTTACAGGGGAGGAACGACAACGCTACATATCCAAGGTCTTCCCTGTAGTGATTTGCTGATCACAGGTCTAGTTGTTAGCATGCCACAGCCACTCCTTGAGGGCTGGTTTACACTTACACCACACCCATCCAGCACAGGCATCACAGTACATGTGACCCTGTCAATAAAATGGGCGGGGTGCATGTGCTATGGCCATTTCCACTATCTATCTGAGTGTGTCCGTGTGGTCATTATTAATGCATGAGGGCCTAGGGCCCTACCACATCACATTCCCCACTGCTGGAGGTGACATGATGGCGTCCATACCATGAAGCTCAATCATAAAGGGCCCATGACTTGCGGTGCACAGAGTTGGTGGCAGCCGAGGGACTTTGGCCAGCACGGGCCTACCTCCACGAGTCTGTGACTTGCGGTGCACTGAGTTAGTGGCTCCAGAGCAGAGCGGGTGTGCAGCCTGTGATGATGGATAGGCCTCAATACACTGTCCTACCTATCAAGGTTCGATTTGAATTGTGAGCCCAGCTGGACCGCAGTGTGCACTGAAGGCAGCAGGCTGCACTGACATAACTTCACGGTGCTGTGCAGAAGGGTGCGCTGGGGGCCTGTGGCTTAAAATCGAGCGACGGCTGAGGAGGTTGCACTGGCACATGGTGAGCCCTCTTGTAGACACTGCGGTGGCGGCAGATGAGTATTGAGGCCTGGTTACGCAGGGTCGGGCAGTCATCGCCGTGTGAATGGTGTGAAAATCTCTCCTCCTTCTTCCTAACAAAAATTGCTAATATCCAACATAGTTTGAGAATAACTGGAGGAGGAAATGAGATGATAGATAACGATGAAATTAAGATTCCACCCATCGTCACCATGGAGAGATTTATCCCCCCTTCGGTTGCAGATACCCTGGTAGCAATTAAATCACAAAAATCTGGTGCTCCTGGGGATATCTGCCCGGCCCGGGTATTGGCCGAAGCAGCTGAAATAGTGGTATCTGAGGTCTCTCAAATAATAGGACTTTCATTTATTACTGCAATAGTCCCCAAAGAATGGAAACAGGCTAAGCTTTTGCCACTGCTAAAGAAAACAGGAGCGGACCCAGCGGTGCCGAGTAATTACAGACCTATTTCTCTTCTGCCAGCTATGGCAAAAATTGATGAGAAACTTGCATTTTCCCTGCTCAATGCCTTTGTGGAATCCTCAGGGGCGTTACATCCAGCCCAATCTGGCTTCCGTGCAGCCTACAGCACGGAGACAGCGCTTGTAGAGGTTACAGAGGCGATCAGGGAGTGCTTAGACAGTGGCGGCAGAGCGGTTCTGATTTTATTAGACCTCTCTGCCGCGTTCGACACTGTTCCGCACTCATTACTCCTGACGCGCCTGGCGAATATCGGCATATTGGGTTCAGCATTGGATTGGGTGAAATCTTTCTTATCAGACAGGTCTCAGCAGGTCTGGATCCCACCCTATTCATCCTCGACCAAACCCCTCACTACAGGAGTACCCCAGGGCTCTATGTTGAGCCCCCTCCTTTTTAATGTATATCTCACCCCTCTTATTGTGTTAGCTGAACAAATGGGAGCAAAAATAATAGCGTATGCGGATGACACGCAACTTTTGTTTACGTGGCCGGATGCGAATACTAATACTGAGGTCGTGCGTTCGTGTCTTTCTGCTGTGTTTAACTGGTTGGCAGCAGCACAGCTGAAGTGCAACGAAGATAAAACTGAAATCTTGCTGTATGGTCAGTTTCCATCTAATTTCTGTGGCCTTCTGATTTTCCCCAGCCAAACTCCGTTAATATTCCTGCTAAGAACTTGGGAGTCTGGTTTGGAGAAGATCTGCGATTTGAAGCACACGTAAAGAGACTTGCTGGGGTGTGCTTCGGATCCTTAAAAGCCATGAGAAAGATCTTTCCTTATTTACCATCTTCAGCAAGAGAGTCAGTTGCGAGGGCCCTTATTCTATCTCGGCTCGATTATGCCAACTCTCTGCTGTGTGGAGCTCCGGCTTTTTTAATTGCAAGGCTTCAGATTATCCAGAATGCGACTGCTCGCTTGCTGTGCAATATGCCGTGTAGAGAAAGTGTTCGGATTCACATGAAGGAACTACACTGGCTGCCAGTAGCACAGAGGATAACTTTTAAAATTCTTACCATAGCTTTTAAAGCAGTTCATGATCTTGGCCCTTCCTATCTGAGGAAAAGATTTAACCGTTATGTCCCTACTCGGGCATTACGCTCAGCTGACTGCAACTTTTTAAGAGTGCCCCGATTTCAGCGAGTACGTTTGGGAGGCCAGTCGCTTGCTGTCACCGCGGCTAGGACTTGGAACACTCTCCCCCACTCCCTGAGATTAATTGAAAATTTTGTATCATTTAAGAAGGCACTTAAAACATATCTTTTCAGAACTGCTTATCAGCTTATATAAAACACTGGAAATAAATAAAGAAACATGAACTTCAACCTTCTTTCTTTTGGTCACCTGCTTGTTTTTCTCTTCACGCGCCAGGACACTCTGGTAGTAACTGAGCGCGCTATAAAACAGCTAAAATAAAATAAATAAATAAATAAATCGCGGTCCAGCCTGAAGACCAGGGCTAGGGTGCTTGCTGAAAATGTAGGAATCATACACACTGCCTGGGAAGTTTGCAACAACATTGGTGAACAGGCCCCTGTGGTCCAGTTTTGCTTGCACATTGATGGAATACGTGTGGTTTCTGTTGCAGGGATTGTGTGCAGTGTCGGCAGGGGGCACAAGTAGTACATGTGTGCAGTCAATTGCCCCAACACGTGCGGGAAGCTTGCTATGGCGTAGTTCCCTTGCTTGGTCTCCAGCTGTTCCTGTGCAGTGTGGGGGAAGTGAAGGTGCAGGGGTATTAAGTTG
Organism: Lissotriton vulgaris; assembly: GCF_964263255.1. Taxonomy (NCBI): domain Eukaryota; kingdom Metazoa; phylum Chordata; class Amphibia; order Caudata; family Salamandridae; genus Lissotriton; species Lissotriton vulgaris. Next base: position 209,178,856 of record NC_141691.1, read on the forward strand.
ATACATACTGTGATGCTTACAGGTATGTTAAATCCTGCCTAATGCGACCATAAAAGAAGTTTGTGTGGTCGTAACCTTTCTTTTCTTTCCTACGAAGGTTACGACCACACAAACTTCTGTTACGGTCTTTTTGTGCAGGATTGATCATATCTGTAAGCATTTCGGTTTGTCCAAGTGCAATGCACTGTACCAGATTATGTTTGTGACCATATGGACACTTGACCATTGTCACCATTTATCCAAGAGGTTTCTGAATACGGACATTCGGAGTATGGAATTGTATTGGGGATTTCCCGGATGATTTAAAGTTAATTGGATACACAAGTTGCCCTGATGATATTCCCCTTTGAGAATGGAATGCGTTGATTGAAGTTTTCGTGTTGTTAATTTATGTTTTCGTAATAAAGAACTGTTTTTCCACTACTGTTGACTACTGGACTTCATGACCTGGCGCACACCCATTTCAGAAACCACAATCTTTGATCTGGAGAACAGACGTGCCAGGGAATGGCTGCGGTTGGGGTTGATTGCGCAGCAACACTACAAATTGGGACTAGCGTGTTGTGCTGCTACAGGGGCCTGCCATTGCTTTTGTGGAAATACATCCAAGACATGTGTGAGAAAGTTTGATAGGGCTTGCTGTGAGACTCCTCGACTCTGGAAGTTGTTGGTTGGAAGGTACCAGAGGCCAACAGGAGGAGCACAGCCAGCAGCTTTGTCTGCAGAGGGATGTGGGAATTGTGGGTGAGGATGCAGAGGATGGTTGAGCCTGTAGTGGGCAATGACATCCTCTGGCATTGAGTCTCGGAGGCTGGTGCTTTTTTATGAAGGTCCGCTGTCTTGTTCGGCACTGTCTTGGTGGTAGTCCAGGGGTATTCCTGGGGTTGGTGGCAGTGGGTGTTGTGGCCCTCTTGGGTCCTAAAGCTGCATGATCATTGGCTCCATTGCATCTGTTGGTCTTCAGTTGAGTCTCTGGCTGGGCTCCCTTTCATACTGCAGGTTGACTTCCTGTTTAACACCAGTAAAAGCCAGGTGTTAAATCCCTGCTGCTAGTGTGCCTTATCGCCTGTTTTTGGATCGCATCGTGTTTTCGTGTTTTTGCACGGGAATGCCTACTCTGCATATCATTAGCGTTGGTTGTCACTCTCATCTGTGGCAATGTTTTTTGCGGAAGCTATCGCTGGAAAACTGGCGACATCAGCAATTTGCACCAGCTTGAGAATGGGGCAATTATTCTTTCACCACTTTTGCTGCGCGAAAGTGCCGATAACTCTGCAAAAAGTCCTTGAGAATATGCCCCTCTGACTGCACAGTAAATGCTATTTTCTGCACAGCCTTGTCAATGCTTCCACTGTGCACTTTTCAGGCTAGCAATAGTATTTTAAAACGCTCAAAACGTTCTAGCCTCTTTGCACAGTCCTGTCAATGTTTCCCCCAAGCACTTTGATAATGCTTTTTGTACAATCATACAGTATAGTCGTCTAGGCACATTATACTAGGCACTTTGATAAAGCACTGGAACATTTGACTGGAACAATTCTTAACAATTTTTATTACCCAAATTACAGTTTTACCTTGAAAGCTGTTCATTGGTTAGAAAGAGATTATACAATACCTCTAATTTATGGTGAGTTGCTAGGGACAGAATAAGAGAATCATTGCTCACTGTCCCAGAGCCGCTATGAAGGCTCAGTTAAAGGCAAGACAGGTGATGACCATGAGAAACACGTCCACATTCTGGTTCACCCTTAGATGTTTTGACTGCACAGTAAATGCTATTTATTGCACTAAGCACTTTGATAAAGCACCACACACATTAATTTTGATCAGATGGTAGAATCACTTTAATGAGTCCAAACTGCTTATACTTCTTTGCACAGTTGTGTTAATGTATGCTTTTATAAGGAATTATTATTGCAGTTATGTCAAAGTTTGACATAAGCATTCTGATAAATGTTTCTGTTCACTAATCTAGGCTGGTTGACACGATATGACTTGCTGCAAATTTTTATACTGTCTATGCGACCTTGTATAGTAAATCATGGATGTTTGCATGACTTAGCTCGTATATCTATCATTGTGTTTCATAATGTATCCTTTGTGATTCATCTGTACCTGCTAATATTACGCAGAAAGTCTAATGATTTTTTTTAGACAGCACTCCAACATTATTTTTTTGATTGAACAATGAGAAGACAAATTGCTTTAAATGTTTATACAGTCTATCCTTCCTTGTACAGTAAATCATGGATGTTTGCATGTGTGTCTATTGTTGTGTTTCATAATATATCCTTTGTGATTCCTCTGTACCTGCTTATATGATGCAGAAAGGGTAATGATTTTTAATTAGACAGCACTCCCACATTTATTCTGTTGATTGAGCAGTGAGATGTATTGAATTGCTACTTTATTTGCTTATGTATGGAGTGCCCTTCGATACAGTTCAATGCGCCTCTGATGGACACATTGGTGCTTAGACAGCCTGAAGCAAAGATCCACTAATTTCTTTTTTTGTTTTACTTTATGTTTTGTATTGGTGATTATGTTGCAGAATTTGTGTACGTTTATGTTTTTTCTTAACTAATACACTAAATTTTGATTGATAGTATTGGTAGATCCCTGGCGTATTGATCATCCGAAAGCAAGACAATACACTTGCCATTTCAATCCATCTTCATGTATAGACTTCTTTATAATATCTCATGCATTTTCGAGAGATCAAACAGAAATAATTATCAATGCATTCTCAGGTCATTCTGTAATTTCTTCAGATATTTGTTTACCAGTACCAGAGTCGCCGGGATTCAGATGGATCTTTGTCAGAACATTACTAACCTTGGAGAGCTAGGTGGAACAGATTCTTCACACTCTTGATGAATTATTAGAACACAATATTGATTTGGTTCCCAATTTTGTGGTTTTGTAAGCATTAAAAGTCTTTTTCAGGGGATAGGTCATCGCTTCTCAAGATAAACAAAAACTGTTGGAAAAAATGAAATGCACTCAGCTGCTGGCCGCCTCAGATCAGGCTTCTAGGGCATTCTTTTTTTACCTCCTCTGAGAAAACCAGAAGTGAGGTAGACCAGACGGGATCCTACTTTCAAGATTATTTCACATCCAGGGAGATTCTAAATCACAATTCATACCTCAGGCACTTTTTTTCCACACAGAGGAATTTGCATAAACTTGGTGTGAAGTGAGGGATTTGTATTGACTGGTGTGCCCCACGTACACACTCTAAACACTTTCCGTGCTTAGCACATGTTTGGCTCCCAAAAACAAGATAGCGATAAGAGTATTCTAGTTTCTGATGTTATGATGCAAAAGTCCAATGTTGTTGTATATAAATGTGTTTGTACATAAAATTTCATGCACTGTCTATTGTGAATCGTTTTAAGTATGTTATTTTGAAAAATGTGTGTCTCTTCACTTAGCAAGCAACTAAAATCTTTTTGGAAAATATAAACAATTGCAAAGAAAGGAATGGTTTAATAAAAATTCCATTCAAACAGAAAAGATAGTGTTCTGTTTGTTGCTCAAAAATATTAAGAGCATAAGGCCAAACGGAGTCAGGTCCTCCTTTTTGTGTTCAAATATAGGAGGATGGCGTTTTTTTTAGAACATGGCTTCTTTACTATACACCAGCTGCAGTTCATAAATTGCATCCCATGGCATCATCAACATGTTTTAACTGCTCACAGGGAAACGCAGATTGGTTGCACATACATTTCACGTATACTAAAATGAATCAATTCTGGCCCCAGATTTTTTCAGAAATTAGCACTAAACTGAAATATAAAGTATTGCCTGACTTCCTCAGGACTCTATATAGTATTATGTCTCAGGGCATCAGTGTATCAAAGGAACAACACTAACTCTTTTTATTTTCACTCTTATCGCAAGGCATTATTGTTAGCAAATTGGAAGTTGGACATAATTCAAACATTAGATCAATGGAGCACAAAAATGCATAGGGTTAAAGTAAGTGAAAGTTTATATGCGATTGCTCAAGGTGGTGGCAGCACCTTGCTACATCATTTTAAAGGCGAGCAGATTGCGAGGGACTCTCCTCTACTATAACTTGTACCCTGTGGTATTGCGCTACTATCTTTTTTAAAAAAACCAATTGATTTAAGAATTGTGTTGTGTGCATATTTTAATAACTGTACCTTTTTAAAATTCCCCTGAGTACTGCACCCGGTCTCCCTGTGCCCCGTTCCACCGCAGCTTCTTTGTGCCGATTGTTGTGGAGGGCTAGGTCGGGCGCCATCTTGTGTGAGGCCCGGTCCCCTGCGGGACCCGAGTTAGCAGTCCAGCCAAGGGAGGGGCTTGGGGCTTAAATAGTGATGTCCTTCAGGACGTGCAGCGGCCATGCGCAACAGGCGCGCCGTTTGTGCGCTGAAGGAGTGCCAAAGGAGGGCCCGTCTGTGCCCGTCCGTGCTCCGGACGTGCTCAGTGCCAGACCCCCTGCCTGTTCCCATAGGACACTACAGCCCACCAGTTTAAGGTATTCACGTGATGACCTCACTGCTTTGAATGTGATGACCTGTGGGAGAGATAATCCATGGGAGGTGGCTGACAGTTCATCCCGGGAGTGCACTGTTTTAAACTTCCGTTTCCTTCCCACATTAAGCTGCCAGGTTCGACCAAACATCGACCCCTTGCTGATCAGAGCTGGATTAATCAACGCCAGGTCTATGGTCAAGCATGCGGCCGATATCTTTGAGCTTTTGGCGGAGAAGCAGTTCGATCTCTTATTTATCACCGAAACCTGGTTAAATGCCTCCTGTGCCCCGGTGGTGGAGTTAGCCATTCCCCAAGGCTTTAAAATCACGAAGGCAGATCGCCCGCTCGGTAGAGGGGGCGGTGTTGCCGCGACTTATAGGGATCAGTGGGTCTTCTCTTGCAAGCCCCAGGAGGAGCTGGGGGATGCGGAAGTGCTACATTTCTCACTTGTGCTTAACTCACACTTCACCGTAGGAGGTACACTGGTTTACCGACCTCCGGGATTTGTTTGGAACTTTGTGGGGGCTCTAGAGGAGGTCATAACTCCGCGTGCTCTGAGATATTCAAGGTATCTCCTCCTCGGGGATTTTAACATACATGTTGATGTCTCAGACTCCACTGAGGCCATCCGCCTAGGTGAAGCCCTCTCTATGGCCCACCTCAAACAATGGGTTGTTTCTTCAACCCATGATGGAGGCCACCTTTTAGACCTAAAATTACAAAAAACAATTTGATGGACAGAATGTAGATCAATGTCTTACATTCACCCCAGTACAAGGATCTGGGCCTAAATCCATCGTTTTTTGCACTCCACACCACCCCGGGTCAGATAATGGCTTTATGCAAATCAGCTCTGACCCTGTGCCCCATGGGAACAGTCCAGTCCGAACTACAACAGCCATATCTTTCCCAGACCGGAATCAAGCATCCGAGGACCGGACCGGTTTCGAGGTAACACCTCTCATCAGCCCAGCTAGCTTGACTCCAGTGGTGTGGAGGCTCTGGGACCCACGTCTGAGCTACCCCAGTACACTCAGGGAGAAAATTACAAAAAACAATTTGATGGACAGAATGTAGATCAATGTCTTACATTCACCCCAGTACAAGGATCTGGGCCTAAATCCATCGTTTTTTGCACTCCACACCACCCTGGGTCAGATAATGGCTTTATGCAAATCAGCTCTGACCCTGTGCCCCATGGGAACAGTCCAGTCTGAACTACAACAGCCATATCTTTCCCAGACCTAGTCTGCTCCAATTTCGATATTGACATGGCCTGCCCTGAGAGTGTGACATGGTCTGATCATAAGCTGATCATGTTCTCCTGGTCTTTGGATGCTGCAAAGGAGAGAGGCCCCTCACTTGCCCATTCACAGAGGATCAATTTAGTCACTCTGGTTGAATCTCTGTCTCAAACCCGTCTAAAACTGCCCTCGGAGATTGATGTGGCGGTTAGTACCTTTAACGCCTGGGTGGAACATGAGTCTTCTACATCCGTCAATAAAGGCTGTATCCGTAGGTTGCGGTCTACCCCCTCCAAACCATGGTTTACCCACAACCTACTGGAATTGAAACTGGGATGCAAGAAACTCGAACGGGTGTGGAGACAAACCTACCAACCCGAGGCTAAGAGTGACCTGTGTGCGGCACAAAAAAATTACTATACTGCCATCAGAACTGCCAAGAGCAGCTATTATGCAGGGCGAATTGAAAAAGCTAATAACAATAGCAAGGACATTTTTTCTATTGTAAAAAGCTTCTTATCACCATGTGCAGCGCAACCTTTGCTGCCCCTATCCGAGCAGTGGTGCAAAGAGCTCTCCTCTTTCTTTATAGACAAAATTGCTAAAATCCAAGAAGACCTGCGCGCCGTTTGTGACGGCTTTCTGTCTCCCCCTGCACCCTCCCTCCACTATGCCGAAGCCAGCTGAGCAGTTTGCTATTTTTTCTCCAGCGACTGAGTCCGACATTACTACAGTCCTTGGAGCCTTGAAGTCAGGGTCTCCCTCCGACCCCTGCCCTGCCAGGGTCCTCGGGGAGGTAGCTGAAACAGTAGGCAAGGAGGTCACCCAGATTGTTAATCTTTCTTTCTCCTCTGCAACTGTCCCACTCTGTTGGAAGCAAGCCAAATTGTTGCCGCTTCTAAAAAAGACTGGACTAGATCCGGCTGTGCCTTCTAATTATCGACCCATCTCAATACTGCCTGCCTTAGCAAAGGTCTGTGAGAAGATCGATTTTAAACAGCTGGACAATTTTATTGAATCTTCTCAGGCACTGCATCAAGCTCAGTCTGGGTTTCGGGCTGCCTACAGCACCGAAACAGCGCTAGTCGAAGTGTCGGAGGCTATCTGGGAATGCCTTGATGGAGGTGGCAGAGCAGCTCTGATTTTATTGGACCTCTCTGCCGCCTTCGACACGGTGCCCAATACTTTACTCCTCACTAGACTAGCGGCCGTCGGTATCACTGGCCCTGCACTGGACTGGCTGACGTCCTTTCTGGACAATAGGACGCAACATGTCTGGATGCCTCCTTATGCCTCCCTTCTAAGAAGCTCACTACAGGAGTCCCTCAGGGGTCTACTCTGAGCCCCCTGCTTTTTAATGTTTATTTAACCCCTTTGATCTATCTGGCGGAACAGCTGGGGACCAAAATGATGGCTTATGCCGACGATACCCAACTTCTGTTCACCTGGCCAAACGACAATTTGGATTCGCCGGCCGTCCAACTCTGCCTTTCATCCGTCTTCCGCTGGCTAGCACTTGCCCAGCTCGAGTGTAATGAAGACAAGTCTGAGGTTCTTTTTTATGGCTCCTTTCCTGATAAATTCAGTGATCTTTTATGGCCTCGTGACCTGCCCTGTCCAAAATCCATCGGTGGCCCAGCAAAAAACCTTGGAGTTTGGTTTGGGAATGACCTTAAGTTTGAAAACCATATTAAAAAACTTACGGGGGTTTGTTTTGCCCCCATCATAGCCCTACGCAGGTTTTTTCCCCTCCTTCCGAGAGAGGCTAAAGAGACGGTTTCGCGAGCCCTAATACTTTCTAGGCTCCACTACGCGAACGGTCTGTTTTGTGGTCTACCAGCTTACCTGATTCCACGTCTCCAGGTCATCCAAAATGCGGCCGCAAGGCTTCTATTTAAACTCCCCAAGAGATCTAGTGTTCGTTCTTGTCTCCGTAGCCTCCACTGGCTCCCGGTTGCTCACCGGATTATGTTTAAAACTCTTGTTCTTGCCTTCCGCGCGGTCCATCTGACCGGTCCTGTCTATCTGAGAAAAAGGTTTGCCCTGTACATCCCTAATCGTTGCCTCCGTTCGGCCAATCAGTGTCAAATGACAGTGCCTAGATTTAAGCACTCCAGATTAGGTGGCCAGTCCATCTCGGTCAGGACCTCTAGGGCTTGGAATGCTCTCCCTTTCCATCTCAGAGTTGCTCCGACCATTACTGCCTTTAAGAAGGGGCTGAAAACTCATCTGTTTAGTATCACTCTCTAATTATGCTATTTTCTTCTTGCCCTCTGAATCTGCCTTTCCTTCCACGCCAGGATACTATTTTAGTAATAGAGCGCGTTACAAAACCCTTTATATTATATCATATCATATGCAAAAAGGGTCAGAGCCATAAAATAATTCAGAAAAATATGGCAATATTGGAAGGAGGGGGATTACACGTAATGTTTTTAAATTGGTTTATTAGACTGCCTATTATGTAATATAAGCTATTGGCTGATTCAATTGAATCATATTTCACATTTTTGCTGTATGTATTTTGTGTTTATGTTCTCTGTCTGCCACTTGAGAAAAATAGTAATACAACAAAAATTATATCACAATATACATAATTGATAATCACTCAACAAATGAATAAATAATTATTTGTAGATAATTTATGATTTAATTAACGTCTCAACCAATACCGTTCCAAACCTTGCAACTAAAAATAAATCAGTATTTCATAATGTACTTAATTAATTATCAATTAAATAGTATATAATTAATTAATTAACTAATAACTATTACTTAATCCCCCACCCTAATTCCCTACAAATCCAAGATCCCACACAAAAAATATAACAAACATAAAGTTATTACACAGTTTACATAATTAATAAGCAATTAAATCATTAAACATCAATCAATAATTAGTTGCTAATTAAGTCACCGTCCCACCATATAACCTTACAAACCTAGAAGCCCGCACCTAAACTACATCTTAAAAATATAATTACCTCACAATTTTATATAATTAATAACCAAGCAAATTAGTATTAAATTAACAATGAATTGCCAATTAATTATTATTTAATTAGCTTCCCATCCTACATGCCTACAAACCTAGCAAACAGCTAGGACACTATAAATTAGTATTAGCAATTACATTAAAAAGTACGAATCACTTAAAATACAAACTATATTTGCAACTATTATTACCAATTATATAAACAATAATAACACATACAATTAATATATCAGCTAGAAGACATTACCATTTTTTTAAAACAATTTTTCACAACTATAATATTGAAAACGATTCAGCAACAAAGATATGCTTAACAATGATATTGCTTACTTAAAAAACAATATTCTTGACAACAATATTTTTGCATCATGATATTTTTGTATCATGATATTTTCTTTCTGGTATTCTAACCCCAATAGTTACACCTCAGTGTTTTCTTCAAATTTCCTACCTGGTGTAAGCACCATCTGGGCCTGCCTCCCTTTTGTTATTCTAGTTAGGCTGGCTCCAAATCTAGTGGGAGGGTGAGAGCATTCCAAAAGTGGTTTAGGGAATGAACAAAGAATTGCCCTCTACCCATAGGTTGGCACTAGGCATAAAAGTGTCACCAGGGGCTGCCTTTTCCTGGTCACTACCAGACCTGTGGAAGACAGAGGAAGAACTACACCTAAAGAATAGTGATGGATTAAACCCAGATCAATTGACTGGGGGTGAGTGTTTGATTTGCTCAAACGCTCCGTCCATCATCCCCTTTTGTATCGCACAATTCATGACGACATCAGCAGGTGCTGGTACAATTCACACATTGGGTTTGAGTGAAAATTCTCGTCTTTTATTCACAAAATAATTATGTTACTTATCTAGAACGTTACAAAAGTACAGTGTAATATTTCCTGGGAATAAATCAGTTTCTATGAGCAGGGAATTGAACCCCTGGAAAGTTTATCAACACACAATCGTTTGTGGATTTCTGGGAATTCAATAGAATGTTCCTTATTGCAATTTCACTCAGGATACTGGGCAGATATTTACCCCTGGTTAGGACTGGACAAATTCATATTTCAGGGAGGGAATCTTCAGGCTACACATAACAAATTGGCTGGAGTAAGGGTGAAACTGTTTTCCCTGTGAAGGAAATCAAAGTTGGCAAATTCACTCTTGTTAAGCAATTGTACATGCATATTTGTACACTATGTACAATTGTGCATATGTAATTATTGTTGTGTGATGCTTGGGATTATTTGAGAATTCCAAACATTTGAAAATTTACCGCCACATGTGGATGTGAAACTACTTGTCTATATTTGTAATTTGAATGTGAATGGGCCTGAGTCCTTAGCACTTGTTTATCATGTTTTTTTGGTAAATCTTTGAAGGAAAGTCCAAATTACAAAATTGAAATTTCCATTTAGTGCACCAGCATGTCTGGTTACACGCATACTCCTACAAGATGGCCAGTGAAGACCATCCTTTGTAAATGTACCTCCTGTGGATTTAATTTTAAATCCTTTGTTTTTTTCACATTCAGCTTCACTGAGATGTTTGTAATCCTGTGAGTTTCTAGTATGGATTAATTAACTGGAAGTGGGGAACCTTTGCTGCTAAATCAGGAAACTTGGAAATAAGATGCATTATATTGTTTTAAGAGGATGCTGCAGTTTAATTCCAGATGAAATTATTGATATATTGAATAATACTTCTGCGTAGTTCCACATAACTTCCAATTTAATTTGAATAGGTGCGTTCATGATTAATAAAAGCCAAGTTGAAAGTGACATTATTTATTGTCTTCCATTACTGAACGCTCAACTCTTGTCAGATGTCCTGAAAAGCCAGTTTTTTTGGAACTGAAATTATACAATAAGGTCCAAACTTTCATTGTTTTTTTTGGCTGCAGAGGCATGGGGAAAAATAGAACAGATTCCAGTTTGGAAGCAATCTAATTGTTACTAGATTTTTTAAGCCATTCTGATGTTTGCCTGTCTTAAGGCGCTATGAAAAAGTTGATAATGAGGGACGTACACCCAACATTCTCTCTTGTACACTAAACATTTTAGTGGATAGTCCTTTCAAACCTATAGACTATCATAGATTCTGGAACCTTGGATTGGTGTTGTGGACCCTTCAAGAGCCCAAAAGGGCCTTCTGGATATAGAGCCTGAAGTTTTGAATTATTTTGAGAATGTATGTGATAAAGCTCTATAAGTAGACTGAACCATCGTCAAGAGTCAAGCTGGAGTCTTCAAACCACAACCTTGCCTGAAATCCAGGCCCGTCCCGCTGAAAGCTCTGGAGTTCCAAGAACTCCAGGATTTTACCAAGGCCTCGCGGAGGTATGGCGCCTTCATTGACTCACAAGCCAGCCTGAGGAGGATCCTTATTTGACGCCGAGAGAAAAAGCTCCAAAAGTTAGAAGGGAAAAACTTGACTGGGCCGTGCTTCTCACTGTATCCACCCACACTCCATCATGGCTGGCCTGAAACTTTAAATTTGTCCTAGTGAAACACGACCAGATGTCCCAAGTTGGTACGTTTGGCTTTTAGGCACTAGAAAGTATTTTTTTTTTTTTTTATTCATATCCCTGGTTTCCAATATTGGATTTTTTTTCCATTTTAGCGGTATTAAATATAATTATTTCCTATTTATAGAAAATGATGTTGGATTTTTATTGTGTGTTGTCTCATACATATTTAAATATTGGTGTTTTTAAATGCTCTAAACACATCTCCTAAATTAAGCCCGTCTGCTTGCAGCCAAGCTACCAAGGGTTGAGCAAGGATTCATTTATTTAGAACTTGATGGGATCTTATTTGTGATTGTGGTGTTATTACTAGTTGTGGGTACTTACCTGCACCTACTAATAAACCACCTTACAGCGAATATACAATGTTATATCGCGTTGTTTACACCGCAATACCTTTACAATGCAGGCATTACAACGTAAGTTGTTACAACGTCTTGCGCTGGACGGCGCTTGACTTAGGAATAGTATGATTTACTATTCCAACTCCAGTCTACGTACAGTAGGGAAGGTGTTGGAATAGTGAACCATACTTTTCCTTATGTTAGAGCGCCATCCAGTGCAAGTCATTGTAATGACTTGCATTGTAATACCCGTATTGTAAAGGTATTGCGGTGTAAACACCGTGATGTAACTGATGTTTCCCCCTTTCAACAGTTCTTTTGACCTTACAACACAAAGTACTGCACACTCAACACAAATATAAACAACAATGTGTAAGGTTAGCGAAAAGGCAAAGAAATACGTTCCACGTCGATACTTGGAGTTCTCCCTTTAATAGGTCATCAATTTGGAAATAAATTACACAGCCAGCCGACATGTGTTTCGTTGTAGTCAAAACAATTTCTACAACTCTTGAGGGCTCAATGGCTGAATCCACAGTCGGAAAGGCGCAATTCCGGTAATAATTCCAACCCGGAAGGGTAACCCAGTTTAATTCCAAAGAAGATAAAAGAATGTAGCGAACGGTCACAAATTCAACCAATATTAGGTCTATAACGCCAGATAATGTGGACCTTCAGAAAGCCAAAAGTAACCTTAAGTATGATAGCAAGGAGTCAACAGAATAACATCCGTATGGTGTCCGGAGTCAACCAGTTCTGGTTCGAGGACCCCAGTGAAGCGAGGGCGATTCTGCTGATTAATTTATATTACACGTACCCAGAAGGGAAAAAAGACTGAACCTTTATTCTACAGATAGATTTCGCTATTGGATTCTTTAGAACAAGTGGAAGTAAGGGTTCTCCTTGAGGAACTGGAATGATGGGTCCATGAAATTAGCATACTGTCAGATGTCCATTATGGGTTCCTCCAGGACTTAGAAACCATTGTATACTGCCTTAATCTGTACACGTTGATTTTACAATACTTGATTTCCTTGGTCTGGTGCTTTGAATTTGGCTTCTAAAGATTCCTTCAGTATATTTGATCATGCTATTTGAATGAAACGCTGAAGTAAAATGGTGATGCTGGGTGCTGATTGTGCCATTGTTATTTCATGATACAGTTACATATAGACACTACAGTCTCCACATGTCATGGTGCCATGGGTGAATGCACAGGCCCCTGAATGATCAGCATGGCATTCTGACAGGGTTGTTTCTTGCCCTGTTCTCTCTTTACTTTGTAGAGTAATGAGCCTGAAGTTTACCTAAGGTATAGGGGCTAGGACATGCCCCAGAACAGCCAGACCTATTTTCTGTACAACTCTATGCAGACAATACTGGGCTTTTGGCCCACATTGCAAAGAAGCTTCAATTATTATCTGATTCTTTTGCCCATTTTATGGAAGATTTAGACCACAGATAAATCTTGCCAAATCTTTTATAATGATGTGTGGCCCATGAAAACCAGGACCCAACATGTGCATGGTACCCTCATAAAGCAGGTTTAAACTTTCAGTATTTAGGGGTCTAATTTTATTCAGGCTTGATATGGAAATAAAATCACCCCTGCAAAACAAGAGTTCCCCAATTTGAACAGGAAATTGAATTGGTCATCAGGTTTTTCTGTAATTTGGGCAAGAAACCATGAATGAGATGACTAATGTTTATAAAAGTAAATGTAGTTCCCTTGCAATCATTGGAGCGGAATTTTGAACCTAAAAGTGGAATGATTACAGCACATTGAAAATGAATTTTAATGACGACCCTCAAACTTTATTTCTCATTCTTAATTGGAGAAATAGCTGCAGCCTTGTGTCATTGTTCAGGACATGCGGTGCAGCAGACAACCCTGACGTGAAGAGAGAGGCAGAGGCAGGGCTGCGGTCTAGTCTTTAAGCGTCCCCCTGCATAGGTCCTCATCCCAGAAGCTGTGCTAGTCACAGTTGGATTCCTCAAGTGTGGCAGCATCAAATCTGCACTCAGGAACCTGTTTGAGCCTGTAGATCTTACCCTGATGCACAAGTACCATGTTTTCTCACTGTCCTCGCTACTGCCAATTTCTCCTGGATTTGGTTACACTACTGCCTTTCCTGTCACATCTAGAGGGCTTCCCTCAATTCATCATGGCTGCTCCTGCTCTGTTGTGATTTACTTAGTGTGCTTGCAGTTTGGTAAGTTTTCCACCTTCCATTCATGTGGGGAGACAAAATGGCACAAAAAGAATTTACCAACAGTTGACTGATCAAATTTGGTAAGGCAGGTGCATGCAAGTAATTCTGGATATTTACTCACTGTCCTGAATTTGGATTGTAAATATGTAATAGATATTGCTATGCGCATGCTGGAAAATGCACATATTCTGCTGAACATCGTGATTAAAAGTGAAAGATATTTTTTTCTTTGCAAAATCTTTTTTAAGGTGCTCCTGGGACATACTCAAGCACTGATTTTCTGTAAATTTTGTTGGAGAGACTTTGAAGGAATTCTGTCATTCCGGACTTATGTTGCTCTCTTTAAATGAAATACCAGTATTTGTAAAGCATACAGCTACGTCTGAAGTGGTGTCGCCGCACTGGGGGCCCTCGGGAAGATTAAGTGAGCTATTGCCCAGAGTCACATCATGGTGCTGTGCTAACCTGCCGCCGGCACCGGGGTTCAAACCGTGAACCCCGTAGTCCGGAGTCAGACACCCTGGCTGCTGCTTCTTCCGCACTACCCTACCAGTTGAAATGCTTAGGTACTACTGTGCAATGCAGGGTGTCCTAGGGATAAGAACATTTGTTTTTTGTATTATTTCAGCATCCTGTACTATTTTTCCTCAGGATTAGACTGAATTTATTGGGTTCCTGCCACTAGATATAAGTGGGAAAGTGGGAGGTTTTGGGTAAGCATGCACACTTACTAGTTCCTAAGCTATATACTAGGTGTTCAGACTTTAGAGGTGAAGGTTCCTTAAGGTCATTATATTTTGATCATAAATGCATGACAATCATAGAATGCGAGGGAACCTCTAGTGTCGTGAATTGATGTTGTTACCTTGAAGGGACCATGAAACACCATCTTTTGTGTTTTCTTCGCTCCCCTTTTCCCCTAGATGTTGTTATCTCCTGGAGCCCAATCCATGTCTCCGGTGATTGCAGGACTCCAGGTGATGTAGGGAATCAGCTTCTGGTTTTCATGTCTTAATCCCACAAGATAAAGCATACAGATATTGAACTGGTTGTGCTGAGATGTTACAAAGATTGGCTAGTTGGAGGACAATATCAAGTAAGTATGGGCGAAATTTGCGAAGTCGCGATCCGCAAATGTCGTGAATTTGTGGATTATTTTTTTTGCGTATTCGTTGGGTTTTTTGCGTATTCGCTGGCCGCTAGCAGCGCACCGACCGTGAAGTTTCCCATGCGGTTGTACATGGGCGCGGCCATCTTGTGCGCATTGCGTATTTCCATTTCCGGGCGCTATTGGCAAGCTTGCGTTGTGTGCGGCGCGCTATTACGAATTTGCGTGTGTTTTTGCGTGCTCGCGGGGGAAATATTGCACCAACTTACCTACGCGGCCCTCCAGGGGCGCGGCCATCTTGATTTTCATTCATTGCTATGGTTCTGGGACTGGCTTTTCTATCCTCTTTTAATATTTGCAATCCTTTGTTTCTTTGAACTTTTTTTGCTCTTTTTTGCTCATTATCTATCTCTCTATTTGTCTAGATCTATATTTTGTGTTTTTTACAACTTTTTGTTACTTTAATAATTACTTTTTTTGTTTAGCTCTCTCTTTTATTTTTCTCCCCCTATTCTTTTCTTCTTTCGCCCAGGACCATGGCAAAGGGAGCCGGGAAGAGTAAGGGGAAGGGTCCCGCACCCCGCACCCGGCTCCCATGCGGGCGTTTGAGGGGGGTGCAAGTGGTGGCTAGGGAGATTTTCAACGCGGTGGAGGTGGCCACCCTTATATTTTTGGGTCTGCGCCACCTCCCTAAGACCGTGGCAGCAGGGGGCAGGCCCGGTCAAGGGTATGGCCTCCAGGAACGTCGCCAGAGGTGGGATAAGGTGTGCCGGGCCATGCGGAGGGAGTCGGGGGTCCGGCGCACCTACGACCAAGTGACACACCGGTGGGCCGACGTCCTCAACCGGGAGCAAGACCTGCTCCACCTGCTAGGTGTCGAGATCCCTGGCCTTGGTGAGTAGCTATTTAATAACTGCTTTGTTTTCTTCTGCTCTGTGTTATATTGCTAATCTATCTTTTCCGGAAGAGTACGAATGCTGCTGATTCGATTACATTGCAGGTAAATTAATGTTTAAATAGCTTCTGTCATTGCAGTTGCTCGCCTGGTAATTTGCGTTGCTACTATGCTTACTTGTTTGTAACTTTTTGCTCATTTGAGAGCATAACTGCGTAATGCGACAGACAGTAGAGACTCAAATCTAGTCCTTCTTTGTACTCCTGCTGCCACTAAGAAGAGATAGTGGTGGATTGATACGTTGAGTATATTATTTATTTGTTAGTGGTCTGCAATCATGATTACGGACTGTGTCTGTCACGTGACGTCTCGTGCTGCTGAGTGATGGCAGTCGTAGTAGAACCTTTTTGTTGGTGGTGTAGTTAGTGAATTACATAACTTTCCTATTAGACGGTCTGCAAATCCTGCAATACTGTACAATCCTCCAAGTTGACCAGATCAGATAGGTCAATACATGTAGTGCAATTGTTGTTAATTTGTTTCCCCGAGATAACTTTAGATTGTGTTCAAAGAAATCAAATATTTCAATAAAACAATCATCCATGTTGTGTTTCTTTATTTCATGATCATCAGCACCTCCCAGGGGCAAGGCGACTAGCACCATTGAGACTCCAGTGGAAGAAGGTGGACAGTCACAGGATCGGCCTCTTGCAGGTTCTTCTGCTGGCCCCAGTAAGTTGTTCTATTGTTATATTAATACTTATACTTCCCTAACTTTTACAGCTCTTATTCATTACAAACTGTTTCCTAATTCTATTTTTTACAAAATAGTCTTTGATCTTCTTTTATTCTGGACTACTTTCTACATTCTTATCCTGCCTCCACCATCAATCTGTGCTACTACTATTTACAATTATGAGTCGGTCTGTGCAGGTAGCTAAGCTTGCCCAGTCGGCAAACGGTGTTAAACAAAACTCTGCTCCAGCAATAGCTCAAGGCACTGAGTGCAGTCAACTGGGTTGCCATTGCTGTCTACTTAATGTAAGTGCTTTGACAATTTCCTTTTTTTTAAATTTATTTATTTGGCATCTCATAATTGCGGATACAGACATAAAAAACAACATTTTAATCTTCAATCATATTTAGCAAACACAAAAATAAAACAACAATTAGAGTATAAAGCAGATATCAGGAATAAAAAGAAAAAGGCCACGACATTGTTTACATTAGTGGGAAAAGTCTAGATAACCACTCTGATATTATTATTCCAGTTCTCGATTGGTTTCCAAATCTTAATGCCCCGGGCTTTTGCCCTTACACCTTTACAGGCAAAAATCGCCTTCTCTTGATTAAACATACCTAAGAGTCGGGATAACCAAATCTGGAAATTAGGGGGATCTGTATCTTTCCAACGTGCTGTTAATATTATACGATACACAGCTGTCCCCAAAAAGAGAGATGTTTCTTCCTCGATGGTATGTGACAGTGTATTATCATAACCCAAGATGTAAAGGGTAGGTGATTCGGCCAATGGATGTCCAAACACTTCCTGCCAAAATCCTGTTATCATATTTTTCAAAACTACTAATTTTTCACATTCATATAGCATATGAAGCAGGTGCGCCACAGTTTTTCCACACCTAGGGCATTCTGAGGTAGTTCTTTTCCCCCAAGAGAAGAGTTTAGCGGGGGTAAAATATAAATCATAAAGAGTCTCGTACAACGGTGCTTTCAAATTGGAAGACACAAGCAATTTTGTTAACAATGTTAGTGACATATCATTGTCGACATTAGGGTTATTTAATTTCCTTGACCAGCCCTGCTCGATAGAAGCAACATCATCCCGCTGAGTGTCAATTAAGATATCATAGATCGTGCCAATCCAAGTTGGAGGTCTAAATAAACAATCAAATATAGGGATATTCTCTAATATGATATCAGCACTTTTTAGGTCTAGAATCATACTAATCTGAATACATTTGCATACACTATTGCTGGGAATAGAGAATTTAAGTTGCAGCTGTTGAAATCTTTGACCGACAGGAAGCAATAAGAAATCACCAAGGGTTAAACTCCTAGGGGCATATTACCAAGCGGTTAGAGACAAAAATTTACTGCTGAGCTGCGGCGATTTTTACCGCAAATAAACCTTGGTATTACCAAGGTTTATCGCAAATGCAATAAAAATCGCCGCAATGCATGAATATCGCTGAAAGGTTAGCGATATTCATGCATTACCGAGCTAATGCTCTTAGCCATGTTATCTACCTCCCATTGGATAACATGGCTAAGAACTGCTCAGGGCAGGTGTTAGCTTTTGGAGATATTTGCGCTTAGCGCGAATATCTCCAAAAGTTGGTAATAGGAGATAGCGATGTTAGTGACTGTTTTCAGTCGCTAACATCTTGGCACGCCCACTTTGCATGTCATTAGTGATAAATATCACTGACATGCAAAGTGGGGCCCAAGACGGTCGCTATCTTCTACTAGCTGTCGCTAACTGGTGTTAGCGACAGCTAGGTAATAGGGATATCATTTTATCTCCGCTTTCTTGGCTTTTAAAGCCAAAAAAGCGGAGATAAACCCCCTTGATAATATGCCCCAAGGAGTTTCCCATTTCCTAGCAATCACATCATATATTAGTGGTGGTAGTAAGGTAGAGTGCCATAGCGAGGTGTACTTATTATACTTAGGAATACTAAAATGCCTTTGAGTTTTCTTCCAAATACCCCAGGCACTCAATATAATCTTAAATTTCACTTTCTTGAAATATGAAGGTTCAAGTTGTTTTACTAGGAGGCCAGTAGCCTTATCCCCGATAACCAGTTCGAATATTGATGGTATATAATTCTCCCCTGCTTCACTTTCCAAAGATTTTGCACGGAATAATGACAACATCTGCTGGAGCAGAGCTGCCAACATATAGAATCCCAAATTAGGAATTGCGAGCCCCCCTCTTATAACTGGGAGAGATAGAAAGCGGATAGATCTCTTTATCTTCCCATATCCCCATCTGAACTTACTCATCTGGGATTCGAGGGCCTTGATGGTTTTATCATCCACCAATAACGGGATCGGCCGGAAGAAATACAGGACCCGGGGTAGAATATTCATCTTAAGAAAGCTGCCTCTTCCAATAATCGAGAGATGTATGCCATCTATCCGTTTAAGATCTGTTTTAATTTTTTGTAAAAAAGAGGGTCAAAATTTATTTTGACGATCTCGTCAATTTTGGGGGATATACGGACTCCCAGATAAACAGCACTTTCTACTCTCCTGGAGTCTATACATTGAGTATTTTGGGTGTAGATAACCATTGTTTTATCCCTATTTAAGGAATAACCAGAGACTTGGCCAAATGTTTGAGTGATCTGTTCAATTTCAATTATTGCCTCCGTGGGGTGTGATGTTACTACCGCCACATCATCGGTGTAGGCTAATATTTTAGTGTCAAAGGGGCCCAAAGTAATTGGTCTAATTGCCTCAGCATTTAGCAGTTTTAAAATAAGGGGATTAATATAGAGGGTAAAGAGGATCGGAGAACATGGGCATCCCTGCCTTGTCCCATGAGATATATCAAAAAGCAACGATTCCTGACCCATTGCTAAAACTCTGGTCTTCGGTGAGAAATACATTGCTTTTACAGACTTCATAAAACAGGGTCCCATAATATTTTGCTCTAATACTGCCCACAAAAATGCCCATGAGACCCGGTCAAAGGCCTTCTCGGCGTCCAGGAGCACCATCGACATCCGGCCCCCCGCGACAGCCATGGCCTCAAACAGGGCAATGACACGCCTAGTATGATCCGTAGTACCCTTGCCCGGGATGAAGCCATGCTGCCACGGAGAGACCAGACGCTCGATAGTCCCCCTGAGCCGATTAGCCAAGATCTTCGAATACACCTTCGAGTCTGAATTTATAAGAGCAATAGGGCGATAGGATGATGGCAATTTAGGAGGTTTATCTTTTTTTGGGAAGACCAAAATATTCGTTTCCATCCATGACCTAGGAGGAGTGCCGCTAACTTGGATTCCAATAAATAAGTCGAGGAGTAGAGGGGTTATAATATTACCCAAAATCTTATAAAGCTCGAGTGGGATTTTATCTGGGCCTGCAGCCTTGCCCGGGGCTAGTTCTGCTAGAGCAATTTGTACTTCACTCAAGGTTATATCCCTTTCTAAATCTTGCCTAGTAGCCATATCTACTCCTAGGGTGCTTTCAGACTCGGCTGCCCATCTAACCAACAGTTCTTTAATTGCGGCAAAGTTAGAGGAGTCCTCATTTTGATACAGTATCTCATAGAACTTTTTAAAGACTTCTAAAATAGTCTCAGGTGTTGTGCATTCTTGACCTTCTGACTCTATACACGTAATTGAGTTGAGAGACTGCTTTTGACGAGTGCTGAGAGCAAGCTGCTTCCCAACCCTCTCTCCTGTTTTGTAAATCTTATTACGATGGGATTGATAGGTCTCAGCTGCCCTTTGAGTAAGCTTATTATTTATCTCTGCTTTTAGAATCGCCATTTCTCTCAAGGTTGAGCCCCCCTCTTCGCCCTGAACAATTATGGCAGTATGCTTCTCTTCTATTCTAGCTAGCTCTTGAAGCTGTAGTTCGTTTAACCTAACACTCTCTTTCCTCTGCCTAGCTACATAACTAAGTGTCTCGCCCCGTATTGACACCTTAAAGCAGTCCCACATCGTATTTCTAGATGAACTATAACGATTGCAATCCAGAAATCTTTGCGCCCATGCCTTGATATACTCAATATATTCCCTATTGACAAGCAATTTTCTGTCGAAGGTCCAACTTGAGCGAGGTCTAGCCATATTATCTATACTAACAGAGAGTACTAAGGGATTGTGATCCACTATAATCTTTGGTAATTTAAAAATTCTTGCCCGACTAGCCCAATTACTAGACATCCAGATGTAGTCAATACGGACGTACTTGTTGTGAGGATACAAAAAGTACGTGTACCCTGGTTCTTGTGACTGCTTCAAATCCCATATGTTAGCCAAGCCTAAACTTTCCTTAAGTTGGGAAACAGCCCTATAGACTTTCGGCTTACGGCCAACATATTTATTTCGAGCTTGGTTATGTGCTAGATCCATTCTTGGTAGGGAGATATTAAAATCTCCACAAAATATAAGTGTTCGAGACCAGGATGAAAGTTCCATCTCAAGTTCGGTAAATATAGAGGGGTCATCTTCGTTAGGGGCGTAAATAGAACATATTGTGATTCCGAACTTAAGTTCCACAATGACCCCTGCCCAGAGAGTCAGCAGCTACACGTATGGCCTCACCCAAAAAAGGCTTAGCAAGAATAGCAACCCCTCTAGTCCTAGAGGTATGAGATGTACATACCAGCAAATTGAACCAAGGGACCCTCAATATTCCCCTTTCTGCCAAGGGATATGAGTCTCTTGTATCGAATGCATTCTGGCGAATTATCCCACACATTTGTTCCCTTTTCGCCCTATCATTAAGGCCAGCCACGTTCCAGGAGCAGAATTTTACCCTAGCCATATTGCGCTGTATTTATTTTCCAATCCAAATCGGCTATGAATCCAAACTTAACTCTATATTCTATGTTAACACTATAGTTTATTTTTCTAAATCTGCTTCTACAATCATGATTGCCATTTTTATACATTTCTTCCACCTGCACCCCCCCACCCCTTGACCCTTCAACCCCCAACACACCCCCACCCTCCCAAAAAATGAGGCAATTAGACTCCATTAGAGTCTGTGGTGATGGACGTGCATTGTGGCACCAGCGCTCTCAGACTAACCAATAGACCAAAATCCCTGAGCCATAGGATGTGAATCATGAACCATAAACCAACAAGAAAAAAAGAGCAGTCGTGCACACACTTTTATCCCCCTCTTTTTTTCACCCTTTTTCCTTTCCCCAAAACCGTTTCCATCCCCGACTTGAAAAAGAAATAGAGGAAGTTTTTCAAAGGTTTACACATCTACATATCCTGACCCAAAAAAAAGGAGGACAAAATTTTAATCTCATGAAAGGCTATCTAAATACTCTTTTGCCTTAACCTCAGAGGTAAAAAACTTTGTCTGATCACCGTTAATTACTTTCAAACGAGCTGGATTATTTAAATACGCCTGAAGGTTCTTATCAATGAGTTGGCGCAAGCGCCACCTCCGCTCAACTGTTGCGTGACAGAAGTCAGGGCGTACAAAATCTGTTATGTGACCAAGATGTCAGCCGCTTGAGACCCCTGTGCGGGTCGTCCAGTGCTCTCAGTTGTGAAACTCTGCCTTAAGATGTGGTAGTGCGTGCAGAACGGACTGTTACCGAAAGGCTATCTTATGAGAAAAGGGAAAACATTGGTAAAAATGATCTATGAATCCTGCCTGGCTTAAGTCATGGTGAAGCCTTGTCCCACTGCATAATGGTCTTGGAGAACCTTCTAAAGGAACAGACAGCGCGTGTGAAGAGCCAAATTCCTGCGCTTGCTACTGCAATCGAACTTGCCCTTATTCAATATTACTGTCGCCTAAGAGATGTCAGGACTGTTGCTTGTCTCACCTGCGTTGCTCCGAGGACTGCGAGCCGAAGCCGAGTTTGTGCTCCGTGGGTATGCCGCCGAAGAGTGCTGCCGCAACAGCTGCTGCTGCGAAGACAAGAGCGGCGAAGCTCGCTCTACGAGAGAATACTGAGGCGTCCATGAGAGGTGCGGCAAAGAGTCCAGTTCTAGTGGGACCCCCGGAGAAGACGCCCAGCAGGTTGAATACTCAGGCTAGTGCCGCTCGGAAAGTGCTCCCTCGGTGGTAAAGCTCCTCCGTAAAATCCCAGGGAAGCTTCTTCCGGGTCAGGGCTTACAGAGTCAGCCGGGAGCCGAACACGCGTCTCAGACGCCGCTTGCAGAATCCGAATCGGCTGTCAATATTGAAATTGCTACAATCCGAGGAGAACTGGCAGAAGGTGAGGGGGCCCGGGATAATATGGTGAGCAGGTCTAATATGGAGAGCTTGGATGGTTTAAGGAGAGATACACCAGCGGGAGCAAATGGGCAGACTATCGCAAGTGGGCAGGCTGACTCATTGATAAAAGTCCCGATATTGGTGAATGCTAACCTTGTCAATTCTGCTGATACATATTCACAGTTGTCTCCCCTATTGACTGTAACTGCAGGAACCATTGTAGGTAACCCCGGGGGTATAAACATTATATCGACTGCACACACTGTACTGTTGGAAGGGTCTGAGAAGGTTGGTGCAGAGCTCGTACAGCCTACCCTATCCCCCTCGCTTATTTTGAATGCAGATATCAACGTAGGTAACCTTGGGCGGTTAAGTACTTCACACAATACACATACTGCAATCCCTGACGGATCTGAAAATCTCAGTTTGGAACGCATACAGCTAGTTCCAGTCCCAACTACATCTAGGGGCCCGGAAACCCAGGCCGAGGTTCGGTTGGACAATCAGGGTGTGCCACCTGCTCTGCAGCTGAAGCAAAAGGCGATACTTCTTGAAGGCCCATGTAATCTGAGTGATAACGACCCAGATAAGGATGAAGACAGGGATAAGGATAAGGACAAGGACTCAAGCGATTTCTATTCCTTCTCGGATGATCTGGGCTGGTCAACAGATACAGGTTCTCACCTAAGTGACTCTAGTGACGATGAAACTAGGATTAAGGCGGTGAAAACTGTTCAAAAAACTGTACTGAGACACAAAAAGAACCATCGTGACTCTGCTGAATTGGCATGGGACTACACACCTACTAGTAATATGCTTCCTGCAGTAGCTCCAGCAAGCTTACATGGACCGACCTAGCAGCTGGAATCCGGGTCTTCTCTAGATAAGTCTGCCTCCACGATCGAGACTGTGTTGCTAGCCATCGCCGCACATAGAGAAGAGACTTCTCATGATGGGTGGAAGGCCCAAGCAGAGTTACGGAAGGTGCAAGGGGTGGTTCGCAAACTTTCAAGGAAAATCAGCTCTTTCAATGAACGAATGACTGAGATGGAGACGAGAGTTTTGGGTAATGAGTCTGAAATTGCTGCAAATCGTGAGCAGATTGACACTCATGAGATAGAGCTCTCTGATGTGATGTGGAAACTAGAAGACATGGAAAACCGCCTACGTAGAAATAACCTGCAGGTCTTGGGCGTTCCTGAAGGAGCGGAGGGGGGCGACACTCGCACCTTTATGTTCAAACTATTTCAAGACTCCACACCAGAATTGTCAATTGGGACCTAGAGGTGCAGCGTGCACACCGAGTACCTTTTACCTTGCGAAGTGCCCCGAAGCCCGGTGCATATCCAAGAGCTCTATTAGTATACTTTGGCAACTTTATAGTGAGGAAGGCAGTTTGGGAGAAAGCGAGGCCAGAGGCAAAAAAATGCTTTGACAATTTCCAACAACAAAATGTCAATGTTACACCAAGAAAAAGGTAGCAGTTGCCTTTTTGATTTGCTAGGAGCACATACCATCCCGCTAGTGTTTCAGGGACTATTCTGCACATAAAGAAGTATGGACAAGAGAAATAAGACATTATTGATGATAGGTGCAGTTTCCCCATACCTCAGTCCGAACAGAAGTTGAACCCCCAATCCCCTGACCCACTATCTAGTGTGTCTGACCAATGATTTGACGACCCAGAAGAACAGAAGAAGACTACCGTCGAGTCCCGGCCTATCTGAGTCACTGAAACATGACTGCCAAGTGCAATAGTTCAAACCCTTCCGCTCACTCGTAAACAAAAACCACACAGTGTTTGTTAGTTTTAAAGTTTTATTTTCAATTAAGAAATGAAAAAATTATTTCTTTGTTTTTAATAGCGTAGTATTCGGAGCGAGCACTGCTGATAGATGACGTTAAAGTTTAAACAAACATTCCCATGAATCAAATTACTTTAACGTAATAGTTAACAGACACATGAAATTATTAGAATCACTGTGCGGGAGCCCCCATCTGCTTTAAAGTACTTAAAGTACTGCTGGTGATGACTAACTAGTAGTTGGTGAATCGTCCTGTTGGCAGAAGGGCAATGTAATCTTCTTTCTGTAATTAGAAAAATGGTGCACGTTAAGCAAGCTTTCATCAGTTGTCCTAAGCAGTGTAGCATTTATGGAATAAGCATATAAAAAGTTAACACCCTCCCCAAAACCTTTACTTTTTTAAAATCCCAGTAATAAAAATGTGTTATGTAATATTTTCTTCCATTGCGAGACAAATAGGGGGTTGTGTATGGCATCTGAAAATATGATATGTTTTTTCTAGACGTCACAACATCTGATGCAGCACAGATGACCACCAGTGCCGGGGCCAGCAGTGCGGAGGGCTCCACTCTAGGGGCAGATGCGGTGGCGCCACCAGGAGGAGCTGGGGGGGAAGGCTCAGCGGCGGCGGACGGTGGTAAGTTATTATACTACCTACTTCTTGAAATTTTTGAGTAGGCTCGCAAAGGAGTGTATGATGTACTGTACAGTACACAGTACACTAGTACAAGTACAGAACAGTTACTAATTTAGAACTACTTTTTGGCTATCACGGAGAAGACAGTCAACCTTGACTTGTAATAGCATTAGCAGCGGTACTTTTCGGGTAAGCAATGGCCCCCTCTATTTGACTTCAACTCAGCTGGCAAATGTTTATCGTGAAACCAAGTCATATCAGATGTACGTTAGGGATGTGAAGAACGCAAAGTGAAAGAAGGGTGAAACGAAGGACAAGCGAGTCTTAACATTTATGACTGTAAAGAATGGTGTTTTTGAATGCAACTCAAGAGAAGAGTGGTTTCCAAAATATAATGAAAAGGGTGTTAGTTGGTTGTTGAGAAAAAGAAAACTTGGTACATTTGAGACATTAAGAAGAATGATAGACATACTTTGGAAGCCTGGATGTGATCTTTTTTTCCTCATCGATAGCAGAGGTGTATGATGTAGTAGAGCAGACGCTGAGTGGATGAAGATTGTTACTTTGAACAGCATGTTCATGCCAGAGCAGCAAAGCTGAGGAAATCCAAATACTAGAATTTGTGATTGTTCACAAATACTCCCTGCCTTGACTAACAGAACAGCACTTTACTTTGCAAGCACATCATCTATTGTGTATGGATTGTATAGTTGACAACATTATATCAAGTCAAGTCCCTTCCTTCGCCAATTATGGGTACAACACTCACTCCATATGTGTTAATAATAATTTTATTTCAGCTGTGTCATGGGTAGACTATCGCTGTAGTTCACTCAATCTATCAAAACAAAGCACCTAAAGGCATCCATCATATAACCAAAGATCATGTGATCGGCAGGATAATGATATATGATCAGAATTGAATAATCTTCATTCTTGTTTTGTAGTAGTCAAGGCTCGGGGGGCAGTGCGAAAGATATCATTACATTGAGCAGTAGCCCTTGATGTAACTAAGTATGGCCAGTGGCAGAGCCACCCCTATAGAAAAGTAAGAGCTTCCTATCCCCACCTGCATGTACTGCTTAAAGTACTGCGAGTCTGCGTCATCATGGCTTGTGTCTGTTTTTCTTGGGTGCAAGCTGAGTGAGCTGCCATGCTGGCTACCACAAGTTCACATACCAGTAATATATTTTGCAAAACAAGAGAAAAAACAGAAGACTTTTTTTAGTACTCTCTGACTATGATTGTATTAGTGAGTCCATCCCTAGTCCTGCTAGTGGAATTCCTGAAACTCCCAGTAATGTCACAGGCCTACAAAGACGGCGGAAGGATACATGCCAAAATGTTATACTGCGTTTGCTACTTGCTGGTGTTACTGCGAGTCAACTTTCCGTTGAATTATTTTGACTTTATGTTAAAGACTATTGGCTACAGTATTTTTCTTTCTTTCTTCATATAGATGCTACTCCGAAAGGAGATGGCTGTCCGGGCCAGGGCCAGTAAGCTGGAGGCTATTTGTGCCGAGTATCGGCGGCTGTGGGCTCGGGAGCAGGAGGAGGAGACAGCAACCACTGCATCCTCCTCCAGTGCCCCCATGCCCACCAGCCAGAAGCCTCCAGCCAAACGGAGCCGTGGCCCGACAGCCTCCCGCCGCTGCCGCACAGAGCCTGGATGGTATGTCAGCGCTGCCTCCGTAAAAGAGTGGAGTACCTGGAGTGGTTGGCCGAAAAACATCAGCGCCAGCTCCGGGACCTGCGCAGAGAGCTGCGGGACGTGCAGCAACAGCTGTCCACACTGCGCCACCGGTGGAAGTGACTGTCCCTTGCCCCTTTTTTAAAGACTGTTGGGGATGGGATTTGGGTGTTTGGGAAAGGGGACTTTTGGACTTTTGGACATTGGGTGGGGTTAGGCAGGGGGTTGAGTTGGGTTAATTAATTTTATTTTTCGACTAAATGAATATATTTCTTAATAATTATTTTTCATACCAAAACATAGTATACGCGTTCATATTATTTTGTGTGGGGGTGGGCGGTGGTTACTGGATGTTTGGTTTCTTCCAACTTACCAGCGTGAATAAAACATCTAGTCCTGAAATGTACCAAAGTGACAGTAACCGAGTTAGTGAATTCAGTAGCACTACTAGTTCTTTACTAGTAGTACTGGCAGTCTCTGCTCTCCTCCCAGTCCTAGCCCATTATTCAACCTCTCCAAAATGCTTATCTTACCTGTGATTCGTGTTTGAGAATAGGGGTTGCCACAAGGCTGCCTGCATGGCAAATGGTGATTAAGGTTGGTTGTCGACTTGAATCCTCGACGGATGAAATATCATTGTTGTGCTGGTAATAGTAGTGGTACACACTGGCAGTAGCAGCATATGAAAAAAACGGAAATAAAACATTGAGTGGCCTGAGCGTAGCATTAGAAACAGTACGATAGATAGTACACTACAGAACAGTGCCATAAATTGTAGCCTAAGCAGTGTTAAAGTATTCTAAATATAAGTACTAGTTTCGTGGACTATGGCTACTATAAGAAATATTATGAAGGCAAAGGATTCTTAAACATAATAATTAACCATTTCATTCATCATGTGTACGAGCATGATGTTTGATGCTCAATCCACGTTGTCGCACATGAAATTCAATTTTCCAACATTTTTCTGGTGCTTAGACCTTCACCTCCCCTGCGAGTTTGTGAATTTTCTTGTTCTCATAGTCATACCTCAATGGAAAACCACACAGCCTGGGGGAAGAGGGTTAGGGTTTATGAAGATTTGATGGGAATGAGGTTTTTTGGGAAAAGTTTTGTGGAGAGAAAAAAAAAACACTGCATGGACAAACAACAAATGAAGAGAAACAAATGTTTGGATTCAAAGATATCCATAAATCTTTTAAGGGACATAAAGGTAGTGCACTACTGCATGCATGAAGTTGTTTGCTAAACGGATGGTTAGGTTACTGAAAAATTGTACTTACTAATCTTATTAGTGAGTATGAGGAAACAATTTGACATTGACACTATTACAGGGCTGCATTAATTACGCAATTTCACTTGCCTTTCTGCCCTCATAGAGAATAACCACGTATCATTAGTACATTAAGTTAGTTATAAAAATAGCAAAGAAACATATGAAATAGCTGGAGAGATGACTTTGAAGCAGAGAACAAAGAAACACACTCGTAGAAGTTCAAATTTTTTACAAAGATAACATTGAAATATAAGGAGAAGTTAAGAGACAATACTGTAACTTTATGTTGTTGTTGTCCTGTTGAATTGGTGAAGTTGCATGCATCCAGCCATTCCTCTTATTCGCGATATACTCCTCCATTCCATCTTACGCTCCGTCGATCAATATTGGTGACCAGACACACTGTCCACTGGCTGCCTGGAGATGAGTAATTGCGGATTGCGTCTGAGCTCAGCGTTTTTTCCATGGCACATGGTAAAAGTGGTCCTGTAAATTTTTATGGGAAAAAACAGGAAGTGAAGCAGTTAAAAAATCTAACGTACGCTGTGTAGTGCAAAAATAACACTTTCAGTTTTCAGAGCTGACATTATTATTATACACAATCATCATCACTTCAAAAGTGTGTAACCTGGTTCTCCTTTACAAGGATAGTAATAGTAACTATGGTTGAATTCTGTGGATCCACCATGGATTTCCTTAAAGAAAATTGCAAACAAAATTAGACATTCCCAGGAGTGCTCCCAGACCCCTGAACCCAGTAGGCAAAATGTAGAACCCCCCAAGGAGCCCCCCCAAAAACATGCAATACTGCAACCGGGATGAGGCCTAGTTGAAAATCAAGCAGAAAGCGCACTTTGAAATTAGGCCCAAAATACTACTTTTCCACCATGGATTTTCTTCAAAACACTTGCAATGATTATTAGACATTCCAAGGAGTGCTCCCAGACCGCTAAACCCAGTCGCAAAAATCTAGAACCCCCCCAAGTAGCCCTCCGCAGAAAAGCAATTTTGGTAAAAAAAAAAATAATAAATTGCACCTCAGATTTTCTTCAAACTACTTGCAATCACAATTACACATTCCAAGGAGTGCTCCCAGACCACTGAACCCAGTCTCAAAAATGTAGAACACCCCAAGTAGCCCCCAGTGCAAAAGTGCTAACCCTAACTCCAAATCGTGCCAAAACACACTCTGCAACTAGGCCCAAACCCCCCTTTTCCACTATTGATATTCTTAAAAACACTTGCATTCAAAATTAGACATTACGAGTAGTGCTCCCAGACCCCTGAACACATTCGCAGACATCTAGAACACCCCAAAGTAGCCAACTAAAATCACGCGATACTGCTACCAGGTTGAACCCTAACTCCAAATCGTGCCAAAACGCACTCTGCAGCTAGGCCCTAACTCCCTTTTGGACCATGGATTTTCTTAAAAACAAATGCAATCAAAATTAGACTGTGCCAGCAGTGCTCCCAGACCCCAAAACCCACCCCCAAATACCTAGAAGCCCCCCAAACAGCCCCCCAAACACAGGCAAGTTAGCAAAAACGGAAAAACATTTTCACCATTGATTTTGTCCAAACCACTTGATTCCAATCTTAGACCTTCCCAGCATTGCCCCCAGACCCCTGAACCCACCGGCAAAAAAGTAGAACACCCCCAAACAGGCAAAAAGCAAAAATGGAAAATGTGACAAAACATTTCAGGCCTACTTCCAAAATCAATCCAAGCGCGCTCTGCAGCTAGTTCCTAACTCCCCTTTCCCACCATGGATATTTTTCAAACCACTTGCAATCAAAATTAGACCTTCCCACGAGTGCTCTCACACCCCTCACCCAGTCACAAAAATCTGGACGACCCCCAAACAGACCCCCAAAAACATGCTATACTGCTACCTCGCAGAGGCCTGTCCTTCCAGCTCTAGGAGGCTGTGATTGTTTTCTGTTTTTTTCACCTTTACAGCATATCTAATTGTATGCAGCGACTGCAACATAGCCCCAATTTTACATGAACTGCTGTCTGGACTCTGCCTGGCATAACAACACTACACTGGCTCGACCACTCGACCACGACTAGACAAACATGTAGTTCTGCTGTAGTAGTTGTTGTTGACTGGTTTACCTGTTTGCCACTCACAAATTGGACATACTTCTTCCGTAAACCGACGATGATGAGCCATCCATCCCAGCGAGTGACTGTAAAGAAAAAGAAATATTAGTTAACTTTGATCATCAACACTCATCATCAATCATCATGGTATATTGGCAAACAGTGAGTCCAAGGACATTTACCATATTGGAAAATGCAACGTAGTGGACCCTGCAGTTGAAGTAAACAAGGTAAAAAAAAGCATAATAGACTTGAGTTTCTTTAAGTGTGTAAAAGAATAAATAATAACAGAAGAGATTCATTTCATGCACAACAAACAAACAGCAATTACTTCCATCAGAGCCAGACAGCCATTGCTGTCCACTGCATGCCATCTTCTCATTATTCATTCATTACCTGTTCCACTTTTTGTCCGCATCTTCTTCTGGAAGTGTAGTGTCACAGGGCAACCACTCCTGTCAAGTTGAGAAGTAACTATGTCAGCCATCATTAATGTGGACTCAGTAATTCCAGCCCCACTTGAGGGGACTAGTCTACGAAGACAAAGTTCTTTCTTCATTGTGCGGAATTCAGCTATCTGCTTTGAGGGAAATGGATAGGGGGAGTCTGGAGGAGGAGGATAGAGCAGCATGATTGAGTTGTGAACTTGTGAACCTCAGGAATGCAGACTGCAGCACCTTCAAATCAATAAGGAAAATAAGATGAAGACAGTGCTGCTGATGGACTTGTTGTGAGAGTTTTGTTGTGGTAACAGTTGCAAAACAAAGCAAGACAGACAGGAATTAAAGTCATTTTCAGGCCTGGGTGTCAGGAAAGTAGAGCTCGTCCTCAAACTCTATGAATTGAGATGGGAGTAGGTCAGCTAACAGAGAAGAACTTCCGTCACCTAAGTCGGTGTCCTCTTCTTCCTGCGTGCATTCACATATTTTGTAATCTGGTGGTATGAAGTGCTGATTCATCTTGATCAGTGTTAACCTCTCCACATTTATGGGCGAGTGGTGGGTCCCTTTTGAAGTTACAATGGCACCAGCAGCACTGAAAACACTTTCAGAAGACACGCTTGCGAGTGGGCAAGACAAATAATTTAGAGCAAGGTTGGTGATCAGTGGCCATAGAGGCCTTTTCCTATACCAATACAGCAATGGGTTCTTATTAACATAGACCTCTGTTGGGTCATCCAGATAGGCCTGCACCATCGACTCAAGGTTCTCCACGGTTGCTCCACTTTGCGTACCATCTGTGGCCTTTGCAGCACTGGAACGAGCAAACCCTTGATGAGTTAGCCAATCCGCTTCCGCCAATATTATGACTGGGCCTGATGCAGGTGAGGATGATGATACGGTTGCTGCTGGTGTCGTTAACGGCTGTGAGGGAAGTATGTCCAATTTGTGAGTTGCTCCTGTTTATTACCCTTTTCAGTGGAGGTAGGTTTCCAGCGCAATTTCAGTATTTGAACAGGGCGTTTTGATTCCTCCCACTGATTCTTTTTTGTCAGACGGGACGCCGCGTTATACACGCATTGCGAGAAGTATCCTACCGCGGGACATTTTATCATCAGGTATGAGTCGATACATCGGTCTAGGCTCCTCTTTATATTTAGAGGATTCTCCCTCTCGCCTTTTTTAATGCAATCTTGTTTATTTTTGTGTGTGCCTTTACCGTGCGGCACATACCTTACTCAACCCTCATAACAAGCAACTTGCTGCCTGGTATTTTGTTTATAGACCTATACAAGTCTTCGTATGTCAACTGTCGCTCTGAGGCTATCAAACTTACCGCAGACGATTATCATTTATTTCCGGATTTTCTTGATATCTTGAAAGAAATACCAAGGTAATTATTTGTTTTTAGCTCCACGTAGCAGCTTGGATTTTCCATTGCTAGTAGGAACGCTATTGAGTACCCCTTCTTTTTCTGTCATTATTTTACAGCCTCAAATGCAACTTTATATGCGATAGTTGTCGTCCTGGGGCACATATCATGGTACAAACATTTATACTGCACGCTGCTATTTTCTACATCTTGAAAATAAGTTTTAAATTATTCAGGTAAATATCTGTTTGCAGTTATATGGAGCAATAAGGCATTATTACCTCCTTTAGTTACATTTAGAAGCACGAGGACAATTTGATGTATGTATGCCCTAAAGTATTCAATTTTTCCATAACCCGCTGCATCTGCTTATATACCTTTCAAGTGGGCCTTGTTGTTAGTTTCATAGGGGGTTCCCCTTTTTGGCCACACTACTTCAAGATATTTTTATTTGAGTATAATCATGTGGAATCCTTTGCTCACACATCGATTATAATACGATGTGATTGAGACACCTGTAAATATTTTGCTTGTCCATCAATTAACGCTCTATATATGGAGAGTTCATAATAAAAATAAAATTAGTTCTTGCTTTAGGCCATTATTATATATTTTTGCATACGTGGTTATACGTTTCATAGTTTGTATTAGGAGGACATATTGTAATGCTTCAATATCCAAGTTCATATATATATATACCTAGATATGGGATCTATTCTACCTGGGACCTTATCTATCCTATCCTCCTATCCTTCATCCAGATATATTGTATGTCGGTCTAAGGAACTGATCCATTACCCTTGATGACCAGCTATAGAATACATCTTAGCATTATCAGATCTATATTCTACAGGTAATTTGCCCAGTATTCACAACACTTGGTGCGTCTATAGGACTCTATTTATTTTATACCTGCCAAGGCTTTACTCGTAATATTATATCCCTGTGTCCATCTGTTCTTGCATCTTTTAATCTGTTAGAAGGTTTATCCTTTTTTTCTGAATTGTTCTCATACCTAGTAAATTCCTCCATCATGTTATGCATTCATGTGATATAGTGTGTTCATTGGACTCCATGAATAATTTTCCTATTAGTAAATATCACTATGACATTTTTTGTCTCCATTGTCCAGGAATATCATTTACCTGTTGTTGTTTTAGAACCTTGTTTGAAGATTTTGCTTGCCTGTCATCAGTTTCCTAATGTAAGTCACCGTTTATTTATGTATTATAAGAATTGTTTTGGAGTATCCGGTGTACCATTAGAATGATAATCTGTATGTCATCACTGCAACTGTCATTTATTTGCTACATGTTGTTCTGTATATTAGAATTTCTTACAGTTGAGTACTACACAATCTTATGAAAAGACTTGTCCATCTTGAGACATATAGGAAACAAATTAGTAAGTCTGAACCGAATAGCGTAACGGATATTCTTGTTAGCGATGTATAACGTTATACCCTGTTGATTCATGTTTCACTGGAGAATGTTTTTTTGACGTGTATGTTTTTAATATCCAAGAATTGTACCTTATATTTGTTTTTTATATATACATTTCCAGATAATCAAGTGCGCCTCCTGAGGAAGCCGTTTTTCGCCGAAACGCTCGTCGAGTTCTTTTTTGCCATTGTACCTGAGGCACCATTTATAATTTAGGGTGTCTTTTTTATTAAACTGTTGAAATTTCCCCTTCTTTTAAATTTTTATGTATTAAATGTATATGTGTTGATTATTATATGTAAATGTCATGATATTTGTAAAATCTCATCATATAGTCAGATTTTTGTTCAGGTCATTATATGATTTTTACTATGTTAATTAAAAGTATGTTTGTTTTATAAATTCACTCTTGAATGTTCCTTTTGCTATTGGGTCGTATCAATTGTTTGCCTACCAGTTAGACTGCCTAGGAATTTTTTCACATAATTTATTCACCCTGCATTAGGAGTCTGTTCACACTACTACCCAGGGGGTCCTTGTTTCTCTCACTTAACTATATTACTGCCATTATCCGTGGAAACATAACCAACTATGCGATTTCTTGGATGCAGCCATTCAGAGACCTTCCTATCAAACTCCTCCAAAAGGTTAGGTGCAGTATGAGTTTTCTCCATGGCAAACATGGCTAATGTTGCATGTTTCCGAGTAGCTTGAAAAAGTGTGTCCGGGTCAACACCTGCATTTCTCTTGTCTCTAACCCCTGCAAAAGAGACCCAGTGTGCAGTGATGCACATGTAATCAAAGGCTTGGCAACTGGTCCTCATGTCTGTTGTCAAGTGGATAGTGTGAACAGCACTCTTCTGCAAAGCTGCCCCAATCACCTCCAGCACATCTTGATGTTGTGCTAGAACAGCAACCCTAGCAATATAGGACCGGCTAGGAACCTTCCATTTAGGGCAGACTGTTGCCACAAATTCTACAAAACCCACCCCTTCCACGAAAGAAAAAGGGAGAAGGTCCAGCGCTAGCATTTTAGCCAGCTTTGCGTTATACAGACGTACCGTTGGGTGGTTGCGTTCAAATGGCGCATCCGCAACATTCTGCTAATGGTGGTCTGTGCCGTTTTACATGATGATGATGATGCAGACTTCTTCAAACCAATTAGGCTCATTGATGTACTTTTTCGCATTGGTGTCTCTCCCAGACTCTTAGTGTGCCTCATACATGTTTCAGGGGTAGAGGGTGTGGGTGATACCACTGCAGTGCTGCTGCCAGGGGTAACTGGGTGTACCTGAAAAAATGTCTGTCGCTTCTTCACTTCCCCCCTGCACGATCAGCCTCTCATCATCGTCAGATGCAATATCAATGGATACATTTGGATTTGTTTTTCTTTTTGCTTCCTCGATCTTACTTAGGTGCGACTCTCACTGGATAATGTGGTGTCTTTTTAGATGACCTCCCTGGCCTCCAGTACCATAGTTGGTACCAAGCTTACCCCAACTAACTAATGTTTTACAAATCGGACAAACAAGCATGTTTTCCACACTTTGGCTAACAGTAAAGAAGTCCCAAACTGGGGACTGGAGATGTCTGCTGGTGGTGGAGGTGCTACTTTGAGTTTCAATGCCAGATGAAGTGGAGGATGGGCGTGGCTGAATTTGTTTCTGTTGTTCACTTACAGTACCACTACTTGAGGTCGAGTTGGATGGAGGTCCTTGCCGGCCCTTCTGACTAAAAAATATGGAAGCTGTAGGTCGTGTTGGTGTTGTAGTTAATTGCATTGGTGGTGGTACCAGTACCACGCCGCCTACATCCCGCTCAGCATCCATTCGGGATAGGGTGAAAATGTCTGTCTGCTGCATGCCCGCTGGGGCTGGAGTGACGACTGTGATTACTGGGTCATTGTCAGACAGTTCATCAGCAGCAGAAGACACCACTTCTTGTTCGTCGTCATCACCCATAAGTTGAAGCCTTTTAGGCTTAGCTATTTTTGTCGGCTCATGGCATGCCTCACTCTCAGACTGCATTTGTGGGTTCCAATCAAGATCAAGGTCATCAGAATAAAGAGGGCTTGAAGAAGAACTTGTAGTAGTAGTAGCCCTCCTTGACCTTTTTCTTGCTGGGGATCTGGAAGACAATGGATCATCATCAGGAGGAGTGGCTTCCTCGGATAATACCTCCTCTTGAATATCAATTTCCTGAGGTACCCCTACTTCTGGAGGAACAAGCATTGTAGGCAGTTGTGCCGCTCCATGAACCTCTAGTTGCACCTCTCCATGCACGTGTCCATGCGCCTCTCCTTGCGCCTCTACTTGCGCCTCTCCTTGCAGCTCTACTTGCGCCTCTCCTTGCGCCTCTACTTGTGCCTCTCCTTGCACCTCTCCTTGCCCATATACTTGCGCTTGTACTAGTTGCACCTCTGGTTTTCGTTGCGGCTGTGGTTGTTGAACACTCGTCAGCTGAGTTACACTCGGAGTTGATTGGATGGTACTTTCCTGTGATGAGCCAACATCACTGGTCGATGGTGATTGAGAAAGTCAAGTGGATGCCTCAGCAGCACTCATGGTCTTGGACCTAACTTGGCGTGGTGGCACTGAGCCCAATGAAGCGGAGGTGCTGCTTCCAGCTTGGTCCCAGGCGGACACCGCTGCTGCTGCAGGCGTAGGTTTTTTTTCCCAAAAAAGGTGTCGGTGAGCACACCAGTCTCCTTGGTAGGTGGTTCCACTTGCTTCTTCTGCTCCTTCTTACTGGCAGTGGCACTGACAACTTTTTTCGCTGAAGCACTACGGCCACCTTTCTTTGGCGCCATCTTCTTCAGATGTCAGAACAGCAGGCCACAGTTGCACGAGTTGCAGAGTTGTCTTGTCTGTGGCCACACGTGACGTGCTGCACACACCGCTGCAGGTCTTCATCCTGGCACTGGTGGTTCTCTTGTGCACCTAAAAGCAATGGAAGCCAGAGGAACATCAGTTAAACACCCAAAAAAGTAACAAAAAACACACAAAAATCACCACAATCCAATGCCATCCATGCTCTCAATGATGTCTAAATTCAAGACACCCCACAGAAAGACTTGGTCCATGCACCACTGAGTACCCCTGGGCATAATGGATAAAAGCAATGCAAAATGCGTGCAGGCCTGAGCACACTGCCTGGCTTCAAAATGGGCCCTTGACCCCCAGCCACATGGCCAGGCCCTGCCTGGACCAGCCCTCAAAATGGCCCCCACCCACATGGCCAGGCCTCAACAGCACCCAAAAGTCAAATAATACACAAAAATCACCACAATCCAATGCCATCCATGCCCTCAATAATGTTTAAATTCAAGACATCCCACAGAAAGACTAGGTCCATGCACCACTGAG
Source organism: Lissotriton vulgaris (assembly GCF_964263255.1). Taxonomy (NCBI): domain Eukaryota; kingdom Metazoa; phylum Chordata; class Amphibia; order Caudata; family Salamandridae; genus Lissotriton; species Lissotriton vulgaris. The sequence goes on from NC_141691.1 coordinate 209,215,769, forward strand.
TACCCCTGGGCATAATGGTTGAAAGCAAGGCTAACTGGGTGCAGGGCTGAGCACACTGCCTGGCTTCAAAAAATGGGCTCTTGACCCCCAGCCACTTGGCCAGGCCCAGCCTGGACCAGCCCTCAAAATGGCCCCCACCCACATGGCCAGGCCTCAACAGCACCCAAAAAGTCGAAAAACACACAAAAATCACCACACTCCAATGCCATCCATGCCCTCAACGATGTTTAAATTCAAGACACCCCACAGAAAGACTAGGTCCATGCACCACTGAGTACCCCTGGGCATAATGGATGAAAGCAACGCAAACTGGGTGCAGGCCTGAGCACACTGCCTGCCTTCAAAATGGCCCCTTGACCCCCACCACATGGCCAGGCCCTGCCTGGACCAGGCCTCAAATGGCCTCCACACACATGGCCAGGCCCCAACAACACCCCCAAAAGTAAAAAAACACACAAAAATCACCACAATCCAATGCCATCCATGCCTTCAATGATGTTCACATTCAAGGCACCCCACAGAAAGACTTGGTCGATGCACCACTGAGTACCCCTGGGCATAATGGATGAAAGCAAGTCAAAGTGGGTGCAGGCATGAGCACACTGCCTGCCTTCAAAATGGCCCCTTGACCCCCACCACATGGTCAGACTCTGCCTGAACCAGGCCTCAGAATGGCCCCCACCCACATGGCCAGGCCCAGCACACTGCCTGCCTTCAGAATAGCCCCTTGACCCCTACCACATGGCCAGACTCTGCCTGAACCAGGCCTCAGAATGGCCCCCACCCACATGGCCAGGCCCAAACAACTCCCCAAAATGTCAAAAAACACATAGAAATCACCACAATCCAATGCCATCCATACCCTCAATGATGTTTACATTCAAGACACTCCACAGAAAGACTTGGTCCATGCACCACTGATTACCCGTGGGCATAATGAATGAAAGCAAGGCAAACTGGGTGCAGGCCTGAGCACACTGCCTGTCTTCAAAATGGCCCCTTGACCCCCACCACATGGCCAGGCCCTGCCTGTACCAGGCCTCAAAATGGCCTCCACCCACATGGCCAGGCCCCAACAACCCCCCCAAAAGTAGAAAAACACACAAAAATCACCAGAATCCAATGCCATCCATGCCCTCAATGATGTTTACATTCAAGACACCCCACAGAAAGACTTGGTCCATGCACGACTGAGTACCCATGGGCATAATGGATGAAAGCAAGGCAAAATGGGTGCAGGCCTGAGCACACTGCCTGGCTTCAAAATGGGCCCTTAACTCCCAGCCACATGGCCAGGCCCTGCCTGGACCAGCCCTCAAAATGGCCCCCACCGACATGGCCAGGCGCCAACAGCACCCACAAAGTAAAAAAACACACAACAATCATCACATTCCAATGCCATTCATGCCTTCAATGATGTTCACATTCAAGGCACCCCACAGAAAGACTTGGTCCATGCACCACTGAGTACCCCTGGGCATAATGGATGAAAGCAAGTCAAAGTGGGTGCAGGCATGAGCACACTGCCTGCCTTCAAAATGGCCCCTTGACCCCCACCACATGGTCAGACTCAATGATGTTTAAGTTCAAGACACCCCACAGAGAGACTAGGTCCATGCACCACTGCCTGTACCAAGCCTCAAAATGGCCACCAACCCACAAGGCCAGGCCCCAACAACACCCCAAGAAGTCAAAAAACACATAAGAATCACCACAATCCAATGCCATCTTGGTCCATGCACCACTCTCTACCCCTGGGCCTACTGCCTAGTGAGGTTTTACAGGCACCTCAAAATTAAAAAAAGAAATCCTCATATAACAGTGAGCTAAAATTCCATGACAGAAATGAGAATTAAGTTAAAAAAAATCACAGAAACAGTTGTATCATTCACCCATGACTAACCCTGGGCCTACTGGATACTGTGGCTACCCACAATACATATTTTTTTAAGTTGTGAAAAAAGTTTTGAAACTGTAGTTGCAGCAACTTCAATGCCCCAAACAAACAACACCAACTTACTTGTAAAATCTCAAGTCCAAAAGTGATTCAAACTCCAAAGTCCAAAAAGTCCTCAAATACAAATATCCAGCAGCAGCCACAAAAAGTAATCCTTCCAGCTCCAGATCCAAATGAAAAGTGACCAGGACATGGACTGTAGCTTAGTTCCTATATCCCTTATAGGTTCTGCGCATTGGAATTACATACACGATAGGCTTGGCATATCCATACCTTGGTGTTGCTAAATGTAGCACAAGGCACCCACTGGATTTGCAAGGAATGCTTTGGTTTGATGGGAATACGCTTAGGACACAGCCAAGCATGGGACTTCAGCAGACTCTGCATGGTGGTAATTGCCACTGGCAATTTTCTTTGGAAGAGGTATGTTGCAGTCTTTTCAGACTGTTTTTTAAATATTAGAAACCATGAGAGCATAGTTCTTGTTCGAGGTATTCCCAAGGTGTATCACACTGCTTGTATGTGAAAGACCAAATTTATCAAAAAGGAAAAAGGGGCAGCCTGTATTTAAGAGTGCTATTTTGCAAAAAAGAAATAAATATTTATTTAGCTGATGTAAAATGAAAAATAAAAGGTGCTGCACAAGCATGGTTTTCAGATTGCCTTAAGCATTGAATTTTACAAAGAAAACTTTCGTTTTTACTACTGTCAGTGAAAAAAGGCACAATTTCCCTATACTGTAGAATTTTACTACCTCTGGATGTTATCTGTACATAACGTAGGTCTGGCCTATGTATACTGAATCCCTTGGTGACGTTCAAGAATCATTTCTGTGAAAGGTATTTGTGTCAAAAGGCCAAACCACCCATACTTTCCTAACTGGGTATGTCCTGTTGTGTTGTAAATAGCATCTAATGTTGCCCCGCTGATGTAGGTCAACTATCCCACCCCAGTGCAATGGTGTTTTGTGGTGTTTGGCAATGTTCCTACTGGTGTTTAAACAACCACATATCTAGATGCATTTCAATGGGATCACTGACATAATATAGAATGCCAAAATATCGATCTACTAAAATGCAGAGGTAAAAATATAGAATGCCAAAATATCGACCTCCTATCTCCAAACAGGTAAGTACAAAAATATTGAATCAAAAATATTGATGTAAAAAATATAGTTAGTCAAAATATTAATTTTTTAAAAATGTTTTAAAATGATTAAAAATTAATGAAATAATAAATATAATGCACTTAACATACTTAAAATACTTAAATAACCTTAAAATGTATAAATAACTTAATGAAAGTAAAAAAAAAAAACATACAAATTGATTTGTTAATACACATATATATATATATGTATATATATATATATATATATATATATATATATATATATATATATATATATATATATATATATATATATATATATATATATATATATATATATATATATATATATGTATATATATATTACCTACTGGCGGTCGCCAGTAGGTAGTTATAGTTAGGATTTTTTTCAATGTTAAATCTCAAAATTCTATTTGGAATAACTTTGGCGCCGGTTGACGAATCTGCCTGAAAATTTCCTCAAAATGGCCTTGCGGCGTTCCGGTCCTTCCCTAAAAGTTTGGGGGGGATTCGTCAAGCGGGGGCCGAGATAAAAGGGGGGTCCCAAAACGCGTTTTCCCCATGTTAATTTCCATAGGGCGGTCGATTTCACTTTTAGCCCGAACAGCTGAATGGATTTCCACCAAACTTGGCAAAATTGTAGGGACTGGTAGACCGATGTGCCTTTGCTATGTCTCAAGATATGTGCCCCAGTGGATTTTGAGTAATTAAGGTTCAAAAAAATATATATATTTATAGCCGCGCTCCGGTACGCGCACCGGTACGCGCACCGGGCGCGTCACGAGACTTGCGCGCAGAAAGCTGATTGGCTCTGGGGTGTCTGTAAACATTCTAAACAGTCCGGAGTGGCCGCCATCTTGTGTCTCGGTAGGATCGAGACACGAGAGGTGGCCAAAACAAAGAAGGAAATGACCATAAGGGGGCAGAGTAGACCCCCCTTGACCCCCTAGGTTTGATGTGGGGGCCAGAAAAGGGCGATTTTCGCGGGGGGAGCACCCGGTACGCGCACCGGGGAGCGTACCAGGGAGCGTACCATGGGGAAAAAGAATGACAGTTTTAAAAGTAGCTGTTTAAAAAAAAAATGTTTCGTTGTTTTTTTTATACATACACATACATATATATAAATGCATATGCATATATATATGCATATATGTGTATATGTGTGCGTGTAGAGAGAAGTAGAGAGGTAGAGGTGTAGAGGTAGAGAGGTAGAGAGGTAGCGGTAGAGAGGTAGAGATTAGTAGAGAGAGAAGAAGAGAGAGGTAGAGAGGTAGAGAGTAGAGAGTGAGTAATAAAGAGTAGAGAGTGAGTAGAGAGAGTAGCAGAGAGTGAGTAGTAGAGAGTAGTAGAGTGAATAGTAGAGTGAGTAGTAGAGAGTAGTAGAGAGTGAGTAGTAGAGAGTAGTAGAGAGTAAGTAGTAGAGGGAGTAGTAGAGAGCAGTAGAGAGTGAGTAGTAGAGAGTAGTAAAGAGTGAGTAGTAGAGAGTGAGTAGTAGAGAGTGAGTAGTAGAGAGTAGTAGAGAATGAGTAGCAGAGAGAATAGTAGTGAGTAGTAGAGAGTGAGTAGTAGAGTGAGTAGTAGAGACTAGTAGAGAGAGAGTAGTAGAGAGTGAGTAGTAGAGAGTAGTGGAGAGTGTGTAGTAGAGAGTGAGTAGTAGAGGGAGAGTAGTAGAGAGTGAGTAGTAGAGAGTGAGAAGTAGAGAGTGAGTAGTAGAGAGTAGTAGTGAGTAGTAAAGAGTGAGTAGTAGAGAGAGAGTAGTAGAGAGTGAGTAGTAGAGAGTAGTAGATAGTGAGTAGTAGGGAGTAGTGAGTTGTGAGTAGTAGGGAGTGAGTAGTAGAGAGAGAGTAGTAGAGAGTAGTAGAGTAGTAGAGAATGAGTAGTAAAGAGTGAGTATTTGAGAGTAGTGGAGTAGGAGAGAGTAAGTAGTAGAGAGTAGTGGAGAATATTCCAAAGTTTGGCACAGCACCACTTTCAAAATGAGTCCAATCAAATCATATCACTTAGAGTCCTTATTGAAGCGCTGAATCTTGGTGTATATTCAAATGCTTTTATTTTCCTTAAGTTTATGTACCACAGCCAGCCGAAACGTTTCGTTCTGTACAACAGAACTTCTTCAGGGCGTTCTTATTTCCTTCAAGTTATGTCGGTATCCCGTTGTCATATAACTAGATATTTCTTCCAAATGTTAGACGAGACATAAGTATATATTCTTATTCAAAGTGACTAGGTATCAATTTTACCCACACAATTCGGGCAGACTTGAGTAATTTATAGCATCCTCAAAGTCAGTCTTTCAAAAATTCCAAAGTATAGGACATGATAATCCAAATCCAAATGTTTCTCAAGAAAAGTCATTTACAATCGTTCGGAATATCGGTGTTTGGGCAGATATGATCCAGGGACCCCCAGTATGCAAGGGGAATTAGTCCCCCCTCTGCAAACGCGCCAGTGGCCTGCATTGCAGAGAGGTGTAACAAGGGTGTGGCCTCATTACACTTCTCTGCAATGCAGCTCCCTCGCGCATACTGGAGGCTCCTGGTGGACTAGTTGACCCCAGGGACCCCCAGTATGCAAGGGGAATTAGTTCCCCCTCTGCAAACGCGGCAGTGGGCTGCGTTGCAGAGAGGTGTAACAAGGGGCATAGTCTCATTACACCTCTGCAATGCAGCCCCAGGCGCATACTGGAGGTTCCAGGTGGGCTAATTGGCCCCCAGGGGCCCCCAGTATGCAAGGGGAATTAGTTCCCCCTCTTCAAACATGCACGGGGGCTGCGTTGCAGAGAGGTGTAAAAAGGGTTGTGGCTTTATTACACCTCTCTGCAATGCAGTCCCCTGGCGCATACTGGAGATTCCTGGTGGGCTTTCAGGTCTTATATAGTTAGGAATTAGCATTAAAAAAACCTTTGAAATTCACTGAAAAAACCATAGGTTTCACACCAGTTATAGTTAGGAATTAGCATTTAAAAAACCTTTGAAATTCACTGAAAAAACCATAGGTTTCACACCAGTTATAGTTAGGAATTAGCATTTAAAAAACCTATTAAATTCACTGACAAAACCAGTTATAGTTAGCTGGAAATTTTACTGACATAAAACCATTGAAATTCCCACGTTATAGTTAGTTGGACTCACTATTACTTGCGCGCCTGCAATGCACTGCTGATGACGTCACATATTACATCACTCATGACATGGTCAGTGACATCACTCATGACATCACTGATGACACCATCCAGTGAATGTGTGTCTTTCTGAAAAATAAATTTGTTTTATATATGTATTTGTAAAGGTCGATGGAAGAATAAATGTTTAAATAAGTGTGTAAATGGATGTTTTTTAAAAAAAAAAAATTGGTTGGTTAACTGGCTTATTAAGTGCATCTTAGTGAATACATATATTAGCGAGTATTGTTTAAATATTTAAATGTTTGAATCAGTGTTTCTCTTTGTGTATAAGTGGCTGCAGGGGTTGGTGACTGACTCACTGTTTGTATGTGTTTTGAAGACAGCATATGTGCAGGACTGTATGGGTGGATGAGTGTGTATATGTGTGTTAGTGAGTGAATGACTGTCTCACTAGTGTCTTCATTAGTAACGACATATGTTTTAATCTAGTATATGTGAGTATTGATGTATATAAGTGAGTATAGTATATATAGTGAGAGATTGTAGGATTTCCTGTTTAAATAAGTATGTGTTTCTATAAGTGATTGTTTAAGAGAGTAAGTATGTGTAAGTTTCCTTAGAAGTAAGGTGGTAGTGTGTGTATAAATGTATTTGCAAATAAATGGATGTTCAATAGTTTATTTGCATGTGTGAGTATGTGTGTGAGTAACTTTCGGATGACTGCTGATGTGTAACAGGATGTATAGGTGTATCACTACATATAATGAGTGAGTATATATATGAGTGACTATATAGAACTGTTGGTGAATGAGTGGATGTGTATATAGATGGTGGAATTACTGAATTGGTTGTTGTTACTGGTTTGGGTATCTCCATTTTTTTGAAAATGTTTGTTTCTATTTTTGAATATGTGTTTCAAGCGTTACATTACACTGAAATTAGGTCTGTCACTCTGTCACAAGGATGGTGTCATCAGTGATGTCATGAGTGATGTCACTGACCATGTCATGAGTGATGTAATATGTGACGTCATCAGCAGTGCATTGCAGGCGCGCAAGTTATAGTGAGTCCAACTAACTATAACGTGGGAATTTCAATGGTTTATGTCAGTAAAATTTCCAGCTAACTATAGCTGGTTTTGTCAGTGAATTTAATAGGTTTTTTAAATGCTAATTCCTAACTATACCTGGTGTGAAACCTATGTTTTTTTCAGTGAATATATATATATATATATCAACGTAATATTAATAAAAAAATTACAATATTTTTACCGTAGGATAGCGGAAAGGGTAACATTTACTATTACCACTACAGTGAGTGCAACAGTAGGGAAAGCGTTGGATAGCATAGGGGTAAAAATGACTATTCCCACTCCAGAGAGTGCAACAGTAGGGAAAGCGTTGGATAGCGTAGGGGTAAAAAATACTATTCCAACTTCAGAGAGTGCAACAGTAGGGAAAGCGCTGGATAGCGTAGGGGTAAAAATTACTATTCCCACTCCAGAGAGTGCAACAGTAGGGAAAGCGTTGGATAGCGTAGTGGTAAAAATGACTATTCCCACTCCAGGGAGTGCAACAGTAGGGAAAGCGTTGGATAGCGTAGAGGTAAAAATTACTAATCCCACTCTAGAGAGTGCAACATTAGGGAAAGCGTTGGATAGCGTAGGTGTAAAAATTACTATTCCAACTCCAGAGAGTACAACAGTAGGGAAAGGGCTGGATAGCCTAGGGGTAAAAATTACTATTCCCACTCCACAGAGTGCAACAGTAGGGAAAACGTTGGATAGTGTAGGGGTAAAAATTACTATTCCCACTCCAGAGAGTGCAACAGTAGAGAAACATTGGATAGCGTAGGGGTAATAATTACTATTCTCACTCCAGAGAGTGCAACAGTAGGGAAAGTGTTGGATAGCGTAGAGGTAAAAATTACTATTCCCACTCCAGAGAGTGCAACAGTAGGGAAAGCGTTGGATAGCGTAGGGGTAAAAATTACTATTCCAACTCCAGAGAGTGCAACAGTAGGGAAAGCGCTCGATAGCGTAGGGGTAAAAATTACTATTCCTACTCCACATACTGCTACAGTAGGGAAAGAGTTGGATAGCGTAGGGATAAAAATTACTATTCCCACTCCAGAGAGTGCAACAGTAGGGAAAGCGTTGGATGCGTAGGGGTAAAAATTACTAGTCCCACTCCAGTGAGTGCAACAGTAGGGAAAGCATTGGATAGCAGGAGGGTAAAAATTACTATTCCCACTCCAGTGAGTGCAACAGTAGGGAAAATAAATACTTCATATATAAATAAAAATTAAATAAATAATAATACCAACTACAAATTAATTCAAATACTTAACACTTTTATATAATATATTAATTAATTAATTAATAATGCAAATAAAATATTAATTAATAAAAAAAATGACCTACTAATACAAATTATTTACCAATTAACAATAAATTAATTAACAATTAGAAAATAATAAAGAATTTGATCAAATAAAAAAAATAATTTAAAAATAGAATTACTTACAATTAATTTACTCCCCACCCTATTCCCCTATAAACCCACAACCTACTACATAAACTAAATTAATAAAATTAACATAATTATCAATTAATAATTAATTAACTAATATTTCACAATAAATACAAATAAATAAATTAACATATTTAAAATCAAATACCATAAAAACAAATAATTAATATAAATAATAAAATAAATATACACTTTTCAAACATATACTAACATAAAAACACTTTAAAAATTGATATTAACTTACTTACCTCAAATTCGATATTTTTGTAGTCTATATTCTGTCCATTCTATATTTTTGTAGTCTATATTCTGTCCATTTGATATTATGTCCATTCTATAATTTTAAATTCGATATTAATGCTATCCTATTCGATATTTTGTAGTCTATATTCTGTCCAGTCGATATTCTGTTCATTCAATATTTTTTTATCAATATTAATGCAAATCGATAATAAAAACTCGATATTTTGACTGTATAACCTTTCAATTCTGTAGGAGTTGATAACCTTAATGAAGGTAACAGGTATAAAGCGTTGCAATATGAATAAATCTCTAACATTTCATGATCTGAAAATGTGGCAATTATTCCTAAAACAGACAGCATATTATATACTGTATCAGTAACCCAATTTTCGGAAAAGTTTACTGAAGGTAATGACATCACTGAATGCATGATAAAAATAAATGAAAATGAATGAAAGTTCAAAATACATTAATCAGAATTAAAAACTGGATGATTAAGTACATCATTTAGAATATAAAGGTTTGTTCAGGTTGAATACATTTATAAGTCTCCTTTGCATTTGAATTGAAAATGGACGTGGCTTCAGTTTTATGTTGATCCTGTGTTGTAGAAAGTGCCCACTAAGGGGTCGATTCCGATTCAGGAAAAAAAACGCCGTACGATTTGTATCCGGATTCCTCTCCGTACGAATCATATCCGTCTGTCCGAGTCGCGAAGTACGATCCGTATTCTGTGAATCCGTCCGAATCGTCGCGATCCGTACATATTGCAAGGCTGAAACCGTGAACCGTACGACTCGTACACATACCGTACGACTCGTACACATGCGGTACGACCCGACGAGTACGATCCGGACCGGGGTATGAGGACGGGAGTCGGACGGAAAAGCACACAAACACATACACACCGTACGGTACGTACACCCTATGATCGCAAGGGTACGCACCGTACCCTTGCGATCATGGGGTGTATGAGCCGTACCCCCATTGTATGATCGGTGTATGAGCCGTACCCCCATTGTACGATCGGTGTACGAGGAATACCCCCATTGTACGATCGGTGTACGAGCCGTACCCCATGTACGATCGGTGTACGAGCCGTACCCCCATTGTACGATCAGTGTACGAGCCGTACCCCTATTGTACGATCGGTGTACGAGCCGTACCCCATGTACGATCGGTGTACGAGCCGTACCCCCATTGTACGATCGGTGTACGAGCCGTACCCCCATCGTACATGGGGTACGGCTCGTACACCAATTGTACAACGGGGGTATGGCTCGTATACCCCATGATCGCAGGGGTACGGTGCGTACCCCTGCGATCATGGGGTGTATGGACCGTACCCGGGGGGGCCGTTCCGTACCTGTTTTGGCGTGAACTCTGCTTTTATGGCTGTTTTCAGCTCCCGTAGCAAAAGGGTTGTACGGTACGTACCCGACACGTATCGTACTTGCTGGGTGGTAAAAACCAGCCGCGAACCATACAGATGTTGCGTACAGCGGGTTCCAAGGGAGAATCGTACGGAGATTAGAGTCGTACGGTATCTTGTACGACTCGTACAGAGTACGGCTCCTGGTACGAATCGTACTTCGTCGTACATACTAGGGACGTTGCAATGTACGATTCGTATGGGAAAAACGCTCCGAACGGCTATTCGGAGCGGTTTTTCCCAAATCGGAATCGACCCCTAAGAGTCATACTAAAAGCTACCTCTAAGCAAAGCCAGAACAGAAAAAGATGAACCCAGAAATACCCCATAGTTCTACTCATGGTGAAGCCAGGTCTGTATCTTTTGGAAAGGAAAAGGTTCAAAAGCTTGTACTTGCATGTTTGTTTGTTTTTGGGTTGGCTGTCGCTTCCTGTTCACGTGGAGCCATGGAAAACATATCACAGTTAATGAAATAGCCAGTAGCGGTAAGTTCAATTGTTGAAATTGCATTGTATTTAGTTGAAGTTATTTCTGCTGTTTTTGTTGAAAACCTTGAAATGTTGAAGTTAATAGTTGATGTCTTTGCTGAAAAACTTTGAAGCTTTTATTATTTGATGCTGTTGTTGAAAAACGTTGAAACATTTATTATTTAATGTTTTTGTTGAAAAACGTTGAAGCATTTATTATTTGATGTTTTTGTTGAAAAATGTTGAAGCTTTTATTAATTGATGCTTCTGTTGAAAAACATTGAAACCTTTTTTATTTGATGTTTTTGTTGATAAAACGTAGAAGCTGTTATTAATAGATGCTTTTGTTGAAAAAACGTTGGTGTACACATTTGTTTTTGACCAAATTGCAACTTGGGTGTAGTCTTGATTTTTATATTTAATTTGAAAGGTTGGTTCAAGGAGAATTGGTTCCATTGCATTGTTGCATAGTCCCCCACTCCATGGATTTGATTGCTCAAACCTGATGAGCCTTTCAGTTTGAATTTCTTGAATAGTAGTGAGAGGGACGTCTACTATTGTGGGATTCACGAGGCCTACTGCTCGGTATTGGCCACATACGTTTTGGTTGATTCTTTCATTTGAAATTAATCTGGTGTTTTTATCACTGCAGGATGGGGCAAAAGTTCAGTTCTTGTTGCTTTCACTTTAAGGAGTGGCACATGTATTTCTGTATGAGGGCCCAAATTCCTTTGTGTCCACGATCTTTTTCTCTCTCTGCCCAGATCCATGACTTTTGGATTCAGACAGGACTTGCAGTGGTTACCTCGACTTCCCAGTGGCGGCCTGTTTCACTTTGACAGAATATTTGTTTGTTTCTTTGTTTCCTTTAGTTCCTGTAAAACAGCCAAATGATCATAGATACAGAATGGTTTTCATCCGCCACTGTGCCTTCACATGTATGATCAGATTACCACTTTTGTAAATGGGGTGACACCTCCTAGAGAGCTTCTTGGCTGAGTGTGTATTTCCCCCTGAATCCATATAAGTGTTTGACCCCACTAATACCCTGCCTAATACCCTGGCTGTTAATGATTGCTCTATGCCCCAGTCCTTCCTATCCTCTACCTTAATTCCCTCAGGATGGCGTTGGAGAGGAGCACCGCAATACTGCGTCCATCCCTTCCATGGCCTCTCAGCAGGCTCGAGAGCCAAGTGTGGGGCCACAGTCAGGGTGTAATGTTGATTGCGTATCTCCTGTTGTGGACTCGCAAATCTTTCTATAACAGTTTTGAGCGTCAGCCAAGTATTGAGGCCATACGTATAGGAAACTTGAGCAAGGACCCAATGCCACTAAGATATATTTTTAAGTCAGCTCAAAATGTGAGTCCTTTACATGACACGATCAAGTGCACAGTTTGAGGCTGTCTAGCAATGGGACCTGCGCGGGTCTTGTGATGGTGTAGCCTGGCATTTGTTTACTGATGTTGCAGTTCAAGACAAAGCCAATATTCCGTCTTTTGATCCCAGGCCACCAATAGCACTGTTGCAATGAAGAAATAGTAGCTATTATCCCTGAATGCGCGGAGCCCAAGCCCTTGTGTGCTTTAAATGATTAATTCCTGCCTACTATCCATATTTTGAAAATACTCTATCCCCCATTCCAGGAATCTGAGCATATGGAATGTTGTTTGCATCTAACTTGTAGGAGTATTTGAGTGGAAATTTTAGGCACTGCTTTGCTGCTTTTGCGTGAAGCAATTACAGCCACCATATTCTAACCATCTATTCTCGTTGTTGGACGAGTGTGCGCAGCTATGGAAGCTGTGTGAACAGCCCCTCATGTGGCTTCAACAGCCAATGAATTCCCTTCAAAGCACACGCCATCACGTTGATGACTCAGTGTGTTAATCAAGTGAGTTTTTGGTAGGTTGTTTCTCAACTCCACTACCTGTTCCCATAATTTTTGTATTTTAATTATGCCACCTTGTTTCATCTTTAAACCCATTTTGTTCCCAATGGTGTAAATATTTATTATATCATTGCACACAGTAAAAGGAATCAAACACAATGAGTGTTGGGAATTCTCGATCCGTGCAAGTATCAGGGCTTTTAAAGCTGCCAACCAAGCGTGTTATTACCTAGAGGTAATTTTGTGGTGCAATGAGGATGCAACTTGCCATCCAGCATCTGATCTTTAACAAAAGCGGCTCGTGGGACAGACCCATCAGTGTAAATTTTTAAAATTCATACTGATCTAGACGCAAGATTTCATTTGGTAGATGGTGTTCTTTTTCATATTGCAGGAATGCCTGTGTTTTCAAAATTGGATCAAATCTGCATTCAAAGTCTGATGCAGCAAAAGAGATAGCCATTTGTATCCATTCTGGATGTAAGGTTTTGGTATTTAGGAATGCTAGCCCCAGTACAGGGGTGACGACAATAATGCCTCTTCCCATGAGCCAGTGCTCTTTCTTTTGCTACAGCCTGAGTTGTCAGAATTTTTTTTTCTGTTGAATTAAAACTCATTTCTGTGTTTGTGTACAGATGAGAATCGTATATGATTGGTACAGTTTCACCTTTATTAAAAGGAAAAAATAAGTGTACCCATATTGACCCAAAATGATACCATGTGGTGCAAGTTTATACGTGTGTGCATGTGTTAGGAAGCACACACGTATAAACAATAATATCTTCCTGGAGCAATAATATCTTCCTGGAGTAAACAAAGAATAATGGTGTGTTCTTATGTCCAGTGTTTGACTGAAAAGTCAAGTTTGAAAAACGTCGTAGAAAGGTTTTCCTCTCTTTGTGAAATCAAAAATGTATGTTCTGCCAAAATCTAGGAATCCCAGTACTGATTGGAAGTTGTTTAATGTATTTGGAGGCTGGAGCAGCGCACATTTTTCTAAAAAAGTTAACTGCCAGGCTTTTGCCTTCACTTGAAAACTCTTATTCCAAAAATAGGACACTGAGGTGGGCAATTTCTGGTTTTCTCAAAATTAAATTTGTAGCCCCCAGAGGGCAATCCCATAATAATGGTGCTCGCCCTGGTCAAGTGTTTCCCCATAAGGTTGTCTGTTTAGATAAATATCACAGAATATAGGACAATACTTCTTCATCAAAGTGCTGTAGTAATTCAGTAGTTCTTTCAGAAAATACCCCTGAGCTGTTCTTATACCCACCGGGGAGATGACAAAAAATTTGTTCTCTGGGACTCTAATATACTAAATGCTGTTAGGTACCTGTTTTCAGGTGCTATAGTTTGACAGAAACATCCATTTGAGATTTGTATTTTCTCCAGCATAATGTTATTCATTAATTGCGGCACTATCTGCATGTTGGACAGCACGTGTCTTTGTGCAAGTGTTCAAGTGTCTGTAAATGAAAACTAGGCTAAATGTATTATCAGGTTTTGATAAGTGATGCAAGGGTTGGTTCATTTGTGAAGTGCATTTTTAAACGATCCCCTTGGATTCAAGTTGATCTATGATGTAACTGACCTGTATTTTAGCTTCTTGCTTAATAGGATATTGTCTTTGAGCATGCAGTGAAACTATTAACAGGATCACATGGTGGGTTGAGTCCTCACCCCATCCAGTGTCATTTTTATACAATGCTGGAGCCTGGGCTACTGCCCACTCCAGTGCATATTTATGTCTAAGGTGAACAGGGAACATGGTTGAAAAAATTCAGAAAAAATATACTTTCTCCCTTTGGGCGCTCCCTGACGAATGATGGCGGCTTATCTTATTCTGCTAATAGTATGTCAAAATCAGACTATAGGTTCTTCGCAGAGACCTTTACTTTCCTGTGTTTGTCCTCTTCCATGCGGAGTGTTATTTCATATAACTTGTGTGGGACGCTCACCCTTCTGTCTGGTGTTTCCACGGTTATGTAATCTTTTAATTTTGCTGTCCAGAAATTCCTTCAGGTTCTGGTGAGCTATTGTTACTTCTGCCGCTCTGCCTTAGCATTGTCTGAGCCCAATCCCCATTCAGAAGTTGAGTCCTTAGGATTTTGTGCAAGTATAACTTTGAGACCTGCAACTTTCTTCTTTTTATATATATATATATGGGATCTGTTGTCCTGCACTACATGCGGGATTTTACACAGGTGTGGGAACTAACCCTAGGGGTGGAGCTGGCCTGCATCGGCAGGCGTTTAAAGGAGGGACTCACCCGCAGCATGACATCTCGCTGGTAGGACGCTTTGGGCGCTGAGGAAGGCAGAATGGCTGCCGAAATGCATTCGCATCTGTGCCATTAAACCAGTGTTTCCACCGTTTCCTCCTGGGTCGCTGTCTTTCTTTCTTTTGGAAGAATCTGTATGCACAAGTTACAGCGCTATCCAGAGGCGCTTTTGCAGATGACCCCCGTCACGCTCTGGGCGGCCAGCTTCACTGGAACATTCGGACTCTTGCAGTCCGGTTTATTTTGCCAGCGTTAGTTGGACAGGTTGGACGCCCGCCACTGAAGCCGAGGAGAAAAGCGAGCAGTTTTGGAATGGACAATTTCATGCTGGGTAGAACACATTGCGGTTCATCCCCTGTTTCATTGACTTTTTGGTATCCGTGGCTGTGACGGTATTGGGGGACCGGAGGAGGCACCGGACAACTGGCACACCGAAGCAGTATTTACATCACAGCAAACTCCAGATGCTCACGCTGTTCCCTGCCCCCCCGCTTTGACATTTCACCATTCACGGTATCCTCCTGCACCTAGGTTCCAGGCACCACTTGGATGCATTATGGGATCTGTTGTCCTGCACTACATGCGGGATTTTACACAGGTGTGGGAACTAACCCTAGGGGTGGAGCTGGCCTGCATCGGCAGGCGTTTAAAGGAGGGACTCACCCGCAGCATGACATCTCGCTGGTAGGACGCTTTGGGCGCTGAGGAAGGCAGAATGGCTGCCGAAATGCATTCGCATCTGTGCCATTAAACCAGTGTTTCCACCGTTTCCTCCTGGGTCGCTGTCTTTCTTTCTTTTGGAAGAATCTGTATGCACATATATATATATATATATATATATATATATATATATATATATATATATATATATATATATATATATATATATATATATATATATATATATATATATATATTGTCAACACACAGTTCCCAGAAAGAGAAAGGAGAAAACGGAGGAATCGGCAGCAACGCCTGTACCGAACTCGAGGAGGCTGCCGAGGGTAGAGGGAACGCGGAGTTGGTGAGTGACTACAAACTCCATTATTTTGACCCTGGTAAACTCCGTTTAGCCCTAGAAATCGAATTCTCTGCGGTGCTTTCCAAAATATAGCGCACTCACCTGGGAGATGTTTACGGATGGTGAGAGGGAAGAAGCAGCAGGCAGTCTGTTTGATCTAAAGACAGTTGTTAAAAGCAAGGAAAAACTAAAGGAAAAGACTGTACCAGGTACTCTGAAAAACCTATTCCTAACATTAGAGAAGACATATGAGAAGGAGATCCGAAAGTGGTGGGAGGCCACGAGTCTCCAGAAGTACCTGGAAGTCGGGAGAGTCCCGAGAGGGCTAAGAATTTTTATAGTCCCCTCCTACGAGAGCCCCAATAAAGAACTTCTTGAGGAATGGTCAGAGTTTATGAAAGGAACAACTCATCAAATGCTAAAAATCCTCGTTAAACACGCATGGGCTGACAGAATCAAACTCCAGGAAGAAATTAAGGAGATTGAGAAAAAAATAAGCGAGGATAAGGATGCAAAGAAAAGTGAAGAATTGCGCAAGCAAATGAAACAGCGATTAATAGACTATGAGAACACCATAAAGAGAAGGAAACAGGAGAAGTTTATACGAGATGAAAAAGATTACGCGAATGGTCGTATTTTAACATTCGCGAAAAAATATGACGCAGCACGGCTGAATTTACAACAGGCCAAGAGACAATCACAAACTCCTACCGAACTGAGCACTGAAGAATCGGAAATATCCGAGGACGAATCTGCGCAACAGCGAAAACAGCAGGATATTAGAACTACAGAAAGAAATAGCGCCTTGACAGAAGAGGTTCCATCAACCTCAGAAGATTCGGTTTTTTACGAATACGAGGTGATGCGAGGTCTAAGACAGAGACCCGCACCACGAACCCACCCACCTGCAGCCGCAAGAGGAAGACAAGGAGGGGCAAAAAAGGCAGAAGTGGGCCGTTCCACCCCGATGATGACTCGCAGCAGACGAGGGGGCAGATGGCAATAATGAACGGAGACATAAGGGAAGAAACCGAACAAACAATTGTCAATCTTTCGGATAGAGTGCTGACAGAAAAGGAAAGTAGTATACTTCGACTGGGACTGACCTTCTGTCCTACGCCAGCATTTGATTATACGCAAATACGTATTGACCTCTTCAAGTTCGTACGAAAAGTGAAATTAATGAAGATATTCAAACTACACCCTAAAGGGCCGACAATGACAACCACCACTGGAGAAGAGAATATGGATCCTTTGGTAGGAACAGACATTGAAACATTGATCACGGTACAAGGATTACTCGAAGGAACGGGATCTCAGGATGATCCAAGGGAAGCCTTGACACAATTCCTGGAGGAAGGGGGAATTACACAGAAAGGCTGCAAGAGCAGTATGAAGATCAAGTCAAGAATCAACCCGAAAGGAACACACGACGCAATAGACACCTTCCAGGAAGTGGTGATCGAGAGCTTGAAGAACTTACAGAAAAAGAAATTCAACGGTGCTAAAAGGAACTTTAACAAATCAGAGTGGGATATGATAAATGATCTCCGGGATGACGAAAGAATCGTCATCAAACCCAGTGACAAAGGGGGGAATATTGTGCTACTCAACAAGCAGCAATATGAGGATGAGGCCTTCAGCCAATTGAAGAAACCTGAACACTATGCTCCAATAAAAAGAGAACAATATGTTGAGAGCATAACAAGATTCCATTCACTAATTGCAGATTGGAAAGATAAGGGTATCTTAGATCCAAAGGACTGGGCAAATTTGAAGAACGAACATCCTCAATTGGCCACCTTCTATCACTTGCCAAAAGTGCATAAAAGCAAGGTCTGGCCACCCGGAAGACCAATAGTATCAGCAATAGACAGCCTACTGGAGCAGACATCAATATATATAGATACCTTTATAGCACCGTTGGTAAAGGACCTGAGTTCCTACCTGAGGGACACACAGGATTTTCTGAGAATAGTACAAGGTGTGATGTGGGAAGAGGACTTACTACTGATCACACTAGACATTACAAGCCTCTACACATCAATCAGACATGATGATGGACTGGAAGCATTGACTTTTTTCTTGCAAAGAAGGGAACTTAAGTACAGGACACATAATCATATGATTGTTGCATTTACAGAATTTTGCTTAAAAAATAATATTTTTCTGTTCTCTGGCCAGTTATATTTACAACTGCAGGGGACCGCGATGGGCACGTGCTTCGCCCCCAGTTACGCAAATTTATTTGTGGGCTGGTGGGAGGAGCACGTGGCCTGGGCGGGGCCCAACGAAAAGTGGGTGGAAAAAATCTCTCTGTGGACCCGCTACATTGATGATCTCTTCATTGTGTGGCGGGGATCGCAGGAGGAGGCCGAGGAATACATAAGAAGCCTCAATGAGAATAACCTCAATTTGAGATTTACTAGCAACATTAGCAAAGAGGAGGTCTTCTATCTAGACTTAAGGGTCTACATACAGGATAACAAAATAGAAACATCCCTGTATAGGAAGCCGACCGCCGGCAACACGATTTTACATGCCGGAAGTTGCCACCCCCGTTCGGTAGTCAACAACATACCACTGGGGGAGTTCTTACGCATCAAGCGGAACTGCTCCACAGCACAAGAGTATAAAAAGGCTAAAAAAGAGTCCAGAGGAAGATTTGAGAGAAGAGGCTACTTCAGAGGGGTCTTAGATGAGGCAGAGAGGAGAAGTGACGCACGTCCAAGGGAGGAACTCCTGATAGATAAAGTCAAAACAGGAGATACATCGTTGAGGTTGATAACCAACTTCAATGACAAATCATCGGAGGTATTCCAAATCCTACGCAGGAATTGGAATATATTGAAATCAGATAGTATAGTGGGGAAGTCACTATCTGATTACCCACTTGTCACTTATCGCAGAAGTCACTCATTGAAGGACCATCTAGTGAGTAGCCACTTCGAGAGCAAGAAGAGAAAGAAAGCTCCTGCATTGGGTTTTTACCCATGCATGAAATGCAAGGCCTGCAAAAATTCCCAGAAAGTGAAAGAGTATGAGGTACCAGGAAGGGGGCAAAAAAAGAAAAAAATCCTAAAACTGTTAAACTGCAATTCTGAGTTTACGGTTTATTGCTTGGTATGCCCATGTGGAAAGAAATACGTGGGCAGTACCATCAAGCAGACCAAGTTGAGGGTTCTCGAGCACATGAGGGCCATCAACCTGAAAGATCAGGCATACCCAGTGGCTCGCCACTATGAAAAAGAACACCAAAGCAACAACAACTTGCTATCCTTTTTCATACTGGATCAGCTGGTGAGGACAGAAAGAGGAGGAGACTGGGTTAGAAAGTTGAGAATGTTGGAATCTCGCTACATTATTATGTTGCAGACCAAGAACCCGACAGGCCTGAACAATGAAGAGGAGATGTGGGCACATTTATAGGAATGGTCCAACAATGCCACTAACTGTACAGAACCCCCCGAGCTGAAAACTCTTCGAAGAATTCAAAGAATTATGACACTGCACGCTGCCCCCACCACCCCATGAGAGGGTATCTCTCCAAAACATATGGAGATAATAAAAAGCCCATCCAGGGCACAATAAGAATTAGGATACCCTGAGGCACATTCCTTAAATTGTTCTCTGACGCATTCTGCATTAAGAATGCGTGAGTATGCCCATTCAGGGCTGGAACAATGAGACCATATCCCAAACTAGGCAAGGGAACATAAGGAAATATACAGCAGATATGAATTGAGAGCAACATGGATAAAATGTTCTAAACTAAGATTAAAATAATGGAGACAAATCAAAATGCGCTGTATAAAATAACGCAATTCTAGTTAATGAGGATATATCCTTAGCAGCATATTAGATTGCAGATGGTGATTTAACCATTTAAAGATGGCTGCCAAATGTAAATGAATTTAGTGTGCCTCCTTTATGTTTACTATTTTAACATGTGATGTTTTTTGAATGTTAACTTTATTTAAACTCAAAAAATGGCTCCGTTGGCGAGCACTGACGAAGGCGGCAACGCCGAAACGCGTTTGCTTGTTAGCTGTGTGTGTGCGCAGGAAATAAACTTGAAAGCGGAGATCGAGAAACTGGGCTGGAGTGTCCTTATTTGCGTAGCAGTTCCACGGATGGGAACTGTGTGTTGACAATATATTACGCGCTCCACCGCGCGTTGAGGAGGCACCCGGAGTAAAGTGGAGCGGCAGGAGGTGGTTTGGAGTTATGGATATATATATATATATATATTTTTTTTTTTTATTGAGGTGTGGCTTGTCTTTTGTTTCAGAAGAGTCCTGAGCGTGCTTGTCCCTGGACTGCTTGCGCTCTTCTTTGTGTGCTGACTTTCCTTCTCTCCCTGTGTTGTTTGTTGAGAGGAATGTGTATCAGTATCCTGATACCTGTCAGGTTTCCAGTGCTTAATTTGTGCCGGGGCTTATGACTGTCTGCCACATGGTAGTGATGTCTGCCAATTTAGGTACGAGAACAACAACTTCTGTTCATTATTTAAATTTAAATTAGTAGTATTTGCTTCCAAAGCCATTCTTATTGCTCTGGGGGCTTGTAATATTATGAATTGTCACACTTTTAAGAGTGTGATGATTAGTAGTGTGTTGGTGTTGTCATTGGCAGTGCTGCCAGAGGCAATGGATGGTGCAAGCTCTAGTGTCCTCCTGTCGAGAGCACTGCAGTTTTCCTAATATTATCCCTATTCCAAAGGTTATACCTCTTGCAGAGGGCTCCTGTTGAGGAGACCTACCTTGGGACTGAGAATCTTTTCTGAAAAATGTTTTTTTATTTATTATTTTCCCACTTCTTTTTTAGAGGAAGTAGGTGTCTGCTTAGAAGTGTCCTTCTCAGGACTGCCCATTAGCTGTGATTTTTAAAATCTTTTCCGGCCAAATTGTCCCTTCCTAGTTCTGCATATGCAGTTTTAATTATTTTGGGAAGTTCTTGTGGGTGGTCTATAAGACTGACCTCTCTTAGGTGTTGGCGGATCACCACTGAAGCTGCTTCCCCTTTAATGCTAGCTAGTATTATTGTTCATACCTGGTCATAATTACCTAGTATTTTCATACCTAAGCTCAGAGCTGGTTCAGCTTCATACTTGTTCTGTATCTGTCGTAAGACATCTGGAATTACTGCTAAGGAAGGAATACCATGAGTTCTGGTATTTATGGCAGCAAAGACTGTACCCCAATTGGTGCAGTCCTCTAACTGTGGGGATATCCCTATGGGCAAGCAGAGTGTTGGTATTATATGCTTTCAAATGGTGTGGTATTTAGAAATACTTCTTCTAACTGGGTGTTTTTCTGAGCTACCCAGAAAGGAATCGGTTCAGATTTCGTGGGTAGTTTATCCAATACTGTGTGTAAGTTTTGTCTAGTGATTTTAGTAGTGGTGCTCTGTGTAGGAGCTGTATTATTTGTAGCTACCGTGGGCTGGACAAGTGTCCTCATGATGAGTTGCATCATGGCTCTAAGAGTTTTACGAACTCTTTGTGTTGTAAGAGCAGTGTATCTTGTGGCATTATATCAATGTCAGGATGTGATGTGTAGCCGGTTAATGTCGGCCATGTAGATCCTGGTCTACCTAGTGGACCGAGCCTTTTTTTATTTATTTGTTTGTAGGGCTCCATTAAACCAGAAATTGTGATTCTGGTTAGTGAGCGGAATCTTAATCTCCTCAAAAGGAGTGTAGACCGCTGGGACTTTTTTATGTATATAAGAATAAAAAGTCTGAGTTGTTGCATTTACTGCGGGGAATGTAACCCAAGAATAGAACACATCTGTTTGATAATCTTCGTGTGCCTCTATAATTATCACTGTACCTCCTCGATCTGTTAAACCATGTCTGAGGGGTTTTTGTGTGAGTGTATGCCTGACTTTGGGTGCAAAATGTTTTGCATTTGCTTCCTCTTCGTCGTTTGAGACCTGTGTCCCAGTGACAGAAGCAGCTGCCTCAGCAGACATTGCGTTGTGAAAACAAAATGTCCTAAAAATGGGTTTTCAGATAAGGTTTTAAAAAGGCACAATTGTTCGAGAACTTTTTCCTTCAAGCTTGATTTAACCAACAGCCAATACATAGGAAGTTTGCCTTGTCAGCTGTGGAGGAATTTTGTGCCTACCCACTCCAGACGTCTCTGGCGTTTTGGAGTAGGGTCTCTGAGAATAAGCATGACTGAATTACTCAGATTCTACTGTTAAATAAGTGCCGCAATCACAGTTGGGCGCCATGTAGTGTAGTTCCTATATCCCTTATAGTTTCTGCACATTGGAATGACATACACAATAGGCTTGGCATAGGACTGAGGTCTGTATGCCCCTATTATGTATATTAAACTTAATTACTGTGTACCAGCTAGCTCAGAGGCCACTAGGAACTTCTTGAAGACAAGAAGGGAACAGCTTCTGGCAACCACATAACATAAAACCCACATCCCTCAGGATCATGGAAACAATATACTACTTTTCATTCAGTCACTCATCTCAGAGAAGTACATAGAAGAAACAGTTGGTGTGTTTACAATAGAATGTATTGCACAGTTGGTATTCTAGTACTGGTTATATGTGCTGCGACAACTGTTGGACAGTAGCAGAGAATTATGGCAGCAGTGCAGTTAAATAAAAAGGCATTATTCTACCATTTTGCAATAGTAATGAACACATACATGAAATACAGAATGCATTAAGATAAAGCCTATACCCCTATGATGCCTAACTAGATGTACCTAAGTGTACCTAGCATGTGTGTAGGTCTTAGAGAGCCAAGCATCATCCCCCTAGGAGTTAGTCTAACCCCTTTACCTTAGTGAGACTTCATCCTGATCTTGAGCTGGACACCCACAGATGGGTGATGGACCTCTGCCAGCTGGAGCTGTGGCATGACGCAGGTTGCAGTGCCTCGGGCAGAGTGTCACCCTGGAAGTCTCTGTCTCCTCTGGTTTGCTTGGGCAAAGGGAGGTATACTTATACTGGATCGGTGTCTTGGATTGACGTAATGTTGGTCAGAGGAAGATGTGTTCTTGGTTTGTTTCCAACAATTTGTTGTGACGTAGGTTAGTCACTGTTGGACATGGAGATTACGTATTTAGGATGGACCGTCTTCTTTGCACAGAGCACACAGTGATCAGATAAGGGGACCGCCTCTCTGTTGCTCGTGATTGTGAAATGAGGGCTAATCTAGGTCAAAGGGCCTGCCTGTCTCTGTGAAAGGGCCTGCTTGTCTCTGTGACACAAAGGATTTGTGCCTCTGAGACAGTACCTATGTTAAGGCCTCAATTTCGTTTAAAACAGGACAAAGCACTGGCAGTAGCCTGCTGGACAGGAACAGGAAGTTGGAGACTCTGGGGCACTTCCTTCCTCCCCCGCCCCCATAAATGGACTCCTTGCACCAAAAAGTGCAGCCAAATGTCAATCTGATCAAAATCATCATTTTCAGAAGGTTTATGCTTCCTGCGGTGGATTTCTTGTGCAGAATTGCAATTTTTGCAAATTCGGGAAAGCAAGCTGTTCAAATCTGCCGCCCGAAGTCAGCTATGCGCCGCATCTACGTGTTCGGCATTGTTAACTCCCGCAATGCGTAATCGCGAGCCCTTATGACGTACTCGCATTATCAAACTCTCGCAGTGCAAGATGGTGAATTGCGATGATGAAATTGTGTTAAAAAAACTCTCGCGCAATCACGCAGCAAGATCGAAAATGGCGCAGCACACGCAAACCAGGAGAAAAACAACTCGGCGGACTCAGAATCACGGTAAGTCAACGCCGTGCGCGATATTGTATTTTTCAAGCGCGACCAAGCAAAATAATTTGCAGCTTGCGAATTTGCGGATTTTGGGGCAAATTTGCGCGATTTGCGAACCACAAATTTGCCAAAAATCCGCAAATTTCGCGAGCGAAACAGATTTTATGCCCATTGTTAATATCAAGCTCCAACCACTACCCTTTGTCTTTCAATGTGGTCCAAAGAGGAAACTAAACTGAACTGCATGATCATAGCAGACTTTCTAGAGCCACAGAATGCCTATGGTATCCCCTGATTTAAGGGTATGACCTGATTTTTTGCGAAAACCTGTGCTCCAGAAAAAATGCTGAAATCCTTATTCCTCGATAACTTTTATATGGCCAGACTGAATAAGGAGTTGTAACAAAATACAGAATGTGCACTTTACAAAGGATCATCGACCTCCAGTGCAATTGAGTCATGGCTTGCCACTGTATCAAATTCCTGTGACAAATGTATTCTCACAAGGGTTAGTTTAACGTTGTATGTGTTATGTTGACTTTTGGGGAAAAGGATCTTTAAAACAAGCTGCTGCCTCCTTGTGACAATTGTTGGATTCAAAGAACTGTGCATTTTTTATTCTATTGTTTTTATAAACAACCAGGGAATTGGGTTTTACTTCCAGTGCTGCATGAATGTAATTTTAGATTATATAGATCTGCTGTAATTTTATTTTGAGAACTCACTACTAGCTAAATGCATATTTCTATAGCTAGGTACATCCAATATTGTATTAGTATTGGAGAGGTGATAATATGCACACAAGATGATGACATAAAAACTATTCATGTAAATGTTGATCTATTTGCTAGCTTTCTCTAAGTTGCTTTTTTAGAAGGATCATATGACTGGCTGCTTCATATAATATGTGTTATGATATATATATAGATTAAATGAATGTTATGTATGCTTTGTCACATTTATTTTCCAAATAAAGATTAACTGAACTGAATTGACTATGAAATACTGACCAAGATGTGGGTGTAGAGGTGTTATGAACAATTTATAATACAGTGTTCTCCTGGTTTAAAGATGAGATTGAATTTTATTTTTCTTAGTACAAATTGGCGTTGGTATAAGCAGGAGAATATATATTTAACCTATTAAGAATTTTAGTATCTATATTTGTATTACAGTGCAGAAATCTTTGTCATCACATATAGCTGTTGCACTGATTGATGGTTTGAAAAGTTTAAGACTCCTTTAATATTTCCAGGAGCTTGAGACTAAATTGGATGCTTTATCCATCCCTCCCTAATTTGAGTTATCAGATTTCCTATAATAGAAAGAGGTCATTGTTCTGCTTAAGTAAGTTAACCCCTTCTATATTTTGCATTAACTATCAAATGTCATACTTGACTCCATTGTTATACCTCAATTTATTTTCTTCATCAACACATTATAGTCATATTACCTATAGGGTAAAGACATCATATTTCAGCCAATATGTGTTTCATGAACTTTATAACATTTTGTAAGGGCTGAACATCAGAATTTGTGTATTATATCACAATGAATGTGCATATTAAAATATATTGCATTATATGTTCGGCAAATTGGATTAATATTCAGTTCATACCAGATAATATCTATTTTACTAATTAAGATATTTGGCAAACAAATAATTGCTTCCAAATTTGAAATTATGAAAACTATCAAATGCCAAATATTAATTAGTACATGAACAATAAATTATACATTTTAATAAACACAGTAGTTATTGAATAGTTAAGCAAATTATATGCACAGATATCTTAAACAATCATTCTAAGCTCTCTAGTTAAAAGTCAACCTGGAGTTTCTAAATGAAAATATTGTACAATATCAACGCGTTATTTTCTATAACTCTAACCATTAGAATTCAGTATTCATGAAAATGTTTGACACAAATAGGATTCTATTCCTTTTATTTTTGCCAAATTTTACTTATTGATTTCTTATTGTAGTGTAGTTCCTATATTCCCAATAGGCTCTGCGTGTTGGAATAACATAAACCATAGCTTAGACGTAGGACTGAGGTCGACTAGGTCTCTATTGAATATGTTAGACTTAATTGTGTGTGCCAGCTAACTCAGAGGTCACTAGAAACGTTCTCGAGTAAACAAGAAGGCATTTAGCTTTCCTGAATAGACAAGAAGGGATTAGCTTCTGACAACCATATCTCATGACAACTTTGTTCCCCCTGCAATAAGGAATATATCTCTACAGTCGCGGAAACAATAGATAACTATTTACTCAGTCAATCATGCATGATTCGTTTCACGTAGAAATGCAGAGAAATAGAGAGACAGGCGTTTTCAATAAAAGGGTTATTTATTGAGCAGTCTTCTTTCTCATGCAAGAGAAATGAATTGCCACAATTGCAATACTTGTCATAAAGTAAAGTGCGTACAGTAAAAGGAGTACTATGTAATAATACTGTA
Organism: Lissotriton vulgaris; assembly: GCF_964263255.1. Taxonomy (NCBI): domain Eukaryota; kingdom Metazoa; phylum Chordata; class Amphibia; order Caudata; family Salamandridae; genus Lissotriton; species Lissotriton vulgaris. Next base: position 209,242,058 of record NC_141691.1, read on the forward strand.
GAAGCATTTATATGGTTTCTAAGCCATATGATACTTAAAATGGATAAAATACATACAATGATAGAATAATGACTAAACGTACTCAACTGGTGTTTCTAAGATACGCCTACCCCAATGTACCTAACCTAAGCCTAGTACGTGGGAAGGAGTAGATGAGTTACATTTTTTTGCCAAGAATCTGACTCAAGAATTCTCTATGGGTCTAATCAGCTCCGTACCTTAGGTATAGAATGAAGGAGGTCTTGTATCTCTCTCTCAGGATTCAATCTCCCAGGAACCGCAATGGTGACCGGAAAACACTGGAGCCAGATTTCTCGGCAGGGGAAAAGACAGCGACTTTCTCAGTGCGTCAGCAGGGAGGGTCGGCTTCCTTCGGCACTCGCATCAGCAGGGCGTCGGGCAAGTAGATAGCCGATCTGCTCCAAACCACCGTGTGTTGGTATATTTATACCTGGAAGGTGCTGAGTTTGACATAAGGTTAGACATAATACACCACTAAGAACTGGCAGTTCTTTCAGGACTCTCAGGAGTTCTAGGACAAATCAAAACAGAAGCAGGGGGAATTTCCGGGCTGCTGGAGCCTTGGTTTGTTTAAGAACGCGTTGTACCTTCTAGGAGTCTATGGGAGTAGCCTTGCCGTATTTGGACTGCATTGGCTATGACTTAATATGGATATGATTCTTATGCCTTTATAAGGATATGATTTATTATAACCACACAAGGGCATAAATCAGGAATATCTAATTAGGGTCCTAGATACATTCAAAACATTATGTCTTTAACAAACTTGTTTATGATCTTTTAGGTTCTTAATACATTTTTACATCAATTGCAGGCTGCCATTACTGGTGACAGTGCATTTTACAAATGCACATAACATAAAATAACTTAACACTGTGGGGCATATTATCAAGGGGGTTTATCTCTGCTTTTTTTGCTTTAAAAGCCAAGAAAGCCGAGATAAAATTATCTCCCTATTACCTAGCTGTCACTAACACCAGTTAGCGACAGCTAGTAGGAGATAGCGACCATCTTGGGCCCGCTTTGCATGTCAGTGATATTTATCACTAATGACATGCAAAGTGGGCGTGCCAAGATGTTAGCGACTGGAAACAGTCGCTAACATCGCTATCTCCTATTACCAACTTTTGGAGATATTCACGCTAAGCGCGAATATCTCCAAAAGCTAACACCTGCCCCTGAGCAGTTCTTAGCCATGTTATCCAATGGTAGGTGGATAACATGGTTAAGAGCATTAGCTCGGTAATGCATGAATATCGCTGACTTTTCAGCGATATTCATGCATTTCGGCCGATTTTTATCGCTTAGGAGATAAACCTTGATAAAAGCATGGTTTCTAAGCGATAAAAATCGCCGCAGCTCGGCGATAAAAATATCGCCGCTAAACCAACATAGCGATAATTATCGTTAGTTGTTGGTAATATGCCCCTGTATTTTGGGCAGTTGTTGCTTGGAAACCAAATACATTGCTTTGAGGAAGGAAAGGATAGATACATGAGCAAGAGTACCAAGTGTGAGTAAATGAGTTATGCTTTTCAGAAACCAGTTTACTTTTTTGTAGTTCACATTGTTTGGACCTTGTGGGAGCTATGTTGCAGCTTGCGTCGGACTTTCAGCTATAGTTCAATATTCTAATTTTCTAATTAGCCATAAAGAGATTTCAGCCTTTATCATCCTCAAAAAATTTTTTTCTAAAAGAACTTCCTGTTGATGGCACTTAAATTTCACCTGTAGATTTTGGCGTTACTAAATAACTCAATTTCAGACATAAACTGCATTTTAAAATTGCCGCGCAGACATTCAGTGCAGGAAAGGTGAAAACAATTAATGGGGCCTGGTCAGATGCTTTCAGTCTAATGAATAATGTAAAACAATGAACAAATTAATTCATGTTTTTTTTAAATGTGTTTAGTTTACTTTTGAACTCACCATAGAATGTGCATTTATTTGAAAAATGTATTTTGAACTTTCAAAGCTGCATATAGGTTTAGGTTTGGGATTTATAGAGCGCATGGCTACCCTTAGGCATCCCAGGCTAAGTATGAAGCTAGATAAGGGAGTTTCAGTGGATATTTAAGGGGAACTGCCATGTTTTCAGGCTCTTTTTGAAGGTTTTTTTGTTCTCGATCGTCCGCAGCTCTGGGTCCATACTGTTCCATAGCTTGGCAACCAGGTGTTTGAATGACCTTCCACCCTATCTGGATCTCTTGATTCTTGAGGTGTTAATCAAGAACTTTGATCCTGACCTGAGATGCCGGCATGGAGAGTACTGGGAGATCAGGTCTTGTACCAGCGCAGGATCTTTCCCGTGCATAGCTCTGTGGGCCAGACAGAGGGACTTGAATTTAATCCTGGCTCTGACCAGAAGTCAGTGTATCTCCCTGAAGGAGGCCCTTACTGACTGGTGTTTGGGTATCTTAAGGAGCTGTCTGGCTGCTGCGTTCTGTACTGTTTGCAGCCTGTCTGTAACATATTTGGGGGAACCCATATATAATGAGTTCCCATAGTCAAGCCTTGACACCACTAAGGCTTGAACCACTGTCTTCCTTGATTTTTCTGGGAGCAGGCTCAATATTTTTCAAATCATTCAGAGCATCCCAAAGCAGATGTTCGCCAGTTTTTGTGCTTGGATCTCCATTGTTAGATTATGGTCCAGCCACATTCCTAAGTTTTTTTCAAGGTTTTGGGTGGGAGGAACCACATTTTGCTGGCCAGGGGATCTCTGAGCATGGGCTAAAGTCACTGCCTAGGATCATAAGCTCTGTTTTACCCCCATTTAGCTTAAGGGTGCACTCGGCCATTCAGGACCCGATTTTTTTCCAGGCAAGAGGGAAGATGCCTGTTGTCCGAGTTGATGGATTCTGAGATTGATACCACTAGTGGTATGTCATCGGCATATGACACGATGGACAGGCCAAAATCCTGTACTATATGGGCCAGTGGGCTCAGGTAAATATTGAAGAGGGTTGGGCTCAGGGAGGATCCCTGAGGAACCCCCCATGGGGATGAGAGGGCGTCTGAGAAGATTTCAGCCTCCAAGCATTGAAAGGATCGACCATTCAGGAAGGATGCTAGCCATTGTTGGCTTTGCTTATGATTCCAATGTCCTTGAGTCTGTTTATCAATACCGCATGTTCAACGGTATTGAAGACCACACTGAGATCCAGGAGCACGAGTGGTGCGGCTCTTCCCTGATCTAGGGTGGCTTTTAGTTTTTCGGTGTCAAAAAGCAGGGCTGATTGCGTGCTGTGTCCTGGTCGAAATCCCATCTGTGTTTTGTGTCTGATTATATTGTCCTCCAGGAATTGTGAAACAATCCTTTTCACGTGTTTTTCCACGATCTTGCCCATGATGGGTAGCATTGAGATCGGACAGTAGTTTTCCAGTGAGGCGGGTTCGAGTTGGGGTTTTTTAAGAAGGGGTTTCACAATGGCATGTTTCCACTCTTTGGGTACTGTGCCTCTTTCGAGAAATAAGGAGATGAGGTGGGAGAGTTGGGCAAGAATATTTTCTCCTCTTGCGCAAGGGTCTAACGGTGAGCCTGATTTTATGTTTAATAACAGGGCGCCAACCTGATCCTCGCTCAGTTTGGGGAAATAATATAGTTCTGGGAGGGGAGGGGAGGGGAGGGAAGGTGATGGTGGCAGTTCTGTGGTCTTGTGAGGTTCTATTTAGGATGTGGAGGCTTCGGTGGATGTTGCAATCAGGCTTATGATGGTGTGTAGTGAGTTGTCGATTTTTTCCACCTTACTCTTGAAGAATGAAACTAGCTCATTGCATCTCTCCTTTGAGCCTTGGGGCATGTTAGTACCTGGGCCGATTGTGGAGAGGGAATTTACTATTTTAAACAGCTCCTTTGAGGAGTTGGAAGAGTTCTCAATTTTTTCCTCGAAGTAGGCCGCTTGTGCATTTCTGATTTTCTTGTGGTATAGCTGAATGGCTGATTCGTAGGCTATTCTGAGCTCGGGTCATACATTTTTCTCCAACTTCATTCAAGCTTTTTACAAGATTTCATTTGGGTGACAGGCTCAGGACTGAACCAGGAAGATCTGTTATGTTTTTTGTTTTTATTGGGCCTGGCATCTTGAAGTTAAGGTCTATAGATCTTTTATCCAAAATAACCAATTTGTATGAGCTTCTTCTAGATCGATGAATTCTGGTGAAGCTGATGACTCAAGGTCTGTGACCCATGCTGTGGGGTTTGTCTTGGCCATTTACGCCCCAGTACTGGGCTGTCCATGGCATCCGGATGGGGTCTGGGGTCATTTGAAAAAATGGGTTCCAAAATTTGGCCTTTTTCATGAGTGGGCAGATGTATAAACTAAGTAAGCTGTAGTGAGTCTAGATCGGCTAGGCATCTCATTGTTGATGGGTTAACATGATTGTACAAGTGGATGTTAAAGTCGCCTTGTACAGTAAAGGCACTTTTCTCTATTATCAGACTAGCTGAAATGTCTGGGGTGTCTTCCAGGAACTGTGTACATGTCTCCGGTGGCCTATAAATAAGGCATCCTGAGACGGAGCATTCAGGGGTGAGGGACAGTCTGAAAGTGAATGCCTCACACTAAGCTATGTTTAAGGGGGTGATGGCACAGGCCAGATGTGATTTTCAAATGATAGTGATGCCACCTCCTATCTCACCCTCTCTGCCGAGGCAATAGATTTCAAAGCCCTGGGGGAGAGCATTTACAATATCTGGGCTCGAACTGTCATAAAGCCAGGTTTTTGTCAAAAATAGGGCCTCCAGCTCTTCCTCCTCTATTAGGAGCTTAATCTTGATTGCGTGTTTTGGGAGGGATCTACCGTTGAATAGTCCCATCTTCCAGTGGTTCGTATAGTCTAACTTTTCTCATGTAACCTTGCTCTGTAGAGGCTTGGTCTTGCCTGTGAATCCACAGACGGGACATGTCAGGGGATCGTTTACACTCAAAGAGTGCAGGCAGGTGGGGTGGACACCTTTATTCAGTGCCTGGAGCTCTGTATTTGTGTATGTATAAATTTTTCGATGGTCCCGGGTGGTTTGGGCAGGGTTCCTGGCCCCTGGCGGGCGCAGACTGGCACAGACAAGCTTGCCTTAGGCACGCCTTCAGCTCACCATTGATGTGTTCTCTGCACGCGTACGCTGCACGTCAGTGCCATCCCGCTCTTAAATACAGATCCTGGAAGTGCCTTTGTGCTCAGACTAGACCGCCTACTCTGAAAATGGCGTCTGTCTGTTAGCCTGCCTGAAGTGAGCATTTCCAGCGTGTGGTTCTCCCTCCACTCAATCAGCTACCAAGCTGCAGTGGACCGGGGAGAGTCAGGTGAGCAAGTCTGGAGGTATTTGTTTAAAATACTATTTGCAGACAGTTTATGTGTAACAGTTAAAAATGAAATGTGTGCTGAATTAACACACACTTTACAGTGTAGAGAAGCTGAAATACACAGCTTGTGATTTATGGGCCAATTATGATGTCGGAGGGACTGCCACCGCCAGCCGTGCGGTGACGGGCCCTCTACCATTGGATGTCGATTTCCTCTGCCAGATCAGTATGGTGGGGGAAATCAGCCGGTGACAGTGATGGGCGCAACGACCGCCCGCCACTCATCCGCCAGAGGCAATGGCCCCGATAGCCTGGCGGACGGTCCACAATGCGTAAAATGGTGGCGTTGCCTAGCAGGCACCGCCCGCAAAATTACAATGTGGGCTACAGTCAGCCTTTCCATGGCCGTGGAACCGCCATGGAAAGGATGGCGGGGATTGGTTTTTGGGGCCCGATGCAGGTCCCCCTTGGTTTGGGGGGAGGTAGTTGTGCACTGGGGGGTACCCATGGTACCCCCTGACATTTCCATGCACAAGTCGGCAGGCACCGTGTGGTGCCTGCCCCATTGTGCAGGGGAATGCACAACATGGACATTTAGTAGAGCGGCAGGTGCAGCAGCCAGCAGCACCTGCCGCAATGTTAAACTGCTGGATGCGACAGCCACTGTGGCGGTCACATCGTAATTAGGGGTGCAGGACTGGTGACTTACAGGCAGGCTGTCTTGATCCCCGCTACGTTGGCGAGCTCAAGTCCCCCCGCCATCGTAATCGGCCCCTTAGTTTGCTTTAGAAAGCTCACTGTCTGTCCTTGAGATAAGAATGGAATGCATGCCACCCAGCTTTTTTTCTTCAAGAAAGACCTTTCTCATTTACTGTGGCTTACTTTTACCAGTATGCAGTTGTTTAAACAAAGCTTTATTTATTTCAACGTAGAATGAAACTGCAAAGCACATATTTTTTCTTATTATTGTACAAATTGTATTCACTGTTTCTGCTTAATTAATTCCTTTTTTATGGTGGAGTAAAGGTTTTCCGGTTAGTTGAAACAAATGTATTACAAGAACTCACCTGCTTGATGAAGTGAGTAGTCAGCCCATGGGGTGTCGATGGTTTCTGAAACTTCAATTGGATGAAGTACGAAGACCAAGTCTCATGTTTTGTTGGAAATATATATTGGTTGCTAGCTGAGAGGAGTGGGGGCTTTGCTTTTTTTTTAGCAGGTCGCTTGCAGAATCACACAACATTTTTTGAGTTCTGCAGGGAGAGAGAAAGGAGGGGCAGATGGCAGCTTCTGTGGAATATAACAAACTACACGGAAACCTGTAGGTACCATGCACTGTTCAATAGGTTCACCTGAACCTGCTTTTTAAACAAAAATTATCGAAAGACGTAAATCAAGTTTACACTGAAGCATTTATGTGCAGTATCTTTGAAAAAGTCTGAAGCATATTACAATCATATGCCTAGGAACCATGCATCACATTATCTTTGTAAAATACAAAATTGCTAATGCTGAGATAATTGACATGATCCAAACTTAACACACTTTTATAATGAATCTACATGTACAGAGAATTCTTCTTCCATTGTTAGATTAATGCCCGATGCATTTCGGGATGACAGGGTCCCTTCCTCAGGTGGAAAACCTGGGACAGATATAATTCAATTAGACAAATAAGAATTTACAATACAACGGTATATGTACACCCAACAGATTATTTTTGTAGAAATTCTGTTGAAATAAAGTTTAACACACCTATCGCTGTTTGCATGCTCGGGAAGGAATATCTCGCGAACACGCATTTTGAGAACGCGAACGAGCAATAAATTCCACAAAGCCGCGGAACGCAGAATTTTGGGTAATTTCACGCCTCGGCGGAAAGCGAAATTACCCAAATTCTGCCAATTCAGCGAGCGGAACAGAAATTACCGGCCAGGCCTACTATAAATGTCCTATAACAAAAACTAAAGTTCAGAATAAAATCGCAACTCTGCTAACTTAAGGTTAGGAAAAGCTACTGGACCAATTGAAACACTATTCTCCATGTTTATTAAAAATCCACTTCCGCTGTAAGAATCCCACCAAAGCATAAAGATTGTGCCTTTATTGGCTTTGGCTCAGTATATAATGCAATATGGGATAATTTGCAGTAAGGCAATTATAATGTACTGCAAAGTGGGAAGATTTGCCATTAGGAACATTTTCCTAATTGGTTACCAAGTATCCATTTGTCACCCTAACCCAAATGCTGATAAATCCTAATGGGCTTTTTTTCATCTTTTGTTGGCTGTGCCTTGGTGGAGCCGTAGAAGACAGTTATAGGCACCCTGTGGCTGCGACCATGTGTCTCCACAGGATTTGCTAACTTTTTTGATATTCTGTCAATTTCATGAGGTTCCCCGGAAAACGTTTATTATCCCTATTTTAAAGAGGTCGAATTTTAAGCAGGTTTGCCCAGCGCTTATTTATTTACAAATGTTGCATGAAGAATTAATTTTTTTTGTCCTCAGCTTCCTGAAATCTGCTGTTAAGGCTAGGTGTTGTGTAATTACTCATATGTTTATGCTTTGTAATACTCCTTATTGTTGAGTTCTTTATTTAACAGTAAGTAGTCTGTTTTCTATTGTGGTCCTATGCGGTACGTTGCTATGAGTCACCTTTAAATGCTCGGTGACTATAAGTGTGAAGTCACTCGAACTGTCAGGTCAGATGCCGTTACATTTTGACCTGGTCAGTCCGTTCCTCATTTATCCCCTGTGGGCATTTACTTTTCTGTTTCTTAATAAACTTTCTAATTACTCAATTCACCGGAGTCATCCTTCTTTCCACAACACTAGGGCTTGTTTTGATTAAAGAGCTGAATGGATTGTGCACCTAACTCTAAATTTTATAGATTTTCACTTGTATTAGGAATAGTATGTGATGAATTGTGCACATTTTAATGGATTTCTATGTATTGGTAATTTTTATGGTTTTAAAATGCTAAAACCAAAAAAAGATGTTTGAAATAAACAAATGGTAAATCTTACAAAGTCACACCTGACCCACAGCTCATCAGAACACTCTCTTGACCTGTTTCAGAACAAAAGACTTGCCTAACTTTTTGAGCCCTATGTGGAAATCTAAAGTTTTGGACCTCAGTCCCACTTCTATCCAGGACTAAAAATAGGACTCCAGGGGTCAGATTAGTTGACCTCCTGTGTGGCTAATGGGACAAACCAAGCAGCAGGAAGCCTTTTACTCAGGTACCCAACTGACGAGTGTGAACTGTAAAATGACTGCTCCCTGCTGGTGGCTTCTGCTAGAGCATGTTCTGTCTCCTAGATGCTGCCCCTGAGGTCCTGAGAGCCTTAGAAGTAACCAAGAAGAGTTTCTCTTGAAGATCTGAAAATGTTTGAACTTCCAAGATGTCCAGAGCTTCAGAAGGATCTTGCGGCAAAGGTGACTGATTTCAAAGGGACTTCATAGGATATAGATTCAGGCTCGCCCGCTGGAAGACTTTGATTTCCATAAAAAAGACTACGCTCAGAAGGTAAACCCTTTGAACAAGATGACTCTTTCTGTATAAGACCCAAGCCCATTAAGCCTGCCCTTGGAAAGTATATAGATGTTCACTACAATACACCCAGATGCAACTTCCAACTGAGGAGAGTTTATGGTTCAGGCTCTAATAGTTGGAATGGTTGAAAGGACATGGGCAATGGAAACTGTGAGGTCTGGGTCCACATTGGACCCTTGCCCTCATTTTGTCAATTTTTTTCTAATCCCCGTACTTGCACCTCCGGTATCACTGAAGGAGGCAGAGTTTCCTACATGTTGGAAACAGGGCTTAGTTGTGTAATTAGTGAAGAAAGTAGGAGTGGACACTTCAACTCTTTCCAACTATTGGCCCATTTCATTGACACCTTTTTTTGGCTTAGCGATTAGTTAATGCTCAATTAACTTAATACATCAATAACAACAATATCCTGCATCACTCTGAAACAGGATTCAGGACAAGGAATGGGACCTAGACCACCTTACTGCAGTGACTGACAATATTAGGTCATTGGTAGTCCAGAGGAAATCAGTATAATTGCTATTATTAGGCATTATGATAAGATGGCAAAGCATGCGAAATGAATTAATTTTTTTAAAACAAATTTGTATTGCTTTTCCATTAAACAACCAGAGTGACTAGTAATGAAACGGGACTAAGGCATATAAGGCATTGTTACATAGCATGTTGTTCAGCATAAAAAAATTAATTTTACGTTATATTCTATTAACTATATCAATAATAAACGTCATTGCTTTGTATGAGCCAAAAATTATACTTCTTAATTAACCTTCTATGAAACCCATCCAAAATGAATGAACATAGATATTTCAACTCACCCCATCCCTCCCCCTCCCATTCTTGTTCCAGGGTTGCCTTCATTTATGTACATGTTCTTGCAGCCTGCTTGATGATTGTGTTTCTGTATCTTAATAGTTTGCATATATTAGCAAAGTCCTTTCTACATTGTATTTTGTTCTTGTTACAAATATATTATGGGTTATTGTATGTTCGGGGTATTATCTATCGGTTCCAGGTTTGCTCCTATTAGGGCTTCCAGCATCATATCCCATTCCAGAGATATTGGATTTTTCCGCAATCCCCTAGCTTCCTCCCACCATTTGCTGCACTCTCAGCGACTTCCCAATGGAGCATTTCACCATGCCAACTGTGCACGGTGGGGAGTTTCAATGACTTCCATCGCATAGTGATGGCTCTTTTGGTTATAATGAGGGCAAGGTCCCTGAATCTATTCTGAACCTTTTGTTTTTTCAAGCGTTTATATAAGCCTGGGATACAGTCATCAATTGTGTTGCCCAGATGCAGCTATGTAGCTGCCACTATATGGAGTCTGACAGACTCTCAAAAGCGTCGCAACAAGGGTATGCCCAGATCATGTGTGCTCGATCAGCTTCTTCCAGATGACAGCAAGGTCATTTGTGTTGCGTTTGCCGGAACTCTATGGAGTAGCATAGTTTGTATAAATATAAACTTAGCATTTCTGGACACTTGTTTTGGGTATTCTAAGAGAACACCCCACTCCTTGTCTGAGAGCTCCCACCCTATGGCCTCTGCCTGTGTTTGTTTTGCGGCGTGTGCCCGTATCCCCACTTATAGCCATTTTATAAGATGTCTCTGCTCATATGATATAGGGTCTTGACCAGTTCGTGATTTGGAGGTTCTTGTCTCTGTGGGGCCCATTTTTTTTAAAGTTTGGCAATAATGCGACATGTATCAAGTATAAGTGATCTGGCACCGCGGTTTCACTCACAATGCTTTTGTGATCCATCAGTAGTCCGTTATTGAATAAGTCATCCACTGTGATAACTCCTTCCTCCAACCAGACTTCTGTCCTGCGCCTTGTGAGGCCTCTGCTATTCAGAGGGATTCCTACTGGTGGAATCTTCCTGGCGTGGAGTGCTGTACGCAGTTGGGGTGATATGTTCAGGGGAATTTTACTCTATGGTATTACAATATGTGTGAGGTACTCTGGTCCATATCACACTGCGTATATCCTTTCTCCTGCAGGTTGCGGCCCGCTGTCCAATAGGACAGCCACTGCAGCTGGCTCGCATATTAATATGCTCGGAGGTTGGGTACACCCAGTCTCCAATTGTAGTTTCTTGATACTCAGCTGCACCTTCCAGTTCCCCATATAAGCCTGAGAGTATAGCGTCTAGGGTTTTTAATGTTGCTGATGGCACTAGTATCGCTAAGTTAGTGAAATAGTACAAGAGTCTTAGTAAGACCACCATTTTTGATATGGCCGCTCGTCCAGTTGCAGAGAGTGGTAGCATGGTCCAAAAGGTGACCCTTGACCACATGAATCGGATTGCTCTGGTAAGGTTGCCCTCTAGCTTATCCGTATGTGATCAATATATTTGTATTCTAAGATATTGAAAAGTGGACTGTGCCACTGGAAGGGAATATGCCCCAAAATCTATATATTTTGGATGTGTACCCTCTCGAAAGAAGAAGGCATTAGATTTTGCTGCGTTAATGGCAAGGCCCTATACCTGCTCAAACCTTTTAAATATGTCAGTGATGGGATCCAAAGCACCTAGAAGGTCTTGCAGGTATATTATGTCATCTGCAAAAGTAGAAATCAGATGTGTTGCATCACCCATCTGGACCTTTCCTTTGGCCCTTTAGATGTAACCGAAGTGCTAGGGGCTCGAGCGCTAGTATAAATACCAGTGGCAACAGTGGGCATCCCTGTTGTGTGCCCCTGAATACCGGGTATTCGCTGGAGATTTGCCCACCCATACAGACTCTAGCTGTAGGGGCTGCATACAATAAATTTAACCATTTGAGATACTCTGGGGGAGGGCAAATTTCCCCATTGCCCTGAACATATAGGCCAAGTTAGCATGTCAAACGCTTGCCGTAGGTCTAGGGCGATGCAGCCTGCATTATGATAATGCTCCGGGGTGGGTGCCATAATGTGGTGCAACCTCCCGATATTTAGGGAGGTGCTACAGGCCGGGAGAAGCCCGCATTGATCAATGTGAATACGTTTATGGAGGTATGGAAGAAGCCTATTTGCTAATATTTGACTTACTATCTTATATTCTGTCCCTAGTAAGGCCAGTGGACGTTATCCAGCCATATCTGATTTGTCTCTTCCAGGTTTTGGGAGCAAAACTACCATAGCCTGTGCCATGCACAGCAGTAGGCCACCAAGCTCAAGCAACTTAATATATATAGTATGTCCAGGCTTTCGAGATAGTGCCAAAAAATTCAGTCAGGAGTCCATCCAGTCCCGGTGCTTTGTTTCGTGGGAGCCTTTTCATGGCTACTTTTATTTCAATCTTGGTAATGGGACCTGCCAAAGCTTTCTGGGCCCCGCGGTGAGTTGTGGATATGGTACATTCTCCAGGAATGCATCTATCTACAGTGTCTGGTTTACTATACAGTGCTGCACAGTAGAGGCTAAGGGGCATATGTATCATTGAAATTCGAATTCGCAAAGGCCGAAATTCGCCGAATTTCGGCCTTTGCAAATGCAAATTCTCAATATAGTATGTATGAAGCAAATGTGGTTCAAAATAAGGAATCGCACAATTTGCGATTCCTTATTTTGCGATTGCATGTAAGTAATCGCACAATGTGCGATTCCTTAAATGCAATGTATCATGCAAAAAAATATTGCTAATTGTCCCTAAGGAATCGCAAATTACCACCAACTTCAAGTTGGTGGTAAGTTGCGAATTCCTTTCAAAAAGCAATTGTTTTAAAAACAAAAGGTGCCATGTGACGCTCATACCTGCCCTTAGGGCATGTATGTGCGCCATATGCGCACACATGTCATTTTCAGGGGTGCAGCAGGGTGTCCTTTGGACACCCCTGCACCCTTGTGAATATTCTCAATTTGCGATTAGCAAATTGCTAATCGCAAATTTCCCCTTCATTCCTATGGGCCTCCTGGCCCATAGAAATGAATGGGAAATTATTCCTTAATTGCGATTAGCAATTTGCTAATCGCAATTAAGTAATCTTAAGAAATCGCTAAAAAGAAGCTGATTTCTACATACATACCATTTTGCGATTCTCAAATAGCGATTAGCAAAAAATCGCTATTTGAGAATCGCAAAATGCTATTTTGATACATATCGCCCTAAATACTTTGTTGATGTCTTTTTAACTAGTGATAGTATCACCACTTGGAATAGTGATTTCACTCACTATAATAGTCTGGGGGTCATTGTTCAGTAATTTGGGTAGTTATGTCCCTGATTTGTCTGCATGTGTGTGTTTTAGTTGTGTATATGTTCTGTGATCTACAATCCGAAGTGACTCAAGGAATTCTGCATGCTGGATACTCACCTACATTTATATACATAATTACAATACAATGATTGATGATATTATCCACGAAAAAGTGTCATATCGTCGACGTTTCGGTCTCACATACTGTAATTCTTCAAGACCATCATCAGGACATGTGTTGCACCATGAATAATAACGACTGGTAACTAAGACTTTAAGCTGTCTGGTTCTTCTGCCTCTTTATGTTTTAAAGTTTATACAAAAAGCAACTTGATCTGCCCACGTGGAATTTTTTAGAAGAATTAATCAGTCCTCATTTCCCTCGCTCGTCAAAGTCGTCGAGGGAAATGAGGACTGATTATTCTTCTAAAAAATTCCACGTCGACGATATGACACTTTTTCGTGAATAATATCATCAATCATTGTATTGTAATTATGTACATAAGTGGTGAATAATGTATAAATGCCAAATTTGTAAATATTGTCCATATACTCTGTGAAAAAGTGTCGGAAACCACCGCACATGTTAAAAAACTGCCTAGCAGTATATACTTGAGTTGCCGTACATGAATGGACATATGGATTTATACCTATGCAATTTAAATAGGATATGTTTTTTATGTATCTTATGAAAAACCATAAAAATATGTTGGTTTTGTGATAATAGTCTCTTGAGTATTCTGGAATTCTGTTCACTGCTGTGACGAATTTGAAAATTTAAAATAACGTGAAGTAATTCCTTTAGGAACAATTATTTCTGTGTAATTGATTATACCCGGTTCCTTGGGAATATTTGGTTGCCCAATTAGTGTTTTTGGATACTCACCTCCTGCAGTGGGATCTGCCGTGCAGCGGCACTCGCAGCCTCCTGTTCAAGTATGCTCATCCTATTCTCTGTCTCTATTAGTTTTTTGTGTACTTCCTGTCTGGCGGCCACTGTCGCACTAATTGCATTTCCGCGAATAACTGCCCTGAACTCATCCCATTCGACAGAGATAGAGGATGCAGTGTTAGTGTTTTTAGTAAAATAACATGTTATTGTATTAGCCAGGATAGAGCTGAACACTACGTCTTCTCATAAATGGGGTTTCAATTTCCAGGTCAGTACTGGATTAGGGATCCAGCCCCATGAGAAAGTGATTTCAAGGGGATTGTGGTCTGAGAAGGTCTTTGACAGTTATGTGGAGCATATTATGTGCGCTGCTATCATTCGCAAGCAGAAGATCTTGCCAATTCTCGTGTGTATTAAATGAACTTGGAAGTAAAAGGAATATTCTTTGTGCGTCGGGTGTCTCAGCCTCCACACATCGCTCAATTCCCATCCAGCAGACCACCCACATAGAGCTCTAGCCTGCTTGACTGATCCCTCTCCACGGAGGGGAGGGTGTGATTGGTCCAGTACCACATCCATGACTGCATTATAGTCCCCTCCTGTAATACCATGGGTACATTTCCCATCGCGTTAGGACCTGGTTGAGTCCTGCAAAGAATTTATCTTGATCAACATTTGGGGCGTTAATATTACCCAATATAATGTGCATGCTGTCAAGTGTCCCGTGTAATATATGTATCTTGCCTGTGTGTGAATACATTGTTCTAATTCTATAAATGACACCCCATGGCCGAACCATATAGTTGTGCCCCTGGCGAATACAGAATAATTAATGGTAAAATGTTACCCTTCCCTTTTTTCTGCATTTTTGCCGCTTCTGGCTCTGTGACGTAAGATCCTACATGAATAATATTTTGCCTTTACGCCTGAGTAACTGTACATGTACCCTATGGCTCTTCTGTATGGATACTAGACCCCGAACATTCCATGTAATTAAGTTGTTGGTGTATGAGTACAATCTATTCGTGTTGTCCTCTGAAGAGGCTGAGGCCATTAGGAGATCACAGTCTCTAAATGTGGAAGCTGCCTCAAGTGCTTGTTCCTTGCTCTGTTGTACTTGTTGTTGAGTCGGGCCTTGCGTTTGCGACTTGCAGACTCCTTTCACCATGCAGCAGGGTCGCCTGTTGATTGCAAGTCCTGGGCTGTTGGGTAGGCTGTGGGAGGCGATTCCTGCTAGAGTGGGTGGGTCCATTACCTCTATCCATTCCTCAACGTCTTCGGGGCTCTCAAAGAAATAAGTCTTATGATTGTGTATGATTTTCAGCCTCGCTGGGAATAATAATGCGCACTTCAATTGCATGCCTTTCAGGAAGGAGGACTGCTGCCGCTGTACCATAAGGGTATAATCCGGCTTTAGCGATATTCGTCAATTTTCATATCTCATTTGAGAGCACTCTTGTGCCTCTGAAGTAAGGTGTCCCAGTGATTCAGGATCTTGGCTATTAACAGGCGAGGTGGAGCACACGCTTTGGGCCTTCCAGTAGGTATCCTTTGAGCCCTTTCCGCATAAAAATAGTTTGAGAGTCCCTCAGGCGCCACATGGTCTTTGAACCATTGCTCTATGTAGCGAGTGGCATCAGGTCCCTCGCTGCGCTCCAGCAGGCCTATGACCCGTACATTATCATGCTTGGTCCTTCCTTCTGCATCTTCTCTTCGGTCTTGGAGGCCTGTGACTTACTTCTGTAATTGCTGGATTTTTGACACAGGCTTTTGCTGCATTACTTTGTCCAAAGTTAGACTATGTGTCTTCACCTTGTCTGCAAGTGTGGCATGATCTGCTTTGAGGAGGGTGAGCCCAGTTGTGAGAGCACCTCTAGGAGTGTCAAGTCCAGTTTGTCCAGGGGCGTCTCATCATTAGCTGGTGGTACACAATTGAGTGACATCGGGACTGTTGTGTGGTCTGGGTCTTCCGAAGGTTGCACAGTATTTGTGGATGCCTCCTGTATCTTCCCCTTGGGGCGCCCCATGTTGTTGCTAGGTGTGACTGTCCCGGTGCCTTCTCATATGGTGTTGTAGAAGAGCTGTTACAGGCAGGCTACCACTCAGCTACAAGTGGGTAGCATTGACGAGCAGGTGGAAGCCACGTGCCCTCATTCAGTGGCCCTCTTTCTTGTGGTTACTTATCTGCATCAAACAATGTGTACATTCAACTGCACTTGAGCACCACCACTTTGCAGTGAATGTGTGCTGTATCACCATTTATTAAGTACAGGACTTTTATACCATGGTGGTCTCGCGGTCTATTCAGCATTACTGCACTCGCTCTGTCAGGTTTTTAACAATGTAGGAGCCGGAGTCTGGGTTTCACAGCCCTCAGTGTTCTCCATATGGGGTCATCCGGGCTTTATCAGGCCTATCAAGCCTCTGCATTGCTATACACCGCTGTCGGGTAGGCAGCACATCGGGAATTGTTCTCCATGCCGGTGTTAGCCTCGATGGAGTCTGCTCTCCTTTTTTTTTTTTTTTTTTTAATATTTTTATTGAAAAAAAATTTGGGCACATATATAGCACAGAATACAAAATATTAGTACAAATATTAAACAAAAACTATTATCAAGAAAATCTATATAACGTTAAACAAATCTTTTTCTTCCATATAGCCAACAAAACATAAAAAGGAGAAAAAAAAAATATTAAATCAGACATGGCTTTCATTTAGCCTTTCTTTCCAACGATGAACTGGTTCCCATATTTTCCTACCCAACCTCCTTGCCCTTTTGCCTTTCCTGGCATATATGCCCTTTTCGAGATTGAACGTCCCCAGTAACAAAGCAATCCATTGTTGTGTTACTGGAGGTGAGGGATCCAGCCAGGCTCTAGCAATCAACAATCTATACACCGCCATTGCTGCAAATAAAAATTCACAATGGTCACCATCAAATCCCCTAACCCCTAACATAATTACAATTGGTGTTAAAATCACATTCAATCCAAGTGTGCGATCCATAAATTCTTCAATACCCTTCAGTAACATTCTTAATTGAGGGCATAACGCAAAAATGTGAATACTATCCGCTGCCGGTGTACTGCAGCGAGAACAGGTAATCCCTGTAGTACCGCCCCACTGTGCAATACGATCCGGTGTATGGTAGAGTTGGTATAAAGTTTTGTAATGTTGGGATTGGAGCGAGGCAGAGTGAAAGACAGAGCATCCTAACTCCAGCGAGTCCAAGAAAAACTGGCTCTGTATCCCTAATTTCCCAGCCCATTTATTACCAAATTTTTCAGTATCATCCTGCTTCAATTCTGCCAAATTAGCATAAAAATGGCGAATGGAGCACGCCCCTCCTTGCTCTATGGCTTCCATAATATTATTTTTACCAAATCCACCCTCGCCTCCTTTTTTCCTATTGAGAAAGCTCCAGATCTGCAGGTACTTAAAGAAGCTTTGTCTTGCTATGTTAAATTTTGCCATCAAATCTGAGAATTGCAGTATCTTTTCATCTAAGCCCAGCAGATCTCCTATTTTTGTAATTCCATTTCTATTCCATTCTGCCATAGTAGCATCGGCAAAAATTAAAGGTGGAAGAGTCTTGTTCCTATATAATCTGGTGTATCTGTTGTATCTTCCCAATCCACATTTTTTTGCTACAGCTGACCAAATGTTATGTGCAGCAAAAACTGTTTTAAAGCGTGTGCGTTTGTAATAAGAAAAGTCAGCGCAGTTTAAAAAAGCATTCGCTGTATCTGAGCCCAGTACAATAGAATATATCATAGTCGAGAAAGCATTAACATTCAGATCCACTACGCTTGCTCCAATCAGACCCTGTGTATATTGAAGAACAGAAGCCCAATAATATAATCTAAAGTCTGAAACCCCCCATCCTCCCCTATCCCTTGGTAAAGTCATAAATTTCTAAGCCCGCCTGGTCTTCCCATATGACCAGATAAATTTATTCAGAATCGACTCCAGCTTATTAAACCAGATCGATTCAAACATAAGAGGTATCGTTCGGAAGAAATAAAGAAATTTGGGGAGTATAAGCATTTTGATGACATTAGTACGGCCCACCAGCGTGAGTCTAAGATTGTTTATCCTGGCCAAATCTAAGCTTACTTTCCTCATTAGGGGGGAGATGTTTCGTTCTACCACTGTCTCTAAATTAGGCGAAATTTCAACACCTAAATAAACTGCTGCAAGAACCACACGTGAGTCATTGCAACGTACCATTGCATTTTTAATAATCTGCGTTTTGGCACTATTAAGCCTATATCCAGAGATTATGCCAAATTTAAGGGCCTCTTGCTCGATTTCTCCAATTGCCGTAGATGGATCCGGGGTAATTATAGCGACGTCATCTGTGTACGCCAACACATTGACTTCTAGCCCATTTGAGCAAAGGGGGGGAATACTAGGGTTAAGATTAAGGTAACGTAAATACGGATCCATATAAAGTGCAAAGAGGAGAGGGGAGCTGGGACAGCCTTGCCTTGTTCCTCTTTTTATCTGTACCACCGCAGTTAGTTCCCGATTAATTTTGATTCCAGCCGTTAGTGCCTTATATAGAACCTGAATTGCTCTAATATAGCTATCACCAAAACCATAACGTCTCATTAACTCCCACAAATACTCCCATGCGACCCTGTCGAAAGCCTTCTCGGCATCCAGAAATAAAGCTGCGACAGGGCCGCAGGCAACCTCCATAGCGTCGAAGCAGGTAATCACTGTCCTAACATGTTCTGTAGTACCCTTCCCTGGGATAAAACCATGTTGGACTAATTTCTCTATAACGGTGGTCAGCCTTGTTGCCAAAATTTTCGAATACAGCTTCACATCCGCATTCATTAGAGCAATAGGTCTATATGACCCAGGAGCTGTGGGAGGTTTACCTTTTTTCAAGATGACTATGATTTCAGTGCCACCCCATGAGTTTGGAATTGAAACTTCACTCTGAGCTTGAATGAGTGTATCCAATAACTCCAATCTGAGAGCTGAAAAAAATGTTTTATAGAATTCAATCGGAATAAAATCTGGTCCTGCAGCCTTGGAAGACGGAAGATCTGATAAGGCTAACGTCAGTTCTTCTATTGTTATAGTAGAGTCTAGTTTTACTTTTTCCTCTAATTCTAACTCGTTAAGTTGGATATTTCCTAAATAATCTTTGATTTTATCCCTACCCACCTCAGCTTCCATATCATACAATTCTGAATAATATTTCCAAAATTCATTTCTTATATCTGCAGAATCCGAGATCAAGTTACCTGAAACATCTATCATATTTTTAATAGCACCTGCAGTAACTTTTTGTTTGGTCCTGACGGCAAGAATATGCCCCACCCTCTCGCTAAACTCGCAAGCTTGTTCTTTCTTTGCTAGATAATTTACTGCTATTTTATTAGTAATCCTTTCAGCTATTTCAGCCTTTAGTACCATAATTTCCAACATTTGTTGATCCAAGGGGCGTCCACTCGCGATTAACCTACTCAGCTCTGCCTCAGCAGTCAGGAGAGAATTAACTTGTTGTTCTATCCTTTCTCTTTCTAATTTCTGTCTAAATGTTGAAAAGCTAATCGTCTCTCCCCTTATTCCTGCTTTAAAAGCATCCCAAGTGCTGCCGCTACTAGCGCTCCCCTTATTATTACGCCAGAACTCTCTAATCCACCTTTCCATATGTTTACAATATCCCTCATCTTTTAGCAAAGCTCTCTCGAAGGTCCATTTGTATACCTTTCTTGCTATACCATTTAAACTAACTGTCAATAACAGAGGATTGTGGTCTGAGACCAGGCGAGGTAGCTTCCTAATCTGTGTATTGGAAAGCAGGGAGTTGGAGATTAGAAAATAATCCAACCTTACCGTTATTCTATGTGGGGCAGAGAAAAAGGTATCACCATCTGTCTGCGGGTGTAGATTAGCCCAGACATCCGATAAAGCGTTATGTGCGGCCATGTCTACTATGGCCCTATGCACCCTCTTCTTGCGCCCAATATATCGATGTCCCAATTGCAGCTCAACACTAGCAGAACGATTGATGTTGAAATCCCCACAACAAACAATAGGTTCCATCCAGGTTGATAGTTCTTGATCCAGAAATTGAAATATATCCGGCTCATCACTCGTTGAGCCATAGACAGAAACCAATGTAAACCTAGTTCCTCTAAAGCCTACTTCTACAATAACCCACCTCCCCCATATGTCTTCTTTACTCCTAAGAGCTATACAATCCGTCCCTCTCCCCAAAATCGCTACCCCGCGTGTTTTTGAGGCTTGTTTAGTGAGTGCTAATACTTTAAAACCCAACTGTTCTAACAAATAACCCTTACCTCCCTCCACATGAGTTTCCTGTAGACAGATCAGATCTGGATACATTGACTTACAAAACGCTGAAACTCGTAATCTTTTCTGAAGATCATTAAGACCACAAACATTCATTGACATAATACGGCAAGCCATTAAAAAACATCAAAAATTGGTACCAGCTCCCTATTCCATCTCTCAATCTCACCCATTACTTCCTTCTTCCACCATTTGTGTATGCTCTCCTTGTGTTTGTGAACACACCGTCTCACTGCTGCTGCAGTCTGAATCCGATGGGCTTCAGGGAATGGCGAATCAGGAGGATTTTTGAGCCTGGGCTCAGAGCTCAGCTAAACAGCATCCGCCATGTTCGCCGGTTAGCTGGCGGAACGATCATTGCTTTCTGACTGCTGCTGTCACGTAAAAAGATAAATGGCGGCCAAATGCAACTACACAACATGGCCTCCAAGTATGCATGTTCTTTCTGCTACCCTCAAACAGATCTGACACACCCCAATGATACACCCTCAAGGTATTGAAAACCAATGAAATCAGGTCAACATGGAGAACACACCAGACAGGCATACATTATTTTGACACACCCACAAATCGGAGTATAAAACCAACCTCTTCACTGATCAGCATCCTTTGCAAAACACCAGCAGTGGAGGGCCATATACCACAGCTGAAAGGAGAGGTAAATCAACACGCATCACACCACCACAACCACCTACAACACCAACACAAACCTTACACATCCCCACCACCACCTTCCTACATGCACTTGTCAGCTAATACTGTGCCAACAGTAACATCAAAAACTATGTCACCAAGTATGTGGAGTGTTCTTAACTGACAATGTAACCTCTGTTCAACAGGAGATCCATAAGCAGCAGCTGGCAAAAACACCAGCAACCAGCAGAGCGAGTCTTCCTAGCCCCCCCCCCCCCCTCCCGGAACGTGAATTCTCTGATGCTTATTCTCTATTTTTATCGGATGAGGAGCAGCAACCTGGCCCCTCAGGACGGCCAGGGCACTCTCTGCCTCAGGGCCTCATTGTCTCCATCACCACAACTATCAACACAGCAGCAACAACAATAGTGCTGACCCCTGCTACAACGACCTGTGCTGCAGCCACCTCCACCATCACCACCATTGCATGCAACACTGTCCCTGGCTCAGTGGTTACCATCACCAGCACACAAGCTGAGAATTCCAGGGAAAGTGTGCGTGTGCGTAGGCAGCCAACTGTGGGACAATCACATGAGGACACTGAGACAGAAGCCCTGGCCACCCTTCTCAAGAGTTCTTGGTGCATACCAACAGAACCAGGGACAGATGGGCGAGGTTATAGAGGAACTGCGTGAGCTACCCCTACTGCGGAGGTCCATTGACACAGGACTGGTACAACTTGTGGATCTCATGGGTCAGCCTGTGAATGTTTTGAGAAACACAAATGCTGCTAAAATGACTGAACACCCTCTCTCCAGTGGCCCGCCTGCTGATGCTCCCACCACCTCAGCTGCGGCCACAGAGAGGGTTGAGATGCATGACGATGACTCCTTAGACACCTCTGCCAAACGCAAGAGGAAACGTCCGAGAAACACCACGGGAGGATCACGTGGCAAAGCACCAACCAGAGCCAAGTCGCTGAGCCAGCCATGATGGCACCTGTGTTGCACTGAACATTGAATGTTTTGTTTTTTAAACTCATTTTTATTTGAGCAACATAACAAATGGATTCGCAAACTGTGCTAGTTTGCGAATCCACAATGACATATTATGTATGTTTTAGGCAGGTAGATTATTCTCAGCATACTGTTACACAATAGAATCATTACTCAAGCATCTCTTCCTTGCTGTGTAATGAACCGAATAGACTGACTTCACTGCATTGTAGTTCCATAGTGAGGGACAGACATATTTCACCTCTGTACGTATTCCAGGCTGCCCATTTACGATCCCATTTTGTTGGGCAACCTCTAAGTTTAAACACATCCTTTTCAGCGAGCATAACTCCATACATATTGGCCACCCAGTCTCTGATATTTGGTGTTTCACCTACACCTCATTTCTGTGCTATGTTTAGTTTCACCAAGGCCCAACCCCGTGAAACTCATGCTTTCTCAATTTGGGTGAGGTCTGTGGCATCCTAAATGTTTAGTAGACATAACTTCTGGGTGATCGTCAGCGTTTTCCCCCCAGCATTTCCCATTTGGTCTGTGATTTTATTCCAGTATACCTGAACAACTGGACACTCCCAGATGGTGTGGATGAAGGTTCCCTCCTGACCGCAGTGTGTAAGGTAACAGGTGTCCGGTTTCTTACCCATCTTAACCAGGTCTCCCGCAGTCAAGTAAACTCGATGCAGGACTTTTAGTTGGACTAGCCGCAATCTCATAGGGATAGCAACCTCCGTTGGATAATCCAGGGCGCCAAGCCAGTCCTCCTCCTCTAAGTTGCCCAAGTCAACCTCCAGGCGCTGACGCAGGTGCACAAGGAGATCAGGGCAGTTATTAATCCATTTTTTATATGTTAGGGATATGGCCTTCTTTACCATGTGGTCAAGTATCAGTCTGTCCTCCAGCAGGGAGGCCACAGGAAGCAGACCAGCCCCCGGTATCACTAATTTGCTTGCATGGCTGATCTGCAGATATCTGAATGTTTCAGTGATGACAGGTCATACTCTTTCTGCAAGTCCATGAATGTAACCAACCCCCTAGAATTCCACATGTCTCCCACTGCTGAGATCCCTGTTAAGTCCCATTTGTCGAACCTGGGGCTCATCCTCAGTCGCCCCAACTGATCAGGTTCCCAGAGGGGAGTTGCCAATGTGATTTTGTTGTTCCAGCCCAATTTTTTATCAGTTACATGCCAGGATTCAATTGTTTGTGCCATCGGAACAGTCAGTCCCAGTGTCTTGGGGCTCACATACATGCCCTAAGGGCAGGTATGAGCGTCACATGGCACCTTTTGTTTTTAAAACAATTGCTTTTTGAAAGGAATTCGCAACTTACCACCAACTTGAAGTTGGTGGTAATTTGCGATTCCTTAGGGACAATTAGACAATATTTTTTTGCATGATACATTGCATTTAAGGAATCGCACATTGTGCGATTCCTTACATGCAATCGCAAAATAAGGAATCGCAAATTGTGCGATTCCTTATTTTGAACCACATTTGCTTCATACATACCATATTGAGAATTCGCATTTGCAAAGGCCGAAATTCGGCGAGTTTCGGCCTTTGCGAATGCCCTTTGATACCCACTTTGTCCCATGAGCCACCAGTCCGTACGGTAATTCGGGTCTCCCTGGTCTCCATGCCCAGCAGTTGATCGCCACGAGCTGGGACGCAGAGTAAAATGACCTAAGATCTGGCAATGCAATTCCCCTGTTGTACAAACCAGCCGTTAGTTTCCGCGGGGCTATGCGCCATGCCCTGCCATCAAACAACAAAGTGCGCACTGCTCCGTCAATATTAGAAATGTAGGCATACAGTATTCTGTGTGGAGTATTTTGTAGCGCATAGAGGAAACGAGGTAGGGCCAACATCTTGAAAAGGGCCGCCCTTCCCAGGAGTTTCAAAGGGAGGGAACGCTAGTGTAACATCCATTCTAAAGCACCTCAAGGGTCCTAACAGATTTGCCTCATGAAAGCTATCAGGGTCCAGCGTAACATAGATGCCTAGATAACAGAAGCCCTCAGAGGCCACTGGAATGTCATAGTCCCTACGTATTCTAGGTTGTCGGTCTGCGGTAAGTATATTGGTGGCTTAGACCAGTTGATTGTATACCATGAGTGATCGCCAAAGATACATAAAATACAGAGGACACGATGTCAGAGAGGCAGTATAACAGTATATCGTCCACATATAGCGAAATTC
This sequence comes from Lissotriton vulgaris, assembly GCF_964263255.1. Lineage (NCBI taxonomy): Eukaryota > Metazoa > Chordata > Amphibia > Caudata > Salamandridae > Lissotriton > Lissotriton vulgaris. Next base: position 209,266,205 of record NC_141691.1, read on the forward strand.
TGTCTTCATGATCCTTGGTCCATTTGAGTTCCGGTATAAGGGGATCTCCCCGCATCCATACCGCCAAGGGTTCCACTGCCAGGGCAAATATTAACCCTTTCGATGCTCATGACGAGCTCAGCTCGTCATGATGCACAGTTGAGCTGTGCTGATGACGAGCTGAGCTCGTCATGACACCAGCAAAATGGCAATTTCCAGCACAGGGGGGGGAAACGCCTAGCAGCCTAGGTGTTAAGGGTGACCCTGTTTTGTCTCCCTTCCCAGTTGAAACTGTCTAGATGTCTGTTTGTTGACTACCACTAGAGTAATAGGGCTAGAATAGAGTAATTTGATCCATCTTATGAAAGTGGGTTCAAAGCCCATTCTCTCTAGAACCATGAACATATAGTCCCACTCAAATGTGTCGAAGACCATTTTGGCATCCAGGCACAGTAGAACCGCCTCTTCATTGATTGTATGTTGTCTATCCAGTACTTAATGTAGGAGTCTCAGATTCAGGGCAGTGTTGCTGCCCGGCATGAAGCCAGATTAGTCTGGGTGGATCAATTTGGTAATCAGTGGGATGAGTCTATTGGCGAGTAGCTTAGCTAGTATCCTAGCTTCAGCCTTGAGAAGAGAGATGGGCCTGTGTCCCCTACAGTCATTGGCTGGTTTCCCCGGTTTATGTATTACTACAATCATAGCTAACCAAATCTCTGCAGGTATCACCCCCTTCTCATAACTTTCTTTATACATCTGAAGAAGGTAAGGGGCCAGTCTGGAAGCCATTGTCTTGAAAAGCTCAATCGGGAGCCCATTGGGTCCCATAGCTTTACCTGACCTTATGTTGCCAATAGCGTGTTGGTTTTCATCCTCTGTGAGATCCTTTTCAAGAGAGTCTCTTTGTTCTGTCAATAGGCGACTAACTTTAATAGTGGAAAGAAGTTCCCTAACGGCGTGCGGTGGGACCGTCACTGATGAGGTTTATACCAAGTCAAAGTACTAAGTGAACATTTCTGCAATGTCGCAAGGATCAGTAATTGCCTCTCCTGTGGGTCCCTACAATTGATGCACCCATCTCAATGCTTGTTGTTTCCTTTTCAGCCAGGCCAAGAGGTTACTAGTTTTCTCCCCATGCTCAAATATCAGATGGTAGAGTACCTTTTGCTTTGCCCTAGCCACTTTCATAAGGAGTTGTTTATAGTCTCGGGTTTTAGTCACCAGTAATTGCTGTGCGTTATGATCGGGCGACTGGGCCAAGCCATTCTCCCCATTTAGATTTTCTATCTCGAGTTGGTCGATACGCTTTGTTAATTCTTTCTTATGACCTACCATCAGGGCTAGCACTCTACCCTTGATGACTGTCCGAATGTGCCAAAGGATTTGTGCTGAGGCTACAGAGCAGTCAGTCTCCTTCAAGTTTAACTCGTTGTCCTTAATGAGTTTTGCCTTGATATGGGGTATTCTAAGCATCCATGGGTTAATAGTTAGGGTCGTACGACCTGCTGTCATATTTGTAAGGATAGGGGAATTGTCTGAAATCCCCAGGGCCAAGCAATGGGCCTCACTGAATTCCAGCAGGTCCCCCGTGAGTGTGAGCATGTAGTCTATTCTTGATAAGCTGTTGTGTGCGCCGAGTAAGAACATTGAATATGTTGATCATCCAATCCCACTTTGCCATGTTGATGGCAGGAGTTTGTTGGACTTTGTGATTCCATTATTGTGGTGACTACTGTATTTGTCTCTGTTACCATCACTGACAACTCTTACACTATCTATGCACAAATTACTTTATTTCAATTTAAATTCAACACAATCTAATAGAAAATAAACACTATTTACACACCTATGCCTTTATGCCAGTCCCATGTTTATCACAGTATGTACAATGTCAACTATGAATCCAATGAACCCCAAGCTCAGATTGTGATGTGACGTTCATGGGGCGGAGAAATCTAAAAAGACACAAGAGGCTGACATTGACTTGTTATATGATGGCATTACAGCAACAACATACCACTAGTCAACACCGTACAAGATTCATCCTACATAAGACTGACCAACACATCAACATAGACATCAGGTAAGTGGAAACAAATACACTGTGCCACACACATTAGCCCTTAGCAAACAACAGCCAGCAACCAGATACATCATCCATGCTTCACCACTAACAGCAAACATACATTGTCATAGTTGCTCAGGGGTAACTTACACTCAAGGAAAGTAGTTGGCGATGAGCTGTTGATGCAGGTCAACACATTCCTCTTCTCCACTATCATCGTCACTGGGCATGTGTGGATTTGCAGTGGGGGGCATCTGCTTCTCATCATCGTTCAGAATCAAGGGGGATCTCTTTGCAAAAGGCCAGGTTGTGGAGCATGCAGCATGCAACTATGATCAGACACACCTTTGGGGAGAGTAGATTAGTGCACCACCACTCTTGTCCAGACACATAAATCTAGCTTTCTGAAGTCCAAAAGCATGCTCCACTACATGACGTGTCCTCATATGGGCATCAGTGAAGCGTACTTTCCCCAGTGACCTTGGATTCCTCAGTGGGCTCATCATCTAAGGCCAGTTGGGATATGCAGAGTCACCTAGTTGTGAAAAACACAGACCAAGTTTGTAATAGAAATAGTTGAGGAGACCAGCATTTCACACATACAATACAATACTTGACACAGCTCACTCACCAACAAGACATGCACTCTCTGGGTGCAGATTTCTCATCAATTGTGGAATGGTGCTGTTACTCAGTATGTAGGAGTCATGTGCAGAACCCGGAAAGTTTGCACATACATGGGAGATAATCATATCCGCTTGGCATACTACTTGCACATAATTGAATGGTAATGCTTCCTGTTACTGTAGATGTGCTCATGTGCCTGCGGTGGAACTAGGCCAATGTGTGTGCAGTCAATGGCTCCAACAACATTAGGTATGTGACCAAGGTCATAAAATTCTGCCTTCACATCTGCCAATTCATGTCTCCTTGGAAAGTGAATGCAGATTTCCTTGTAGATCAACAATGTGGACAGGACATCACGCAACACCATGCGGAACAAAGGTTGAGACATCCACCCTGCGATGGCCACCGTGTACTGAAACGAAGCAGTGGCAAAGTAATGCAGGACGGCCGTCACCTTTACTGTTGCTGTCAAAGCTTTCGGATATGTTCTGTGAGGCCTCAAATGGGGCTCCAACTGAGCACTCAGCTCTTGAAGGGTAAGGCGATTTAAACATAATTTTTTTATGATTGTCTTGGAAATCCTGATACACAGATGGTCATCTCCTACGTATTCTGGCAGGGGACACATTTAAAAATGAGTCAGAAAGGAGATGTGGGTAACATCTTACATAATGACTAATACAACCACAACATTGATAGGACTGTAAAAACAGCTTAATGCACAAGTGGCAATCATAGACACCTTGATCTCATTACAAAATGAGCACAATGAATGTAAGTTGGACAACTATCAACATAAATACACCACAATTTATAGTGATATATGCACATTATGTGGTCAGTCCATCATGACTGTGGGATGAGTAGGCATTTCACACATTGTCATGTTCACAAAAATGATAAGGAATTCAACATGAATTCTGTATGCATGCCCAAATGTATGAAATGTTACATGTGAGTAAGGACATACCAATGCATTTAATCATGTGTGCTGACATGACATGTGTGGGCATACTTAAGTTAAATGTCACACTCACAATTCACATTACAACTAGCCGAAATTATTTTTGTTAAATGTATAGCGATCAGTGATGCAATTTACAAAGCAATAATGCTAATGCACAATGTGTTTACAGGTGCAGTAGGCGTGCTCCACCACAGCTGTCACAGGCATTGGACCCAAATGAATGATGAAGGATTGTGGTAGAGACCACCTGGCCCCCGAGGTGTGACACCGCCTATGCAAATGTCATTGCAGTCAACGGTGACTGCCATAGCTGTAGTGCATTTCAGTTTTGAAACTTGTGGTAGGGGTGCTTCGCCATTGCGGGAACAGGCATTGGCCCCAAATGAATGATGCAGGATTGCGGTAGAGACCACCTGGCCCTGTGGTGTTACATCGCCTATAATAATAATAATAATACAGACACCTGTAAAGCGTGACAGCTACCTTTAAAAGAGGTGTCCCGGCGCTAAAGCGGACAGTAGTGCAACAATGGACAGCTAAGTGTCAAGCCCTCGGGCCTTTAGTCTTCCCTGAAGAGCCAGGTTTTAGCCATTTCCTAAAGAGGGTCTCTGTTTCTATGGTGCAGAAGTTACTAGGCAAGGAGTTCCACTGATTTGCTGCACCAAGTGTAAAAAATCTGCCCCCCCCCCATTCGATCCTTCTTGAAACAGTGAATGCACAGTACATTTTGTGAATTGGACCTCAAGAATCTAGACTGCTTATATCCACGTAGTCTGTGTTTTATGTAGTTGGGACATTTACCATGCATGGCTCGGAATACCAGCGTCAAGGCCTTAAATTTGATTCTTTTGGTCACTAGGAGCCAATGAAGCGTTTTTAGATGCGGAGGGACATGCTCCTGATCAGTCTCACAGCCGCATTTGAAACCATCTGCAGGCGCTTAATCAGGTACTTAGGCTGACCCAGGTAAAGGCCGTTAGCATAGTCCAGCCTAGATGTCACTAAGGTTTTTCCGGCACTCCTCTGGTAGCAGATGCACAAATTTCTTCAAATTTCTCAGTTTACAGAAGCAGGTAGCTGTCACCTGACGTATCTTAGCCGAAAATGAGAGGTCAGCCTCCCTCTTCACGCCCAGGTTTTATAGGGGACCCATTTCTATAGGCCATCAGAGATCAGGAGCTGGGGGTGGCTCTTTCCTGAAGAACAACACCTCTGTCTTTCCTGCGTTGAGCTTAAGTTGTTGTTGTTCATCCACAATGCAATGTCTTTCAAGAACCCCTTGAAACTCTCACGGCGACCTCGGTCTGCTCTTTAAAAGTGAGGACCATCTGGGTGTCATACACATAGGAGATCGCTTTTACACCCAGTTGGCTATTAGGGTAAAAAATTGAGCCAGGTACACATTAACCAGGAAAGGACTCAGTGCTGACCCCTGGGGGACTCCACATTGGAGCTGTTTTGGCTTAGACAAAAAAGGTTAGAGAGCAACCTTCTGTGTGCAATTATCCAATTAGGATTTCAACCAGGCCATAAGCATGCCTCTAATGCCCATTTCCTGCAGTCTCTCAGACAGCAAGGTGTGGTTGATGGTGTCAAATGCCGCAAAAGATCCAGGAGCATCAACATTGCGGATGCCCCTGAATCTGCCGCCTGCCTAACTAACTCAGCCACCTACAGAAGGGCTGTCTCTGTACTAAATCCCGACCTGAAGCCAGATTGGGTATTGTGTAAAATGCCCTCCCTCTCGATAAAGCTGGACAATTGCCGCTGCACCAATTTTCCCAACATTGTTGCAGGTGCTGGAGGCAAAGAGATGGGCCTGTAATTTGTCAGATCCCCAGGATCTCCATTTGTTTTTTTCGTCAGCGGGAGGAGAATAGCATGTATCCAGATATCTGGAAAGTGTGTGCGACAGGGAGTGAGCCAACACATTCCAAAGTTTGGGGGGGCAAGGATCATCAGGTGCCACCGACTTACACCTCAAAATTTCTGCCAAAGTGTCCTGTTGGACCTATGAGGTTGTCATTGCAGCCAATGGGAACCGCCATCGTGGTTGTGCATTTCAGTTTTGAAGCTCGCGGTAGGTGTGATCCGCCACTGCGGGCACAGGCCTTGGCCCCAATTGAATTTTGTAGGATTGCTGTAGGGACCACCTGGACCCTGCGGTGTCACAGCGCCTATGCCGATGTCATTGCAGCCAATGGGGACCGCCATCGTGGTAGTACATTTCAGTTTTGAAACTCATGGTAGGCGTGGTCCGCCACTGCGGGCACAGGCCTTGGCCCCGATTGAATGATATAGGGATGCGCTAGAGACCACCTGGCCTCCTCTGTCTGACACTGCCTATGCGAATGTCATTGCAGCCAAAGGCGACCACCATGAGGGTATTGCATTTTGCTTTTGAATCTCGTGGTAGGTGTGCTCCGCCACTACTGGCACAGGCATTGGGCTCAATTGAATGATGCATGATTGCAGTAAAGACAACCTGCCCCCCACGGTGTGACACCGCCTATGTGGTATTGGGTTCTCCAGGCCTACATACTCAGCAGAATACCCTCTACACCATAAAAGATGTTGGCACGGAAACTAGAAAATGCAAAAGACAAGTTTATTAAGACCCCATGGGGTGGTGGTACATTCCTACAGCACCCTTCGGTAATGCAAGAAGTATCACCCCGAACATCGGTGCAAATCCTTCTTTTATACAGTTTTACAGCAATAAAAACATAGGCGGTACACAGTTACAGAGTTTTAGGTACATATATGGTCATTTTTGGAACACAGCCAACTCATGGGAGGGGCTACAACACCACTGGTCAGTTTGGCGGAACATTCCTAAGTGATGACTGGTCAATCTAAACTGCGCATGTGTGAGCTTGACCAATACTAAAAATAGCCTGTTGCTGGGCAAACTCTAGTGGTCAGTGGTACAGAGGAAGGACAAAAGGGCATGCTGACCACGAGGCAACGCATTCACTAAAATGGCCGCTGATACATACAAAATGGCGTCCGACAACTATAGTCAAGATAAGGGAAAATACGTGTAGCAAAGCTTACCGCTAACCCGATCACTGTCAAATTACGACAGACGACCCTTTTAGCGTTTAGCTGAAGCAACCTCATAGTGGACATAATCAGGGTACTCATCTTCGATATCGATAGACATGATTTGTGCTTCTTCTTTATGAATCATTTGTTCATGTTTAGCAAATGCTCGTTTGGATGGAATACAAGCAGAAAGGCACATGGAACATAATACAGGGCCACACTGGATACAAAGGCATAAAAAGAATAATATCCCAATTATTACACATAGAATCGTCAGCAACTTCCAACCCCAGGTACTGAGTATTGACCAAAACCACCCCGAAAATGTCCATGTACCATTATCAGGATGTATCTCAGCAGCAATTTTATGTAATTTGGATATTGCATCATACACAGAAGGTGAATTATCTGGCACGTATACACAACAACTACTTCCGATAATGCGGCATGCTCCTCCACGATCAGCTAATACTACGTCTAATACCATTCTGTTTTGGAGCGTTACAATTCTGGTAATCTGAAGTTCCTCTGTTAAGTTTCCTAGAGCAAAAGCTGTCTCATTAGCAACAGCTTCTACAACACGAGTTAACCGTCTTATTTTTCGACTGTTTAAAGCAGCTCCAACAAATGAAAAGAGGCCCAAATTAAAATCCACATATTGTTGCAATGCAGTGTCAGTCTGATCAATGTCTTCAAGGACTAATGCTCTCTTCACCCTATTCAATATGAAATCATGGTACAGAATGTAGTTATTATGATATATAGGTGGGGCAATAAACACAGGGGGTAATACAAAAGATATATAGCATGTTCCTAACCATCCTATATCCACATATAAAATACGTATTTCGGGATGCCACAAATGAAATGCCATTTGGAGTGTCAAAGGTAAGAGTGGTGTTACATTCACTTCTTCCTACTGGGATTGTACCTTTATTACGAACACAAAGATCAGCTTTGGTATCGATGACAGTAATCACATGTGAGCTGGACATATTTACATTCCGTTGATTACTATAAATTCGTGGTGCTGACACGTTGTCGGGGCGGTACTCCTCCCATTCAAACTTAGTTCCTTCAGCTTGCGGATAACCATCTCGATCATTGAAGCAGATTTTGTTGAGTCGAAATAGCAGCCCACCTTTCGTTGGCCATCGCAAAGTGAATAGGAGTGTGTACCAGGCATTGCAAGAGCCATTATGGGAAAACGGGAGTGGGATAAGTGGTGTGCCCCCTTTCTTTTGATGTCCAGGCAACATCCCACATACCCAGCAGTTCGAAGTGTTAGTCACATTGTTGGTGTGATGCAAAATCTGAATAAAACTGTTGTTCAAATAAGTCTGTCGGTGCCGTTCTTCATCATAGGGCAGAGTAAAATGGAAATGTTCAAATGGAATCGGGGTAGTTGGCAGTAAATGTTCTCGTAATGGCACCACAAGTTCTACTACCCAAGCTATCACAGCTATCACAACAATTGTCAAAACAAATAATACTGCACCAAGAATTCTCTTGTCTCGCACTGCAGAGGATGCCATAGTTCAAAGTTCAAAATGTCTTAGAAACACTAAAAAATAAAAATATGAGTGCTGAGCTCCGAGGTAGCCGTTGGTTTCTTCTCCGAGATTCAAGACGGGTGTCGCTGCACTTGGCAGAACAGATCCCCCCCCTTGATATTCCCGGCTTCCGTTTCACAAACCCCAGCGCGGTAACTCAACCAGTCTCGCACAAAAAAAAAACTGCTTATCGTGGTCGTAGGTTGTATCTCTCTCTCCCAGAAACAGTGTGGTCCGGGAAGGCTCCCTCCGATTCGGCAGACGTCACAGCTGGGCTCTTCTCCTCATCCAAGATGTCTCGATAATCAGACAACGCAGTTGGGCTCACCAGATCCGGAGAGACACGGCGGCAGTGAGTGGAGTGCACCCACCACTTAACAGTTCCCCATCCACATCTGGAAGTGGCATATCCTGTAAGTCGACACGACCCTTTGTTTGTTCTTCGGTCAGGAAAACACAATCATGGTGTTCTTCCTCTTGGCCCTCAGCAACCGGATACGGCAATAAAGTGGCAGGGTTCAGGGTAGCACATCTCTTTAGTGTGATGTGTGGCGCCAACAATGTGAGCTCATATCCTGTTAAACGTGCACTTGTGAGATACTGGGTCTTTGTTTGGTTTAACAGGGCATCTACCGCATGGGGAACTAACACTAACAATTTGTGTGACAAAACTATTCCCTCACTCTGCCGTATAGCCACTGCTGTTGCTGCGACTGCTCGAAAGCACCCAGGTAATCCTCATGCTACAGGGTCAAGTATTGCCGAAAAGTATGCACAGGGCCTCAGCTTATCCCCGTGTGTCTGCACTAACACTGACATTGCACACCCATCTTTCTCATGTACGCACAACGTGAAAATCTTCGTGTAATCTGGTGTACCTAACACTGGTGCAGAACAAAGGGCTTGTCTCAATTGTTCAAAAGCAGTCTGACATTCATCTGTTAATTCAAGGTGCATTGGTGTAGTTTTGGACAGTAATGCTAACAAAGGTTTTATAATGTGCGAAAACCCCATTATCCACTGTCTACAAAAAGACGTTAAACCTATGAAGGCACGCACATCTCTCTGAGTACGGGGAACTGGTGTATCTAAAATTGCTTGAATTCGATCAGATGTTAATGCATGTCCCTCCTTAGACAAAAGATGACCGAGGTAGGTCACCTTTGGTCTACAATATTGTAACTTTTTCCTAGACACTTTGTGATTATTCTGAGCAAGGAAAGAGAGCAAAGCAAGAGTACTCTCCTCACACTGTGCATATGTGTCTGCAGCTAGTAAAATATTGTCAACATTCTGGATGAGAGCTACTCCAGACTGCAAATCAAAGGAATCGAGCTGTCTTTTTAAAGCCTGGCTATAGATGCTAGGACTTTCTGTATAACCTTGATGAACTCGACAAAATCTATACGATTTATTATTTAACGTAAAACCAAATAGATATCTGCTGTTGGGATGGATGGGAATGGAAAAGAATGCGTTTTTAAGGTCAATTACAGAAAACGTGGTAGCAGTGGGTGGAACCAAAGCAAGTAAGGTGGTGATATCAGACACCACCGGGTACTGGGGCACTACAATTTTGTTAATTTCCCTCAAATCAATAATAAATCGATAGACTTTGTCATCAGTGTCTTTCTTTAGGATCGGAAGAATCGGGCTGTTACAGACATTGTAGGGAACTTCCTCCACTACTCCTGCAATAATCAAATCCTGAACAATGTGCATCAGGGCAATTTCACCTTCCCTAGATATTTTATACTGGGGTACACGTGGCAAAGACACTCCCTCCTTAACAGTTATTCGAATAGGCGGAATGAGCATCTGTCCCACATCCGTATCCGATGTGGCCCATAACGTGTGTGGGAGAGAGGCTAATGCTTCAATTTCTTGCATAGTACATAGTCTTCCTACATCCGGATAATTGTCATTCAAAATAACCCGCACTCCTTCAGGAGCGCAGCGTATTGTTGCTCGAAAATATTTAAGCAAATCTATGCCCATAATATTGTCTAGGGTATTCGGCGACAATAAGAATGGGCACGGACCAAAGAATCTGTCAATGTAAAACGTAAGAGGTTGTGACAATGGGCTAAGAGAGGGTGTTCCATCGAACCCTATGGATGTAATCGTTTCGCCAGACAGGGGAGCCCTTGGAACCAAGTTTTTAGACAGAGCACTGCGAGTAGCTCCTGTATCAACCAAAAACTGATCAGTAGAACCCAAAACGCCCGCTGATACATATGGACCTCTTTGATCTACTGGCACTTCAACCGATTTCACACCCCATCCTACGCAATCCTATGCGTGCACATAGTCCTGAGACTCCACGTTCTCACCCTCCGATATCTGGTACTGATTCCGTCGATCGAAAGTATTATGATCATCCTGACCACGACCCATCGCCTCAAACCTACCATGATCACTTGCTCCACCTCTCGCTCCTGAATAACTATTCCGTGTCTTTCCACCTCCTCGACCACGCTGATTACGTTGTTCACGAATCACCGGACAATCTGAAGCCCAATGCCCAAACTCTTTACAGTATGCACATTGATCCTCAGCAATGTCGGTACGACCATAAGACGTACCATACCCTCCTCGCCTGCCTCTATCGTTCCCTCTCGGCTGCGTAGCACGAACCTGAGCCAACATCACCTTCATCTTTAACTCCTTCGCTTTCTTATCAGTACTTTCTTTAGCCTCTAATTCCTGTCGCTCATAATACTGAGCCATAGTTAACAAGGACGCAGGGGTCGCCGTGGTCCAGGAACTTTCACTAGTTTTCAAACGTTTTGCAATCTCCGGCAGGAGATTAGCCACATACTTATCAACAAACAAATGCCTACCTGTATCATCTGTTAATAATTGCCCACTGTAATCATGAAACGCTTCTTCGAAACGTGAAAAGAAGTCAGACACCGACTCATCCTGTTTCTGTTTGCAGGAAGCTAACATAGTCCAATCAATCTTTTTAGAGGGAACAAGCGTTTTTAATTTATTCAAAATAGCTGTCGGGAGATCTAAAATTAATTGGCAAGGCTTACATGCAGGCTCCCTATCTAAATCAGCTTGGGCTATAACTTTCCAATCCGCTCCCAAAATCGCTTGGTCATCAAACTTACGAATCGCTCTCCACATATCAGGGGGCAATATTAACCCAAAGAAAAGATCGATATCAACTAACGTCATAACACATGAAGAAATAGCCCCCTCCACTCCTTCATAGAAAGCTGCCGGATTTTTACGGGGATCGGGTAAAGCATTTTTCAATGCCATAACATCTGCTCTATTCCAAGGTGTATATACCCAATTATATATGAAATACCCCTTTGCATCCCCGGACGATTTATCATCACTTGTACCTTGCCCTTTGGGGGGAACATACAAAGGTGCGGCTTCACGCATAGGCATAACATGCACTGTAGAATGCTTATCTGTTCCAAACATAGAACACTGTTTGGATGACTCCGTCGACCCCGGCGCAGGCACGTCTGCTGCTTTTTGTGCTTCCCGTAATCTGGACGCCTCATCCCGTAGGTGGACCAACCGTCGGAAAAATTCATCCGCATCTGCAATAACAAATAAACCTTTACTCATATTCTCACGATGAACTGATATATCCTTAGGCTCTAAATCAGTTGAATATTTCCTAAATCGTTCTACAACTTCATCTCCGAAAGCGCTTAAAAAATACAACTGTTCTCGCTCTGACCACTTACTCATTTAATTTTTCATTTCTGACATAGTCATTTTATTCAAATTAAGTTTGCGAGCGAAACTGTGCAACTCCGCAGCTACACTAGCACTTAACCTCATACGCTTACTCCCGTACTCCTCATTGTCCGAGTCCTCGTCCGGGGCCGTAGGCGAAACGTACGGAGGCGGGCACCGATCTAGTAATAAAAAATCATCAACTTCATTAGTAAGGACAGGAGAAAGCGGACGCCGAATAGGAAATTGACCATTCGTTTGCAAATTACGTTCCCGTGCCTCCCTCTCTTTCTTCTCCTGCAACTCCTTCTCCTCCAGCTGTAAAGCCTTATCTCGAGCAGCCTTAGGCTGCTCTTTTTTCGCCAAGGCTATTTCACGCTTCATTCGATCACGCACTGCTTTCTCCCACATTCGTACACAATCAAACATATCTTGTCTAGACCTGCGCTGAAACAAACATTGCTCCACAAACTGAACCTTTCATAAATCAAACGACCCATGTAGTGGCCATTGCAACTCGGGATCAGATCTTGTGTACTTATTCCATAATTTACTGTATAATATAGGGGGAAGGCCAAATTTTACATACATCTCCCGATTGGGAGTCCCCTCTCGGGGAGCCGGCTGAGATTCATTTAATCGATAAGTGGTACCATTTCCAAGACAGCACATTCCTCGGAGTGTGCTTAAAACAGGCATGTTCAAAAAGTATCACGGAAACGTGATACCACAAAAATGGCACTTAATATACTTCACACAAATGTGCCGTTCAAACACAAACAAATTCAGAGAAATATCTCTACATGCCTGCCTATGTGAAGTGCACTGCACATATAGTTCAAATCATAGGATCAAATGTTAGCTAACTCAAAACATATTCATAGAACCACAGTAAGCGTCCGCAGACTACCTTACCAATCACAAGCTTACCAAAATCTCAGATATCCAGGTTCCAACTGCCAAGGTCTTTGATCAAATCAGCCAATTCGGCACTGTACGACAACTCGAACGAGTAGGTTCTCAGTCGAGGACCGGCGCCACCTGGAAGGTCACATCAGAAAGAAAGAAAGAAACACCGTGGGTGCCAAGACTCGGGTCACTCAGTGGCAGCGTACGCGTCCATGGCGAGTTTCCAATCCTTCGTCACGACCTCTCCTTCGGGCATCCGAGTCGGCAATGAGTCCCTTCGTGGTCGCCAATTTGTGGTATTGGGTTCTCCAGGCCTACATACTCCGCAGAATACCCTCTACACCATAAAAGATGTTGGCACGGAAACTAGAAAATGCAAAAGACAAGTTTATTAAGACCCCATGGGGTGGTGGTACATTCCTACAGCACCCTTCGGTAATGCAAGAAGTATCACCCCAAACATCGGTGCAAATCCTTCTTTTATACAGTTTTATAGCAATAAAAACAAAGGCGGTACACAGTTACAGAGTTTTAGGTACATATATGGTCATTTTTGGAACACAGCCAACTCATGGGAGGGGCTGCAACACCACTGGTCAGTTTGGCGGAGCATTCCTAAGTGATGACAGGTCAATCTAAACTGCGCATGTGTGAGCTTGACCAATACTAAAAATAGCCTGTTGCTGGGCAAACTCGAGTGGTCAGTGGTACAGAGGAAGGACAAAAGGGCATGCTGACCACGAGGCAACGCATTCACTAAAATGGCCGCCGATACATACAAAATGGCGTCCGACAACTATAGTCAAGATAAGGGAAAATACGTGTAGCAAAGCTTAACGCTAACCCGATCACTGTCAAATTACGACACCTATGCGAATGTCATTGCAGCCAAAGGAGACTGCACAAATACAGAAAAGAAGACCAGGTCTATGGTGGTGTGTTATGATGTGCGGTAAAGAAGGTCACATGGATGCATGTATCACAATAATTGAGTCGCACTGGGCTGTTACATTTCCCTTCAGACCACCCTCGTGGCGGATTTTCATCATGTGGGAATTAGCATTCGCTCCAAATACCGCCCAACCGACATCTGACGGTGCGGAAAAGGAAAGCGACGCATAAAGGCCACAGCGTTGCTCAATGGGTAATGCTGAATGGGTGCAGTGCTATAAAGATAGTGCTAACTAAGATTAACTACCCAAACTCAAGATAAATTAATAAAGACAAGAGTGGGTGCCAAGATTAAAAACACGCCTCGCAGTCAGAAAGTAAAACTACATTGCGGCGCTGTGCAGAGTGGTCAACTAGTTTCAGCTACATGGAAAACTATTCCAGCTTTCGTCAGGATCTAATGGATACTAAGCTACTGCAACAAATTTAAACTAAATATGTGAAATTACAATCAAATGTTTGTATCAAGACAACATGAAGTGTACTTGGAGGGATCAGTATCTGCCAGGAACTTGGAGCCCCAATGTCCACTGGAGACAGGAAGGTGGTCTTCTGCCTATTAACAGAATACAGAAAGTACACACCGTACATTAAAGTGTACATATAAAACCACATTGCCTCACAGACACCACACAAACACAACACACATGCGGAGACAATTTACGTTCCACATATCAATGAACATATTAGCTCAATGAACATACTAGCTCAATCACACGGAGGCATTTCCTCCTAGTGATACTCACCCAGCTTTGTGTGGGTGACGACTTCACCTCACCCGGCAACCGCTCGGGAAGAAGAGGCCCCGCTCTGATGTGTAGGAAAAAGAAGGCACAGTAAACGCACAGAGCTTCTGTACCCCGCCACATTATGCTACACATCTACCCCAAAGAACGTGTGATAGACACCAAACTACCCCTCAATACATATACCTCAGAAACACGGCACATACCAGTAGCTCAGAAATGACAGTTAGCTCTGGTCAAATCGTAAATATGGCCACTTGCAGGCCTCTAGATCATTTAATGCAGCAGTCTATAAAGCACAGCATGATTGTAAACATGTGCCAGAAAATCAAAGGGATACCATGTCATAATGAACAGAATGGGCCCTAATCTATTATTTATATTGCAAGAGCTAAGAGATTAGACACCTTAATATCCTTTACTTACATTGGGATTCAGATGTACATATCAGGCTCAAAGCGGCGCTGTAATGCAGTAATAAAGTACAGTGAACAGCGCGTCCGCTGGCTTACCTATCCGTCGGTGCCCCATGTTAAATTTGAGCGGAAGGGAAGGTACCGGCGCGGTCATCCACCTGATTTATATATCCGGATGGTTAAGCTCTACCGCCTATCACGATGTAGGGATTTGGATACTATTGCACGCCCCTCCTTCACAAACGTTGCGCACTAGGAAGCTGTCATGCCGAAGATTACCGTCGCGGCAAAAAACTCGATGCTAATCCTTAGCGCATGCGTGCATGCAACCTACTTCATGCAGCAGTGTCTGAGTCATACGCATGCTCTATAGCGTTTTATGTGAAAAATGGACAACCAAGGCAGGAGCTGTCATTAATACAAAAAGGCGGAGGCTGATAATGAAGAAGTCACATGTTTTATGTGAAATTATCACGGCCCTAGTCAGAGCTCTCCCGATGGACCTGTGAATAAGGAGGAGGAAAAGAAATATGCTGGTATACATATGGGAAGTGCCCAGTATGCACGTAAAAATTAACGCACACAGAGAGAACGTGTCTGCATTCAATTGTAGGAGATAGTCGAATAGATGACCGTAATTAAGCTTATCCCAAGTAACGCCCGCCGTGTAAGGTGGAGCTAACAGAACCACCTCAACATATTACTAAGGGCAATACAACCAGAGTCCCAATAAGAATATGTCAATGATTGTAACGTCTCCATTGTACCAAATGAAGGAGCTCGAGCCTTCTTAAAATAGTGCTAGGTAGGAGACAGGGCCACGTAGTGAGATGTCTCCTATTCTGTTGCATACATCTTATTGTCCGCAAGACTGAGGCAGAATATTGAGGGCAGAATGAGTCAAACACAATTTGATTGGCGAGAGCAATTCGTGTAAACAAAAATCTGAGTTTACAACCAAAACAGATAGACCCGCAGCCAAACAGCTGCTCTAATTACTATAAACAAATATACGGGGGGTCAAGGGAAAATAATTTAAAGACCTGTCTACTCACGCCCCTTCCATCTAAGTGCACAAATACAGAAAAGAAGACCAGGTCTATGGTGGTGTGTTATGATGTGCGGTAAAGAAGGTCACATGGATGCATGTATCACAATAATTGAGTCGCACTGGGCTGTTACATTTCCCTTCAGACCACCCTCGTGGCGGATTTTCATCATGTGGGAATTAGCATTCGCTCCAAATACCGCCCAACCGACATCTGACGGTGCGGAAAAGGAAAGCGACGCATAAAGGCCACAGCGTTGCTCAATGGGTAATGCTGAATGGGTGCAGTGCTATAAAGATAGTGCTAACTAAGATTAACTACCCAAACTCAAGATAAATTAATAAAGACAAGAGTGGGTGCCAAGATTAAAAACACGCCTCGCAGTCAGAAAGTAAAACTACATTGCGGCGCTGTGCAGAGTG
This sequence comes from Lissotriton vulgaris, assembly GCF_964263255.1. Classification (NCBI taxonomy): domain Eukaryota; kingdom Metazoa; phylum Chordata; class Amphibia; order Caudata; family Salamandridae; genus Lissotriton; species Lissotriton vulgaris. Next base: position 209,282,645 of record NC_141691.1, read on the forward strand.
GTCAACTAGTTTCAGCTACATGGAAAACTATTCCAGCTTTCGTCAGGATCTAATGGATACTAAGCTACTGCAACAAATTTAAACTAAATATGTGAAATTACAATCAAATGTTTGTATCAAGACAACATGAAGTGTACTTGGAGGGATCAGTATCTGCCAGGAACTTGGAGCCCCAATGTCCACTGGAGACAGGAAGGTGGTCTTCTGCCTATTAACAGAATACAGAAAGTACACACCGTACATTAAAGTGTACATATAAAACCACATTGCCTCACAGACACCACACAAACACAACACACATGCGGAGACAATTTACGTTCCACATATCAATGAACATATTAGCTCAATGAACATACTAGCTCAATCACACGGAGGCATTTCCTCCTAGTGATACTCACCCAGCTTTGTGTGGGTGACGACTTCACCTCACCCGGCAACCGCTCGGGAAGAAGAGGCCCCGCTCTGATGTGTAGGAAAAAGAAGGCACAGTAAACGCACAGAGCTTCTGTACCCCGCCACATTATGCTACACATCTACCCCAAAGAACGTGTGATAGACACCAAACTACCCCTCAATACATATACCTCAGAAACACGGCACATACCAGTAGCTCAGAAATGACAGTTAGCTCTGGTCAAATCGTAAATATGGCCACTTGCAGGCCTCTAGATCATTTAATGCAGCAGTCTATAAAGCACAGCATGATTGTAAACATGTGCCAGAAAATCAAAGGGATACCATGTCATAATGAACAGAATGGGCCCTAATCTATTATTTATATTGCAAGAGCTAAGAGATTAGACACCTTAATATCCTTTACTTACATTGGGATTCAGATGTACATATCAGGCTCAAAGCGGCGCTGTAATGCAGTAATAAAGTACAGTGAACAGCGCGTCCGCTGGCTTACCTATCCGTCGGTGCCCCATGTTAAATTTGAGCGGAAGGGAAGGTACCGGCGCGGTCATCCACCTGATTTATATATCCGGATGGTTAAGCTCTACCGCCTATCACGATGTAGGGATTTGGATACTATTGCACGCCCCTCCTTCACAAACGTTGCGCACTAGGAAGCTGTCATGCCGAAGATTACCGTCGCGGCAAAAAACTCGATGCTAATCCTTAGCGCATGCGTGCATGCAACCTACTTCATGCAGCAGTGTCTGAGTCATACGCATGCTCTATAGCGTTTTATGTGAAAAATGGACAACCAAGGCAGGAGCTGTCATTAATACAAAAAGGCGGAGGCTGATAATGAAGAAGTCACATGTTTTATGTGAAATTATCACGGCCCTAGTCAGAGCTCTCCCGATGGACCTGTGAATAAGGAGGAGGAAAAGAAATATGCTGGTATACATATGGGAAGTGCCCAGTATGCACGTAAAAATTAACGCACACAGAGAGAACGTGTCTGCATTCAATTGTAGGAGATAGTCGAATAGATGACCGTAATTAAGCTTATCCCAAGTAACGCCCGCCGTGTAAGGTGGAGCTAACAGAACCACCTCAACATATTACTAAGGGCAATACAACCAGAGTCCCAATAAGAATATGTCAATGATTGTAACGTCTCCATTGTACCAAATGAAGGAGCTCAAGCCTTCTTAAAATAGTGCTAGGTAGGAGACAGGGCCACGTAGTGAGATGTCTCCTATTCTGTTGCATACATCTTATTGTCCGCAAGACTGAGGCAGAATATTGAGGGCAGAATGAGTCAAACACAATTTGATTGGCGAGAGCAATTCGTGTAAACAAAAATCTGAGTTTACAACCAAAACAGATAGACCCGCAGCCAAACAGCTGCTCTAATTACTATAAACAAATATACGGGGGGTCAAGGGGAAATAATTTAAAGACCTGTCTACTCACGCCCCTTCCATCTAAGTGCACAAATACAGAAAAGAAGACCAGGTCTATGGTGGTGTGTTATGATGTGCGGTAAAGAAGGTCACATGGATGCATGTATCACAATAATTGAGTCGCACTGGGCTGTTACATTTCCCTTCAGACCACCCTCGTGGCGGATTTTCATCATGTGGGAATTAGCATTCGCTCCAAATACCGCCCAACCGACATCTGACGGTGCGGAAAAGGAAAGCGACGCATAAAGGCCACAGCGTTGCTCAATGGGTAATGCTGAATGGGTGCAGTGCTATAAAGATAGTGCTAACTAAGATTAACTACCCAAACTCAAGATAAATTAATAAAGACAAGAGTGGGTGCCAAGATTAAAAACACGCCTCGCAGTCAGAAAGTAAAACTACATTGCGGCGCTGTGCAGAGTGGTCAACTAGTTTCAGCTACATGGAAAACTATTCCAGCTTTCGTCAGGACCTAATGGATACTAAGCTACTGCAACAAATTTAAACTAAATATGTGAAATTACAATCAAATGTTTGTATCAAGACAACATGAAGTGTACTTGGAGGGATCAGTATCTGCCAGGAACTTGGAGCCCCAATGTCCACTGGAGACAGGAAGGTGGTCTTCTGCCTATTAACAGAATACAGAAAGTACACACCGTACATTAAAGTGTACATATAAAACCACATGGCCTCACAGACACCACACAAACACAACACACATGCGGAGACAATTTACGTTCCACATATCAATGAACATATTAGCTCAATGAACATACTAGCTCAATCACACGGAGGCATTTCCTCCTAGTGATACTCACCCAGCTTTGTGTGGGTGACGACCTCACCTCACCCGGCAACCGCTCGGGAAGAAGAGGCCCCACTCTGATGTGTAGGAAAAAGAAGGCACAGTAAACGCACAGAGCTTCTGTACCCCGCCACATTATGCTACACATCTACCCCAAAGAACGTGTGATAGACACCAAACTACCCCTCAATACATATACCTCAGAAACACGGCACATACCAGTAGCTCAGAAATGACAGTTAGCTCTGGTCAAATCGTAAATATGGCCACTTGCAGGCCTCTAGATCATTTAATGCAGCAGTCTATAAAGCACAGCATGATTGTAAACATGTGCCAGAAAATCAAAGGGATACCATGTCATAATGAACAGAATGGGCCCTAATCTATTATTTATATTGCAAGAGCTAAGAGATTAGACACCTTAATATCCTTTACTTACATTGGGATTCAGATGTACATATCAGGCTCAAAGCGGCGCTGTAATGCAGTAATAAAGTACAGTGAACAGCGCTAAGGATTAGCATCGAGTTTTTTGCCGCGACGGTAATCTTCGGCATGACAGCTTCCTAGTGCGCAACGTTTGTGAAGGAGGGGCGTGCAATAGTATCCAAATCCCTACATCGTGATAGGCGGTAGAGCTTAACCATCCGGATATATAAATCAGGTGGATGACCGCGCCGGTACCTTCCCTTCCGCTCGAATTTAACATGGGGCACCGACGGATAGGTAAGCCAGCGGACGCGCTGTTCACTGTACTTTATTACTGCATTACAGTGCCGCTTTGAGCCTGATATGTACATCTGAATCCCTTTGATTTTCTGGCACATGTTTACAATCATGCTGTGCTTTATAGACTGCTGCATTAAATGATCTAGAGGCCTGCAAGTGGCCATATTTACGATTTGACCAGAGCTAACTGTCATTTCTGAGCTACTGGTATGTGCCGTGTTTCTGAGGTATATGTATTGAGGGGTAGTTTGGTGTCTATCACACGTTCTTTGGGGTAGATGTGTAGCATAATGTGGCGGGGTACAGAAGCTCTGTGCGTTTACTGTGCCTTCTTTTTCCTACACATCAGAGCGGGGCCTCTTCTTCCCGAGCGGTTGCCGGGTGAGGTGAGGTCGTCACCCACACAAAGCTGGGTGAGTATCACTAGGAGGAAATGCCTCCGTGTGATTGAGCTAGTATGTTCATTGAGCTAATATGTTCATTGATATGTGGAACGTAAATTGTCTCCGCATGTGTGTTGTGTTTGTGTGGTGTCTGTGAGGCCATGTGGTTTTATATGTACACTTTAATGTACGGTGTGTACTTTCTGTATTCTGTTAATAGGCAGAAGACCACCTTCCTGTCTCCAGTGGACATTGGGGCTCCAAGTTCCTGGCAGATACTGATCCCTCCAAGTACACTTCATGTTGTCTTGATACAAACATTTGATTGTAATTTCACATATTTAGTTTAAATTTGTTGCAGTAGCTTAGTATCCATTAGGTCCTGACGAAAGCTGGAATAGTTTTCCATGTAGCTGAAACTAGTTGACCACTCTGCACAGCGCCGCAATGTAGTTTTACTTTCTGACTGCGAGGCGTGTTTTTAATCTTGGCACCCACTCTTGTCTTTATTAATTCATCTTGAGTTTGGGTAGTTAATCTTAGTTAGCACTATCTTTATAGCACTGCACCCATTCAGCATTACCCATTGAGCAACGCTGTGGCCTTTATGTGTCGCTTTCCTTTTCCGCACCGTCAGATGTCGGTTGGGCGGTATTTGGAGCGAATGCTAATTCCCACATGATGAAAATCCGCCACGAGGGTGGTCTGAAGGGAAATGTAACAGCCCAGTGCGACTCAATTATTGTGATACATGCATCCATGTGACCTTCTTTACCGCACATCATAACACACCACCATAGACCTGGTCTTCTTTTCTGTATTTGTGCACTTAGATGGAAGGGGCGTGAGTAGACAGGTCTTTAAATTATTTCCCCTTGACCCCCCGTATATTTGTTTATAGCCAAAGGAGACTGCCATTGCGATAGTGCATTTCACTTTTGAAACCAGCAGTAGGCATGATCCACCACTGTAGGCACAGGCATTGGCCCCAATTGAATGATGCAGGATTGTGGTACAGCCCACCAGGCCACCGCGGTGTCACACCGCCTATGGAATGTCATTGCAGACAATGGGGACCGCCATCGTGGTAATGCCTTTCACATTTGAAACTCACAGTAGGAGCACGGGTACAGGCATTGGCCCCAATTGAACCATGCAGGATTGCGGTAGAGACCTCCTTGCCCCCGCGGTGTGACACCACCTTTGCAAATGTCATTGCAGCCAATGAGAATCACCATCAGGGTAGTGCCTTTTGATTTTGAAACTCGTAGTAGGAGTGCTCCGCCACTGTGGACACAGGCATTGGCCACAAATGAAGGATGCAAACCAGGCGGACCAATTGTATCAGCAGATTAACACTGTACCAACCTTAGAGGCCTATAAATATCTCTGAGATAGCCACATCTGTCACTTGCATTCAGACACAGCTGCTTGTCATTCAGCACCACCAACTGCTGCTGTACCTAATCTCTGGACCCAGTCATGGCTCTCACTGAAAACATCAGGACTCATCCCTTCACCACAGAGGAGCTGGAGGTCCTGGTTGATGAGGTCCTTGGCCGGTATGGGCAGCTTTATGGTGCTCCAGTGGTAATGGTAAGAATATGAGTACATGATTGAGAGTGCTCAGAATGCTCATGTCATGTTACAGTACCCTAGTATGTGCCTGTGAGTGCAATCTAATGTTAATGCATTCAGATTTTGAAAACTGCATGGTCCATACATGACCTGGACCTTTTTGCACTTGAGTATGTGGGGAGGAAACTGGTGCAGCTCAATTGAAGCTAAACATCACACATGTATTTCTGAAACTGGATCATGCAAATGTGTGATACACTGCCCAGCCTAATGACTTCATGTCAATAGTGTGTATAGCCTTATTCCCCCAGATCCCTGACTGAATGCAATGGTGAAAAGGTCATACTGTGTTTTATCAGCTGTCCATTTTTACTACTGATTTGAGGAACTCTCGCTCTGAACACGCATTCCATGGGCCATGTCATAGTTCAATAAGTGTGCACGTGATGAGTTGAGAGAATGAAAATGTAGAAAGGCCAGAGGGTACTGATTAATGTGTGTACTGCTTTGATATTGACCCTATGGAGATATGGCCATTATGCACAGGAGTCCAAGTCCTGGAGCTATCACTATGGTTGGAAAATCACCCCTGACACATATGCTAAATGTAAAATGGACATGTCATCCATCTTTTGATTCCTTCATTTATAGAGTCTTGCATGTGTATGCACCGTTTCACCATTCTCATTGTATATGGATGGGAGCCTTGTGCTGGACCACGCTTTTTGTCAGTAAAAAGCCCTCAAACCTGGCAAGTAAATGCATAATGTTTCAAGGCACCATCACTAAAATTACTTAGATAACTCTATGCGTTGTCCATCCATCCTATTTTCTAATCATAATATAGGCCTGAGGAGCACACAAGACAGGCCTACAACTTGTGACAAGAGTGTTAGAATATACGATCACGTACCTAATTGTGACCTCCCTGAAACGTATAGCTATTTATTTATTTATTTATTTAAAACATTTGTATAGCGCGGCTGTCACCTTGCAGGTATCCTGGCGCTGGGGAAATTCTCCTCAAGTGAGGGGACTGAGAGCGGGTAGCCAAGTAAGTGGATTAGGGGAAGAGCCAGGTTTTGATACGTTTTCGGAAGGGAAGGAGTTGCGATATTTGGCGAATGTCAAGGGGCAGTCTATTCCATAGTTTTGCAGCTGCAACTCTGAAAGATCTTCCCCCAGTCCTGGCCTTGTTGAATCTAGGTACTCTGACAAGGCAGGCTGAGGCTGAACGGAGGGTTCTAGTGGGGGTGTACCAGGTAAACATGGCTTGCAAGGGTCTGGGCCCGACTCCGTGCAGTGCTTTAAAAACAAGGCAGAGGGCTTTGAAGGCCACTCGCTGCCTAAGAGGGAGCCAGTGCAGCTCGGCTAAGGCCGCTGTGGCCGAGGATCTCCTGGTCCAGCCAAGGGCAAGTTTGGCGGCGGCCGTCTGGACTCTTTGGAGTCGGTCCAGCAGAACAGCTGGAGACTCGAGCAACAATGCGTTGCAATAGTCAAGGCGACTAAGAATAGTGCACCTGACTATTAACGCTCGAGCTTGAGGGGGGAGGAGTGGCATGATCTTGCGCAATGAGCTCAGTAAGGCCGAGCAGGTATCCACTATTTTCGCAACCTGGGTTTCCATACTAAGCTTGTTGTCCATCATGACACCCAGGTTGCGGACCGTGGTGACCGGCTATAGTTTTTCCGGGGCTTCCGGGGGCCAAAATTCGGTTGGGAACAGGCGCGGAATCCGGCTTCCAGCGCAAAACAGAACCTCGGTTTTGGAGGAGTTGAATTGGAGAAGTGTGGCTCAATGGTTAGAGCGGCGGACCTTGATGCAGAACGCTGGCCAGGGACCAGGGTTCGATTCCTGCCTCGGCGGGATCGGGCTTAAATTCCTCTGACCGGATATTCTTGCCTCAGTGCCGAATCTAAGCATGGGCCCCACGCTGCAACTCTGGGCAATTGCTTGCTTAGTCTCCACAATGGCCCCCGATGCACAACGATGCCTGGTTTCACCATGGGATGCCCAGGAGTGGACACCTCACAAGGAAAAGCCAGGAGGGGTTCCCTTGTGGTAGGAGTACAAGCGCCGGGATGCCTCTGGGTTACTGTTCGCGCTATACAAATACAACACATTTACATCACATTTACATTTACATTGCAGGGAATTTTTGTGCAGCCAACCAGCCGTATCTCTCAGGCAGTCGTGAAACGATGTTAGAGGAATCGATTTTTCCCCCTCCCAGGAGAGGATGAGCTGGGTATCATCCGCATAGTTTATAGCTTTTAACCTATGGGACTTTATTAACGTGACCAAGGGGTAAGGGTTAAAAAGAAAGGGGCTGATGGACGAGCCCTGGGGCACCCCATGGGGCACTGAGGAGAAGGCAGATTGGAAAGGGGGGAGGGACACAGCCTGCTTCCTGTCCCGCAGGTAAGAATGGAACCAAAGCAGGGCCGTGCCATCAACCCCTGCCTCTCTTAGTCTCTTCAGCAGAATCACATGATTGACCGTATCGAATGCGGCAGACAGGTCCAGCAGGATCAAGGCTACTGCCTGGCCCCTGTCTGCATGCATACGAAGATCCTCCATGGCTTTGAGGACAGCTGTTTCGGTGCCATGGGCTGGACGGAAGCCAAATTGAATATCGTCCAGGATGTGATTCTGCTCCAGATGTTTGGAGAGACAGGAACTCACCCAGCGTTCGGCAACTTTCGCCGGGAATGGCAGGAGAGAGATAGGCCGATAGTTCGATAAGCACTCGGGGTTCAAGGAGGGTTTTTTCAGCAGCGGGGTGATAAGAGCCTGCTTCCAAGGAGTCGTAACAGATCCGCAACGCAGGGATTGGTCGCAGATCCTGCGCAGGGTGCTGAAGAGTTCTGTTCCAAAAGCTTTCCAGGTTTTTGGGGGAAAAGGGTCGAGAGGGGAACCCGAAGTGATCCCATGCACCAATCTGTCAAAATCTGTTTCTAAGATAGGGGGAAAATCCCGCAAACATTCCATGGGTAGGTACCCTGGGTTCACCGGATTCAGGTCAATGGTGCAAGCCCCGAGATCGTTGGGACTATCCAGTGAGGGGGAAGTGTTCAGATTGTGGATAATGGTCTCAATTTTATCCTTGAAAAATAGTGTGAGATTATCGCAGAGTGCTTGTGTGGGTGGGGTTGTTTTTTTGGCACAGTCAGGGTGGATAAGGTTGTTAAGAATCTGGAAGATACTTTTGGAGCTGTTGGTGGCATTAACTATAGTGGAGCAAAAGCAGGTAGTTTTACTTTTAACAATTGCAGATTTGTATTTCCGGAGTTTGTTTTTCCAGAGAGACTTGTTTGTGTCAGAGTAGCCTTGCCTCCATTTCCTCTCAGCCTGTTTACAGGATAATTTGAGGACTTTCAAAGAATCATCAAACCAGGGGGCTGGCGCTCTGCTCTTAGGTTTGCATCTTTTTAGGGGGACATGGGAGTCAGTGATTGAGGCTATCCTCGTACAAAAGGTCTCGTAGTTATGGTCAAGGACATTAAGGGGTGTGTTGTGTAAGACACAGTGAGACTGACCAGTACACATCATTTACAGTGAATAGTATGTCATGCTCACTCCCATAGTGCATCACAGATGAGGCACAGTTTCACATTGATTTCTGTGCTGCCACTCTGCAGGTGTATGACATGGGCATGTAGTGTGTCCATCATCATAGATGTATCCATTGCAATGATATTGCTTGATCTAAGTGTACCATGTGATATTGTCTATGGCCTCTGCTCTCCATTGATGTGTCTGTGTGCTATGTGTTTACATGCTCATGTACTGTCACACATTGGTACACAAGCGTGGAAATGTATGCTCACTGCACCATCAGGATTCAAGCAAGCCGGGCCGAAGACGGCTGTAATGCCAGAAACCGGTCCCCGGAAGCTTGTTTCCTTTCCAGTAAAAGAATTGGCTTGGTAGTTTGGTCTGCCCTGTTCCCAAGATGCAATGGGCCAGGTACAGACTAATTTGCATGTAGCCAGGTTCTGAGCTGGGATGGTGCAGTGAGCTAAAAAACGGTGATGGATCAAGCCCTGATCTGTTGACTGGGCAGGAGTGTTCTGCTTAATTCAGATACTCTGTCCATCACCACCCCCCTTTTCTGAAACATTTTGTCCACCATAAGCGTGGAAGGGTATGCTCAGACATGAGTCCCTTGCTCACTGCACCATCAGGATTCAAGCAAGCCGGGCCGATGACGGCTGTAATGCCAGAAACCGGTCCCCGGAAGCTTGTTTCCTTTCCAGTAAAAGAATTGGCTTGGTAGTTTGGCCGGCCCTGTTCCCATGATGCAATGGGCCAGGTACAGACTAATTTGCATGTAGCCAGGTTCTGAGCTGGGATGGTGCAGTGAGCAAAAAAACGGTGATTGATCAAGCCCTGATCTGTTGGCTGGGCAGGAGTGTTCTGCTTAATTCAGATACTCTGTCCATCACCACCCCCCTTTTCTGAATCAACCTCCAAGAGAACTCCCATCCCCCCAACTGACCCAAAAGTCGCACAAACACTTGCCCTGTCTACCTTGAACCTGGTGCCTGCCACAGCTGCCCCAAACACTTTCAGAAGGCTGTTTCACCCAAAACTTTGACTCCCACCTACACCCCTCTGAAGCGTGGATGAGAGAGCATTGTCGGGAGTGTACCTCTACAACAGGGGGGGCAGGGGAAAAGGCAAGCCCACCTCAGCGTACTACCTGGTCTAGCAAATCCTCACGGGAAGATACACAACCACCTGCTACACTTTCGGGGAAAAGGGAGGCTGTTGGGGCCACCACATTCCTCACTTGTGGCAAGACACTTGGGGGATATCGGTACCCAAAACAATTGAGACCCAGCCCTCCACATTCACCATCAGCTACTGAGCCCCCAAACAGCATGTCTCTGCCTCCCCGTGCCACCACCCCACCCGGTCCAACCAGCCCTCAAGCTCCCACAGCCACAGATCCCTCGACCTCAGCCAGTTCTCTCCCTCCCAGGTCCACTCCTCCGACTAGCCGAGACAATCAGCCCCCTCCGAGTTCACCTCCCACACAACTTTGAAGCCTTCCCACCCCATTCCTCCCTGAACAGGTCCTAGACTGCCCATTTGAGACCCCTGTCCTGTGGTGCTTCCCATGGCAGTGGACTGTGTTACATGTTTTTTGCACAAGTTTTCCTGCAGACATGTGCAGACTTGAAATTTGGACTGGTCGGTGGTCTTAATGTTTTGCACTTTTGATGCTGATACAGAGCTTATTTAATGCAAATGTAATTTGTGTTCTGAGCTTTTTCGCTGCCCTTGCTAATGATGCAGTGCAATGTATGTATATATGTTCATCTGTTACATGCCATTTAGGCCACATTACTAAACAATGAGGGAGAGAAAGGGTCTTTCTCCAATCAAGGTGGTAAGGGACTTCTGATCCCTTGTATCAATGTTAACCAACAAAATAAGGAGTAAATCCTTGAGGTAGAAGGCTACCTCTGGTAGGGAGGACAGCGAGGTGCGTCTCTTTTACATATAATAAAGAAAAACCAGCTCCACTGTAGTCAGGTGTCGCAGCACACCTCGATGGCACTCGGCTGTCCAGGTGGGACCCCGATGATGAAGCATGTCACCAACTAGGTTGGTGAGTGAGGGGTCTTCTAAGGACAAAGGTTTTCCTATCACAGGTTGTGAATAACGCACCTCGCGGTCATCCCTACCAGAGGTAGCCTTCTACCTCAAGGGTGTACTCCTTATTTTGTTGGTTAAAATTAAGGCCACATTCACATTGGCATCTGCTTGATTTTCTTTTGCACAGGTTGCCATAGGTTACAGCAACGTTGTGCTTCCTGACTCAGAGGCTTGAGGGTGCAATGATGCTTGTCTGTGATGGGCTACTCTTGTTATAATCATTCTATTGTCAGGGCTCTAGTTTTGTACACATGTCATATTTGGATGCTGTACCACAACAGCAGAGAATTCTATTCACATGATAACTTGAGGGGTAGACAGGGTCCGTCATATTTGTGGAATCTATCTTGATGTGTACACAGCAAAATAGATGTGTAGTCATCGTGTGTTGGTCTGGCTTCATAGTCACATGGGTAAATTTGAATATGTGCCCTTGAGTACTCATACAGTGTGATTGTCCTGTCATTAGCTGCGTTGTATAGCATTTTAGGACCCTAGTGTAATTTTCCAGATTCATGCCCTTATATCGGTATAAATCACCTTGTCCTTATATAGGCATAGAAATCATAACCATATTTAGACATAGCTCATGCAGTCCAAATACGACATGGCAACTTCCACTAGTTCCGAAAATCCACAACGATTTCTTGGAAAACTCGGCTTCAGCAGATAGGGACTTCCCCTTGCTTGAATTTTGACTTGTCCGAGAACTCATGGAGTTTTCACAGAACTGAGACTCTTTGATGACGTTATTATGTCCACCTTCACGTCAAACTCGGCATCTTCAAGGTATAAATAGGCCCACACTTGCCCAAGCAAACACACAGTGGTTTGGAACAGTTTGACTATCTACTTGCCCGATGCATCCTGCTGCAGCAAGTGCCGGAGGAAGCCGACCCTCCAAAAGACGCACTGAGAGAGAGTCTTTTCTCTTGCCGAGAAATCCAGCTCCAGTTTTTCCAAGCTCCCGTTGCGGGGTGTTGGGAAATCGAGTCCTGAGACTGACCTCCTTCATTATACACCAAGGTACAGAGCTGATTAGACCCTAAGAGAAATCTTGGATAGATTCTTGGCAAAAAGAATACTAAACTTATGCTACACCACACTTACTTCTTCCCTTGTACTAGACAGGTTAGGTACATCGGGGTAGGCGTATTTTAGAAACACCAGTTGAGTACTTGTAGTCTTTATTTATTTCTGTATGTATTTTATGGATTAGAAACCATACCATGCTTTTACAGTATTATTTTATAATACTCTTCTTGCTGTACCCTCTATACTTTACAGCCAGTATTACGATTGAAGCAGTTCATTTCTTCTGCATGAGAAAGAAGACTGTTCAATAAATACCTTTTTATTGAAAACACCCGTCTCTCTAATTCTCTGCACCTCTGGTGAAACGAAGCATGCACAAATGACTGAGTAAAATATCTATCTATTGTTTCCATGACTCTGAAGATCGGTTTTATCTTGGGGAAACAAAATTGTCATGTTTATGCGGTTGTCAGAAACTAAATCCCTTCTTGTGAACTCGAGAAAGTTTCTAGTGACCTCTGAGCTAGCTGGCACTCACAATTAAGTTTAATATATTCGATAGAGACCTAGTAGACATAAGTCCTATGTCACATCTATAGGATATATTATTCCAATACGCAGAGCCTATTGGGAATATAGGAACTACACTACATGGCACCCAACGTTTAGTAAGGCACTAATTTAACGCTAGACACTAGAGTAACTCAGTTGCGCTTTTCATCGAGACCCCTTTTTCCCCGTAAAATACTCCAATATTCGTCTGGAGTGGTTTAAAGGATAAAAACCGCTCTAACTAAGTAGGAAGAAAAATCCTATGTATTAATTTTTGGTTTTGTTCAACGTTGAAGGATAAAGTGTTCCAAAAATATTGTGCACCTTATCTTTGTCTCCTTGAAACTTGCTCTGCAAAACTTTTAACAAAATGGCCGACGATGATAATTCCGTGGCCAGTGGAACTACAGCATCTACAACCTGACCGGGTTTAGACGTTACAGGTTTCCAAAAAAATGACTCGGATGCTATAAACATCCCGGAAAATGTAAGGAAAACCATCGCTATAAAGCACATAGAAAATGGCCTATCACCAAGAGGTGGTAGGGTTATATTTGTCATAGAGGCACACGAATATTGGCAGACAGAGGTATTCTATTCATGGATTATCTTTCCACAAGCAAATCCAACAACACATGTGTTCCACTTCTACAAGATAGAGGAACATCCAGGGGAATACGTTCCTTTTGAGGACATCGAAATTCCACTAACTTACCAAGAGCATCAGCTCTGGTTTCCAGGTGCCCTACAACATCAAAATCACATTACCAGGCTCGGTGCACTAGGTAGACCAGGAGCAACATGGCCGGTACTAGCCAGCTATACACCACATCCTGACATTGAAAGAATGACAGATGTAGAACTGTTAGCTCAGCTAAAAAATGTAATTAAAATACATAGTCAATTGGTACAATATGTCATGCGGACTCTAACAGTCCAACCTGCTATAAGAATTCCACAGCAAACCCTTCATCAAGGGAACACAAACAAAATAACACCAAAGACCATACAATCAGTCATTGGTAAATTCCCCACAAAAAAGGAGCAAATTCCATTCTGGCTAGCTCAAAAAATTACTCACATCGAGGCAGTATTTCCAGATAGTACACCTCATGAGAAACACAGAATTCTTGCAATCTGTTTACCAATGGGGATCGCACCACACCTGAAGACTGTGAAACTTGTGGTACAGTCATTGCTGCAATCTACACAAAAACACATGGTGCTCAGATGTCATGTACAAATGGTACCAGTCATTTCTACATGCTTTTCCTGCACTGTGCGCCCCACTGTAGGATAGTTTACTTGTTATGATAAGGTGCTGCTGACTTATGATATGTGTATGAGGCAGAGTTTATGTGTGTGAGCTGTATCAAGGACTTAACATGCAGTGTGAACATTTGTAAGTTTGTTAATCTGCACAGCGACTCTTCATTTCTTCAATTACTCACTTTATTTCACATGAGAAAAAGGCAGGTGTGAGGAAGAGGAGTGTTGTCATGAGTATCAGGTCAGAGTTTACTGCTGTCAAGATGGACTGTTCTTGACTCTTTGGCATTCATTCAATACTTTATAGTTCATGCTACCTTTCTTGAGGTGGAGTAATGGTGTGGAGGTGTTCTGTGAAGTGGCAGTGTAGGCAGTGTTGTTGAAGTTCTGGACATACTCACATGGTGTCATTTAGTGCAGCAGTAGTCTGTGCACACTGGTGCTTAGTTTGAATTTGCTGTTTGAGTCAGAAATGTTGTTCTGTGTTGCTTGGTAATGGCTGTCATTCTGTGGTAGGGTCTGCCATTCTATGTGATAAGCCTACTAATGTCTGCTTCGGGTGTGTGCTGATATGTGATTATGTGGCAGTCGTGTCGCAAATCATATGTCATCTACTTTGACTCACTGACTCATCCAACAAACACCTTGTTGGACTACTGTGAAATAAACATACACACCCTGGTTGCTCTGCCCTCCTCTGTCCCACATTGTATCCTTATTTGGATGAAATGATGACTATTGTCATTTTGAAAGGACTCTTGCCTCATCCCTCACTCATGTTGCTATACAATTGCTGATGATCCTAATGAGATGTCCCTATAAAGAGTGTCCATGCACATGACTTCTTGCTGCAGATATGTTGGGCAGAGTGGTGCCTCTTTTGTGAAAAATGTGGCATGGAGGTTGTAATGATGATCTTGCTTGCCTGGGACAATCTGCTGGACTCCTACAACATTGTGGGTAAGTTTTTCTGCGGCTTCACCGCTGCGGTGACATGACTGGGCTAGATGAAATCATTTATATGGCTGCCCCGATGCTGAGGTTACAATTTACCTATGTACAAGACATGTGTACTTAGACTATAGTATATGTTCCTGTCTCCACCAGGGTGTCTGATGTAGACAAGACATCTATTACAGCACAACAGTAGTGTGTTGTTGTACAGGGGTTGTATGCGAGGATGTGTTATGAACCTACCTGTGTTGTTGACTGTGACTGCATCTTATCTGCTGGTAGGGGACCAGGTACAGCAGCGGAAGGTCTTGTAGAGCAGGATTCATGATGGCCAATAACGTGTGGAGGTGTCTTGAACTCGAGTTTCTATCTCTGCAGTTGTGATTCCGCCATCTCAGATTAGTTGGTTTCTTTGCTGTGTTCCTTTGGGCTGTTTTACGCATCGTGATCTGTCCAGCAGTCTGGACGTCATTCCGCACAGTGGCTTTCCACTATTGGCTCCCTCCGGCACCGTTAAAGAACAAAAAATCTGGCGGATCCAGAAACACCACGACAGACGGGCAAGGGGCTTTGCCCATTGTAATATGGTGGTTGCGATGACCGCTGCAGGAGTAACTAAATGGACGTTTTCTGACACCGCCGAGGGGCCTACGACCGCGATCGCATTGAGTTTAATTTTACTAATAGTATTTTTTGGGCTACAGAAAGTCCTCAGTCAGGCCAGAGCAGTCACAAAACGAAACTTCCATTTTTTTTTGTTTACAATTTTTTAGTACAGAAAGTCCTCAGTCAGGCCAGAGCACTCACAAAACGAAACCTCCATTTTTGTGTGTTTACAATTTTTTAGTATTCACGCGCTATGCTTTACATTTTTTGCTTATAGTAATTTTAGGGCTGCACAAAGTACTCAGTCAGGCTAGAGAACTTCGCACATAAAAAAGAAATGTGAGGTCTATCATTTAATGGGTAGAGTGTCCACCAGTAGGCTTTTCCCAGTTGTAAAAGTGCTAATAGTAAAGTTAAACTTATAGTTTGTGAATACTAAAAAAAATAGTAAACTTACATTAAAGTGTAAGTTTACCTCTGTGAATCAGTTTGAATAATTTAAATCTGGGCTCAACACCAGTAGCTATGCAAAGGTTTGAAAGACTTAACTTCTCAAAAATATATAAAGTTTCCAGCAGAAACCAAACAAAAATTAAAACAAAACAAAACACAATAAAATGCTACACAGAATTTTTAAAAAGGAAGATACATGTACTAGAATAAAATCACAGACCAATGATTAAAAATATGGAGAACCTGATAGATATTTGTTTTAATTTAAGGCAACAAGAAAAAGTAAAGCACCATTCAAAAGTCATTGTTCTTGGTTGACCAGGACCTTGGCATGGTTTCCAGCTGGCCGTGATGGGGTGGTGGTGGGATATAAGTGGGTCCCCCAGTGAAAGATTTTACCTTCTGACTCTGTCTTTTTTATTTAAGTTGAAATCCTCCAGTGGAGCATGGCTGAGACCCGGTCAAAATATGTTCACTCAAGGTCACAGACAGCAGGCATCTTTCTTTTCAGCTCTTGTTTAGGTCCAGATGTTTTCTGAGGAGCTGGGGAGAGGAGCCACATTTGTACAATTTACTAGGCAGCAGGTGAGTGTGACTCCTGGACACTCAGTAACCATTGGCCAAAATGTTCACAAGGGCAAGCCTTCCCACTTTTGCAGCACATCCTGTTCACCTTATACACACTATCCATTTGTGCATAATTCTAAGTAAAAACTAAGATTGCAGAACTTTTTTCCCTTGCAGAAGGCGTGTGATCCACCCATTGGTGTGTCTAGGGAAAGGAGGAGTCAACTCCTACTCAACCACACAAAAGTGATTCTGGGACTAGCTCTCCTTCCCACTTTAATACAGCCTGTCTGGCTATGATTGACCTTGCAATCAAAGGCCCACTGTTCCCCAGGTTTCACTTTTCAAGTAACTGTGAATGGGAAGACTTTACCCTGATCTATTTCAAATTAATGAAACTCCAACACCCTTATAACAAGCTTTTCCTGAGAGCGGATGATTTACATATCACACACCCAAGTCTTCTTGCCAAAAGTCCGAAGCGATTGTCTCTACTCTGCTTTCATACATCATAAAGGGGAAGTCATAGGCAGAGAGATCAGCTGCAGGTAGGTTAATTCTAATTAGGCTACTGAATCTTCAGGCAAAGAAAGTCTAACTTCCTGAAGGCTTCCCTTCTAGTATATCAAAAATCCAACTTCACCATAGAATTACATTTTTACAAAAATAAGCAAACAGTGGTAGGACGGTCTCTGCAGCTTACTGCAAATCAAAGTTACACAAAATAATATATTAATTGTATTGAATTTTTTCACATTGAAACAGCCACAGGCCTATCTCTATCTAGTGAACATTGCAGATGTGGACTAGTCACTGTAGATGCACACCAACCTTACATTCTTAAATGTTACATTTTTAAGTACCAAGAGCCATAACGTGTTGGTTTCAAGGCCTACGTATAGGTTACTTACGCAATATTTAAGAATATGGTTTCTTCCTGTCAAAGAGGGCTATTTTGTATAAGTTCACCTGAAGGTTAAAGGCTTCAGAAGTCAAGCTACACATGTATACCCGAAACCGTGTTTTTCCTTGTTAGCCTAATATATGGCAAGTTATATGATGTATCTCTCAGGAGAATTTTAACTTCAATCCGGCCTGTGTATTTCCAGGACCATATACTATGGTCATACTGGAAAGTTGAACATGGCACTTAGCCAATACTACCACGTTTCAGGGGTCAGAACTACGTTGGGGTCTGGTCAGGAGTGCCCCAGTGTTCCGAGTTAGAAAGCCATCAGTCACAACAAATTAGGGGTGACCATGCAAAAAAGGTACCTTGCCACAGTTTTCAAGAGAGCTAGTTAATGGATGCCATTTTTTTAAGGTATGTGTATTTTTTTGTACTTTTAGGGTTTTTCATATTAATGTGCATGATTTGGTTGGGGTGTGACTGTCTTTTCTACTTTCTTTTCAGGACAGATGAAGATTTCACTCATTGTCTTTCCTTCCATCTCAGTTTTTAGTTTGGGAATATTTTCTAAAGGAATTATTTTAGATAACCTAACCTTTATGGCCGGGAGGCCCGCCACCCCGTCCCAACACCAATTCCCAATGGGAGGAGACAGACACAGGTTTGAACTTTTGGAAGGCGGGGGGGAGTTACCCCCCCGGCCATATTTATTACAATATGAAACAAAATTTAAAACATTAAATAAAAGTTTCATGAATTATGTACAATTTTACTTTTATACATTTTGATGAAGACATGTTCTTTGGCTAACCTTAACAGATCTCTAATACAAAGGTTTCCTAGCCGAGTCTAGCATCCTGAAAATGCATACATTCTAAATTAAAATTGTACATCCTAGCATTAAGGGCCAACGGCAAGGTCTTAACCGGTGTCAGATCCCTACTACCAAAATCCCGCCCTCACGGTGTGAGTGGCGCATGCGCAGAGGACTTTACCCTCATTGCCAACTGCAACTTCCCTTGTCATGGGGGCCCCCTTTCACTCGACGCCATCTTAAAGGTCGTCCGAGTTCCCGTGTGAGGTATCTGTAGGAAGGACAGCGTGGACTCCCCCCCATCCCCACACTCTCTTCCGCCGGAGCGGATATCCGGCCCCCGGGAAACTCGTAGGAGGGGCATCTAGCCGCCTCCCCCCTGGGAGGGGCCTATGGCCGTCTCCCCCTAGGCGACCCATCTTTAGTGGGTGCCGCCTCCCCTTGGAAGGGGCCAATGGCCGCCTCCCCCCGGGCGCTCCCATCCATTCTGGGTGGCGCCCCCCTCTAGGGACCTTGAAATTACTGCTCACCGATCATGACCTTACCGCCCGACCAAAAAATAAATACAACAGTTGTTTTATCTACTAAGGGAAGAAAAAATTCTGACATAGCCTTGACAAGTCATTAACTTTCACCTTTCTACAAATAAATATGACAGTTGTTTTACCTACTAAGGGAAGAAAAAATTCTGACATAGCCCTGACAAGTCATCAACTTTCACCTTTCTACAAAGACAGTGTCCTAAAAGCAGAAGCAACATCATTATATGAATATCTCCCTTACTCTTCTACAAAGGAAAAAAGGCCTATACACATTTTTAATCCAAGGCATATATCCTACTGAAGATGAGACTGCATCACTTTAATACGATCAGATATCATCCACAACTTTATTCAGACAAACATTGCATTAGGGGCTGGTGGGTGGGTCAAAATTGCCGCTTGTTCCGTCGAGGGCTCACGAGCAATCGAGTGGTGCAGCCTTCAGAGCACAGGAACAAGAGGACGCTTCTTCGGATTCCCGCTCTATTTATCCATCTGTGGGAGGGCGGGGATCCTCCTCAGGTACGCCCACTGGGCGCGGTCTTCCGTGCGGGTGTCTAGGACAACCCCCTCTGGGCGGGAAAGGGCGCGCCCCGGCTACGCCACTTTGGGCATACCAGCCGAGCCACGCATCCCGCCCAAAAATGGTTTCCCGGGGGGATCGGGGCACCCGTCCATACGTTCGGGGGACCGAATGGTCGCCCCTTTCCATATGGCCTGGATGCCCGCCACCCCCTCCCAACACCAATTCCCAATGGGAGGAGACAGACACAGGTTTGAACTTTTGGAAGGTGGGGTGGAGTAACCCCCTCGGCCGTATTTATTAAAATATGAAACAAAATTTAAAACATTAAATAAAAGTTTCATGAATTATGTACAATTTTACTTTTATACATTTTGATGAAGACATGTTCTTTGGCTAACCTTAACAGAGCTCTAATACAAAGGTTTCCTAGCCGAGTCTAGCATCCTGAAAATGCATACATTCTAAATTAAAATTGTACATCCTAGCATTAAGGGCCAACGGCATGGTCTTAACCGGTGTCAGATCCCTACTACCAAAATCCCGCCCTCACGGTGTGAGTGGCGCATGCGCAGAGGACTTTACCCTCATTGCCAACTGCAACTTCCCTTGTCGTGGGGGCCCCCTTTCACTCGACGCCATCTTAAAGGTCGTCCGAGTTCCCGTGTGAGGTATCTGTAGGAAGGACAGCGTGGACTCCCCCCCATCCCCACACTCTCTTCCGCCGGAGCGGATATCCGGCCCCCGGGAAATTCGTAGGAGGGGCATCTAGCCGCCTCCCCCCTGGGAGGGGCCTATGGCCGTCTCCCCCTAGGCGACCCATCTTTAGTGGGTGCCGCCTCCCCGTGAAAGGGGCCAATGGCCGCTTCCCCCCGGGCGCTCCCATCCATTCTGGGTGGCGCCCCCCTCTAGGGACCTTGAAATTACTGCTCACCGATCATGACCTTACCGCCACAGGCCGGATAGTTGACCGACTATCCGGACCCCCCACTCCTCCTATAGGTCATGCTTTCTCAAACCCCTTAACCATGCTATGAAGTCTCCTATGAGTAAATCATTCCCCTCCCTGGACAGGTGAACCCCATCATTCAGATACATGGGATCACCCCGAATACACCCATGAGGAATGCTATGCAACTGCGCGGAGCGAAACAATTTCCCAATTTTATTGTTAACCCTCTTCACCGAGTGGTTCAACGCTGGCACTGAAAGACCCCTGCGCCAAATCTTCCTGGGGATCACGTGGGACCAGGCAATCGTGCACCCCGGGAGTTTCTTAGCCAACCAGCTAACTGCTGACAGGATGCATTCTAATAACACTCGCCTTCCCAGCTTCACTAAGTCATTGCCCCCCAGGTGTACTATGACTACAGATGGCGGTGACCTTTGCCGCCCTAAAAGACCCTCAAAAAACGATTGAAATTGGTCAAAACAGAGGCCGCCCTTCCCATGGAAGGTCACTCTGTACCCGTATTCCCCAGATGCGTGAATCGCGTCACCTGCCTTGAATACGTCCCCGGCGCGCCTCACGTAGGAGTGGCCCACGACCCATACCACTCTCTCTCCAGTCGGTGATCTTCGACCGCTGGTCTCCTGGTGCTGGGTCGACTTCCCATTCCGCCCCACGTGACAGGCTTGCGAAACTGTAATTCAAACAAAAGACAAGAAGCGTGAGTGCATGTCAATTGACTTTTACAACATGTGCAATCGCACATACCTTTTGAAGCAGTTCGAGAACTAACGGCCCAGCTGTTTCACTTCCTCCGCACTCTGACCCCGGGCCGTAGCTTCAGTAGCAGCCCCTATCCTAAATGAATGGGTCCCAAAATCGCACGGGTCCATGCCCGCGGCAGCGATTGTCAGTGCCAGCACCCTCTGAAACTGAAATCTCGTCAGTGGGGTGCCATCATTGTGCCTAAGCAGGCTCCCCCCCATGTGGCCTTCCTCTGTGTCAAGTATTCCTCTACACACTTTATCGGACAGGCAGGGGACCCTCGTGCGCGCTGTACGACAACACTATCTCCCATAGCATCCTGGTCTGTCTTGGACCTGGCTATTGAGATTACCATCGAATCACCCCTTATTTGTACGTGATCCCTGCACAAGCCTCCCTCCATATCCTTCTTGTTCCTTGCCACGAGTTCGCCTACCCGCATAGCCCCATGGAATGCCAAGGCGAAAGCTGCCCGGAACAGAACTGCTTAGAATGGGGAGGAGCACGTCTCATCCAGCTTTGCTAAAAGCAGAGACAATCTGTCTAAGCCAATCGGGCGCCTCGTATCCTGCTTGCGACCCTCGAGGCGTTGCCAGCCGCGGAGTGCCTTCCTAACCAAAAAGGAACCCGTCGGGTCACTTATGCCTTGCAGCTGTGCCATGACCGAAATGGCCGCCCTATGTCTATTGGCCGTTGCCGCTGATCGGCGTTCTCTGTGCAGTGCTACCAAGAACCCCAGGAAGGACTCCTCCTGACCCCAGCTCTGTCTCCCTGTCGGACCCAAAAAAGTGCAGTAGGAACGAAACGCTCCTTCGTAAGCCTTCCTTGTCCTGGGCGCTAAGCTGGCTGCCATGAGGTCTTGTAATCCGGGGCACCGATTAGCCATAGCGTTTCGGGGAACGGTGCCGCCACTAGGTCCGCTGTGGGTAGATAGCCCCTGAAAGCCTGCATGTGTGAACGAGAGAGTGCATCAGCTGCATTGTTCAGTACACCTGGCACATGTTTTGCCCTGAACTGTACATTCAATTTCATGCAACGTAAAACAATTTCTTTTAACAATCTCAAGATCCACTTGCAGCGGGCTGCCTGCTGATTAATGCACTCAACCACTGTCATATTGTCAGACCAAAACACCACAGAGCAGTCCCTAAAGTCGTCTGGCCATGCCATCAGAGCAACCCAAATGGGAAACAGCTCCAAGAACCCTATGTTACCTGTCAGACCGCTGGAGTGCCACCACGTCGGCCATACCTGCGCCGACCATCGGTTACCAAAGATGGCGCCAAATCCCACGCTCCCAGCTGAATCGGTCCACAAACCTAGTTCATCCGATGATGCTGGTGGTTTGTTCCACACAACTCGACCGTTGAAGTCCGCCAGAAATGCCAACCAAAAGCGCATATCCTGGCGAACCTCTGCCGACAGTCTCGTACGGTGGTGTCCCTCCTTGAGGCCAACCATAGCTTGCGCAATCGAGCGTGAGAAGGGGCGGGCCATCGGAACCACTCTTAAGGCAAAATTAAGCTGAACCACTGTTTGCTGTAACTGGTGCAGGGTCACTTTCTCCTTGCCCAGGCATTGCGCCAAGGAAGCCCTAAACTTGGCCACCTTTTCCATTGGTAAACGGAAACATCCTTCCACAGAATCGAGCTCAATTCCCAGAAACTCCAGTGAAGTAGATGGTCCGACCGTCTTACCTGGTGCCAATGGGACTCCGAACTCACGCATGAGGATGCAGAAGTCCTGCAGCGCCTGCGCACATTTCGTAGTGCCGGCCGCCCCCAAGAACAGGAAGTCATCTAGATAGTGCATAACGTGCCCATGCCCTGTGGTTTCGGTGAATGCCCACTCTAAAAAACAGCTGAACATTTCAAAATAAGCACAAGAAATGGAACAACCCATAGGCATGCATTTATCCATGTAATAACTCCCTTGAAACGCAAAACCTAGCAAGCGCTGGTCCCGTGGGTGTACCGGGAGCAAACTGAATGCCAATTCGATGTCCGATTTCGCCATCAGCGCTCCGGGGCCCAGATGATTTAATATGGCAACAGCATCGTCAAACGATGCGTACCGAACCGAACAAATATCCGGGTCAATGGCATCGTTCACCGAAGAACCCCTTGGGGCAGACAAGTTGTGAATGAGTCTAAACTCACCTGGGTCTTTCTTTGGGACCACTCCTGGTGGTGAACACACGAAATCCGCCACCGGCGGGCATTGAAAAGGCCCCGCCACCCGCCCCAAGCTGACTTCTTTGGAGATTTTCTTTGCTGCTACGCTTGGGTTATGTTGGACAGATAACTGATTTCTACAAAAGGAGTCCCCCGAAAATCCCCCGCCGGGATGTTGAAGCCATATAGGAATCCATTCCTCAAAACCCCGGCGGATACATGATCAGGGTATTTGTTCAGCCAAGGAGTCAGAGCCATGATATCTACAGGTGTAGGCAATCGGTTCCCAAGCATCCCCTCACTCTGGCTTAGACCCCCCTTTTCCTCCCGTTCCGCTGTTCTTTGATCTACAGCTACTCTCCGGGTGAGAGGAGTTCCCACAGCCCGCACACGCATGCCTGAACCTACATGTTCCCTGGGGCCTGTTACAGTTGCCTCTATTGAAGCCCCAACAAACCCCCCGCTTGCCGCCATTTCCGCCGGTCTTGGGCTGAAAGTCCCCAGCGGCGCTTGCTCGAAAGGGCAACGCAGGCTTTTGGCGAACTGACCCCGGCCCGCTCCCGCCAAGCGAGGACGTACCCGCCGCACCAGGCAAGAGCTGCTTGTGCCATGACACCGAGTCGAGGCAATCCCAGGTCAAAGTTGCATCAAACTCTTTCGCTTTTCGGAATTTCATGTCATATCCTTTCCACTCGTCCCCCCCATACATGGTATAAAAATCCATAATCCTATTCTGATAACAGGACAACTCGGTCATCACTTCCGGCTTTCGTTCACCCATGACTGCCGTAAATATCGAAAAGGCTTTTACCCAGTTCGCAACGGTCTCATCGACCCTAAATTCGGCCATCTTGGCCCGCCATACACTGGGGTGCCATAAATCTTTCTGGGATTTTGCATATTCCATCTCGCGATGGTCAGTCAACAACGAAAACATATTCACATATTTTTCCCCCATATCATTTCTTTTGTGGCCGCAGGGATGTGCTGGGCCACCCTTTCGCGCCTTGAAGGTAATGAACCCTCCCCTGCCATTGGCAATGGTTGCTTACCGGGTTCAATCGTCGTGTCTGCTGCCCTTTCCCGGCTAACTGTAGGTACTCCTGGCGCCACCTGTGGGGGAACAAAAGGAACATTCGCCGTCCCGGCTTCTCTCGACTGCCGTAACTGCTCGATTATAAGCCTAGCCTCCTCGGCCGGGTCCCCCGCGGCCACTGCACCCCGGCTTTCTTCTTGAGCCAGGGTAACACTGCCGCTAACTGGATGGCCAGTTCCGGGGGCATCTCCTCCTCATTAACAGGGGTAATCACAACCGGGATTGGTAGGCCTATATCTGGGTTTGGTACTGGGGTGCCTGCTGGTGCGATGGGGGCGACTGGGGGCACCTCGGGAACCGGATCCTCCCCGGAAACCGCCCTCCTCTTAATACGCTTCCCCCTACCCTCAGGGACGACCCCCGGCAAGGCCGGGCCTATTACCTTCTTAGGACGGCCTGAGGGGTTGTTCTGGGCCGCTAACTGCTTTTTGACTTCGGCCAGACCTCGACTGATCGAATCAACTTTACCGATTTTTCGGTCCATAATCGCCATTCGGTTCGACAAGGTGCGCAGTACCTTCTCCAGCTCGGGGCTCTTTCCCGCTTTTTTGCCGGCCATAGCTTCGATTATCCCGCTCTAGTCGGTCAACGAGGTCCCAGATCCTTCGTCCTCCGGATAACTGAAAGAGAAACAACAAGATTACAAGTTCTCAAAATTGCCGCTTGTTCCGTCGAGGGCTCACGAGCAATCGAGTGGTGCAGCCTTCAGAGCACAGGAACAAGAGGACGCTTCTTCGGATTCCCGCTCTATTTATCCATCTGTGGGAGGGCGGGGACCCTCCTCAGATACGCCCACTGGGTGCGGTCTTCCGTGCGGGTGTCTAGGACAACCCCCTCTGGGCGGGAAAGGGCGCGCCCCGGCTACGCCACTTTGGGCATACCAGCCGAGCCACGCCTCCCGCCCAAAAATGGTTTCCCGGGGGGATCGAGGCACCCGTCCATACGTTCAGGGGGACCGAATGGTCGCCCCTTTCCATTATGCAACTCATTTTATTTTTCAGTTTGTGGTATGCATTCCTTTTAAAATTATTATTCTGCTTTTAACGAGTTACTTCAACTTCTTCCATTGATGTCTTCTTGCGGATAGACTGCTTTTTTTTGGGAACCTTTGAGTTTTTGCATTTTTTTGGAGGGATCCATGCTACAATTTACAGTACTAAAAGATAACTGATACAAAATGTTGAATACATTTTAATTTCTACCTTTTTGGGGGAGGATGTCTTGGTTTAAGTTATATTTAAAATGCTCTGTGTATTAATTTATACTTACCCATGTTATATATAAGAAATAAGCAGGGAAATTCTTTTTTACTTTAATTGTAGTATGTAATTTTGTTTGAATTGCGTTTTAGGTACAGTTTAGTGACAGTATCTGTCAAATAACAAGTCTTTTGTGGCTTTTTGAGGCTTTTTTTTCTAAGAGTGTCCCTTTGATGTATTTTGGCGGGTAACTTTTATTAATAATTAAGTTGAGCAAACAGTTAATGAGTTAAACAAAAAAAATCTGATTTGTCTCTGGAGTGTGAAAAATATATTTTAAAAAAAGTATTTTTTCTATTTTGACAGTAGTTATTATAAACACTTTATTTAGATATATAAAACATATCTTTAAAAGATTCTTCCAGCACATTAATACAATCTTACAGCTTAAAAGAAATTAAGAAAAGAAGAAAATAAGAAAATAAGAACAAAATAAAATTTGGCCTCCTTATCAGTGCTTACTGCAGCGTGTCGATTTAGAAATTAGCACTCCCGGACAATGCAGATGGGGTTAAAGTACATATTATTCCGCACAGTTGTCCAATTTCTCTAAAAGACTATAAACATGCTGAACGAATTTGACCAATTTTATATTTAAAACAGTGTTCTCTAAGGACAGAGCAGCAATAATGGCGTGTCTGCAAGTCCGAATTCCCAGCCTGTTCCATTCTGGCCTGAGTAGGCGTCTGCGTTGGAGAATAAAGAAAGGGCATGTACAAAGCACGTGCAAAAAAGTTTCGTTTGCTGACCCACACCCTCTGCACGTTTGATCAACCCTTTTTTGACGCCATACAGGGAGATTTTGAAGGCAGCGCCAGTCTCCCAGTCTTAGGGCGATCAGGCATCGCTTTAGATGATAAGAGAATGTTATCGAAAGGTAATTAGCCGGGGATAGTCGTTTATAGGAGTTGACTACTGCCCAAGCATGGCTACATTTCACAAGGAGAGCTTTGTCCATAATCAGGGATTTCAGTCTTATAACTTTTTTAATTGTATTTTTGAAAGCAGTCTGGCTTGGGTTAAGGGCCCAAAGATCCGCAGCAGACATTTGTTGGATGTAGTCAGTCAGTCAAAAATACTTTATTCGGTTCAATACATAAACCATAAAAGTATACAAAAACATGCAAAAGAGGTCCAAAAGCAATAATATACACAGTTACATATAAAAAACCTCGGTTTAGGGTGTAGACAAAACCCAAGACCTTATTAGGAGAGTACAATAAATATACAATTACATCCTATCCAGTTTCAAAATACATATTAAAAATAGTCCATAGTTAAAAATGACGATCCAAACATAATAAGTAGTGTTTTATAAAAAAAAATAACGGGTATTAAAATATGTCTATGACCAGTTAATCTTTTTACTTAATCTCATTGCAGTGGTTAGAAATTTGGCAACATTACAAATTTCCCAGATGCTTGGCAATAATTGAAGATACATTAAGGCAGGCTTCACTTGGTTGAACCCTTTCCCCTTTAATAAGGGTACAATAAACTTTCTCCTAATATTAGTGAAATGACCACAAAAGACCATAAAGTGGGCGGTATCCATAAGAGAACACCCATCACAATTGCACAGCCCTAAGTCAACAGGTTTCGTCCAACCGGGACGACCACAGATCAATAGGTGGATTTTATTTAGGCGAAACTTGGTTAACAAATATCTATGGTTTGAGATGTTTACCACTTTTAGATAAAGTTCCAGTTGACAACCGGAAGATACAATCAGTTGATGCATTCTCACTGTGGGCTTTGCCAGTTCCAGGCCTTCTCTATCCATCCCTCTAATTTTCCAAAAGGTACTTTTCACCCACTTTAGGTCACCCTTTACCAGTTGAGAAGGCATATTAAACAAATCTGGCCGACCCAACTTTTTAGATAGGAGTTGAACGTATTTCAACCACGGAATGTGGTCCCAATGGTCAAGTGCAAGACAGTCATTTAAAACTAAATGGTTCACCTTCAATTCAGAGGCTGAGATCCACTTCAGTAGCGGGGCCATCGCAATTCGGTCCTCCAAGTAATCTATGCCACATTCCTGATGTACTATATAACTGGCCGTAGATCTTGGCAAGGATAGAATTGTTTTAAGGAAGTTGTCCTCCGCTACCTGGAGAATCTTAACTGGTCTGAGGCCCCACAGATCTGCACCATACATCGCAATAGAGATACATTTTGCGGTGTAAACCTTCAATACCGCCTCTAGAGGTTTCACCCCTAATTTGCGAGAAAAACCCAGGACTGCAGAGATTGAACGGGCGAAAGCATTTTTTTTCTCCAGCATTTGGGGGTTCCAGGTAGAGTATTCATCAAAAACAACCCCCAGGTAGGGAAATCTAGATACTCTGGACAGTTTATGGCCATTGCAATGTAAAACCAACACCTTTTTCTGGGGCCTGCTTTTACTACCCACAACCATTACATGAGATTTGCCATAATTGACACTAAGGTCAAGAGATGACATAAAAACATAAAATTAATTTATTAGGCATTGGAGACCCACTGCAGTTCGGGTTAACAGGGCAGCATCGTCGGCATATAATAATGCCGGTACTTGAAGATTCCCTGCTCTGGGTATGTCCTTGCAAGATTTTTCTAAAACCGCTCCCAAATCATTGATATACAAAGTGAATAGCAAGGGTGCTAAAATGCATCCTTGCCTTACGCCATTGGAGATACTTTTCTTCCCTGTGCTATTACCTTTGCGGTCGTACCTCACAGATGCTGTTAGATCCCTGTGGAGGTTTGCCAAGAAGTACACAATATCAGGATCTATACCAACTCTTAATAGCAGGCCCCATAACTTGGACCTATTTACTCGGTCGAACGCCGAAGATAGGTCCATAAATGCGATGTACAGGGTTCCTTGCTTTGCTAATGTATACTTCCCTCTAAGCAGGTGTAAATTTAGGCTCTGGTCTATTGTGCCACGCCCTTTTCTAAAGCCATACTGAAGGGCGGAGAGGGTGTCAGTTTCTTCCAGCCAATCAGTAAGCTTGCACAACACCACTCTCCCTAGGACCTTTACAGCTGAATCAATGAGGGAGATTGGGCGGTAATTGCCCGGGTCGCCTCTATCACCTTTTTTGTGAATCGGGACAATCACCGACTGGGACCATGTCTCCGGAATGCCTGTACTAGATATTCTGTTAAAAACATTGGTTAAGATTTTGGACCAAAATGCTATATTAGATTTGAAAAGGTCGGATGGAACACCATCCGGTCCAGGGGCCTTATTACTTGTCATTTTACCAATTGCATCGGCCACCTCACCTTCATATACTAATAACGTGTAAGGGAGCCTCACAAAGGTGGTCGATGCCTCTGCCCCAGGATTCTCAACCTTATAGACTGACTTGAAATGCTGCAGCCACCTATCTTCTTGTATTCCGCAATCAAGTTCATTATTACCAGAATCAACAAAATAAGATTGATTGACCACAGCCCAGAACTTGGTGCTATTTTTCAGCACGTCAATTGAAGTTAACTCTGCCCAGGCGTCCTCTCTAATCTCCTGTCGCCTCTTTTCCACTACAGCCTTATAATCTTTCCTAAGCATGGCTACAAGCTGCCTATTCACCGGTTTACATTTGAGTGCCAGTTTTAATTTTTTATTGGCCATTGTACACTTTTTGTCGAACCAATCTACCCTCCCGCAGGATTTACCTTTGCCATATTGTGTCAGGTTGGCGGCAATTTCATAACAAACTTTTTGGTACGCCTCCAACACATCCTTATCCCCGGCATCGGGGTTCATGCAGATGTCCAGCTCCGCCCAACTGCTATTGTAGAGGTTAGAGAGAAACTCGCTCGGGACTATCTTACTCCACCTAATTCTGCGTGCTTGGTCAGTAAGCCGCATATCGCCCTTGTTCACCATGTTCGGCTTACTCTTGGTTATTACTATAACCTTTCTCAACCTTAGCAGGACTGGGTTATGATCGCTAAAGTGTGACCTCACCACGGAATAACTGATTATGTGACTGCGGCTAATACTGCTTAAAAAAATAAAATCTATCGTAGACCCGCTGCCTTGTCCTGTGAATGTGGGAATATCTTCTCCTTCCCTGCTAGGTAACATCAGCCCGTTTTCGGCCAAAATGGCTTCCAACAGGACACCCTGATCTGAGTGCTCAAAATGTATGCCAACCTGATCCGGCAACCCCAAAAAAACATCTGGTGGGCATTTGTCCGGGCACTCATGGATGTTAAAATCCCCTAGCAAAAGAATAGTACACTCAGCCTCAGTTGATTCTTTGAAGCTTATAAGAAAGGAGTTTAGCATTCTTAAATTACTGGTGGACTCAATCCTATCAAAGGAGTTATAAAAATTTACCACAAGGACATTGTGGCGACCCTTACATGAAATGTGTACTGCCAAGCAATACGGGCAACCAGTGGCAATTTCTTTGTAAGTGCCGGGGATTTTTGCGGAGATCAGTGTTATCAAGCCACCCCGTGCCCACCCCCGGGTGGAGGGAACTGCTGAGAGATGGAAGGTAGTGAACCCATCTAGTGTTAAAGCATTTTGTGTGTCCCATGTTTCCTGCATGCCGATGATGTCCATGATACCTAGAAAATCCCTCCAAATAGGGTCATCAATTTTGTTTCTAAGACCAGCAATGTTCCATGTGGCCATTACACACTCCCCCATCCCTCTTACTTCCTGTTTCCCAATTGTTAAATCATATTTGGCCCCATCCGTGCACAAATCACTGACTACAGGTGATGGGCTTGTATCTGCAATCAACACCCCGGAATTTATAACATTGCTTGCCTGGTGTAGAGGGGTTTGTTTAGTAATAACTAACTCCTTAGCCAACGATCCCTGTATTTGTCAGTCTACCCAGCTCAAATTAGAAAGACAATCATAACGATCAGCCATAGGGATGTGAAACAATTGATCTTGGTGGTTGTTATAATGAGGATAGCTGTTACAGTTGCCATTTAGTAACTCGGTCCCAAATCCACCTTGCATAGGTCTACCCCCTCTGCCATGAACCATTCTCCAGCCCCCCTCTCCTCCATCTCCCCATCCCTGAATGTTTGTGTTCCAAGGAAAAACAGTCCTAGTCGTACCCTTTTGTTCATTTGGAGCTCTCAACCAACTCCATCTCTTATCCACCTGTTCAGGTTGTTGATAAAAGTAGGAAAGTGGTCTAGCGGTGACTAAGCTGGCTTGATGGCGTGGGGGCCTGTTACAAATATATTCCACCACCTGTGGATTTTCAAAAGTTACTACTATACAATCACCTGTTAATCTTTTCCTATTGCCACCCACCCAAGGGTCTCTCTCCACCATCAAGATGTTACTGGGGGTGTTCACTGGAAGGGGGTAATTGCTTGATAGCCAGTGGCATACCTTGTTCTTTAAAGCTTGAAAAGATTCCACATGGGGTGGTGATAGTTCTGTGACCCCGGTCAATACCACAACATAGGGGCTGGCATCTAAGGGGAGATGAATATTTCTGCGGTGCTCAGCCTTTTCTAAAGGGGCCGAGTCCAGTGTCGCGGTCAGAGGGGTCTGTGATGTCTGGGGTGTCTGATCCTTAAATTTAACCTGAGGAGTAGACTTGGGTTTAGCATTGACAGGCGTGGGGGTTTTATTAGGGGCAGATGTATTAGCATTAACATTAGAGCCTGCCACAGTTGAGGTGTTACTAGGTTTCTTTAGCGTTGGTTTTTTACCCACCGCCACATTACTACTAGCTGCAGGATGCGACCGATTGCTATTGGTCGCAGTGGATGCCCGATTCCCAGTTGGGCCAGGAGTGCTTATTTCAATGTGGATATTTTTTAATAAATGCTCAATGCGACATAGCCTTGACTCCAAAGGTGCTAGTAGGGTTTTCAAGGCCTCGATGAAATTCGGGGTTACTTCTGCTCTTTCTTGATCTAAGTCCCCCGGGTTAACATTTCCCCCACTTAATTCTAGGATGTCATCCAGGCTGTCGTCTGCAAGCGTGTCATTAAGCAAACTCAATGACAGGCCCCCAGCCGCTGGCTGTATAACCCCAAGGTCATTAACTCCTGCGGCCATTGTCCCACTAGCAACCGTCATTACTTTGCCACCTGTTGTCTGATTGGAGGTTATATTAACTGGTAAAGTAGAGGGTCTATTCTTAGGGATCGCCCCCTCTTTCAAGCCCCTCACATTTATATCAGTGATATCAGTGATAATAGATTGATTATTCACAAGCGGAGTACCAGGATCATTACCCATATTAAGGTCTAACACAGAATTAGGGTCAAGTAATGCCCCAGGGTTTTGAAGGGGGCTGGGCCTTTCAGGAAGTGTACCACAAGCTAAAGTATCCGGGGACCGAGCCTGTGCAATGTTGCCTAGAGAGGATCTTTTCGCTAATGCCAGATCTTGAGACACCCTTCTACCCATCAAGACTATCCCTTCATCTATAAGTGAGTTGGTGCGAACTATGAAGTCATCAAGGGTGCCAGTCAACTTTTTGGCCCCTGCTGTCCTACTTCGTGTCTCTCGGCACTCCATTTTAAATCTTATCGTTATATTGGTATAAGTCTTGTGGCAGCAAAAAACTAATTTTTAGCAATTTACACCCCCTTATATGTTTCTGTAGAACTAAAGTCAAAAGAGAGCTCCAATGCTTACAGTTCAGATGTCCATGCGTTGGAGGTTGGATGCAAAAGGTCCAGGATCTGGGGCCCAGGCCAGGCTCCTCAGGCCTCTGAGGGCCACAGAGGGCCCGCCCTTTGCCAGGGCTTAGCCCCGCGCTGTGTCCCGCACGTGTCCCGCTACGCGGAGGGGGTGTTGGGGTATTAAGCGCCTCCGGGCGCCAGTTCCTGCGTCACTTGCAGCGCCCCCGCAAAGGCTCCTGGGGGTTGAAGTCCCCCCGCTCTGCGGCCGCTTCAGGTATCGAGCGCGGCGGCGGGGGGGACTCTGCTCCGGCGACTCTCCTCCTTTCCCCCTGCTCCACTGGGCAGAACAACGATCAGCACGGTAGTCCGGGATATGGTTCAGGTAAGGTGTGGCTCCCAAAGTGCTCTGGGCGTGCTAGCGTCTTAAGCGCCTCCGGGCGCCAGTTCCTGCGTCACTTGCAGCGCCCTCGCAAAGGCTCCTGGGAGTTGAAGTCCCCCCGCTCTGCGGCCGCTTCAGGTATCGAGCGCGGCGGCGGGGGGACTCTGCTCCGGCGACTCTCCTCCTTTCCCCCTGCTCCACTGGGCAGAACAACGATCAGCACGGTAGTCCGGGATATGGTTCAGGTAAGAGGCGGCCGAATTATCCCCCCGGATTGCTCACACTGATTTCGTTCCAGACCAGGAGTTCCAGGGAACCAGCTTCTGCCTGTGTTAGTTTGTGGATCAGGTTAAGATATGAGCCAATGTTAGAGGATTCATAGTTAGTTAAGCCCAACTCTAGTCTGACCTGTGCTGGCGAGGAGGAACTCGGCAGGTGAAGCAATTTCTTATAGAGTTTGGTTGTCAGTTTATTTAAGGAATTATTCATTTTTTCCTTAAAGATCTCTATGCCATACGAAAGTGTGGGCCCGATCTTTGCTCTAAGCACTTCCAGTAAAGGCAAGACCGTGGGGCCTGAGAGTCTCCTCGATATCTTAGCCAAGGATACCATTAACGCTGTTGCCTTGGCTGCAATCACAGTACTCTGTTTGGTGAAACTGCCCCTGGAGTCCAAATGGACCCCTAAGTATTTGTACGATTGGCCGATTGAGATGCTTTCTTTGTTTATTGTCCAGCCTCCACCGCTGTAGCGTTTTTTGCCAAATGGAACAACCATAGTTTTTTTCATGTTAATTTCTAACTGGTTGTTGACCGTGTATTGCATTAAGGCGTCCAGGAGTCTCTGTAGCCCCACTCTGGTGAGACTGCACAGTGCCAGGTCATCGGCATATAAGAGATTGCATAATGCTGTGCCTCCTACTTTTGGTGGGTGGCTAATTACTTCCTCTAGAGAGCTTGATAGGTCAGCAATGAATAGATTGAAGAGAAGGGGAGCCAGCACGCATCCTTGTTTGACCCCACGAAAGGTCCAGATTTTCCGGGAGAGATGCGCGCCAGACCCTAACTTCACTCGAACCCATGTGTTGGAATACAGCAGGATGATGGGATTCAGGATATTGTCTGGAATTCCCCACTGCCTCAGTTTTTGCCACAAAGCAGCCCTACGATTCAGAAAAGGGGGTGGTGATGAACAGAGTGTCTGAATTAAGCAGACCACTCTTACCCAGTCCAAAGATAAGGGCTTGATCCATCACCGTTATTTAGCTCACTGCACCATCCCAGCTCAGAACCTGGCTATATGCAAATTAGACTGTCCCTGGCCCAGTGCATCATGAGAACAGGGCAGACCAAACTACCAAGCCAATTCTTCACCAGAAAGGAGACAAGCTTCCGGGGACCGGTTTCTCGCATTTCAGCCGTCGTCGGCCCGGCTTGCTTGAATCCTGATGGTGCAGTGAGCAAGGGACTCATGTCTGAGTATACCCTGCCACACCTATAGTGGCCAAAAACGATTCAGAAAAGGGGGTGGTGATGAACAGAGTGTCTGAATTAAGCAGACCACTCTTACCCAGTCCAAAGATCAGGGCTTGATCCATCACCGTTATTTAGCTCACTGCACCATCCCAGCTCAGAACCTGGCTATATGCAAATTAGTCTGTCCCTTCATAGTTAGTTAAGCCCAACTCTAGTCTGACCTGTGCTGGCGAGGAGGAACGCGGCAGGTGAAGCAATTTATTATAGAGTTTGGTTGTCAGTTTATTTAAGGAATTATTCATTTTTTCCTTAAAGATCTCTATGCCATACGAAAGTGTGGGCCCGATCTTTGCTCTAAGCACTTCCAGTAAAGGCAAGACCGTGGGTCCTGAGAGTCTCCTCGATAGCTTAGCCAAGGATACCATTAACGCTGTAGCCTTGGCTGCAATCACAGTACTCTGTTTGGTGAAACTGCCCCTGGAGTCCAAATGGACCCCTAAGTATTTGTACGATTGGCCGATTGAGATGCTTTCTTTGTTTATTGTCCAGCCTCCACCGCTGTAGCGTTTTTTGCCAAATGGAACAACCATAGTTTTTTCATGTTAATTGCTAACTGGTTGTTGACCGTGTATTGCATTAAGGCGTCCAGGAGTCTCTGTAGCCCCACTCTGGTGAGACTGAACAGTGCCAGGTCATTGGCATATAAGAGATTGCATAATGCCGTGCCTCCTACTTTTGGTGGGTGGCTAATTACTTTCTCTAGAGAGCTTGATAGGTCAGCAATGAATAGATTGAAGAGAAGGGGAGCCAGCACGCATCCCTGTTTGACCCCACGAAATGGGAGAGATGCGCGCCAGACCCTAACTTCACTCGAACCCATGTGTTGGAATACAGCAGGATGATGGGATTCAGGATATTGTCTGGAATTCCCCACTGCCTCAGTTTTTGCCACAAAGCAGCCCTAGGCACCCTGTCAAATGCTGCTTTGAAGTCGACAAAGCAGCAAAAACTCGACCTGGAATTTGTAAGGGCTTTGTCAATGATGGTGGAGATTGCCAATGGTGGAGATTGCCAATAAGTTTGTCATTGTTCCTGATTTGGCAACGAACCCTGTCTGATTCAAAGGAATCAGATTTTTGTCCTTTGCCCATTGTCTGAGATACTCCAATATGAGGCCTGCAAAGTGCTTTGCCTCTATATCCAGCAAGGCAATTAATGTGTAGTTGTTCGGGTTGCCTCGTCCTCCGGCTTTACTCTCCAAGAATCCGGAATGGTTTGATAGCTCAGGGTGTAATAAAAGAGATTTGATAGCACCTTGGACCAGAAAGGGACGTCGGACTTGAATAGCCTTGCGGCAGGCCATTCGGGCCTGGTGCTCTGTTTTGTCTCCCTTTCATCAGTGCTTTGACTACTCTTTCTTCAGACAATTCCTCGGGTGAGGTAAGCCCCTGCATTTGATCGGGTGGAAGGTTCGATGTTATGCCCGTGCCAATGTCAGAAACCCATGTTAATCCAGGGCGGTCAGGGTTATCTTGTGCCTGGAAATGCTCTGTTGAGTACGAGATCCAGTCTGCTTCCTGGATGTTCGCTGATCCAAGGGATGTTATGTTTCGATCGATGTTGTTGACAAGTGACCAAAATGTCTTTGAGTTCTGTTGCTTACTTTCCCATACCAGTTTAACCCAGAATTGAGATTCCTGGGCCTTTTTCTCTTGGGTAACTGCCCTCCTAAATGCCTTTTGGGCATGGCGGGTATGTAACGAGGAAGCTGCTGTTTTCTGGGAATTTTAAAAGCAACCTCAGTGCGTTGTTTCTCGTTCTTTTTAATGTTTTTATCTTGGGGAGGGCTGTTGCTCCTACGGGTGGTGTACGGTTTGGGCCCTGCCTTGTCACTGGATAAATTCTGATCAAAAGTGCGCATAACTGCGACCATATTGCTGTTGGGGAATCCATTTGGTCTAGAGCACACACGATAAAATCCTTGCTTGTTTTTAAGATGCACTGACAGTTAGACTCACTCCATTTCAGGCTTTTTTTGAGTTATCGGAATATATTCCTTTGTATGTAAATGGTGCCTTTTTATGGAGAGCTGAATTTGTGGCAAAGGAAATGACCAATGGCCTGTGGTCGCTTTTGAGCCTTGGCAGGACGGAGAAGCTAGCCAGATTTGACAGGAATTCCGAATTACAAATAGTGAAGTTCAGGTAGGATTTTGTTCTTCCATTTGACCAGGTCCAGTTTGGGGGGGAATCGCTTGCTGATCTTCCATTCACCACCAGGTACCCTGCGTTGTAAAGTCTCAACACGGTGACCTCGCCTAATATATTGGAAGCTTGCACAGGGGGTTTAGATTGGGGGACAGCCTCAATAATGCTGGTCAGGTTGGGTCCTTCTGAATCTGCTATGTTCCCCTGGAAAAGGTTCGTATTAAAGTCCCCTGTGATGATGTGATCCGAGTTAGGATATTCTGTGGCTATATCGATCATTATTTCGCAGAATCTGGCCAGGTGGTCTTTTTTTGTGCGGGTGTTAGGATTAATGTACACATTTATAAGTAAGAGCAATCGCTGTCTGCTCCGTAGATTAATTTTGACCCCCAGTAGCCAGTCTTCTTTCAGGTTAAGTTGACTGAATTCGCCTTTTAGATTATTGAATATGTATGTGGACAGCCCGCCTTTAGGGTGGCCGAAGCGGCTGTCCCTCAGTGCCTGTTTCCGATATTCAATGAATCCTTCAATAGGGCAGCCCTCAAGTTCCCAAGTTTCCTGCAGGGCAATTGCCACATGTTCCCCCAGGAAAGACATAGGGCCAGATGTAGGAGCCCTAATACCGGTCGGTAACGGCCGAATTCGGCCGTTACCGACCGGTATTTGGGTTTCCAGATGTAGGGGGCCTATATTTTACCGATTCTGTAAAGTTACCGAATCGGTAAATATACAGAATCGGTAAAATACCGAATCGGTATATTTACCGATTCGGAAAAACCATATGTAGGTGGCACTCCTAAGAGTGCCACAGGCCCTTAAAAATCGGTATTTTACCACCCAATCCTATTGGGTGGTAAAATATCGAATTCAGGTGTGCATGCACATCTGTGCATGCACACCTGTGCACTGTGACACATAGACATGCCCTTTGGGCATGTCTGTGTGCCACATTGCACACAAGTCCAGAATTGGGGTGCTAGAGGGTGTCAAAGTGACACCCCCTGCACCCTTGCAGGATTCGGTATTTACCGATTCTGTAAATACCGAATCTGTATTTCACATTGATTCCTATGGGCTTCAAGGCCCATAGGAATCAATGGGAAATACAGAATCGGTATTTACAGAATCTGTAAATACCGACTCTGACAGATTCGGTAATTTTTTACCTACATCTGCCTCCTTTCAATTTACCGACTTTTAAATACCGAATCGGTATGACTCGGTATTTAAAAGTCGGTAAATCAGATTTACCTACATCTGGCCCATAGTGTCTTCATTTAAGGTTTTTTGATATAGGCCGCTGATGTTCCATGAGCACAGTGAAAAAAGTGGCTCCCCCTTGCTGCTGACCACACTGTGCTGTTGTACCCCTGACGGAAGGAGTGATTTTAGTGGATTGTATATTTTTGCTGGTGAACCTGTCGCAGATGGTCAGTTTCTGCTTTTTGTGGCCAATACTGCTGGCAGCCATCCCCAGGCGTGGTCTGGTTCATTGTTTTTCACCGCTGTTTCAGGGCATTTAAGTTCTATGTCCGACCCTGAGGCATTTTTTAGAACAGAGAACGGCCTCTCATGCTCTGTATTTTTGGTGAAGGCCGGCTTGTTGGGTGTAGTTGCTCCTGATAGCAGCGTGATTGGATACCCTGGTGTTGAATAAGGGTGCACTCTAATCCCCCAATTCCGGAGTGTAGCCTTATGTTCGAGAAAGGCTCCTACCCAGCCTGCCTGTGTGAAAGTTACAACAGTGACCTCAGAGGGTTGGTTTCCTCGTGGGGGAAGAAATTCAATGGATTCGATGTTATTCGTATCCAGACCCACTAGCCCCGGTATGCCTTCCGCTAATTTCAGCAGATTTGATCTGTTGAGAATATCGTGCCGCCCCTTGGATTTGTACTCGGGGGCTAGTAAAATCCGATGACACGATTGGTTGTCGCTTCGCGGCTCTGGTGCAATTGTGGGTTTGAGGATCAGTTTTTCGATTGTTGCATCAGATCTATTTTTATGTAACTCTGTGGTGGTTGGAGGGGAGCCTGTTTTGATTGTGGAGTATGACTGCTCCGAGCAGCTATGTCATTGCAAATGGTTTTAGTAAAACTCAATTTTGATGTTATATTTTCGTTCCCAGAAAGGGGGAGATCCATTAAAAGCCGAGATTTTCCTGCCGCTGTCTCTTGCCCAGTGTTACTTGACCTAACTGGACTCACCCTTGTGCTTGTTGCAGGATCGCTACCCTCTGCTTTCGTTGCCGAGGCAATTGTTGATGTTCTTAGACTCTGAGGGCTCCTCGCCAGTTCTTGAATGGGTAAGTCCACAGTTGGTCCATTCGAGGTTGTTGTTGGGTTTGTCGTCGGTTCCACTGTGCTGGGCTCTATAGAGGATTTTTTGTTTTCGGCTATCAAAAAAATGGGGAAGAGATTCTGATGGGCCAAGTTGGGGTTAGCCCTGAGTTTATTTCTCGCTTTGCGTTGACGTTTACGCTCTCTTTTGCTGCAAGGAAGAATAGGCCCGGGAGAGACCAGGACTGATGGAGCAGGCGAAGAAGCAAGGCTATTGATTTGCCCGTCCTCAGATTTGGCATGCTGGTTTGTAGGCCCGGTTGATGATGGGAGAGTGCAGTTTTCAACCGTCGGGGTCGGTTTTGTTGGAGCACTATAGGGGTGACCGTTCATCGATGGAAGGCGGTTAATTGATCCTGTGATATCCGCTTCTTCTTCATTTGTTTTTGTATTTTTGTTTCCACAGTCCTCTGGTGGTTTGTCCTGTTCTTGATGTTTGGTGGGTTGCAGTTTGGCTGACACGTATCCCCCCCTCAGCTGCTTTACTTCCCTGATAACGGTGGAAAGGCAATATGGGAGCAGGGAGAGGGAGTCAATAATTGGAGAGCAGCAGCACGTTGGTTGAACAAAGTTCGCAGATGCTTGCGCCCTTAGAATTAACGAGTTCAATTGGTCTAATTTGCCGTCGATCCCTGACGTAAAGAGTGCCAGGGTGTTTAGTAAATAAACTTGCACCTCTAGTTTTACTGAATGATAGTTAAGTGCGGTCACGATTTGTTGGAGGGTCTGCAATAGTTGAAGCCAAACACTGGTCGTAGTGTCCTCTTCTATATTAGGTTTGTCATCCGGTGTGAGACTCGGGCTTGGGGAATTTGAGGTGGTCTTAAAGAAAAGGGACAGATTCGACATGGGTTGGTCGTTTGCTGCCGTCTGCGCTGATTGACTTTGACATAGAGTCCTTATTTGGCCAGGATGCGGAGATAACTTGTGTAAAGGACTTGAGTCTGTTGATGCTGTTAATATTTTTGTTATTGGTGAAGTTAGCGAATTTAGCGATGGGCAACTACAATTGAATTGCACTGGCCCAGTTTGCCCGTGGATTTGGGCCGTCGTTGTTTGCTGTGGAGAGCCCGTGAGTGGCTTAAACGGGAAATGTGGAAGTTGTAGCAGCAAAGGGGAGGCCTCTATTGAACACATGATATCTTCCAGCTGTGATTGCGGTGGAAGGGCAACCCCGTTATCGTCTGCCAGAGGGGTGGAGGGCTTCTCCAGTTTGAGAGGAACAGTTTGGGTATTTTCCCTGTTATGGTTAATACAGGTAGACCCAAAAATATAAACCTCTGACGGCTCTTTTGCTGGCATTGTGTTGAATACCCATTTTTGCGGTGGTGCTTTAAGGTCAAACCCTACATGGTCAGAGGTTGTAAAGGTGGTTGCCTCCGAAGTTTGCGGGTGTTTCTCTAATAGTTGTATTAATTCTGCGGTTTTTGATGGGGTCTTTCTAAAATAATCCCGTAGGGTTAGGCTCTTGGGTTTCTGAAGTTTTGGAGTGTGCTTGACGTGGCCCTGAAGCCCAGCTGCGTCTGGTTGCTTGGGCTTCCTTTGCTTGGGTGCAGTGTACTTTCTTTCTTTTCCAGATCTCATTGCTCCAGAAAGGTCTTGGCTTGAACTCTTTTTCACCACTGCATGTAAATCCAAGAGAATAAGGACTGTTTCCCAGTGGAAGTTTGTTTAGATTAATTAATAGGTGGATGACAGTAGCTGTGGGGTGGGGGTCTGCTTGGAGGCAATGGGGGCGTAGGGTGGACTCGGCTCGCGATGCACGACTGCGTTGGCCCCCCGCCTTGGTCCCCCGCCTTGGCCCCCCGCCTTGGCCCCCGCCTTGACACTCGGGCTTGGGGTTGGGGTTAGGCTGCTTCTTGATGCCTTTGCTGTAATTGCTGCTGCTTGCTGCTTGCTGCCCACTCCTAGCACTCTTGTCCGGAAATTCGCGGCTCCCAGAGCTCCACTTGAGGCTGCTGCCTCGTCCGCTCCCAATGCGCCACTCGCTGCCGTATCCTAATCGTGGCTCGTGACTCCAGCCACACCCAGGACGCTGCCCGCGGCTGTTGCCGCGTTCGGCAGAATCTCACTGCTCCGACCGTTGTCTGTGCACCCCTCGTGGCTGTGGACTTCGCTTGGGCTTCCACTGTGCCCGCGGTTATTTTCGGTTGGGGGATTACCTCGGCAGGTTTGCCTCAGCGTTTCAATCTGGGAGCTCCGGACGGCGTCCTCCTCGTCTTCCTCGTTTTGCTCGACAGCTCGACAGCTCGTGGCTCCTGCCACACTGGGATGCACTGGAAGGCAATTCGTGACCGTGCTGTGGGGCAGCTCGCGGCTCTCCGCCGCACTGTGGGTCAGCTCACGGCTCTCCGCCTTGCTGTGGGTCAACTCGCGGCTCTCTGCCGTGCTCAGACGTGCCCGGTGTTCTGTGGGGCAAATTGCAGCTCTCCGCCGCACTGTGGGGCAGATTGAGGCTCTCCGCCGCGCTGTGGGGCGACTCACGGCTCTCCGCGGCTCTCAGCCACGCTCAGACGTGCCCAGGGGTTTTGCCGCGTTGAAAAGTAATTTGCGGCTCCTTTGAAAGGGATTGTGAAGCCCAGCCCGGCGCGGAGCACATGGAGCTCACGAGAGAGCACTCCACCTCCAACAACAGCGGCGCTGGCTTCTGGCGTTCTGGTCTGTGGGAGTAGCGAGTGGAGGGGGGTACAGTGGAGGTAGAGGTGGATATCCCAACCGCTAATGCCGACGCTCGCGGCCCAGGCAGCCCTCTCACGGCCCCCCCCTCACCACTCCCCGCGGCACAGCTGCTCCCTCCTCGCGGCTCCTCACAGCGGCAGCTCGCTCCGCTGTCTCCTCGCGGTTCGCGGCTCGTTCCACTGCCGCCGCTGCCGCCGCCGATTGCGCTATCAGGCTGTGCCTTCACGAGGGAGGGGGGAGAAGGGGATAAAATGCCGGCTGTGTCCACAGTTTGTGACTTCGCAGTACCTCGGTGGCGGCGTACGCTCCTCTCTCCTCTCCTCTCACCTCTCTCCTCGGACACCTCGGCTCAGACTCAGACAGTAGTCTTCAAGGTAAGCCTTTTAAGTATCTTGGTTTCAGAGTGAGGTGCATACTATGGGTGCAAGATGGTTTTAGAGTTCCAGGTAGAGTTATTTTTAATTTGTATGCTGTACATTTGTTGTGTTTGTTGAGAAAACTTACATTTCAATGTCTGAGCTAGAGATTGTTTATTTCTCTGTAGCTAAGCACCAATTCTAGGATTTTGATAAACTGGTGTGTGGTGGTGGCTGTTTAGAGAAGCTTGAATGAATTGGATGAACCTTCTATGGAATTATTCGTATTTCCTCTTATTTAGAGTAGTGAATGTTCCACCACCGTATATTGCACCTGCCCTGGCATCTGTGCAGTATATATGGCAAACCTAAGTGTTTTCAAATTAGATAAGGATTAGGATTAGTTTCTTCTCATTAT
This sequence comes from Lissotriton vulgaris, assembly GCF_964263255.1. Classification (NCBI taxonomy): domain Eukaryota; kingdom Metazoa; phylum Chordata; class Amphibia; order Caudata; family Salamandridae; genus Lissotriton; species Lissotriton vulgaris. The sequence goes on from NC_141691.1 coordinate 209,324,606, forward strand.
CTTCGTTACAATGTGTGGGAAATCTGACATTGGAAGCTACTGTTGGTTATATACTTTAATATATATATATATATATATATATATATATATATATATATATATATATATATATATATATATATATATATATGGACGACTCATCACTAACATCTCCCAAAAAGTTTTTTTTTTTTGCCTAGTTTGTGCATGGAAGGTTGTGCGATGATCTGTTAAGAGCGGGCTAAGGAAAAGGGGAATACCAAAAATGCTAATTCCCAGGTTATTTTCCATAGACTTTTGTTAGAAGTGTTTTTAAAAAACTGCCTAACTAAATCACTCCAAATTTGGCAGGAAGCTGGATCTTAGATCATAGCTTGTGCCTTTGTGATTTGGTGTATCTGTTCAATAGGTTTTGTGGAATGAAGGATTACAAATATATGTATAATTGTACTGTGGGATTTGAGGGACTCAGAGAGAGAGTCCCTCAAACCCAATTCTTTAAAACAAAGTGCTCTGATTGGCTCTGGGAATTTTTTTTCATTGGGCCAGTTTTGGAGTCAGACTCCAGTGGAAGCGAGTGCTCTGAATGGCAGGGTAGGGATACCCTACTACCTTAGGAACTATGATGGGGGGCCGAGTGATTGAGGCAAAAACAAGTAAATGGCAGCTGCCTTTTTCAGAAACATATATGTTGAGTAGGGCCCCCATCTCGAGCCCATCTTGGGCCCCAGAGGCCCAAATCTCCTGGGGCCAAGTATGTCAATTCAGGGGAAGGGGTACATAGCTCCCCTCCATGAGCCTTCTTGGGCCCTGGGTATCCCATCCCCTGGAGCCCAAAAAAATTGGGAGATTTAAACATTGTCCCATTGGTTGGAAGCAGACTTAAATTATTTTTATATGCCCTCACTCCTACAGGCAGGGAAACAGAACACTTATTGCCCTCATCTAGAAATCTCAAGCAGAAATAGCAGCTCCCTCCAGGTGGGTGCAATGCTAGTTCCCATATCATGTGGGGCCGTCTGGGGCTGTGGGGGCCTTGGGGCTCCCCCACATGGGCCACATTATTGTAGTTAGTGGGTGCTCCAGGTGGGCACTTGGGCACCCACCTATAATTTAGAAATGCCTTAGAGATGGCATCCCTGGGCCAAGATAGGCCTTAGTCCACTTTATAATAATATGCAGCCCCGGAAAATGGGGTTCCCAGGGCCTAATAAGGCTTGGGTAGGGGTGGCTGTGCGGTCTCTTCCATTTTTTATTGTATTTGGTCTTGAGGGATGGGGCTCCTGGGGCCTATTAAGCATGGAGGGGGCTGAATGACCCCTCCTCTGCTCTGGTGGGGGCTGCAAGTCCCCTCCAATTCATATATGATTTGACTCTAATGGGTGGGGATCATGGTATATCTCAGTGGCAAGACCTCCTGGGATAGTGAAGAGGGAAATATATTAAAAAGCTTATTCGCTCTGCCAAAATCCTCTATGGTGCAGGCAGCACGACTGGAGCTGGGAATAACCTCCTGGGCTATTACAGCTTGTATGAGCCTTGTACGCTTCTGGCAGCGGTTGGGAGTAGGGGAAATTGCTAAAATCTCCCAATGGGCTAAGGAGGAAATTATCCATAGTGAGCTCCCCTGGGCAAAAGAGGTAAGAGCCTCAAAAAGCAAGGCTTATGGGGTGCTAGATTTGAAGGTATGTTTGCCGCAAGACCCCATAATATTTGGGAAAAAAGAATTAAAGACTCAGGGGGTCAATATGTCCCGTAGTTATGATTGGGAATACCTTGCTCAAAAGACCTCGGTAGCACACATGAAAGTGGCTTGGGAGAGCAGTCAACACTTCCCTTACGTGGATCGGTTACCCAGCCATAGTCTGAGGCGAGAAGTCCTGAAAATGCGAATTGGCATAAACCCAGGCTATGCAAATAACGGGGTTCGAAATTTAATGATAGGAAGTAATGGGAAATGCACTTGCACTTTAGGAACCACCTGTGATATGTCACATATTTTATTAGATTGTACGAGATTTTTAGACTTTCGAAAGGAGTTTTTATGTCCGATTTTTAAAAAATATAAGATTACGCACAGAATGCAAGCTGCCACTCTTTTGGTGGAAATGGAGACTTTAGATATAGCCTGCGCGTTGGGGAAATATATGAATAAAGTTAGGTTGTTCCTCAAATGCGCAGAAGAACAGGGACAATAGTAGTAAAAATTGTATTCTGAAGAAGGTATATATAGGAATTTTTAGCGATTTTAACAAATAAATGTTATAATACTCCGTTTTAAAAGGCACAAGAGAAGTTAATTTTCATGTATCTTGAGGTGTAATTGTGGTTTTAATATTATCCTGTTATGCTGCTGCTCTTTTTCTTGTTGAATATTACCATGTTTTGCTGTTGTCCTTTCTCTTATCACGGAATGTGGAATGTACTTTTAAGGTTTTAACAAATCAAATAAAGTTTTGTTTGACTGACTGACTGACTGACTCTAATGGGTGGGGATCATGGTACTCGAAGGCCAACCCTACGATGTGTACATCAAAGACTGTGCACAGGGTCGAGTTGGCAGCATGCTGGGGGTTTGGCTACTGGCCCAGCCCTATTTCCAAACCCTCTGCAGCAGAGGGTTGGCTTTATGTAGGGTAATAAAATATTACTTTACATTAAAAAAACACTAGAAGTTCACTGCAAATAACCTTACAGTTAGGTGAAATGTTCAGTAGGGGTGTAATGTTAAAACCTCTAAACTACAGAAATTCACCAGTTATAGTTATCTCACATAGCTATAAATATGCCCTGTGGTAACTTTAGCTTGCACCCTTGTCATGCACTGCTAATCATACCACCTATTACCTTACTCATGACATCATTGATAATATCACTGTAACATTTGCAATGAAATTATTTATGAGAAAACTATGCATGGTGGGGGATGGCAAGTTATATTTATCTTAGGACATCCTTGGGAATGGGGTCTCCTCTGGGCTCCTAAGAGGTTAGAGGGGGGTGCTGTGCTTCCTTTGAAGTTCTATTTGGCCCTGGAGATAGAGTCCCCAGGCCTTTTAAGGCTTCTGAAAGGGGGGCGCGCTGCCTCGCTTCCTCACTAAAATATCAGCCTTGGGGGATAGGATCACTGGGGCCCTCTTGGAGTCTTGAGGAGGGGGGGCCTTGCACCTTTCCACTAAATAATGTATGCACAGGCCCAATCCAGGGGGTTCATTATTTTTATAGAGTGGGAGTCCTAGTTCTTATTTTTTTTGTAATGTCGATTCCTGGATTTAAAACATTTTTTTTAAATGGCGCCCTTGTGGAACCCCACCACCAGGCCTAGGGGGTCAGGCTTTCTTATGCCTTTTTGCACAATTCTTTTATGACCATGTGCCTGGTTCCTGGGTCCTAGGAAGGCCAATGCCACATCATTGTAGATGTGGTGTCAGGTAACAAGATCTCTCCAAGACTTCTGCCAGGTCTGTGGATCCTTTGCGCTATGACATAAATAAAGATTTTAAACATTAACTTCTCCGATACTACAGAACAGATTTACACCAAATCACAGAACACACTCTTTCCTGGCCAAAAACTATATTTCTGCTGAATTTTGTGTAAATCCATTAATGAATTCGGCTGCAAATGAGTCTAAAGTCCCCATGTCAAAATAAATGGCGATAATGTGTTTTGGCCCCCCATTTTTTTCGGTCCCTTCTTGACGGATTATCCCAAAACTTTACAAGAAAGAGCTGAGGTGAAACAACATTTCTGGGGAAAGTAATGTGAAGATTGTTAAACAGTGTTAAAATTTAAAATTAAAAGAAAACTGAATTCATAATTAAAATTTGTTGCAAAAAATAAAAATAAATATTTAATTGACGGTGATTAATTTGACTTTTAAATAACTTTTGAAAAATATTTAAAGACATTAATTAATTAAAATGAATGTACAATGTAATACAAAGTTACTTTTAGGGGCTAGCGTGTTTTATAATATTTATATTTTTCTTTAAGTAGTCCTATGTTTGCCATCAAAACATCATAAGCGTGACAGACTTTTTCTTCTTTACTCAGGGGACATGCTGTATTTTAGCCTGCTATCTCTTTTATTTACAGTCCTTTACTAATTGGTAGGTTGTTCTGCTATGTTAACAGTTTTCATTTAGAATGTGATTGTTTTCTGTTTTTTTATAGTTTTGTTTAAATGTTCATTATTTAAAAAACAAAAACACTAATGTAGGACTTTTTTTAATGTTTCTCTTTTTGAATGGATGAAACCATAGGGCAGATTTACAAGCCCCGTAAGCCACTTTTGCGCCTCCATTATGTCACTTCTGTGATGCAACAGCGGTGTAAAGCCAGCGCCATGCTATAGGGTATTTACAATGTGACGCATCTAGGGGGATGCGCCACGTTATAAAGCCTTGTGCCACATGAAACCTGCATCAGGTTTAATGTGGGCGTTCCGGAGCAGGGGGGGCGTTCCGGTGCAAGAATGCCTCGCAAAAGTGGCTGAGTGAGTGAAAACTATAAGATTTCACTCAGTCACTTTTCTGACCCCGCTGCGTCAAAACCTTGCGCCTGCTTGAAGCAGGGGTTGGAACAGTGCTGGAGTTGCGTCACACCTGCAACGCAACTCCAGCACTGTGCCAACCTTACGCCGGCAGATGCAACACGCATCTGTTTATCCTTGCGCCATGATGCGCCACATTGTAAATACGGCATATCTGTGGTGGCACAAGGGTAAACTTGCGTGACGTATCTTTCCTGGCCCATCCCTGCTGATTTGCAGGGATGCGCCAGGAAACGTAAATCTGCCCCCATGTACATATATTTAGCTATTTTGTCAATAATAAAGTGCTTGGGATGTTACATATTTATGTTTGTGTGTTTCCATTATGTAGATAGGAGGTCAATATTCTGTCCTATACTATGGTATTTGTTTTTTATCAATATTTAGAATGCCAATATATGTGTTCTCAACATTTTTACTATTTACAGAGCCCTCATTCAAAAGTGATATTTTGGTTATAGGTATTTAAAGAAACAATATTCTGGGGCCAATTACGATCTCGGTCAAAAAGCCTCTAACCTTAGGTTGGAAGCTTTCGGTTTCCCTTCTGATCCTCTAAGTACAATTTAGGTGGTTGAAAGTGAAACTGACTGGCTAGTCTGGCTGGCTTCTGGTGGGCTCCATGCCCGTTGGCCAGTCAGAACCAGCCCTTAATATTCATGGGCGGCGAGTTTGTCAGCAGGATAAAGTATCTTTGTGAATACCCCTGTAAAGATGTACATTTACTACAAGAGGGTAAGAGTAAATCTACACCAGATTTAATCACATATAAATGTACCTTTGTGAACTGCATCCCTACCATTCAGTTTTTTTGTTCTACTTTCCAGCACACAGGGCACAAAAAATGTAAAAAAAAAAAAAGAAACAAAAAACATTTTTGTGAATCACGCTCTACAAACATTATGCGTTCTCGGAACTAGTTTAAAACAAGAAAGGCATCGCAACATGGGAGTCATCTCATTTTAAGATGTACTTTCTCTAAAACAAGCAGCACTTCTTTCTACTCTCATCTCGTCTTCCTCTAGTGCTTTACGAAAATGAAAGACCTTTTCATGGCTTTCTTTTTTTGAAATATGTACGCCTCCTAAATGGATAAAAGGAAGAGAACATTAACTCTGCAAACCTTGAGAGTTCCTACCGCAGCCCACTCATCACCACCTACATCACAAATCATTTTGTCAAAAGGGATTTACGCTTTATTTAATATATTCACATCAAATACAATGCTCGGCCTCAATGATTCATCGAAACGCATGAGGAATGTAGCATGATTGAGCGGTGGAGAAACCTCTTATAGCATCTCCATTATAGAGAGAAAGGCCATTTTAGTTTCCTTTGGTGTAAACAGCAATGCCAAATTTAGTGGCAGCAAAGACGACGGAGTGCCTAACTTGCCAAATTATTTCACCTGGTAAAATATGATCTTGTTAAACGTTTTTAATAATGTTACTGTGAAACAAAACGTATATAATATATATTGTAAAGGGGGTTTGCTTTTAATTACATAAATATTGCCAATTTCCAGTGTACTTGGTTTCGCATCACAGCAAATTAACTGTAAATGCAAGGAGGAAAATAAAAGAGAACCATTTCAACGCCACAACCGGAACACAATAAATCCTGAAAAACTCATGTTTATTTTTGTAGCTATTTTCTGCACATTTGAGCTACAGTCATAAAAGATACACTGAATACAACAGGAGGAAGCGGCACCGCGGTGGTTAAGAAAGGGCGCATAAGTCAATTGATTACATGTTATGACTTATGCTGTTACTCATACTTTTCATCAACTTTATTTAACATTGATTGAATTGTAAGTGATAGATTTGTTTAATGGATTTAAGTTGAATTAAAAAAATGAAGCCAATATCCCTTGATGAAGGTGATGAGTAAACTGGTGAAGGGAGAGGTAGGTCTGGAGCGACTGGAGAGACTTGAGAGTGTCCTGGACAGTTGAAGAATTCTAAAGAGTCTGGAATGCCATTACCAAACTGAAGAATAACTAAGAACATGAAGAACATTGGCAAGGCTGAAGAATGACTGGCTCCAGGAGAGAGGAAGTGAAGATAATGGGTAAAACTGTTCTCAAAACCAGCAGCAGAGATTCAGGTACTGATGAAACACATTTGTGAGGTGAGCAGTGAGTAAAAGATCGCTCTTTTTATTGTAGTGCTGTAGTTTAGGCGTTGTAAAGGCAAATGGCTAACGAGGGAAAAACTCAAACGAAAGCATATTTGAAAAACTTACGGAATGAGTTGTTTGTCCAGTTAGTGACAAATATAATCAAATTGATCATTCCTGTTGATATAAACATTTAGGAATAAATCAGATCTGAAGAAACAAGCGTATACAACGTTTGTGTTGTAAAAAAATTATCTGTTCTCAACACATGAAGACAAGGGGTATAAAACAAACAATATCCAAACATACATCAACAATGTATCTTCACAGTCCGGTAAAGCAAAGAGCTTCACTATCATGTGTCAATGTAAGTAGAGTCCACTCATTGGGCCCGATTCCGATGCGTCTGTGGAAAGGTATACTTCTAGTACGCTGCATACATTTAGGTGTCTGCTTGAAATGGGAAGTGCAGTCTGTCAAGTTTCAAGGACTGTGTGGTTTTTTGTGACTGAGGTATGTCTCCACTTGTTCATGTATTCTCCCACGTGGTATGCATCCGATGATGCTAGATGTCTGAAACAGATATACAATTATTTGTATGTTTATATTATGGATGATGCCACTAGCAAGAGGCACAGACACATGCATGCATGCTTTCAGGAACATGGTGGAACTTAAAACTGAATAATAGGAAGCATTGTTGTTTTAAATGTGGTACAAAACTACTCTCTAGAAGGTAAAATCATCTATGTCAGGGCCCTAAAGGAATATAAAAATGCCATCTCTGCCCGTGTGGTCTGATATATGTTGGTCAGACCACACAACATGTGAAGACGCGACTATCTCAACACAAGAGTCGCATTCGTTGTCTAAATGAACACACACCTTTAGTGACACACTTTCGGGAGTTTGGCCATACTCCATCTCAACTGCGCTGGCAGGTAATTGAAATAATCAAAAGTCCTGCTAGAGGTGGCGACATTGCCAAGAGACTTGATCAAGCTGTATGTCGGTGGATGTTACGCTGTGATAGTATTAACAAGGGACTAACAGTCTTGAAGAATGTACGGCTGTACTCTTCAACGGGAAACAACCATCACAATGCAACATTTACCACGCACTACCATCACAACGCAACTTTTACAACGCAAGATCCATTACAACGAATGCCATTACAACGCATGCCATTACAATGCAGATACTATTACAACGTATGCCATTACAACGTAAGTATGGGTAAGTATTTAATTAAAATAATATTAATTTATTTTTAAATTAATTTTCTTAAAATAATTATAATTAAATTCATTATAATAAATTTTAATATTTTAATTTAATTTTAGTTAAGCTTAATAATTGAAATTATATTTTTTGTAATTAAACCCGTGGAGTTAGAATAGTAATTTTAACCCCTACACTATCCAGCACTTACCCTACTATTACACCCCCCTGGAGTTAGAATAGTAATTTTAAGCTCCATACTATCCAGCACTTACCCTACTATTACACCCCCCCTGGAGTTAGAATATTAATTTAACCCCTACACTATCCAGCACTTACCCTACTATTACACCCCCCTGGAGTTAGAATAGTAATTTTAACCCCTACACTATTCAGCACTTACCCTACTATTACACCCCCCTGGAGTTAGAATAGTAATTTTAACCCCTACACTGTTCAGCACTTACCCTACTATTACACCCCCTGTAGGTAAAATAGTAATTTTAAACCCCTACACTATCCAGCACTTACCCTACTTTTACAACCCCCTGGAGTTAGAATAGTAATTTTAAACCCCCACACTATCCTGCACTTACCCTACTATTACACCCACCTGGAGTTAGAATAGTAATTTTAACCCCTACACTATCCAGCACTTACGCTACTATTACACCCCCCTGGAGTTAGAATAGTAATTTTTACCCCCACACTATCCAACACTTACCCAACTATTACACCCCACTGGAGTTAGAATAGTAATTTTAACCCCTACACTATCCAGCACTTACCCTACTATTATACCCCCCTGGAGTTAGAATAGTAATTTTAACACCTACAAAATCCAGTACTTACCCTACTTGCACACCTCCTTGGTTTTAGAATAGTAAATTAAATTTTAATAAATAAAAATAAAAATTCATTTAAAGAAATAATTAAAAAGAATTGTAACTAAATTAAAATTAAATTAATATTAATAATATTATATGCTTACCTATACGTTGTAATGGCATGCGTTGTAATAGTACTTGAGTTGTAATGGCATGCGTTGTAATGGCATGCGTTGTAATGGATCTTGCGTTGTGAAAGTTGCGTTGTGATGGTATGCGTTTTGAATGTATGCATTGTAACGTCATACATTCCTCTTCAACTAATGTCTATTCTTTCATGTATGACTCTGTTTTCAATTCTTGCTATGTTAACATTTTCTGGCTGATAGAGTGATAAGGCACCAGCATTTATGTAGATTGATTTTATTATTGCATTGGAAAATGGTTTGATATATGTGCTTACTGTATCCTTCTTTTAAAAAAACTGTTTGACATATGTGAATGTGGTATTTTGTCTTTGGAGAACACAATAACATGTGATCTGTTACATATTGAATTAATAAGCAGAATTAACATGTCTTTTACTTGGTCCTAGGTATATATCTCATGTTTACTTTATTCTGTGGTCTTCATTCCATTGATGTTTTGATGACCCCAAATGTTGTTTTGATGTTCAATTTGTACTCAAATGCTGAATATAATTGAGGGCATGAATTTGGATTCATTTCAATATTTCTTTACCTGATTTATAGTCTGCATCGATTGTTTGTTAAAATTTACTATACAACTCTGGGCAATTATGTTTTTGCATTTTTCGATTTGCAATTATTACATTAATGAAGGGTTGTAATTTCGGACATTTATTGTTAAATGATGTAAATAACCAGTGTTCTTGGTGAAGGGGCTTTATTTCTCCTTCTTTCTCTCATTTCTTGTTGTATTACTTTTGATACTGTTCCAAAATGGCCGCCAGGTTTTCTCTTTCTGGCGGAAATCCTTTAGTTTCTTTTTTTATTAAATATTCTTTTGTTTTACTGTTGCGATCGTGGTGACAACTCAAGGGTTTATATAACTTTTTCCCCTTTACTGTTTTTTATCCGGTATTCAAATTAATGGTTTATCCTGATCGATCGCACATTGTTTGTTGCTGCGATCAGTCCTCTTTCTATGCTGATGCGTGCACGCTTATAAACCGAAAGTTTGTTTGGTCTTTCACTCGCTGATTTCTGCATTGCTGGTCGGTTGCATTCTGTTACTGTACACGAAGTTCTCTTTCAAGTAAGTTGGAGGTCTTAATTTTTGTTTTAATGATGATCGTTTCTGAGCCTTTTCTAGTTGTTTGGGTACTCTGTAATTAATGTACTTCCTATTCCCTTTGGAGTAATGGATAGGGGAAAGCCTTCTTTACTTTCTGGTTCTAGCGGTACCATTTATGACCTGACCCACACACTTTTACATTTAATCACTCGTTGTGTGCGAGCTTCCACCTATTTTCCGATTTTTATTTTGACCTGCTGCTTTGACTGGCATGTTCATATGATCAGTAGTTCTTCATATGCGAGAAGTTTTTCACTTAAGTCTATGCCCACCTTGATTTTTGATAGGGATTCTCCTCTTTTGCGAGGTTTGTAATTGGCTAGCCTTATGGATCGTATGGATGCCTTATTATCCCCGTGGGATTGATTCCCTTTCTGCAGCTTTTTTGTGTTCATGATTAGATCGCATTGATCTTAATATCCCCATTGCTGTTTCCTTTTTTGTTTACAGTAATTTGCTTTTGATGGCTACGATGTTGCTTTGAGGTCCTTCCCTTGCCTGAAATTTGCGGTGTTCTTAATTGCTGATCTTTGATGACTATACATTTAGGGGCCGATTAGGATTGCAGTGAATTCGCATCCTCCGGGCCGGCGGAAGCCACCGCCGGCCCGGAGGATGCGGATTCACCACTGCTGTGATTGAAAAGACCCCCGCCAGATTAGGATGGCAGGGGGGTCGGGAAGACCGTCCGCAGCTTTTCCGCCGCAGTCCCGCAGCAGAAAAGCTCTAATATGGTGGCGGTGTCTATCAGACACAGTGCCAGCAATATTAGGATGCATGCGGAAACATGCTTTTCCACTGCAGGTTTTCCGCCGTGGAAAAGCATGTGGTCTTTGGTGATTGGGGGCCCGTTGTGGACCCCCAGGGTGTAGGGGGTGGGGGTGCACATGGGGGAACCTATCGTACCCCCCAGCATTTACATGAACAAAGCGGCAGGCACCGCACGGTGCATGCCGCTTTGTGCATGTAAATGCAATACATGCACACAGGATGTGACTGCAAGGGTGGCGGTCACATCCTAATTTGCATGGAGGGACCGCCGCTTCCCATGCGGACGGTCCCTCTACCTCGTGGGTGGCGGACGGACGCAGGTCCGTCCGCCATCCTAATGACCCCCTTAGTGTATAAAGTCTGAGCTTTTTGGTATGAGTCCTTATCTTTACCTTGTCCACTATCCTAAATTCTTTTTTGGTTGGCTGAATTGCTTCATAATTTTCCTGTTTTTCATCTCTTTGTTCCAGGACTCCCCTGCTTTATAAACAATACATTTATTTTATTAAAACCACAATTTCCTGTTGGATATAAGGAGTACTCTGCTGAACATTTTTAAGGTTCTTTATTCTCAGTTAAGATTCATCTGATATTTATTAGTAGCACTTGGTGTAATTGCTGGGATGATTTAATCTACTTTTTCTCTCTCTAACTATAGATTCTTTCACTATTTCACTAATTTTCAAATGTTCTGATCACACAACTCGGTGGTGTTAAGGCTTGATCAGTTTAGATTTATATTATCATTTATCAATATCATGTATATGGTTTTATTTTCTTTAGAAAACTTTGTTAAGTGGTCGCTTCCCACTCTTGAAGCTCATTGTCCTGATGATGACCCTTTAAACAACTGTGGGTTGAAACGCCGTCAACGCTTCCAGCATGGCCTAAATCCTAGAGGACACTATTGTTTGACTGTATCTTGTGTTATTGCTGTATATATTTTCCTCTGCCATTGTTTATGATTGGTTACATGTTATGTGTTGTTTTATGTACAGTATGAGTGTAATTGTTTCAGCGCCCCATGTTTTTCATTAAAATTCTTTATATCTTGTACATGGTCATTTATGATATTATGTTTATATCAGGCTTCTTTTCAATGATTCTTCTTTTTTGTGTGATTTAAGTGTATGGGTATTTAATTACACAATGTACGAGTATAGCCCCAGAGCCATTGTTTGGATAATATCTGTACAGCAAAGGCAACCCATTTTTCTCACAAATTCTCAACTCCAACAACCAAGCGAAAAAAATATTCACTATAGTAGACGAATTGTTAAACCCTGAGAGAGTACTAAACAAACCCAAGCCATCACAGGCCATCTGTGACTCCTTAAATACCTAATTTACCGAGAATATCACTGCCAATAAAGCCAGCATTCCCCCCAAGATCTCTCAAGAAATTACCCCACCCACTCCTAGGAACTCGAACTCAATGGAATCCTTCCCCCAATTGACAGAGAGACCCTGAATAAATTACTAGCTAAGGTCAGATCCGGCTCCCCCCTGGACCACTGTCACCCTCATGTACAAAAAACAACCATTGTGGCTCTCCCTAATCCAGCCCTTGCCCTCCTTAACCATTCTCTATCACAGAGCTGTGTCCCCAACGCAATGAAAGAGGTCATAGTAGCCCCCTCCTAAAGAAACCAGCCACCGACCCCCAGACACCATGAAACTACAGCCCCATCTCTTTACTTCCCTACATGGCCAAGATATTAGGAGCCCGCGTGGCCAAATGCCTGTCCAATTTTGTGGAACAGACTGGTTTCCTCAACTGTAGCCAAGCTGGGTTTCGGACAGCACATTCCATGGAAACAGTTATCGTGGTTGTACTTGACTCCCTACGCGAAAAAGCAGACACAGGTACGCCCCAGGCCCTGGTGCTCCATGATCTCTCGGCGGCTTTCGACATGTCAACCATGATACTCTGGCTGACCGTGTCAGCGAGGCAGGCTTCCGGGGTCCAGCACTTAGCTAGATAAAGTCCTTACTAGAAAATCACACCCAGGCATGCCGCATCGGCCATTTCACCACCCCCAAACTAAACACTGTGTGTGGGGTCCCACAGGGCTCTTCCCTCTCCCCCACCTCTTCAATTTCTACCGCCCCCACTAATAAAAACTTTGAAAGACAGAAGAGTGAATGTCTTCAACTATGCAGACGACCTTCAACTTATGTTCAAGACTGACAACTCTCCCAGTCAATCTAAGACTTCCAATTCACCATGACATTCATCCATCAATGGATGGACTATAACCACCTAAAGATGAACCCCAGCCAAACAGAACTGATACTGACGGCGATGCATACAGACATTGAGGTCTACATTACTGGCCAAACAACCTGGGCTTCCCCCCTTACCCCACCACCTCAGTAAAAAGCCTAAGGGTCACCATTGGCAACGACCTATCCCTCAAAACACACTTAAGTACCGTGATCTCCACCTGCTTTCTGCAGCTGCGTAAAATAAGGAAGATAAGCAGGTTGCACCCTCAAGCCCTAGTTCTATTCCATCTTGACTACGCAAACATCACATTCCTGGGCCTCCCACTCGGCCTCACTAGGCGAATGCAACTGGTAAAAACCAAACAGCACAATTAATATTTAAACAACTGAGGAGGCAACATGCTTCCCCTTCAAGGTAGGCTGCCTAGTGTACAAATCTTTGAATGCCTGCAGCACAAAGTCATCGAAAAACATCTCCCAATACATGCCCTCCTGCCACCTCTGCCCGGCCCAACTCCACCAGCTGACAGTGCCGACTTTCATGCTGAAGCACTAAGGGGGGTGCAGGTTCGTGACCCTGGCCCCTCGACTATGGAATTCCATTCCCCTGGAAATCAGATTTAGCACTAACTTACTCAACTTCAGGAAGTCACTCAAAACATGGTTATTCACACTTGCTTACAACTGATCTGCATTAATCTGCACTGCCACCCCCAGTCTCCCCAGCGCCAAGAATCCAACTAGTGAACAAGTGCTCTACAAATCATTGTTAACATAACATAACATGGGTCTAACATTCTGAGCAGTTGGTAAAAAAATAAGGTGCAGCATAAAAGTGAGGTTTAAGATATGTTGGCAGAGGGATTAGTGATTAGGGTACTTTGGATGAATCTAGGGAAATGTATACTTGAGGTAGGCTGTATACATTTAGGTGTCTGCTTGAAAGGGAAGTGTAGTCTGCCAAATGTAAAGGTCTGTCTGGCCTTGTGACTGAGGTATGTCTCTACTTGTACAAGTATTCTCACACATGCTATGCATCTAAAGATGTAGATGTCTGAAACACAGCTGTACAACAATTGTATGTTTCTTTTATGTATGATGCCACTACCAAAAGGCATAGACACATGAATGCATCCTTTCAGAAATATGGTGAGACTTACAACAGTGATATAGGAAGGATTGGTGCTTTGAATTTCTGAAGTTCTGTTGGTTCTTTTTGCATTTCTGTTGCTTCTTTCTGAACTCTTCTTTACTCTTTCTGCACCTCTCTTGTCTCTTTCTGCATCCTCCTTTAACTCTTTCGGCACCTCTCTTGCCAATTTCTGCACGTTTCTTGTTCCTTTCTGTACCTCTCTTACCTTTTTTTGACCTCTTTGCCTCTCTCTGCACCTCTCTTTCCCTTTTCTGCACCTCTGCTGCTTCATTTTGCACCCCGCTTTCCTCTTAGTGCACCTATCTTACCTCTTTCTGTACCTCTCTTGCATCTTTCTGCATCTCTATTCCTTCTTTCTGCACTTCTCTGGCTTCTTTCTACACCTTTCTTGCCTTTTTCTGCATCCCGCTTGCCTTTTTCTGCAGCACTCTTCCCTCTTTCTGCATCTCTTGCTTCTTTCTGGAATTCTCTTGCCTGTTCCTGCACCCTTCTTTCCTCTTTTTGCACTTCTCTTGTCTCTTTCTGCACATCTGCTGCTTCTTTCTGTGCTTCTCTTGCTTATTTCAGTACCACTCTTGCTTCTTTCTGTATCCCTCTTCCGACACCTCCCTTGCTTCTTTCTGCACTTTCTTGCCTCTTTCTGCACCTCTTTTGCCTCTTTATGCACTCCTATTGCTTCTTTCAGCGCATCACTCTCTTCTTTCTGCACCCCAATTGCCTCTTTCTATATCTTGTTTGCCTCTTTCTGCACTGCTGTTGCCTCTTTCTGCACCTCACCTGCCTCTTTCTGCACCTTACTCTCTTCTTTCTGAACTCCTCTTGCCTCTTTCTGTACCTCTCCTCCCTCTTTCTGCACTTCTCTTGCTTCTTTCTGCACCTCACTTGCTTCTTTCTGCACTGCTCTTGCTTCTTTCTGTACCTCTGTTGCTTCTTTCTGCATTTCTCTTGCCTCTTTCTGCACTTCTCTTGGTTATTTCTGCATCATTCTCGCTCTTTCTGCACTTCTTTTGCCACTTGCTCCATCTTTCTCCCTCTTTCTGTACCTTTCTTGCTATTTTCTGTACCTCTCCTGCTTCTTTCTGTACCTCTCTTGCTATAGCTTGCACTTTTCTTTCTTCTTTCTGCACCCCTCTTGCTTCTTTCTGCTTTTCTTTCTTCTTTCTGTACCCCTCTTGCTTCTTTCTGCATGTCGCTTGCTTCTTTCTACACCTCTCTTCCCTCTTTCTGCACCCCTGTTTCTCTTTCTGAACCTCTGTATGTACCTATCTTGCCTCTTTCTGCATGTATCTTGCCTCTTTCTGCATTTCAGTTGCTTCTATCTCCACTTCACTTGCCTCTTTCTGCACCTCTGTTGCCTTTTTTTGAATCTCTGTTTCTTCTTTCTAAGCTCTTCTTGCCTCTTTCTTCTCCCTTGTTCCCTCTTTTTGCATCGCTCTTACCTTTTTCTGCACATCTCTTCCTCTTTCTGCAGTTCTCTTGCCTCTTTCTGCACTTTGCCTGCTTGTTTTTGAATGTCAGTTGCTTCTTTATAGACTTGTCTCTCAAGCTTCTTTCTATACCTCTCTTGTCTTTTTCTGCACCCCTCTTGTCTATTTCTGCACTTCTTTTGCCTCATTCTGCATTTCTGTTGCTTTTTTCTGCACCTCACTCTCTTCTTTCTGCACCTCACTTGCCCCTTTCTATATCTCTCTTGCCTCTTTCTGTACTTCTGTTGTCTATTTATGCACCTCACTTGCCTCTTTCCATATCTCACTCTCTTCTTTCTGTACTTCTCTTGCATCTTTCTCTGCCTCACTTGCTCTTCTCCACTGCTCTTACTTCTTTCTGTACCTCTCTTGCCTCTTTCTGCAGTTCTCTTGCTTCTTTCTGCACCTTTCTTCCTCTTTCTACACTTCTCTTGCCTCTACCTGCTGTTCTCATGGTTATTTCTGTACCTTTCTCCCTCTTTCTGCACTTCTTTTGCCACTTTCAGTACATTTCTTCCTCTTTCTGTACCTTTCTTGCTATTTTCTGTACCTCTCCTGCTTCTTTCTGTACCTCTCTTGCTATAGCTTGCACTTTTCTTTCTTCTTTCTGCACCCCTCTTGCTTCTTTCTGCTTTTCTTTCTTCTTTCTGTACCCCTCTTGCTTCTTTCTGCATGTCGCTTGCTTCTTTCTGCATCTCTCTTTCTTTCTGTACCTCTCTTCCCTCTTTCTGCACCTATTTTTCCATTTATTTACCTCTGTTGCCTCTTTCTGTACCTGTCTTGCCTCTTTCTTTACTTCTCTTGCCTCTTTCTCAGTTTCTATTACTTCTTCCTGCACTTCGCTTGCCTCTTTCTGCATTTCTGTTGCCTTTATATGAATCGCTGTTGCTTCTTCCTACAGTCTTCTCGCCTTTCTTCCCCCTTGTTTCCTCTTCATACACAATTGTTGCCTCTTTCTGCACCCCTCTTGCTTTTTTCTGCATGTCGCTTGCTTCTTTCTACACCTCTCTTCCCTCTTTCTGCACCCCTGTTTCTCTTTCTGAACCTCTGTATGTACCTATCTTGCCTCTTTCTGCATGTATCTTGCCTCTTTCTGCATTTCAGTTGCTTCTATCTCCACTTCACTTGCCTCTTTCTGCACCTCTGTTGCCTTTTTTGAATCTCTGTTTCTTCTTTCTAAGCTCTTCTTGCCTCTTTCTTCTCCCTTGTTCCCTCTTTTTGCATCGCTCTTACCTTTTTCTGCACATCTCTTCCTCTTTCTGCAGTTCTCTTGCCTCTTTCTGCACTTCGCCTGCTTGTTTTTGAATGTCAGTTGCTTCTTTATAGACTTGTCTCTCAAGCTTCTTTCTATACCTCTCTTGTCTTTTTCTGCACCCCTCTTGTCTATTTCTGCACTTCTTTTGCCTCATTCTGCATTTCTGTTGCTTTTTTCTGCACCTCACTCTCTTCTTTCTGCACCTCACTTGCCCCTTTCTATATCTCTCTTGCCTCTTTCTGTACTTCTGTTGTCTATTTATGCACCTCACTTGCCTCTTTCCATATCTCACTCTCTTCTTTCTGTACTTCTCTTGCATCTTTCTCTGCCTCACTTGCTCTTCTCCACTGCTCTTACTTCTTTCTGTACCTCTCTTGCCTCTTTCTGCAGTTCTCTTGCTTCTTTCTGCACCTTTCTTCCTCTTTCTACACTTCTCTTGCCTCTACCTGCTGTTCTCATGGTTATTTCTGTACCTTTCTCCCTCTTTCTGCACTTCTTTTGCCACTTTCAGTACATTTCTTCCTCTTTTTGTACCTTTCTTGCTTCTTTCTGTATCTCTCTTGCTTCTTTCTGTGCCTCTCTTACTATTTCCTGTACCTCTCTTCCCTTTCTGCACCCCTGTTTCTCTTTCTGTACCTCTGTTGCCTCTTTCTGCACCTGTCTTGAATATTTCTGTACTCCTCTACCCTCTTTCTATACCTCTCTTGCCTCTTTCTGTACCTCTCTTGCCTCTTTCTGTACTTCTTTTGCCTTTTGCGATACTTCTGTTGTTTCTTTCTGCACCTCACTCTCTTTTTTCTGCACCTCACTTGCCTCTTTCTATATCTCTTTTGCCTCTTTCTGCACTTCTGTTAGCTCTTTCTTTACCTCTCTTGTCTCTTTTTCAGCTCACAATCTTCTTTCTGCACTTCTTTGCTTCTTTCTGTACCTTTCCTGCCTCTGTTTGCACTTATCTTGCTTCTTTCTGTACCTCACGTGCTTCTTTCTGCACTTCTCATGCTTCTTTCAGTACCTCTCTCGCTTCTTTCGGTACTCCTCTTGCTTCTTTCTGTTCCTTTCTTCTTGTTTCTGCACTTCTCTTGCCTCTTTTTGCACTTCTCTTGGTTATTTCTGCACCTTGCTCCCTCTTTCTGTGCTTCTTTTGCCACGTTCTGTACATTTCTTCTTCTTTCTGTACCTTTCTTGCTTCTTTCTGTACCTCTCTTGCTTCTTTCTCTACCTCACTTACTATTTTCTACACCTCTCTTCCCTCTTTCGGCACCCCTGTTTCTATTTCTGCACCTCTGTTGCCTCTTTCTGCACCTGTCTTGACTCTTTCCGCATTTCCCTTGCGTCTTTCTTCATTTCTGTTGCTTCTATCTGCACTTTGCTTGCCTCTTTCTGCACCTCAATGGCCTTTTTGTGAGTCTTTCTGCATCTCTCTTGCCTTCTTCTGCACTCATCTTGTCTCTTTCCGCACTTCTTTTGCCTCTTTCTGCACTTCTGTTGCTTCTTTCCGCACCTCACTTTCTTCTTTCTGCACCTCACTTGCCTCTTTCTATATCTCTCTTGCCTCTTTCTGCACTTCTGTTGCCTCTTTCTGTACCTCATTTGCGTCTTTTCATACCTAGCACTCTTCTTTCTGCACTTCTCTTGCTTCTTTCTGCACCTCTCCTGTCTCTTTATGTAGTACTTTTTCTTCTTTCTGCACCTTTCTCCCTCTTTCTGCACTTCTTTTGCCACTTTCTGCACCTTTCATCCTCTTTCTATACCGTCCGTGCTTCTTTCTGTACCTCTCTTGTTTCTTTCTGTACCTATTTTACTCCTTCCTGCACTTGACTTTCTTCTTTCTGTACCTCTGTTGCTTCTTTCTGCACCCCTCTTGCCTTTGTCTGTACCTATATTACTTTCATCTGCATTTCTCTTGCTTCTTTCTGCATCTATCTTTCTTTCTGTACCTCTCTTCCCTCTTTCTGCACCTATTTTTCCATTTATTTACCTCTGTTGCCTCTTTCTGTACCTGTCTTGCCTCTTTCTTTACTTCTCTTGCCTCTTTCTCAATTTCTATTACTTCTTTTTGCACTTCGCTTGCCTCTTTCTGCATTTCTGTTGCCTTTATGTGAATCGCTGTTGCTTCTTCCTACAGTCTTCTCGCCTTTCTTCCCCCTTGTTTCCTCTTCATACACAATTGTTGCCTCTTTCTGTACCTCTCTTGCCTCTTTCTATATCTCTCTTGGCTCTTTCTGCACATTTCTACTTCTTCCTGCAGTTTTCTTGCCTCTTTCTGAACATCAGTTGATTCTTGATAGACTTGTCTTGCTTTTTCTGCACCTCTCAAGCTTCTTTCTATACCTCACTTACCTTTTCTGCATCTTTCTTGTCTCTTTTGCACTTCTCTTGCCTCTTTCTGAATCTCTCTTGCCTCTATGTGTACTTATCTTGCATGTCTTCGCACCTTTGTTGCTTCTTTGTGCATTTATTTTGGCTGTTTCTGAACCTTTCTTTTTGTTTAGGTCCCTTTCTTTCTCTTGCAGAACCTTTCTTCCTTTGTCTGCAGTTATCTTGCTTGCTTCTGCTCCTTTGTTTTTTAATTGTTATAAAGAGAATAGCAATGTAATGGTAAGTAATTGCTTAGCTGTTATTATAAATTTTGAGATGTCATTAATTTTAAATTGCTCATTGATGTAACAAACTATTGAAACTGTTCTTTGTTTTTTAAGAAATGTATTTTATTCACAAATTTAAGATGGCAAAAAAATGAAAAGAGAATAGAGCAAAGAAAACAGCACTACTTAAAGGAATGTAAAAAGAGTGCATTAGAAAAGAGCAAAATGTTACTCAGGATAACATAACTTCTGGTAAGAGCACTAAACAGTTCCTTAAAACAGTTGTAGGGAGATAAAGAAAGTCAATAAAAATTAATGGAAAAAGAGAAGATTTACAACAAACCAGAGGAAAAAGAAGAATTGTAGTGATAAAAAAATATTCGTTTTTGGAAAAACAACTCATAATATAGAAAGGCAAAAACTATTTAAAGAGATACATATAAGATAGTTTAGAAGTAAAGTCATTCAAAATGTATTAAAATATTGTAATAAGTATACAAGAAAATCAGCAGTGTATAAGAAGAAGCAACACAGTGAAAGTGTAGTAGATACTGCTTTTGAATTGAAAAGAAAAATATTTGTATTAATATTAAGGAGAATGATTTGATTTGATAAAACAATGGTGTTTATGAAAGAGAAAAGAAAAAGAAAAAGAAAAAGACTTGTTACTAGAAGTAACTTTTATAAATTTTTTATTGGTGAATGGAAGCACACTTCTAGTAATGAGCCTTTCTTTAATTAAGAACGCTATTTTCAAGAGAACACATTAGTACATGTAATTGATACTAGTGGTGTTGCTAGATGGTTGTCCCATTCCAAAAGAAAAAATGGTTGTTAGGAATGTGGAAGAAGTTATAGCTGATGAATTTCAAGGTGAGTAAGGGACTCACGTCTGAGAATACCACGTCCAGGGAAGACATGACTTGGCAGTTCGGGCTGGACTGTTCCCATGAGGCACAGGGTCAGACTGATTTGCATATAGCCATATCTGAACTGGGGTGGCAGAGTGGGCTAAAGAACCGTGATGGATTTAACCCAGATCTTTTGACTGGGTATGAGTGTTTGATTGATTCAGATGCTCCGTCCATCACCACCCCCTTTTGTACTGCTTTTGGCCGCCATAAGTGTGGCAGGGTATGCTCCGACATGAGTCCCTTGCTCACTTTGCCACTGGATTCAAGGAAGCCGGGCTGAAGACGGCTGGAATGCCAGAAACCGGTCCCCGGAAGCTTGTTTCCCGTCCAGGGAAGACATGGTTTGGCAGTTTGGGCTGGACTGTTCCCATGAGGCACAAGGTCAGACTGATTTGCATATAGCCATGTCTGAACTGGAGTGGCAGAGTGGGCTAAAGAACGGTGATGGATTAAACCCAGATCCTTTGACTGGGTGTGAGTGTTTGATTGATTCAGATGATCCGTCCATCACCACCCCCTTTTGTACCGCTTTTGGCCCCCATAAGTGTGCAGGGTATGCTCAGACATGAGTCCCTTGCTCACTTTGCCACTGGATTCAAGCAAGCTGGGCTGAAGATGGCTGGAATGCCAGAAACCGGTCCTCGGAAGCTTGTTTCCGGTCCAGGGAAGACATGGCTTGGCAGTTTGGGCTGGACTGTTCCCATGAGGCACAGGGTCAGACTGATTTGCATATAGCCATGTCTGAACTGGGGTGGCAGAGTGGGCTAAAGAACGGTGATGGATTAAACCCAGATCTTTTGGCTGGGTGTGAGTGTTTGATTGATTCAGATGCTCCGTCCATCACCACCCTCTTTTGTACCCCTTATCCCTGTGAGGCGGTGCACCTTTGACTTTTACGGTCGTGAGATGTTGGCGCCTTGGGTCATTTTTGCTCTTGGATGGTTTTTGTACTCGTGTGGATGGTTTGTCTGCAGATGTATTGTTGACGTCAGGGGTTGTTTGTGCACATGGATGTGTCAGAGTGTGACCTGCTCCTTTCTGGATGTGGTCCACACTCAGCCACCTCATTGTTGTGGTGTGCACAATGTCATGTTGATTGTACTGCAGCCATGCTGATCGTCATGTAGTGTCACTTTGCATTGTCAGTGTGTCTCACAAATATGCATATTTGCTGGATTTCGTACGTGTGCATGTGTTGGTTGTGAGATTTGTAATGTGTGGGGTGGGACCCCTTTGGGCACATTGTAGATGGAGACCTACTTGATGTTTGTATGTGTGCTGCTTGGACAAAACAAGTCTATAGTTTGCTTAATGACTACACTGCAAGAATAATCTACATTTAATCAACGACTTCTGCAACTGGAAAAACAAAAAATTGTGGAAATTGAAACTATTGATAAAATCAAACACCAGCAGGTAACTATTCTTCTTACAGAAAAACTACAGGCTAAATTACGTTCTTTGGAAAAGTCTGTATCTAAAACTGCAGGCTTAGAAAAGACTTTACATGTATTTAAACAGTTAGGTAATTTTGTGGTGCACTTTGAAAGTAGAAAAAGGTTAAGTAAATGGAGCAATGGGAAAAGTTGTTGATTTTGTAAATTTTCAGAATGAGATGGAATAGTATTTTTATTTATAAAAATGTTATCAGAATAAGGAGGTAAGACAGATTGGGCTTTGTGTTGTATGTTTTTTGCTTGTAAAAAATGTGTATTTTCGCAGACAACAGTGTCCTCTGTCTTTAGCATATGCAGTAACTATTCATAAATCTCAAGGTTAAAGTATAGACAGAGCTTTTGTAAATATTGGCAGTACAGTGTTTAAAGAGGGAATGGCATACATTGCATTGTCTCGAGTAAGAACATTGTCTGATTAGTATTTGATTGATTTTGATAATAAAAAGGTTAGTGCTGATGCAAATTGTGTAAGCGAGTACAATCGTTCAAAAATACTTTATGTTCCTGATTTAGGTGAAATTTCCATATATGAGAAACCTATAGTGTGTTCAAAATGGAAATATGTCAAAGATGCAACCGAGGCTCAAAAAGGAAAGCAACTGAAGAAAAAGTTTAAAAGTATTAAGAAAACATATAGAAAGTGTTGATGATATTGTAGAATACCAGTTGGAAAACAGTTCAGGTATCAAATGTTATGCTAATGTGATTCCGAATGTTGTGTTTCATTTACTACATCTTCATCATGAAATCATGGAAAATCGTGAAAAAGGATTCTGTTCTTTACTACATCATGCATTTCAACAGTTGATAAATGACAGAAGTAAAATGCATACTGCTTCTGGCCTTCAGCAGCTTTTTGATATATGTACAGGGTCATTGGCATTTACTCTCAGCATACATATGCTTGGAGTACTAAAACATGAATACACATTGGAAACTTATTTGGACTAAGTTACAAGTGGAACCACAAGTGTGAAGATTGTTCATTTACTACTCCCATTGAAATACAAACTGAAACATTCCTATACTTGATAATACCAGACTGTTTATCAGTACCTTTTAACAAATTGATAAAAACTGCAAATCAGGGTATGAGATGCTCACATTGTAGATCAGAGATGTTGTCTATGTTACATATAGAAACATTTGGAAAATATCTAATTATAATCTTACAACAATGTAGAGCAAATATTGGAAACAAAAACTACACATTTTAAAGCAAGTCAAATATTTATTTCTGGAATAACTTATACAACAGCAGCTATTGTTTTTCATAAAGTACTTACTGCAACATCTGGACACTATAGTGTTTACACTGAAAGTGTAACAAAGGATGGACGCTTTGCAATGATGCCCACTTGGAATTCAAACCTAGATTGCCTTATGATTTACCAAATTCATATTTGTTATTTCTGAAGTCAAAGTTTTGAGTACATGATTTTGTCTATTGGGAAGAAGTAAACAGAAAGTAGACAGCACTGAATATTATTAGTATTTATAATTAGTGTTTGGATTATTATTTGTGCTAATTGATATTACATTTGGAAAATTGAGTTTAAAAGCAAATAATGTATATATTTGTTGTCTATATTTTACCAGATGTTAATGAGAATCTACATTTTGGCTAATGTATTTGAGATTAATAAAAGAGTTAATGTAGATAAAGGAAATAATTAACAAAGTGCAGATAGGAAAACGCATAGCTACACATATTGATAATTATGTTCTATGCTGATTTGGTATTCTATTATACAATCAATGTGATTGTTTTTCCCTGCTGTTCAATGATGATAATACTTTAAAATTACTGTATGTGGTGAAGTTATGTGAACTCTGAGAACAGCAAAAAAGGAATACTGAAAAAGTTACATAATTCTAATTTGTCTTCTTAAAAATATGATATAATTTCTGTAATATATTATCATTAAATAACAGCTTTTATTGTTCTTCTTTATAGTAGCTACTGTTGATGTTTGAAAACATTTTAATTGCTGTTTAGGATAATGCTACTTATACTATCTTAAAAATATCATCATATTTCTGAGGAGTAGTATCATACATACTTTTTACAAAAGTACATAGACCAATAAAAGTGCTTTAATTGCAAGTTATTTACCCCTCATTATACAGGACAGGTGTGTATTCAACTCCCTAACCCTAAGACTTTTCAGATGCATACATAGAAAAGATATGCAATAATAAAAATACCTAGGGTCTATGCAATCAGGAAATCACACTGAGACTACTTGTACCCTCATTCATTACTATCAATAGACAGTGCTGTGGCACTCAGCTATTCATCTACCCACTAGCCATGCACTTCTCAATTTACTCACGCACTGCTGATGCATTTATCCAATCACCCACACACTACCCCTGCACTCATGCAATGACTCAGGCACTACCCATGCACTCATGCGATCACTTAGGCACTATTCTTGAAGTCTACCATTCACTCAGGCACTACCCATGCACTCATCCCCTCTCTCAGGGACTACCCATGCACTCATGCAGTGACATAGGCAGTACTCTTGCACTCCTCCTTTCACTCAGGTACTACCCATGCACTGATCTAAGCACCCAAGGATTATATTCTACTCATGACGTCATTCAGGTTCTACCCATGCACTCATCCATTCTCCCAGGTACTACCCATGCACACATCCAGTGACCCAGGCATCCTCCTTGCACTCATCCTTTTACTCACACACTACCCATGCACAGATCTAAGCACCCAGGCATTACTGTTCCACTCATCCTTTCACTTGGGCAGTACCCATGCACTGATCTAAGCACCCAGGTAATACCCTTGCATTCATGAAGTCACTCAGGCACTACCAATGCACTCATCCAACAACTCAGGCAGTACTCCTGCACTCATGCAATCACCCAGGCAGCACCTCTGCACTCATGCAATCATGAATGGTTATACTCAACCATTCACTCAGGCACTACCCATGCACTCATACAATCTCTTGGGCACTACTTTTGCACTCATCCATTCACACAGAATTTACCCATGTACTCATCCAGTCTCTCAGGCACTACCCATACCCTCATCCAATGCCCCAGGCACCACCCTTGCACTGATCCTTTCTCTAATACACTATCCATGCACTCATCTAACCACCCAGGCATTACCCTTGCAGTCATGAAGTCACTCAGGTACTACACATGTTATGTTATATGCTGTTTTATACCGCGCTCAATTACTTCCGGAGTATCCTGGCGTGAATAGACCGCTGGGGAACCCGTCCTGGCTTTCCCTGTGAGATGGTCCCTACTGGGTATCTCCAAGGTGAAACCAGGCATCCCCGGCGTATGTGGGGGGTCGTTGTGGAGATGAGGCAAGCTAATGCCCAGAGTTGCCGAGTGTGATCCCTGGTTAGAGTAGGCACCGGGGTGAGAATTATCGAGTCTGCTGACCCTGGCCCACGACCCTGCCGCGTCGGGAATTGAACGCTGGTCCCGGGCCGTCCTCTACTCCCGGGTCCGTTGCCTCTAACCAGTCATCCAACCACTCAGGCTGTACCCTGGCACTCAAGCAATCACCCATTACATACCCATGCACTCATGCAATCACTCAGGCACTACTATTGCACTCAACCATTTACTCAGGCAGTACCCATCTACTCATCTTTTCTCTTAGGCACTACCCAAGCATTCGTCCAATGACCCAGGCATTACCCTTGCACTCATCCTTTAATGCAGGCACTACCCATGCACTGTGAATACCTTTGCCTCAACATTTCCAGAAACAATCAGCTGGTTTGCAAACTTCATACATTCTAACACCCCCTGGGTGACAACCTCCCATTCACTGAACAAATAATGGAAATCTTCACTGACAATGTGGATTCAGTGCAGTCCCACATCTACCGGGGGGACTTTAACCTTCATTGGTCAAACCCTAATGACCAAGCTTTAGCATGCCTCAATTCCTTCTTGAAGGATCACGATTTGGTTCAACATTGTGACCAGCCTACCCACAGTAAAGGGGAAACTCTTGACCTCATCATCTCCAAAGGACATACCATCACTTTGGACTCCATCATACCCTGCAATTGGTCAGACCATCGCATCATTTCCTTCCATATCAACTCGGCCGTATCTCAGAGTAAGTCTCAAACAACTAAACCAAAGATCTGGAGAAGAGACCTCAGAAACATCAATAGAGTTGACCTAGCCACCCGCTGTAAGCGTGCCCTCTCTTCTCAAATGGACTTAGTCGAAGTACATGCACCCACATACTTCTATAACTCTTCTATTTCTAGCATCTTGGACAATATGGCTTCACTCCAACAAAAAAATGCACCCTAAAAAATATCTAAACCCTGGTTCAATAGCAACCTAAACTCAGAACTTTGCAATCTACGGGCCATCAAGCGTTCCTGGAGATCCACTCCCACAGCGGACCATCTAAAAAACCTCAGATCAGCTAGAAGCTCTTATAACAAACAAATCAAGACAGCCAAGGCGGAATATTTCAGATCCCAACTTAACCAAGCGGCCAATAAACCCAAGAAACTGTTTGAAATGTTTAAACAACAATCTGTCATAGCCCCTAACCGATCAACCTCAGATGTCAGTCCTTCTCATGTGATGACCTGGCAGACTTTTTTACTGAGAAAACTAGACTTATTAACATTGATCTTGAAACTAGGAGGACCCTATTAACATCCAACGGCCCAGCACTCCCATGGCCTTACCAGACAAGGCTGCTCCATTTAGCTGGGGTATCAAGCACAACGCTTCCTGGGACACCTTTACAATCCTAAATGAAAATGATATCAATAAAGTTCTTCAAAGCATCAACCCATCTAATCACTTCAGTGACCCTTTATCCTCCACCACCTTCAAAGCAATTAAGAATTCATTCTCCCCCATCTGGAGAAAGATCGTCAACGCTTTTCTGTCAAAGGGCACAATCAAAGAATGCCTAAAAGAGGCCCAGGTAACACCTATATTAAAAAAAAACACAGCAGACAGTACAGATCATAACAACTTCCGCCCCATCTCCAGTATCCCCGCACTACCCAAACTCCTGAAAAAAATGCATTCAGTCTGAACTATGTGCGCTCATCGAAAATTTCCATCTCCTGGACCAACACCAATCTGGATTTCGTAGTGGGCACAGCACTGAATCGGCTCTCACTCACGTGATGGATGACATCCTAATAATGCTTGATAGAAATGAATCTTGCCTCCTTATCCTACTTGACCGTTCCTCTGCTTTTGACACTGTCAATCATGACAACCTCCTAGATATTCTGGAGCAAAGGAAGGGCCTCTCTGCTCAGGTGCTGCAATGGTTCTCATCCTTCCTCCAGCACAGGTCTCAAAGAGTTAAGGTGAACAACACTCTCTTGCAGCCATCCCCAGTCACCATGGTGGTTCCCCATGGATCCTCCCTATATTCCATTCTCTTCAATTTGTTTCTGGAACTATTAGCCAATGTACTAAAATCCATGTACATTCTCTTCCATATTTATGCAGATGACACCCAACAATACCTGAAAATCTCCTTCATGGACAACATCACTTCACTCAACTCCACCCTACTGACTACTCAAAATTGGCTAATTGAGAACCACCTCCTGCTAAACACCTCCAAAACAGAATTCCTCCTCATTTCTCCCCAAAACACACTCCTAATATTGACCTCTGGATGAACCAACTTACCGCCTTCAACTGCTTCCCCTGTAGTATTGACTCAGCTAAATTTCTAAGAATCACTCTGGACAAACATCTGAATATGAAGACCCATATCAGCAATGTAAGCAAGGGAGCAAACCACCTTCTGAGAGCATTCAGGAAACTCAAACCTTTTCTACCTCAAGCTGATTTCAATCAAGTGGTCCAAGCTCTGGTTTTACCGGGGCTTGACTATGGCAGTGCCACGCTATGTGGCCTCCCCAAAACAGTTTGGCCCCTCTAAAGGCATCATTGAAAGCTGCGGCCAGATTGATTACGGGCACCAAGCGAAATGCTCACATCTCCCCGGTCCTAAAATATCAAAACTGGCTGCCCTACGAAGCTAGAATTCAACTAAAGATTGCTTGCTTATCGCACAAAGCCCTCCACTTCAAAACTATCCGGAGGGGGTAGACCGTCGAGGTGTGCTAATTCCCTACCCCTGAAACACCGGATTTTCTGCAAAAAGAGAACATGTCAACGAGCCTTCTCAGGCTCTGCACCAAAAATGTTGAACTCTCCACCACCGGAAATCCATAGAATCTCCTCCACGGTTGCTTTCAAACTGGAAGCAAAAAGATTCCTCATGAACAAGTTCTTACCTTTACGAGAGGAGCGGATGTCAGCTCTAAGCGCATGGGACATACTACAAGAATGGTTGTCAATCTTGTATTTTGCTATTGTATTTGCTCCCCTTTGTCATTATGTCTCAGTGACTAGCCCATTATACACCTACCCCAGGTTTATAATTGGTATTTTTGTGTGCACAATTTGACTCAATGCCTATTTATATTCCCTATGTGACTCATGTATTGATCTGTTACCTCATTCCCCTCAAATTGTAAAGAGCTCTGATATCCTTCTGGATTAAGTTTGCACTGTATAAAACTTTTAAAATAAAAGAAATAAATCCAGTCACCTAGGAACTACACTTGCATTCATACAATCACACAGGAACTACTCATGCAATCACTCAGGCTCTAGTCTTGTACTCAACAATTCACTCAGGCATTAACCATGCACTCATGTATTCTCTCTGGCACAACTCATGTACTATTGTAATAACTCAGGTATTACCCTTGCACTTATACTGTCAGTCAAGCAGTACCCATGCACTCACCCATTCACCCAGGCATTACCTCTTCACTCACTCATGCAATCACTCAGGCACTATTCTTGTACTCAACCATTCACTCAGGCACTACCCATGCACTCATCCATTCTCTCAGGCACAACTCATGCACTAATGGAAGAACCCATGTATTATCCTTGCACTTATCCTTTTAGTCAACCACTACCCATGCACTATTCTTCTACCGAACCATTCTCTCAGGCACTACCCATGCACTCACGCAATGACCTAGGCACCACCCTTGCACTGATCCTTTCATCAATGCACTGCCCATACACTCATCTAAGCACCCAGGTATTACACATGCATTCATAAAGTTACTCAGGTACTACTCATGCAGCCATTTAATCACCCAGGCAGTACCGCTACACTCATGGAATCACCCAGGCAGTACCCATGCACTCATGCAATCACTCAGGCACTACTCTTGCACTCAACTATTCACTCATGCACTCCCCAGGCACTCATACAATAACCCAGGCATTATCCTTGTACTTGTCTTTTCAGTAAAGCACTACCCATGCACTCATCCAATCACCAAAGCAGCACCTCTGCACTCATGCAATCACTCAGGCACTATTCTTCTACTCAACCATACAGTCAGGCACTACCCATGCACCCATCCATTCTCTCAGGCACTACCTACGAACTCACCCAGACAATACCCTTGCACTGATATTTTCACTCACACACTATCCATGCACTCATCTAAGCACCAATGCATTACTTTAGGTACTATACATGCAGTCATCCCATCACTTTAGGTAATATACATGCAGTCATCCCATCGCCTAGGCAGTACTCCTGCACTCATACAATCACCCTGATACTAACCATGCAATCACTCAGGCACTACCCATGCACTCATCCAATCACCCAGACAGTACCTCTGCACTCATGCAATCACCCAAGCACTACCAATGCACTCGTACATTCATTCAGGCATTACGCATACGCCCATCCATTCACTCCACCACTATTCATGCACATATCAAATCACCCAAGTACTACTCTGTCACTCATTTGTTCACTCATGTATTATGGATGGGCTCATCCATTCACTGAGACACTACTTATGCACAATTCTTATATTCATTACACACACATTTATGCAAGCAATCACTTTCACTACATACATTTTTTCGAGTTTTAACCAGTATACGTGGTTTAGTGAGAACATTTTTCTTTTAAACAATTTTGAGAGTTTTTTTTTTTATTGTCACAATAATTTGAATTTTTTGGGGTGTTTTTGAATTTTTTGAACAAAAGTCATAGCTAATCAGTCCAACTATGGTATTTCATAAGAACAGAGAAACACAAGTTCGAAACCCCCTCCCCAAAAAATAACACTTATGTGCTTACAAAAGATTAACAATAGCTTCAATGGACAGTTCCCCAACCGAAAGAATGCTTAAACTTTTGTGACAGTGAATTCCTGCCTCCAAAAGTTCAGGGACAATCAGGAGTTTTGAAATGGTGAGTACAGTACCTGCTAAGGTGAATGGTTGACTACCATCATCAGCTGCAGCTTGGTCCCTCTACTTTCTTTCCATTATCTCTCTTGCTGATGAGTTGGATGTATTGATTCTAGGTGTTTCGTCATCAAAGAAGTGGCACACAAATAATTTTTTTTCAGATCCTCCAGAGAGGACTTTGTGACAGATGCTGCAGGTCACCTTTCGAGCATCAACTTTCTTCTCTCCCGCCGGCACAGTGAAAAATGCCCACACGCTTTCTTTGCACCTTTTCACTGACTCTTCCACCTCTTCCATCTTCTCCTGCTATTTCTCTTCAGGACAAGCTGATGCTATTTATCAATGGTAAAAATGTTGGAACACCAAATAAAATAAAGAATTTCCAGACCATACAAAAATATAGTCTAACAAGGAGACACACACAAAATAAAAGGACTAGAACAGGTGTTTGTTCCACCCTGTAAGTGAATGATAAACTTTTTTACCAATAAAAAGCTTTCTTTCCATGTCACATAGATTTACGTACAGGATGCAAACCCATCGCGTATACGTCACAAACAAGTAAAATGTAGTAAATTTAATATTAAAGTATAAATTGCTATATTGTATTTGAAACTATTTTAATGGAAAGTCTTTAAGCAAAACAGATATTTATACTTTCAATATTGATATTTCATACTTTTTTAAATCATGCTGGAGTCGCGACCAGTATGCGATCCCGGAAATACGTGCCAGCAGGGTTTGGAAATTATACACGACTGGTGTGCAATGGTGCCACGTACATAAAAATGTGTTTTAAACATCTTAAAAATATTTCACAACTACACCAATACTAATTTTTGGGATTCAATAATAAACCTCTTTGTTTAAAAAATATATTATTTCACTGCAAATACGTATTTTAGATTTACATTCGTGTAACGGATTCGCGCACTGAACACAAAGATCCGCAACTGGCGCGCGATACCATCGCATCCTCAAAAATCTGTTAAGACATTTCAAAACAATTGTATAACTTCTATATTACTATTTATTGCACTCAGTAATCTAAATATGTATTTTAGACTAATATTCATGTAACATGACTGTGCACACATCGTGTAGGTTTGCGATCAGTGCGCAACTTTTTTTTGTGAACCCAAAAAATATATATATAAAGAAGATATTTATCATAATGCTAGAACAAAACATTTTTACACTATTAAAAGCAATCATAAAACATGTAATTCAGCCAAACACAAAAAAAACCCTAAAGTATTATATACTAATTTTCTTTTTCTATTCATAATTCTGTCATATAATATTGCACTGTACAAAATTCGGTCAATTAAACAATATTACAATACTGTAAAAACTGTAATTAGTCAAATAAATACCACTATATCAGCTATGTTATATATTTCTAAGAGTGTTTATAATTATTTTAAAAGTTTTTAAAAATGCATATAAATCATACATCACTGCTGATGACATCACATATCACATCACTCGTGACATGGTCAGGGACATCACGACTGGCTTTACTGATGGACTTTGCATTTCCGATTGATTTGCACTGCAGCCATGAATAAATCATCTAGCTTTACTCACCTGTGTGTCTTTTGAGGTAACCTTTGTGGAAAAATTTGGAACGGCTTACCTGGCCATGAGAGAGTCCTGCTGCAGATTTCAGCAGACCTAGATCCATGTGGCGTCCATCATAACAGGACGGGAGCTGTTGTTCATGACAGGAAGGTGTGTGTGCAAACAAATGAGGATTGTAAAGAGACCTACTAGGGGAACACGGATCAATTCCCCACTGGTCTGAACTAAATCTCACTTGAGCAACACTGTGGTGGACCACAAGTCCCAGGAGGCCATGCAAGCAGCCGTGCCCACGGAGGCGTGGGATTTGAAAACAACCTCAGGTGTACCATTGACTGCCTGTACTCCAGTTTTAAGAGCCAATGATTAAAGGCAGGTGCCCAAAACGTGTTTGGCTTTATTGATGGACTTTGCATTTCAGATTGATTTGCTGTGCAGCCATGAATACATCATCTAGCTTCACCCACCCGTGTGTAGGCTCTCTCTTTTGAGGTAACTTTTGCGGAACAATTTGGAACAGTTACCTGGCATTGAGAAAGTCACGCTGCAGTTTTCAGCAGACCTGGATAATGCCATGGGGCGTCCATCATAACAGGACAGGAGCTGTTGTTTATGACAGGAAGGTGTGTGCGCAAACAAATGGGGACTGTAAAGGGACCCACTGGGGGAACACGGATGAATTCACCACTGGTCTGCACAGGGGCGTGAGATTTGAAAACAACCTCAGGTGCACCATTAACTTCCTATACTCCAGTTTTCAGAACCAATGATTAAGGGCAGGGGCCTGAAACCCGTCTGGCTTCATTGATGGACTTTGCATTTCTGATTGATTTGCGCTGCAGCCATGAATAAATTATCTAGCTTCACTCATCCGTGTGTGGGCTCTCTCTTTGGAGGTAACTTTTGTGGATATATATATAGGACAAGGGGCGGTGTTGAAGTTTTAACTTAACGATGGGCGAGTTGGATGCGATCCTGTCCCCACCGAAAGATATCCAGAAATTTGGGAGTTGATGCGGCTGGGGACCCGAGGGGGCGCCTGAGTTCCAGGACTTCACAGGGCAGTGGTGACAATGTCATCATAGTGCCTTGCATCCCGCATAACTATCGGACCACCCCTGCAATACCGACCTGAAAAATGAGAGCATCCTGGGACTTGCAGTGCACACGCAACTAGTGAACAGCAAGTGGTGAGCGGAGGTACTGACTTTGGGGCAGAGCGGTGCAGGTCACAACCAATCAATTGGCGGCAGGACTTTTAAATTCATGATGGCGTCCTTACCTCCTGTTAATTCCTGGTGCTGATAAAGGGTTAGATTAGCCGCAATGCATTCGCCGTTTGGTATATATATATATATATATATATATTCACTGAAAAAACCATAGGTTATAGACCATATATAGTTAGGAATTAGCATTTACAAAACCTTGAAAATTCACTGAAAAAACTATAGGTTATAGACCATATATAGTTAGGAATTAGCATTTACAAAACCTTATTTTACTCACACAAAACCATTGATGTCATCAGTGATGTCATCAGTGATGTCACTGACCATGTCATGAATGATGTAATATGTGACATCATCAGCAGTGGATTGCGGGTGCGCGATATATAGTTAGTGCAACTAACTATATATGCGAATTTCAATGGTTTTGTGTGAGTAAAATAAGGTTTTGTAAATGCTAATTCCTAACTATATATGGTCTATAACCTATGGTTTTTTCAGTGAATTTTCAAGGTTTTGTAAATGCTAAGTCCTAACTATATATGGTCTATAACCTATGGTTTTTTCAGTGAATATATATATATATATATATATATATATATATATATATATATATATATATATATATATATATATATATATATATATATATATATATATACTATGTCTCCTCCGCAATTCAGCCCAGCCTGACCCTAGGAATTCCACCTTTGTTTGGAGCAGGGCACTGCAATGGCACTGGCCTAGCGGTGGGGTCTCGGTACCTCAGCACTGATCGTCAGATCGAGTCACACCAGATACAGGAATTAAAGTTGAACTTTGCAGCCACATGTTCGTATGTACATCATGGAATGCCTCCATAGACAGAGACATTCTAATGAAGGAAATTAACGAAATTAATGAACTGCAGGCAAAATTTGAAGCCAACGACATTATTACTAAATCACGCAAAGAAATTCAAGAAAGACTTTCCAAACAAGAAGAAAAAATAAAGGCGCGCAAAATATACAAATTCGCCCGGGACAAACAAGATTATGCGCAGGGACGGATTTACACTTTTGCACGCAAGTTTGAGAAAGCTAAAAGTAATAAACTTGCACAACAGCAAACAAAACCAACTAAACAAACCAGCCAAGCCGAAGCTACAACATCAGCTGCCTCTGATTCCAACATTATCATCAGTGATGAAGAAATACTGACCAGTGGTCCGTCATCTGAAGATGGGGACTTCACTGCAAGGAATCTGAACTCCATGATTCTTGACTTGGGAGAAGAAGTGGATTTTATTGTCTCAGATCGTCTACAAACACTCAGGCCTCTAACGAGACAGCAGAAAAAAAGTCAAGACGCAAAAAAAGGAGGAGGGAGCGCCGAAAAAAGCGCAAAATCGCCCAAACAACCAAAAAAACAATATTGGCGCAAAAAGCGGTAGAAGATAATGCGATAATCAATCTATCCAGCTTGACCCTCACCAAGGTTGAAAATCAACTACTTAGCCTTGGTCTTACCTATTGCCCGGCATCAGATTTCAATTACGCCAAAACCCAGGTTGACGTCTACTGCTACATTAGAAAACGAAAACTACAAAGGTTTTTTAATATCAAAGATGGTTCTGGAAGCAATACACAAATTAGCAACATCAGTGGTGCCACTACAAATTTGAATGTACCGGCTCGAGACACCAAGGCTTTCCTTTTATTACATCAATTGGCTACAAATGACACATCCAATACTATTCCCACCTCTACTCAAGATGAGCTCAGAGAGGCCTCCATTGCTCAGGTGGGCGCCAACAGCAGTCCATTCAAGCCTAAATCGAAGTTCACGCCTATCATGCCAAGAGACTCGATTGACGTTTTTCATGATGTGGTTGTGGAAGATCTTAAACAGCTACATTACAAGACCAAACACAAAAAACGTTACAAAAGCAAACAGGAGGAACAGTACTTCTAAATTGAGTAAAGACTACAAAAACATCGTCACCACTGCCGACAAGGGAGGTAATGTGGTTATATGGCCCCAGGATGCCTACATTGAGGAGGCCATGAAACAACTGAATGACTCCTCTTGCTATACCAAATCTACAGGCAAGGATTATAATCAGGCCAAAGAATCACTGTTGCAATTACTACACAAGTGGAAGAGGGAGGGTATGATCTCCAAACAAGAATTCGACTTCCTTCATGTAGAATTTCCCATATTACCCAAACTTTATCTCCTCCCAAAGGTACACAAACAGGTTGTTCCAGTACCGGGTCGACCCATCATCTCGGCCATTGGTGGAATGGTAGAACATGTTGCCGAATATATTGATTACTTCCTGCAGGATTTGGTCAAGGAATTACCAACGTATATCAGAGACACAGGAGACTTCATCGCTAAAATCAAGGACATTCCATGGAGTGATGATCTATTACTGATCACCTTAGACATTGAATCGCTCTACACCAGTATTGTGCACATCACTGGTTTAGCAGCGTTGGAATATTTTCTTGGGAAGGGACCTGTGGAGTGTTATATGCACAACAAAATGATCATAGAACTCACTGGTTGGTGCTTAAATAACAACTTCTTTCTATTTGGCAACAATATCTACATTCAGAGACGAGGTGTGGCAATGGGGGCCTGTTTCTCCCCCAGCTATGCGTGTCTTCACGTAGGCTAGGGGAGGAACAGGTTCTCCTGCGCACCCATGGCGCTATGTACAAAAGCATGTCATGCAGTGGATGCGTTTTATAGACGATGTTTTCATTTTATGGAGGGGTAATCAGGAAAGTGTCAATGATTTTCTTTCATGTATTAATACTAATCAGGAAAATCTAAGGTTTACTTCAAACATAAGTACTAAAGAGGCAGAATTCCTGGATGTAAAAATATATGTTAAAGATGGTCGTCTTGCCACAAAACTCCACAGAAAGAGCACTGCTGGCAATAACATTCTGCATGCCAGTAGTGCTCACCCCCGACACACCATTGACAACATTCCTTTTGGGGAGTTGCTCAGACTAAAAATAATCTGTAGTACTGATCATGACTTGGAGGTCTGTACAAATGAAGCCCTTGATAGATTTAGATGCAGGGGTTACAAAGAGTCTATTCTCAGAACTGCCATTCAGAAAACCAATGCCAGAACCTGGGAGTCTCTGTTATCCTCCACCAACAATGAGTTTGTAACAACAATTGAACTGAGGAACAAACTCCTAGACTTATTACCGGGTATAGCAAACAGGCCAGACAGATTAAATCTATTATAAAACAACGCTGGCCTGTTTTAAAAACTGATTTGGTTCTGGCCGCTAGGCTTCCAGACAATCCTGTTGTCACTTACCGGAGGGGACCCTCCCTTAAAACCCAGATAACCCAGATAAGTCATGAATTCCCTGAGCTTGACAAAAAAGAGGATTGATTGAAATCCCGGCCAGGATTTAAACGTTGCTCTACATGCAGAGCGTGTAAGTTCGGGAAAAACACCTCCCAATATTCTACTCCATTCAGTCCGGTTGCTAAGGATATCAAGGGCACATTCAACTGTAAGACTGACTTTGCTGTCTATGTCCTGACATGCACCTGTGGCCTTAGATATGTGGGCAGCACAAAGCTACAGGTGCATGCCAGGATATTTCAGCACTTACGTGCCATCGTTAACAATAATGGCACGTACCCAGTTGCCAGGCACTTTAAAGCAATACATAATAACAACTTACAATGCTTGGAATACTATGTCATTGCCTCTGTTTTAAAACCTAGGCGAGGTGGTGACAGGGAGAAAATGCTGAGGAGACTTGAATCTCAGTTCATTATTGAACTAGACAGCATATTTCCTAATGGATTGAATACAACGGAAGACTTACATGTTTTTTTATAACCATATCCTCTACCATAACTGTAATACATGCAATTATCCGTTTTGATCTGCCTCACCCTACCATGATTTGCTATGAATTTCATTTACACGTATTTTATACCTTTTCTGTATTCTATGCACATTTTGTTTTTTCCTTCATTTCACGGGTTTAAAGGATTCACACTACTTTCCCCATTGTTTTTGGGACACAGACACTACGATAATTTTTTATTTGTTTTCCTTAGATATATCCTATTGGAATGTATTTTGGAAGTTATTTGATAATGTTTTCGACTTGCACAACTACAAAAAATGTTATGCATCAGTGCTGTGAATATTGCAGTTAAATTCCCAATGCATTTATGCAGAAATTCAGCAAACTGCTGGTGAGAAACAGATAATGGTTTTTTATGGTTAAATTCTTATTGATTAGATCTACTAAATAATGATCTAGAACGATTGTACCATGAAATTATTTATAAATATTTATATGTATATTTATTTATATGCTGGGTTGCACATAATATCTTGCGTTTTTGCACAATACATTTGCACTTTACTTGCACACATTGCACTTTCAAATATTAAGCGACCATTATATATGATGTTCTTTGAATTAACGGCAGTCCATCTGGTTCAAGCATTTATGCAGTCATAATGTGTTATTTTAACTTGCCAATTACAGCGCTTGTGTTTTTTATAAATTTCACATCTTGTCGAAATTTGGTTCTCACAATGATTGTAAGGCATTTATCTATTGACCTACTAATATTGAAAACCATACTTCCTTTGTTCCAATTCTATGTGCAATATCTATTGTTTGATAAACAGACTATCTAGGTCAGATATGTGTAGTGTGTCTTCAGTTTTTATTCTTTCATCACATGGTGTTGCAAATGAAAAAAACACTAATTGAAATTGTACAGTGTACCATTTATAAAGGGTGTTTGTTTATAAGCCTGACGATCTGTGACCAAGGGCGGACGCCCGGACGCGTCAGATTTGGTAAACTCTCCTTTCTAATAAAACCTGCCGAAAATATATTGGGACTCGCGTGGTCTTTCCTATTCCTGCCTGCCTGGTGGTGATGTGGCTAAAGACTGCTGTTTTCGTATATATATATATATATATATATATATATATATATATATATATATATATATATATATATGTATATGTATATATATATATTTGCCACAAAAGTTCCCCCAGATGTAGGACCGCACTCCACACCAAGTTGGTTCACAAAACCTATTTTATTGCGAGGCATACATTTTCTCTTCCCTCATTGTAGTTCCTGGCCTGACGCGTTTCAAAGCAGTGTCGCTTCTCTTCAGCGGCCGTGTCTGGCGGACAGTTTTCAAAGTTCACCAAATATCCCCTGCACGTTCACATCAGTTAATTGGCCTCTGGTGTGCCTGCCACAGTGGTAATCCTTGCTTTTCATGCACGCTGGGATATGTATTTTTCTTTTTGTCAATCACACCCTCCAGTGGGTTTGTCCGCCGCACTTCAGTTATGGGAAGAGAAAATGTATGCCTCGCAATAAAATAGGTTTTGTGAACCAACTTGGTGTGGAGTGCGGTCCTACATCTGGGGGAACTTTTGTGGCGTATATCTATATATATTTTTGATGTCATCAGTGATGTCATCAGTGATGTCACTGACCATGTCATGAATGATGTAATATGTGACATCATCAGCAGTGGATTGCGGGTGCGCGATATATAGTGGAATTTCAATGGTTTTGTGTGAGTAAAATAAGGTTTTGTAAATGCGAATTCCTAACTATATATGGTCTATAACCTATGGTTTTTTCAGTGAATTTTCAAGGTTTTGTAAATGCTAATTCCTAACTATATATGGTCTATAACCTATGGTTTTTTCAGTGAATTTTCAAGGTTTTGTAAATGCTAATTCCTAACTATATATGGTCTATAGCCTATGGTTTTTTCAGTGAATATATATATATATACATACATATATAAACATATATCATCTGTATATCTATATAAATACAAACATAAATGCATGCATACATATACTTATATGCATACAGATGCATGTTATTTACATGAAAGTTGAAAAAACACTAATAAAAGCAAAGCTAAAAAGCCACCTCATTACAAACAGAATGGCTTTAACTTAAACGAGGGCGAGATCTATTGCATTTTCAATACTTGTTTACTTTGGTTCCATCAAGAAGGCATTCAGATGTGTCACACATTTGCCATAAATTCTGAATGTTAGCACTCTAGTTGCACATTAGATCACTGTAGTAAAGCTACTGCTCACCAGGGACGTCTGCTGCTGGTATTCAAAGTGCATGTTTCAGTCTGCATGTCAGAAATTTTTTAATGAAATAGAAGAGGATTTGAGAAGTCACTCAAAATGATCCCTAATTTTTCTTTCTGAAGCACTAATCATACTTTCTATGGCAAAATTAACCCCCTCATGTTGTTCCTTTTTAAATTGAGTGTTTTCAGACTTACCACTTCATTCCAATCAAGATGGCTTCTGGTGTGCCATACTTTTGTCATAAGTAAGACTGTTAGCGCTCTAGTTGTTCTTTAGAACACTCTGGGACATTCTGTCATTGGGCTATACTTGGGGTACATCTGGGTGATATTTGGGCTACATTTAGGCTCTTTTGTCTCTGGTGGCCATCTTGGGAGACTGTATGTCAGAATTTTTTAATGAAATTGAAGAGGGTTTGAGAAGTCACTCAAAATGTGCCCTAATTTTTCTTTCTGCAGCACTAATCATAATTCATATGGCAAAATATACCCCCTCATTTTGTTCCTTTTTAAGTTAAATGTTTTAAGAGTTACCACTTTATTCCAATCAAGATGGCTTCAGGTGTGCCATACCTTTGTAATAAGTAGGACTGTTAGCGCTCTAGTTGTTCTTTAGAACACTCTGGGACATTCTGTCATTGGGCTATACTTGGGCTACATCTGGGTGATATTT
Organism: Lissotriton vulgaris; assembly: GCF_964263255.1. Lineage (NCBI taxonomy): Eukaryota > Metazoa > Chordata > Amphibia > Caudata > Salamandridae > Lissotriton > Lissotriton vulgaris. Next base: position 209,364,384 of record NC_141691.1, read on the forward strand.
GGGCTACATTTGGGCTCTTTTGTCTCTGGTGGCCATTTTGGGAGACTGCATGTCAGAATTTTTTAATGAAATAGAAGAGGATTTGAAAAGTCACTCAAAATGTGCCCTAATTTTTCTTTCTGCAGCACTAATAATACCTTCTATTGCATAATATACCCCCTCATTTTGTTCCTTTTTAAATTAAATGTTTTAAGAGTTACCACTTTATTCCCATCAGGATGGCTCCAGGTGTGCTATACCTTTGTAATAAGTAGGACTTTTAGCGCTCTAGTTGTTCTTTAGAACACTCTGGGACATTCTGTCATTGGGCTATACTTGGGCTACATCTGGGTGATATTTGGGCTACATTTGGGCTCTTTTGTCTCTGGTGGCCATTTTGGGAGACTGCATGTCAGAATGTTTTAATGAAATAGAAAAGGATTTGAGAAGTCACTCAAAATGTGCCCTAATTTTTCATTCTGCAGCACTAATCATACTTTCAATGGCAAAATATACCCCCTCATGTTGTTTCTTTTTAAATTAAATGTTTTAAGAGTTACCACTTTATTCCAATCAAGATGGCTTCAGGTGTGCCATACCTTTGTAATAAGTAGGACTGTTAGCGCTCTAGTTGTTCTTTAGAACACTCTGGGACATTCTGTCATTGGGCTATACTTGGGCTACATCTGGGTGATATTTGGGCTACATTTGGGCTCTTTTGTCTCTGATGGCCATTTTGGGAGACTGCATGTCAGAATGTTTTAATGAAATAGAAAAGGATTTGAGAAGTCACTCAAAATGTGCCCTAACTTTTCATTCTGCAGCACTAATCATACTTTCTATGGCAAAATATACCCCCTCGTGTTGTTTCTTTTTAAATTAAATGTTTTAAGAGTTACCACTTTATTCCAATCAAGATGGCTTCAGGTGTGCCATACCTTTGTATTAAGTAGGACTGTTAGCGCTCTAGTTGTTCTTTAGAACACTCTAGGAGGCTGCAGTAGAACACAAAGGAATCAACTGACAGTCTCTGTCCTTGTTGGATGTACATGTTTTACTGAGAATGTCAGACTTCATTTTCACATGACTGAGAAAGATAATGTGAATTTACAGAAAATATGCTTTCAGTTTAGCTTATAGATCCCCTTCCAAACCACTGTGGGAAAATCATGAGATATTAGTTTTCTTTCAAACAATATTCATGATATCACAGCCGAAGGTTTTTTCACATGGTAAAATCACCTTAGAACCCACCACAATTCCTAAAACGAGTATGGTACCATCAACAAATGATTTATAATGTAACTAAAGTCCTAAAACCCTCTATTAACTACAATGCTTTTTAATGAGGTGCTATCATGTATATTGGTCCCAAGATGGCTGCCAACACTTCTTGGATGAAGTGCTGACAGCCAATCAGATCAGATGTGTGGTTAGGCTCCGCCCAGATATATATCTTTTTTTGAACCTAAATTACTCAAAATCCACTGAAGCACATATATTGAGACCTAGCAAAGGCACATCGGGCTAACAGTCCCTACAATTTTGCTAAGTTTCGTGCAAATCCATTCAGCCGTTCGAGCTAAAAGTGAGGCCAACCGCCCTATGGAAATTAACATGGGAAAAACGCGTTTTGGGACCCCCCTTTTTTCTCGGCCCCCCCTTGATGAAACCCCCCCAAATTGTCAGGGGCTGCTCAGAAACAAAATGTTCCATTTTCCTGAAAATTGCAGCCAATTCCGTCCACAAACGCCAAAGTTATTAGACATAGAATTTTCAAAAATCCCATAGAGAAAAAATCCTAACTATATATACCTACTGGCGACCGCCAGTAGGTAATATATATATATATATATATATATAAATATATATATATATATATATATATATATATATTCACTGAAAAAACCATAGGTTATAGAGCATATATAGTTAGGAATTAGCATTTGCAAAACCTTGAAAATTCACTGAAAAAACCATAGGTTATAGACCATATATAGTTAGGAATTAGCATTTACAAAACCTTATTTTACTCACACAAAACCATTGAAATTTCATATATAGTTAGTTGCCCTAACTATATATCGCGCACCCGCAATCCACTGCTGATGATGTCACATATTACATCATTCATGACATGGTCAGTGACATCACTGATGACATCACTGATGACATCTCAAATGACATCACTGATGACATCACTGATGACATCATTCATGTGATAATACGATGAACCTCTTCAGACTCTAATATAACCTTAGATACACTCAGTGAAAACAGACACTCACAGATTGTCACTCATCCATGGAGTTACTCATGCACCTACTCAGTCATGCAAAGAATCAATCACAACTCCATTTCCTCAACTATACAGTTATACACACCTTACTAATTCAAACATATTCTAACATATTTTTACTCTCTTATACAATCACTGATACAAGTTCTCAATGATCCATGCAGCCACTCACACATTCACTGGCTCTTCTGCACAGTTATTTATATATGTCTACTCTCACATGTACTGTGTTTTACATATGTACTTACTTTGACATGTAGCACTGAGATATCCATTCACTCAGCAATACACTCATGCACACAGTCAACTGCCCATGCAGCTGTTTCCACATGCACTTTTGAACCCATACATCTAGTGAATCAACTGCTCACACATCTATGCACAGAATCATACACCTCCCAGGCACCCACACACACACTCACTCTCCCATACAAATACTTGGGCAAACAATCAATAACTCATATAGTTACTCATATAGCTACTGATCAACACATGCAGAAGTATACAGAAAAACAGATATAATGATGCACAAAATAAGACAGTTTAGTCACTAACCCATGCACTTAGTGACACACATTTAATCACTCTCTCATAGTCAGTCATGCACCTACTAAATCCTACATCCAGACACTTAAACATCCACTCATTCTTCAATATGTAAGACATATTTTTACTTTACTGCAACATACAGTCACTGGATGATGTCATCAGTGATGTCATCAGTGATGTCATTTGACGCTAATTCCTAACTATATATGATCTATAACCTATGGTTTTTTCAGTGAATTTCAATGGTTTTTTAAAAGCTAATATCTGTAGCTGTAAATTGTACTTTTATTCTAATTCAAAAATATATTTTAAATTTTTGTAATTTAATGTTTTTAATTATATATTTTTTTAATTATTTTTTTTTGTTTCGCTCCCGGTTCGCGAACCGGGAAGCTTTCCGTTAGCTCAATTTGATGCCGCGACCCGGTCCGCTAACCGGTAAACGTTCCGTTTGCGCAACTGCCGCATTAGAAATCAACATCGTGACGCGTCGCGGAAGCGCGACATATCACGTTGTCGCGTAATGCGTCTTATGACGCGCCGCGTTAGCGGTCCCGGAAGTGCTCCGGACCACGAACCGGAAGCGATCCGGGGCGCGGCGCGCAGCACGTAACGTGAGCGGAACAGGTCATGTGATTTGTTTATAACACTTTTCATTGGTTCATTTCACTTTTGGTTTCCTAATGATGTAAGACTAGGTCATATGACCTAAAAATAACACTTTTCATTGGTTTAGAACTATTTCTTTTCCCAAATGATGAAAGCCCCCACCTTTTTTTCTCACTCTGACTTTCAACTTTGAGAAAGGAAGACCTATTTTGCTCTGTGAAAAAAAATGGCTTCAGTAGTAGCTTCAGCTGCTGGACCCCCACCATCACCACCACCACCTCCTCATAAGAAGAGTGGACCACCTCCACAGTTCCTTGGAAACCCAGAGGAGGAAGAGGATCCAGAAGAGGAAGAGGAAGAAGAGGCACCACGATTTTTGAAAGAGTTACCCCGGGTATCTCATTACAAAAATAGTTTTATCTGGCAGTTTTTTTCTATTCCAGCAGGAAAGAAAAAAGTTAATGCACGCTATGTTACGTGCCTTATATGCCAAGATGAATTATCCAGGGGCACTGAAAAAAAGTACAGTTATGGAAACCACACGATGCACCGACATATGCAGTGGTGGCATCCACTAAATTATAGCCGGGCAGAGATGCGTGACCTGCAAGAGAACCCTCCTACTTCTGTGGCCAGGACATCAGCTGATGTTTCTCTGACAGTTGCAGAGGCACGTGAAACAGTGCCAAATATCCCAAAAAATTTTGTTCATATGAAGTTTACTTATTTATATTGTGGCACTTTAATTTCATGTGCTAACATGAGTGTTAAATTAATAAATTTAGCATTTGAAAAGCACCAATGCTCTAAACGCCCCAAGCAATACATTTTTTTTTGCTCCTGTTGAGCCCTTTTCAATGCCTGTTTTTTGTTCTTTCCCTTTCAAAAAAAACAAAAAAAACATAAAATTGTTCAAAAAATACAAAAAAAACAAATAATGTTCAAAAAAGAAAAAAAAAATATAAAACAACAAAAACATTAAAAAAAGTTCTTTTCAGAACTACCTCCCCTTTATACAAAAATTGCTAGAAAGTGTAACACTCTGGCAAGCTGTTTTTTTTTTTAGTTCGCTTTCCGGTTCGCTCGCCGGTACGCGAACCGGGAGCTAACCCCAAATTTTTTTTTAAAAAAATAAAGGAGTTAGTACAAGGGAAGTAAACAGAGAGTAATGTTAAAAGAAAGACAGCGATAGGGACTAAACCAGAGATGCTGTTTAATAGATTTATTTACCGAAGAAAAGATGGAAGAGGATATAATTGTGGAAAACAAAATAGATAAGGAAGTGAAAGAATCAAGCATTGAAAATGCAATAGGTCTCACAATAGAAGAGTTTGTCCTTTTGGTTTTGCAAATGGATGAGTGGCGTTGCGTGGATGAGTGGCGTTGCGTGGATGATTGGCGTTGTGTGGATGATTGGCGTTGCGTGGATGAGTGGCGTTGCGTGGATGAGTGGCGTTGCATGGATGAATTGCGTGTGTGAGTGGCGTAGTGTGTGTGAGTGATGTTGTGTGTGTGAGTGGCGTTGTGTGTGTGAGTGGCGTTGCGTGTGTGAGTGGCGTTGCGTGTGTGAGTGGCCTTGCGTGTGTGAGTGGCGTTACTGTGGGGGAGGAGGGGGGGACGAGAAATGCACACGGCGGACAGGGGAGGGGACGGAGCGGGGACAGCAGAATGAGGGTGTAAAGCAGCCGGGGCCTTTGAAGTGAAGCTAATCTTCACTTCTAAGGTGTGGGAGGAGTGCGCCTGAGGGAACAGACGGCGATTTGGTAATGTGCACACGCATTTTAGGTCAATGCACTTGCGCATTGACCTAAAAGCCACGGGCACAGCTCCAAATTTCCACATTTAGTTAAACTTTGCTATAGCTCTATAGACTGAAGCCCTATAGTAGGTGAATGTGATAGAAATGTAACGAAAAGAGTAGAAAACATTTACCTTAAAATTCTTGATAACTTATTCAATTTTTTTTCATACTTTCAATCTGTGAAAGAGAGAAGAAACATTTGAAAAATATTAAAACATGTATTTAAAAATTAGAAAAGACAAGGGAAAAGGTTGAAGGACAAACAGTTTTTCAACAACTTTGACATTTACAGAAGCCTCTGCTTCTCTAGGCCCCCTACACAGTCCTAAAGATATATATTTTAAACTAACAGTATCTTGATGCTGATGAAGTGAGGCCTATTTTGGAACATGGTGCATCTTTTGCACTGCTGATGTCTCACAACAGTGATGCAATGGCAGCGCGAAAGAGATGTAAAGCCATCATAAAATTGTCCCTAACATTTTAAATGATTGTTTCACGATGCAAATAAGATGTGTTCTTTCCAGAGGTATGTTTGAGGTGAGGCCTACTCAGGTTTCAAAATAAAACAGTACCCAGAAGTGCAGCACTGTATGCATTACCTTTGACACTTACAGAAGCCTCAGTTTCTCCATGTCTACCTCACATTTCTAAATGTATATCATAAGTACAAAAAGTAGAGAATTAATTATACATGTTAAATGGTTTATTTTTGCTGTTCTCAGAATGTATCAAATTTCACTAAAATCAGTGACTTGAAGGTATTCATCATGTAACCGCGGGGAAAAAAAACACAATCAAAATGATTGTGTTTAAAAAACCCATACAACATAAGAAATCAGAATTCAAAACTCCTTAAAATTAACTTACTTTCCATGACGTCGAAGAATGTCCTATGAACAGCTTACACTCTGTTGTGCTGTTAATATTTTCAGCCCGCCACTTTCTGAAAGAAAACCTCCATCGTTTTGAAAAATATGTTACATACGATAAAAGACTTCTCACATTCTACCACATGTTTCCACATGGCCAAATCATGTTAGAGCGATTTACAACTCTTGGAATTCTTGTAAGCATATCCCGTCATTTTCTATTTTCGCAACTTTCAGAAAGAAAACGTTTAAGATTACTTTCACAATCCTGGACTACTAATATCTTACCCTTCTTGCTCACTCATGTTCTACTTTTCCTATGACACTGATACTGCTTACTATGAAGCAGACTTACTTGCATCAGGTTTATATAGTTGGATTTTTAAAATGACATTATAATCAAAATTTTTGACCAATAATCTAGACAGCATTGCAGACTTACATTCCCTCTACTCCATGAACCTCTTGAAATTCGTCAGAGCACATCCCGAGATTCTTTCCCTAAAATTTTGGTTTTAAAAACACCAGGTAAGAATTTTTAAGGTCATACGGCAATTTTTTTTTGAAAGTTATAACAGAATCGTTGCAGAATGACCAGCCGTTTCAAGACTTTAAATAAGCTGTGTAATGTCCTGATGTTGTTGAAGGACCATCATGATATATAATTGCTGCAGTTACAAAAGTCCTTCCTGATATTGACAACTGCGAAGCAACAAAATTTTTTATTAAAGTTGTCAATTTTGTTCCATCAGGCCTACATCGTTCGAACATTAAAATGACATACTGGCCATATCTTCGTATAAATAATGTTGACATCATTTCAGATTTACATTGGCTACACTCCATGTTGTGATCAGCTGCTTTTACTAGCTTATTAAAGGACACTGATTTACTGTCTGGCAAAGTTAAATATATAAATCTTTCTGAGTCTACACTAGTAGTACTTGATACCCTACAGTTCTCGCAGTCATGCTGCCAATGATAAGAAAGTCCAAACAGGTGATCTACATCTACACCCTCATCTTGCAATACATCAAGCATATACATTAAAAACTCCTGACAATCCTGCTGAATATTTTCAGAGAATTCTGTTTGACCTGAACATTCGTCTAACAGATAACGAACTTCAGACACACTTTCTACTTTTGTTCTATCAGTGCTACATTTCTCTAACACAGAATTCAACAAACAGCATAAACTTTGTTCCGAATTGATCACAATCTGTTCTTTTAAACTCTCTAATGAAAAGAGAACATTAACAACTACATTAGCATAGCAGTTGACACCAGAACTGTTTTCAAATTGAAAACCGACAACATCTTCAACAGAATCCATTTTCTTTCTGCTTACAATTTTCGGTTCATCGACTTTTGGGCTTTTTGCTACAACCTCCCTACTATTACTGATATTTCTTGGTTTCCGGACTACCACACGTTTCTCAAACAAAGGATATTGAGGCAAATGTGGCGCATACTCTCTTCTTAACCTATTGTATTCCTTTACACAATCTAGATCCGCACAAATGTTTGTGACATCACAGTCAATCAAGTACAATCCCGATAAACTTCTAACTCGTGACAATGCCACATATGCCATACCCTCCTTGAACACAGAACTGCCAATATTCACCAATGCACTGTCTACACTTAAACCTTGCGATTTATGGATTGTCACCGCATATGCCAAGCAAACAGGAAACTGCTTACGGCGAACATATAAGTCTTTAACAAGTAAAAACCTAGCAGAGCAACGACCAATTAGCTGTACTTCCTCAATGCCATCAAATTTAATTTTTAAAAATTCAATTCCATCTCTACTTCTGTATTTCTCAAAATCAACAACATTACCCATTGATCCATTTACCAGACCTCTTTCAACATGTAAATTCCTTCTCAAAATGATTCGGCAATTTAAGCACACATTCAAAGTCTTTTCAAAACTCGCAGTTTTAGATATAGTCTTCTCTAATGAATCCAATTTTGATTTCAAATTCTCAGACAAAATAATTGTTGATCCCATATGCTCTATTCTGTCAATAGCTTCCAGTTTCACAATCTCTTGCTTTTCTAAATGCAACATTTTGTTGTTGAAGATGGCACATTCTGCAAGAGTTGGCATCAAACATATTCCGGATTTCTTCTCAGTAATTTTCTGAAAAATATTCTCAGGCACAACGTCTTGTTCTGGATATAAATTTGACAGTAGTCGTGCTTGTAAAGCTTCTTTCCCATGCTCGGTCACTTTTCCAATTCTAACATCTTGTAGAATATTCTTGTAATCTTCATCCTTCGCCTGACGCATATTTTCATGCAGTTCAGCATAATTGAAGTTTAACCATATATTGACGTTGCCAATGCTCCCTAGGCACTTCCTGGTATCTTCATGTGTGAGCATTTTGAACACAGGTTGTCCTTTCACTGGTGTCAGCTGCAGAAGATCTCCGAAAACAATGATGTGTTTGCCACCAAATAACACATCATAGTCAGTTTTAAGAACTTCTTGCATTCTCAAATGCACAAAGGCAAGCATGACATTGGAAACCATGCTTACTTCGTCAATGATAAGAAGTTTCATTTTCCTCAAGACTCTTGAAACTTCACAACAAGCATCTCCAGATAACTTGTGGTATTGTAATTTGTTGTCATGCTCCACTGGCAGCATCAGTAGACGATGCAAAGTAATACCTTTAATGTTATGTGCTGCCAGTCCAGTTGGAGCGGTGACAACACAAGACAGCGATGACTCAGTCCTTTCCTGCAAATAACAAGAAATTGCTTTAATGAGGAAACTTTTTCCAGTTCCCGCTTCTCCACTCATGTACAGTCGGACAGGCTTCAACGACGTACACGAGCACTCTTTCTTCTCATGACTTAATCCATGATCAATTTGCTTGGTAACTTCGTCATATATTTTCCTCTGCTCAACGTTGAGTTGTTTTTCCAAGTCTTCTAAGTTAACCGCATCCTCCTGAGCATGTGCCATGGCTCTTTCCACTTCATTCATAGCAGTGGCAGCTTCATTTTCGATAACAGGTCCTCCTAGTGGATCCTGACTCAATGAAACAGAACTCTGACTGTCCTGAGATCTGTCTCTGGCAATCTCGGCTGCAATCGTTGCTTCCTGCTCAATTTCCAAAGTCAACATTTCTTGATATTTGGGAAAAGCAGGACATTCTATGGTCCCCTTGCAGCAGTGAAAGAGTCTTCGTAACAGAGGAAATCTCCAAGCAGTTCCTCTTCTGCACGCCAAGGCTTGAAAAGTTGCAAAAGTGCTAAATAATAAAACTCCTTTTTTTCTGGAGATTCGCCACTCAATTTTGATGGTTTACCAAGTGGCATTTTCTTTGCTTGACCAGACATCCCTCACTTCCAATTACAGCATACACTCCTTTCTCAATATCTTCTTTGATGTTCCTCTTGAATATGTAATTTTGTAGAACCTCATACAAACAAACATTCTCAAGGTGACTACTTCGATTTGGATAATATGTATCCAACATGTTGGTCTTCAAAATGTCGGTACTGTTTGGCTCCTTTTCCGCCAAATACTCAATTTCCCGCACAGGTTTCAGAACTCGATTACGCGTTGCAGCAAGACCAAGACTCGCCCAAACGATACTCCTGGATTTGGCATAGAGACTTGCTGAAGATAACCGGTCAGAACATTCGTAAGCTCCAATTTCTCGATGCGACAACATCTTCAGACTGAAACTGTACAACTTCTTGCTGAGGCTCTTTTCATGGGAAATGTCCTCCCACATATCCTTCAATTCTGTCTTTTCTTTTTTGGTGATGTAAGATGTCACATACCGAGCCACAGCCATACAGTTATCAGCCACAAACTGTATATCCATGTTAGCATTACACATGGACAAAATCACTGGGTTGTAGTCATTGATGTACTTGGACTCTTCGTTCCTTTTCAAATTGTATGTATTTTTGGGTGATTTCCTCGTCACATTATGTCGCAGAGAAGACATCAAACTGTTTACTCTTCCTTTAGAAATCACCGGTCGTGGAAAGTTGAAACGACATTTGGTGTAGAACTTGTCCTTGTTTCTGAATTTACGACGACAGTACTTTCCACAACGATGGCTTTGGAAACGTAGAACTTGTTCTCTTAGGCTTTTCTTCTCCTTTGCGTTTGGAACAGCACACGTAGAATACTGTTCTATGAAACTCATCACTAAGTCATCCGGATCTGTTCCAAATTTAGGTGCATCCTTGATCCACAGCAGCATATGTATATGAGGAGCACCTCTTGCTTGGTACTCCTTTCTCCAGAAGAAATCCAACACCTCTCCAAGAGGTGGATTCTTCTTATTCATGATGAAAGACATCATAGCTTCAAATCTATGATTGAAGTACCTGCATACATTGACTGGATCCAAAGAGCACAGTTCTCCGGGTGTCTTGAATTCGATGTTTTCAATGTTTCCATTTGCCTCTCGTAGAAATTCAAGTAAGTCTTCCCAGCCATACTCGGCACAGCTCAGAGTGAGGAACCATGTCGGAGTTCCTAAGTTCCTCAGCATACATTTTAAATCACCATCACGACGGTACCAGTACTCATTAGTACCACGCTGACACGCCATGAGATTAATTAGGTGAGAATCCAAAATACTGTCTTGGACATTGACTTTATCCATAAAGTCCCTTGCCGAGATGTTTCGCATCTGTATACCACTTTTCAAGATGTGGTTCACTGCATATGACAGTCCTGACAGATCGCTTTCAAACAGGAGATGAAACAAATAGGGAATGCATTGTCGAAACCTAGCATCTTCTGCATACAATCGTAAAGTCCGGTATTCAGAAGCAGGAATTTGATGAGGTCGCTCATCATATCTTCCTCCTTGACCTGTTGGAAATAGCTGTGGGAAACACCGAGCTTCCAAACTTTCCTCCCAAACACTAATGGGACTCCCTTTGGTTCGTTTCATTTGAAACAACTCAATAGCATTCCCCATGACTTCCTTGGAATGCAAAGGATGAACACTATAATGTTCATATATTTCTTCACTTTTAGAGGCTTCTACTTTCTCAATTTGGCCAGCACACAAATCGCTATCCTCTTCATAACTTACTTCCTCTTCTCCAACATATACATTCTTGTAGTACTTATTATTTTTTTTCAAATACAATGTTGCCTTTTTGACTTTCCTAACATCCACTAAATCTTGCCATATTTTCTTATTCTTTGTCGGAACCCCATTAACTAAGATAACCAGAGGTTCCTCTTCCACTTTTTCTACTCCAATTGTGTTAATGTTTTTGTTCAAATCTAGAGGCAAATAAACAACTCTTCCCTTTAATCCTCTTTGTAAATCTGATGGAGGCAACTTCCCTGTCTTTGGCTCCATTCTTACAATAGCCTGAAAGGGATGGATACTTTGAATCAAAATAGATTCATAAGTATTTAAATCCTTCAATTCAGAAGGAATCTCAACCAATTCCAGATTATTATGAACCGCCCTAGCTGGCATCTGGTTTTGGTTTAATTTGTTACAACAATAAGTACACACACGTTGATCCGATCCCAAATCAAAACAATTTTCTACCATCAAGTATGTTGCAAAATCCTTCCATTCACTATTATTTTCCCTTTCACTTTTTGCATATAAATCCACTAACTTAATCTGATTCTTATAATAAGTGCGTCGACAACACACACAAGTGAAATTAGGCCTCTCACTTGATTTCAGCTGAAACGTAGCAATTTCCTTCTGAAAATTATCTGTACTAGAAACCTGTACATTATCTTCAACATTACCCTCTACTTCTGGGTCAATTTGAACATTCTCATCTTTACTTCCAAAGTAACAAAACTCAATTTCTTCACAAATATTCTTCACATCTATTTCAGAACAATGGAAAAGAGCAGCACATAATTGTTTAAGCATAATTGCTGGACTCTTAGCATAATACAACATTCTCACTAATTTCCTCACTTTATTATGATGCACTGCTAGCATCCTGAAATGATGAAAAACACTCTGGCATACTCTCCTGGAAAGACAAGCCAATGAATGACCATGCAAACCTGTCACTTCTCTCACTCTGCAAGGATCTAATTCTTGCAACAACTACATTTTCTGCTTCAAACTTTTCTTATTAAATGTCCGTACAAAATCACAAAGCAAATTGATGGAATCCTGTCGCACACTGCAAATACTACTACACTTCCAAATGTACACAGGACCTTTAGGACGTCTTCCTAAAACCTCATTACCTAACACCTCTTCTGTCTCTGTTGTCACAAGTTTTTCTTTTTCAACTGGACAACCATCTTTCACTTCATAAGCTCGACCACTGGTGTCAACTGCAAGCACCAAATCATTATCCTGGAAATAACTCTCCTCATTAAAAAATGCCTCACAACTTGAACTATGCATCCATTCTCCGGAAAAAACTTCACAAAAATTACTACGATTAACTACTCTCTTCCATCTACTATTTGATTTGAAATCAGAAATTACCTTGTTTAGTTTCCTAATTCTATTGATTACAAAAATAAATAACTTTCGCTTAATTTCGAAAGCCTGATCAATAATTTTCTCTACATTTTTCTTTTTCTTATAAAATGCCACTTTCTGTTGGCCTTTCTTAATATTTTTTAACAAATTGACTATTATCCTGTTGCGGATCATTCGTTTTCGAATGTCCCTAAACTGTTGTTACCTTCTACTATCATGCACAGAGTTATCTCTTGCTCTAGCAGTAACATTTTTGATTGGTCTTTCCTTTCCGTTTAAATTGCTTCTCTTTTTCTGGACTGAAACATTTTCTGTAGAAATACTTTTTTTACTACAAATATTTCTTATGAATGATTTCGTGGTCTTACCCGGAGCTTTCTTGGTGACTTGACAAGTTTTTTTTGTAGAGGACTGCTGCAGTAATAGATGAACCTGCTGTCTTTGACGTTTTGTAGCCTTTCTAATTCGATTCTTAGTTGGCATTTTCAAATTTTGAAATGATCTACAGTTGAATCTGTGGTAAAATATAATAAAAAATGTTATTAACCACTATTACCAAACAGTAAATCAATAACAGTCATCAAAAACTTAACACCCTGCTTGTTATTTTACAGCATGACACATCTGCCTAGATGCATCAAGTTGTAAATATGTCACCACATAGCAAATCTTTTGCACCACCACTGCGTCACAAAAGTGACGCACAGTGGTACAAAACAGGCATACACCTATCATAAATCTGTCCCTAACATTTTAAATGATTGAATCAAGATGACGATAAGGTGTGGCCTATCCAGAGGTTTGTTTGAGGTGAGGCCTACTCACGGTTGCAGATGAGATTTACGCTTGTTGAAGAATACAGAGGAGATAATACATGTGAAGGCCTACCAATGAAGTAAGTCATGTCCACTTCACTCTTGAACAAAGGCCAGATCTCTTTTTGTCCGTGGACAGACCTAAACTTCATCTGCACAATGTTATTCATAAACTTAGGAAACACAGGTGATGTAATTGAAAAATGCGGAGTTTCTTTTCCTCAATTCACAATTACATCACCTGTGTTTCCTAAGTGACTTAAAATGTCCTTAAGACACATGAAAGCGTTTTTTGATTGCCCTTGCACCATTTTTGGGTCATTTTTAACATGACTATGTAACTCCAAGAATCAAAATCTAAATTTGCCAAGCACAGGTGGGAGCATATTTACAAGAAACTTGCCCCACGGAGAAAGCTCTTCAATTTAAATGGGAAAAAATAACATCATAGACAATCAAATGCCTTATAAATATGCCCCAAACAACCTATGAAGCTCTAGCAGTACATATCCAGAAATGTAATTGATTTCAAAAAACGTTTTTAAACACAACATATAAATTAATTGTATACCTACATTCAAGAGAAAATGACTTAAAATGTCCTTAAGACACATGATTGCGTTTTTTGATTGCCCTTGCACCATTTTTGGGTCACTATTAACATGGCTATGTAACTCCAAGAATCAAAATCTAAATTTGCCAAGCACAGGTGGGAGCATATTTACAAGAAACTTGCCCCACGGAGAAAGCTCTTCATTTTAAATGGGAAAAAATAACATCATAGACACTCAAATGCCTTATAAATATGCCCCAAACAACCTATGAAGCTCTAGCAGTACATATCCAGAAATGTATTTGATTTCAAAAAACGTTTTTAAACACAACATATAAATCAATTGTATACCTACATTCAAGAGGAAATGACTTAAAATGTCCTTAAGACACATGAAAGCGTTTTTTGATTGCCCTTGCACCATTTTTGGGTCACTTTTAACATGGCTATGTAACTCAGAGAATCAAAATCTAAATTTGCCAAGCACAGGCGGGAGCATATTTACAAGGAACTTGCCCCACGAAGATAGCTCTTCAATTTAAATGGGAAAAATAACATCATAGACACTCAAATGCCTTATAAATATGCCCCAAACAACCTATGAAGCTCTAGCAGTACATATCCAGAAAGGTAATTGATTTCAAAAAACGTTTTTAAGCACAACATATAAATCAATTGTATACCTACATTCAAGAGGAAATGACTTAAAATGTCCTTAAGACACATGAAAGCATTTTTTGATTGCACTTGCACCATTTTTGGGTCACTTTTAACATGGCTATGTAACTCAGAGAATCAAAATCTAAATTTGCCAAGCACAGGTGGGAGCATATTTTCAAGGAACAAGCCCCACGGCGAAAGCTCTTAAATTAAAATGGGAAAAATAACATCAGAGATACTCAAATGCCTAATAAAGAAGCAGACACCATTTTTTCCTTGTGATAAATTTTAAAAGCATTCCTTTTCCTCAAAAACGATAATAATTTGAAAACACTGCACAGCTCCTATGTACAAAAACACCCTGACAGTGCTAATACTTCACATTATTTTCAATTACAATTTCTCAAAGAAACAAAATCTATTTGTAAAACACTTTAGACAAAGCAACATTTTAAAAACACAGCTTTCTTCATAATTTTGTCCTTAAAGCATACTATAGTGTATCTAAATTAAATAAATCTTTTCTCACCTTAGCAAATTCTTTATGAGTTTCAAAACAGTCTCAGAAATACACCAAATTGTCTTCAGCAGAACAAAGAGTATGCACTCCAGAGGCTGCAGCTATAGAAAGCACAGAAATGCAGATATTCATTACAAATATCTCTCATGTTAGCCAATCAAAACTCTTCCCTCCCTTTTTTCAAATCAAAACCCTTCCCCCCTCTGCCCTCTTTGCCTTTTTTGCATAGCAACCACCTCCTGAAAGACCTCTGATGTTTGCAAGTTCACACAACAATGTTTCAATTGAACTCTGAACTCTCAGTGCACCTGCGTATCCAGTGCAATCTTTCATTAAATGATTTTTTCTTGACTATTCAAATTACATCTTTCAAAGAACACATCCATGCACCCTAACTTTCAGTTTTCAGAAATGGAAATCCACCAATCACTGCTAATGAATCATTAGCACTGAAACTCCACAGTTTTTTTTCTTTACAAACTCCTACTGTTTCAACTGCCCTTTCATTACCACACTTCATCTGACTGCAGCACAACCTTCTCTCACCATGTTTTATGGAAAGGGGCGACCACTCGGTCCCCCCGAACGTATGGCAGAGTGCCTCGATCCCCCCGGGAAGCCATTTTGGGCGGGAGGCGCGTCTCGGCTGGTATGCCCGAAGCGGCGTAGCCGGGGCGCGCTTTTTCCCGCCCTAGAGTGGGCTGGCCTAGACACTGATGCGGCTGGCCACGCCCTCGGGGCAGGCAGGGGCGGGTTTACGCCCGCCCTGAAGACGGATAAAAGGAGAAGCAAGACCAGAAGACATCCTCTTGTTCCTGTGCTCTGAAGCTGCACCTCCTCGCTGCACGTGAGCTCGAGACGGAACGAAGAGCCAATTTTGAGCGTTTTAATCGTTCTTGTTTGTTTTACAGTTACTTTGTTGGAGAATGCCGAAGAAGGTGGGAAAGCGCATGACTACTGACCAGATGCTGCGCGTTCTCATGAAGGAGATGTCCGAGCTAAAGAAGCGGGTGGACAAGAATGAGGAAGGGGGTCCAAAACGTCCTTTGGCGGGAGCAGCCCCGGGAGGGAAAAACAAGAGGCCCAGGAGGGGGGCAGCGGGTGAAGACATCCCGGGTCCCAGTGCCCCGCTCGAGGCTCCAACTCCCGTGCCGAAGGAGGGGAATCCAATTCCCGTTGTGGTCACCCCCGTGTCCGAGGATGATATGCCGCCCGAGCTGGCGGCACAATTGGCAGCGTGGTTGGGTAAAGGTAACGAGGGCGCCACGGCTGTCGATGCGCAGGCGGTGATAAAGCAATTGCGTGAGAAACGGGAAGCAGCCAAGGTGCCCGTGCCGGCTGCAGTAGGGGACAAGACACCAGGGACGATTGCGACCACAGAGGCAGCGTCAGGTGCAGGTAAGCGGCCATTGCCGATCGCGAGGGATGAGTCAACACCCTCTCGGAGAGAAAAGTTGGGGCAACATGTTCCTTTGGCAATTAAGGAAAAGATTTGGGCGGGGGAGTATGTGAACATTTTCTCACTGCTTGTTGATCATTATGAGGTAGAGCATGTGAAGAGTCAGAAGGATCTCATGCATCCGAGTGTTTGGCGCGCAAAAATGGCCGCCTTTAAAGTGAACGAGAATATCGGCAATTGGGGCAATGCTTGGGGAATCTTTACATCAATCTTGGGGGAACGTAGACCTGAATTGCTTTCCGAGTTCCCAATCTATCAATCACGAATCATGGGGTACTCGACATCGCACCAGGGTAATCATTGGTTCTGTTACGATAATCTGTTCAGAAAGGAAAAGGAGCATAATAAAAGTTTAACCTGGGATTGTTATGATTCCTTGACTTGGGATAAAATGAAGGAGTCAGGAATGTTGAAAATGCCGTTGGTGGGAGGTAATGTTGGCGAATCCTCCCGGCAATATGCGGGGACGCCCTTTCGATCAGGTACGGGTGCCGACGATTACTCGAAACCTGCCGGCAATACCGGAAAAAGGGGTTTCTGCTTTAATTACAACAGAGGTAAATGTACTAGACCCCAGGGATCGTGTAAATTCAAACATGAATGTAGTGGTTGTGGGTCGTCCCATCCTGAGTCCTCGTGCAGAGCCAAAACGGGTGATAACGGGGGGAGAGGAGGTGCCAAACAGGTCTAATATAGTCCGAGGGGCGCCTTTACCTACCCCAGTTGATACCCTGGCGATGATTCCCTGGCTCAGTGAATACCCGGATCGTACTTCTGCTGGGGTGCTGCGGAACGGTTTTTCGTATGGTTTCCGCATCCCGGTAGGGGACTTTCAGGGTGTGGAAAAGTGTAAAAATCAACTTTCCGTCCTGCAGCATACGACCGTAGTACAGGATAAGATCCGGAAAGAGGTGACTCGAGGTCGGGTCGCCGGCCCGTTTAGTTTACCCCCGGTCCCGAATTTTGTTTGTTCTCCCTTAGGGGTAGTCCCCAAGAAAGACCCTGGTGAGTTCCGACTGATTCATAATTTATCAGCTCCACGAGGTCTTTCCGTAAATGATGCAATCGATCCAGAAGTGTGTTCGGTGCGGTACGCATCCTTCGATGAGGCCGTAGCCATTTTAAATCGCCTGGGGCCCGGGGCGCTGATGGCGAAGTCAGATATCGAGTCAGCGTTCCGATTGCTCCCGGTACACCCAGACGACCAGCGTCTCCTAGGATTCATGTTTCAGGGTTGTTATTACATGGATAGGTGTATGCCAATGGGGTGCTCTATATCCTGTGCTTATTTCGAGAAATTCAGTAGTTTTCTACAATGGGTCTTCACAAAGAAAACAGGTTTCCAAGATGTAATGCACTACCTTGATGATTTTCTGTTTCTTGGGGCAGCCGGGGATCTTGAATGTGCCCGGGCCTTGGCCGAATTTTGTGTGTTAATGAAACAGTTTGGTGTGCCATTGGCGCCGGGTAAAACAGTGGGTCCTACGACTTGCCTCAAATTTCTGGGGATCGAGTTGGACTCCATTGAAGGGTGTTTCCGTTTGCCAGCTGAGAAGGTGTTGAAGTTCAGGGCTGCGCTGCAAGTGTGTATAAATGCATCAAAAGTTACGCTGCAACAATTACAGCAGTTGGTGGGACAGTTGAATTTTGCCCTGAGGGTAATACCAATGGCCCGCCCCTTTTCCCGTTCAATTGCCCAAGCGATGGTCGGCCTTAAAGAGTGCCACCATCGCACGAGACTATCGGCCGAGATCCGCCAGGACATGCGTATTTGGTTAGCATTTCTGGCGGACTTCAATGGTAGAATCGTCTGGAATGAACCAGCCGTGTCTTCTGAAGAGCTGGGGCTGTGGACAGATTCAGCAGGAAGCATAGGTTTTGGCGCCATTTTCGGCACGAAATGGTCGGCACAAAGATGGCCGTCATGGTGGCATGAGAATGGTCTGACGAGTAATATTGCTTTCCTGGAACTGTTTCTCATCTTGGTGGCCTTGAGAACATGGCCCGATGGGTTCAAAGATCACTCTGTCATATTTTGGTCTGACAATATGACCGTGGTCGAGTGCATCAATAGTCAGGCAGCACGTTGTAAACTGATTTTGAGACTGCTTAAGGAAATTGTTTTACTATGTATGCAATTGAACGTGCTATTCAGAGCAAAACATGTTCCGGGGGTGATGAATCAGGCGGCTGACGCACTGTCTCGTTTTCAAATGCAGGCTTTTTCGGGTTTCCTCCCCTCAGCGGACCCAGAGCCGGCACCCTTTCCCGAAGCTCTCTGGTCTCTCGGTGCCCCGAACTTCGTCACCTCGTGGGAGAGAGTCTAGCACCAAGGACGAGGAAGGCATACGAAGGGGCGTTTCGGGCCTATTTAGCCTTTTTGGGGAGTGGTAGAGAGCGACTTTGGGGTCATGAGGAATGGGTAGTGAATTTCCTGATGTCATTACGTAGGGCTGGGAAATCGGTGGCTACGGCCCAGAGGCATCGTGCTGCCATTTCCTTTGTTGCCAGAGCACACGCTATCCAGGACCCAACAGCGTCTTTCGTTGTACAGAAACCGCTACGTGGGTGGCAACGCCTTGAGGGTCGCAGAGTAGATGAGAGGCGCCCGATAGGTTTGGATAGATTGTCCCAGTTGTTGGCCACACTCCCGGCCACATGTTCATCTCAGTTTGAGGCGTTGCTGTTCCGAGCCGCTTTTACGCTAGCATTTCACGGAGCAATGCGGGTAAGCGAACTAGTTGCAAGGAACAAACTGGATGTGGTAGGGGGTTTGTGCCAGGAACACGTTCAGATCAGGGGTGAAACAATGACTGTCTCCTTTGTAAAATCCAAGACTGATCAAGATAGGATGGGTGACTGCGTCATCATACGCAGGATTCCTGGGTCCTCCATGTGTCCGGTACAGTGTTTAGAGGATTACCTAGCACGAAGGGTGGCATCATGGGGGGGGACTTTGTTGAGACACGCTGACGCCACCCCACTGACGAAATTTCAGTTTCAGCGGGTGCTTGCGATGTCGATTGCCGCTGCGGGCTTGAACCCGGGCGAATTTGGGACCCATTCCTTTCGGATAGGGGCTGCTACGGAAGCTACAGCCAGGGGTCTTAATGTTGAGCAAGTGAAACGAGTGGGGCGTTGGTCCTCCAATTGTTACAAAAGATACGTGCGGTTGCACATGTTGTGAAGCTGTAATAATGTACTCACGCTTCTTGTTTTTGTTTGGTTTTCAGTTACGCAAGCCTACGAGGCGGGGCGGACTATGCAGTCAACCCTACACCGGGCCAGCGGTCAGACATCACCGGCTGTGAAAAAGGAGGTGTGGGTCGTGGGCCACTCATACGTGAGGCGTGCCGCAGACGTATTCAAAGCAGGTGACATGATTCACGTAGCTGGGGAATACGGGTACAGGATGTCCTTCTACGGAAGGGGCGGTCTCTGTATTGACCAGTTTCAAACATTTTTCGAGGGTTTGTTAGGGCGGACAAGGTCACCGCCGTCTATAGTTATAGTGCATGTTGGGGGTAATGATTTGGTCACCATCGGTAGACGACTACTCCTGGAGGCAATGCTTTCCACCGTAAGTTGGTTGGCGAGGAGAGTTCCGGGGTGCACGATTGCATGGTCCCATTTGATTCCACGAAAGGTGTGGCGGGGGGCTATCTCTATTCCTGCTTTGAACCATTCTGTTAGAAAGCTTAACAATAAAGTGAGTAGGTTGTTCCGTTCCAGGGCATTGCATTCTATTTCTCATAGCTGTATTAATGATGACAGTATGTATTCGGGGGATGGGGTGCATTTGTCTTGGGTGGGGAATGAGTTACTCTTAGGAGACTTCTTAGCATGGTTAAAATCGTTGAAACATGACCTTTAGGTAGGAGTTGTGTGGGGGGTCCGGATAGCCGGTCAACTATCCGGCCTGTGGCGGTAAGGTCATGATCGGTGAGCACTAATTGGAAGATCCCTATGAGTGGGCGTCACCCAACACGGATGGGAGCGCTCGGGGGAGGTGGCCTTTGGCCCCTCAACGGGGAGGCGGTCCCTTCTAAGGATGGGTCGCCGAAAGAAGAGGAAAGGCGGTCAAGGCCCCTTCCTGTGTAGGAGGGGTTACAGCCCCCTCCTGGGGAATTTCCCGGGGCCAGTGACATCTGCGACGGCAGATGCGGTAAGTTGTGTGGGGTTGGGGGGAGGTCTACGATACCTTCTAGATACCTCACACGAGTCTTCGAACGACCTTTAACTGGCGTCGAGTTGATAAGTGCCCCCGTCAAGTCAAGGGAAATTGGTTGTAGTTGCACTTGAGTACGCCTCAGTGCTGTCGCCCCTCCAAGTGGGGGGGGTATGTCTGGTTAGGGATCTTGACACCGGTTACGACCTTGCCGTTGGCCCTTAAACGTTAGGATGTACAATTTCAATATTTCAAGTAAATGTTTTGTAGGATGTTAGTTCGGCTAGGAGAACCTCTGTATTAGAGAATCTGTTAAGGTTAGCCAAACATCACAATGTGGTATGAAATTGTACATTAATGTTTAAAATGTTTATAATTTTTTGTTTTAATAAATACGGCCGGGAGGGTCACTCCCTCCCACTTCCAAAAAACTTCAAGAACTGTTTCCGGTTTCCCTCCTTTGGGGATTGTGTTGAGAGGGGGTGGCGGGTATCTCAGCCATATGGAAAGGGGCGACCACTCGGTCCCCCCGAACGTATGGCAGAGTGCCTCGATCCCCCCGGGAAGCCATTTTGGGCGGGAGGCGCGTCTCGGCTGGTATGCCCGAAGCGGCGTAGCCGGGGCGCGCTTTTTCCCGCCCTAGAGTGGGCTGGCCTAGACACTGACGCGGCTGGCCACGCCCTCGGGGCAGGCAGGGGCGGGTTTACGCCCGCCCTGAAGACGGATAAAAGGAGAAGCAAGACCAGAAGACATCCTCTTGTTCCTGTGCTCTGAAGCTGCACCTCCTCGCTGCACGTGAGCTCGAGACGGAACGAAGAGCCAATTTTGACCCACCCACCAGCCCCTGATGACAGCAAGTGGTTTTGAACAAAGTTAATGGATAACTCTGATTTTCGTTTACAGGTTGTGGTATTATCGTGATGATTTTGAGTATGTAATAAAGAATGTCGATTTGTGGTACGTTTTGCAAATAAAGAAATTCTGCTTTAGTGTTCATTGGTAGCATGCTGTTAATGAAAGTATAGTTGCTGCTGTGATTTTAGTTAGTCATTTAGTTAGCATTGTCGTATTTATTTTGGTCGGGCGGTAAGGTCATGATCGGTGAGCACTAATTGGAAGATCCCTATGAGTGGGCGTCACCCAACACGGATGGGAGCGCTCGGGGGAGGTGGCCTTTGGCCCCTCAACGGGGAGGCGGTCCCTTCTAAGGATGGGTCGCCGAAAGAAGAGGAAAGGCGGTCAAGGCCCCTTCCTGTGTAGGAGGGGTTACAGCCCCCTCCTGGGGAATTTCCCGGGGCCAGTGACATCTGCGACGGCAGATGCGGTAAGTTGTGTGGGGTTGGGGGGAGGTCTACGATACCTTCTAGATACCTCACACGAGTCTTCGAACGACCTTTAACTGGCGTCGAGTTGATAAGTGCCCCCGTCAAGTCAAGGGAAATTGGTTGTAGTTGCACTTGAGTACGCCTCAGTGCTGTCGCCCCTCCAAGTGGGGGGGGTATGTCTGGTTAGGGATCTTGACACCGGTTACGACCTTGCCGTTGGCCCTTAAACGTTAGGATGTACAATTTCAATATTTCAAGTAAATGTTTTGTAGGATGTTAGTTCGGCTAGGAGAACCTCTGTATTAGAGAATCTGTTAAGGTTAGCCAAACATCACAATGTGGTATGAAATTGTACATTAATGTTTAAAATGTTTATAATTTTTTGTTTTAATAAATACGGCCGGGAGGGTCACTCCCTCCCACTTCCAAAAAACTTCAAGAACTGTTTCCGGTTTCCCTCCTTTGGGGATTGTGTTGAGAGGGGGTGGCGGGTATCTCAGCCATATGGAAAGGGGCGACCACTCGGTCCCCCCGAACGTATGGCAGAGTGCCTCGATCCCCCCGGGAAGCCATTTTGGGCGGGAGGCGCGTCTCGGCTGGTATGCCCGAAGCGGCGTAGCCGGGGCGCGCTTTTTCCCGCCCTAGAGTGGGCTGGCCTAGACACTGACGCGGCTGGCCACGCCCTCGGGGCAGGCAGGGGCGGGTTTACGCCCGCCCTGAAGACGGATAAAAGGAGAAGCAAGACCAGAAGACATCCTCTTGTTCCTGTGCTCTGAAGCTGCACCTCCTCGCTGCACGTGAGCTCGAGACGGAACGAAGAGCCAATTTTGACCCACCCACCAGCCCCTGATGACAGCAAGTGGTTTTGAACAAAGTTAATGGATAACTCTGATTTTCGTTTACAGGTTGTGGTATTATCGTGATGATTTTGAGTATGTAATAAAGAATGTCGATTTGTGGTACGTTTTGCAAATAAAGAAATTCTGCTTTAGTGTTCATTGGTAGCATGCTGTTAATGAAAGTATAGTTGCTGCTGTGATTTTAGTTAGTCATTTAGTTAGCATTGTCGTATTTATTTTGGTCGGGCGGTAAGGTCATGATCGGTGAGCACTAATTGGAAGATCCCTATGAGTGGGCGTCACCCAACACGGATGGGAGCGCTCGGGGGAGGTGGCCTTTGGCCCCTCAACGGGGAGGCGGTCCCTTCTAAGGATGGGTCGCCGAAAGAAGAGGAAAGGCGGTCAAGGCCCCTTCCTGTGTAGGAGGGGTTACAGCCCCCTCCTGGGGAATTTCCCGGGGCCAGTGACATCTGCGACGGCAGATGCGGTAAGTTGTGTGGGGTTGGGGGGAGGTCTACGATACCTTCTAGATACCTCACACGAGTCTTCGAACGACCTTTAACTGGCGTCGAGTTGATAAGTGCCCCCGTCAAGTCAAGGGAAATTGGTTGTAGTTGCACTTGAGTACGCCTCAGTGCTGTCGCCCCTCCAAGTGGGGGGGGTATGTCTGGTTAGGGATCTTGACACCGGTTACGACCTTGCCGTTGGCCCTTAAACGTTAGGATGTACAATTTCAATATTTCAAGTAAATGTTTTGTAGGATGTTAGTTCGGCTAGGAGAACCTCTGTATTAGAGAATCTGTTAAGGTTAGCCAAACATCACAATGTGGTATGAAATTGTACATTAATGTTTAAAATGTTTATAATTTTTTGTTTTAATAAATACGGCCGGGAGGGTCACTCCCTCCCACTTCCAAAAAACTTCAAGAACTGTTTCCGGTTTCCCTCCTTTGGGGATTGTGTTGAGAGGGGGTGGCGGGTATCTCAGCCATATGTCTGGATTGTTGGACATAGTTACATCTACTGGGCTCAAAGGTATGCTGACAACAGAAATTTACCTAACCTCAATTTACAAGATGTGGAAATTAAGTGGTTGAGCCAGAGAGGATTAAAATGTCACCAATTGATACCATTGGTGAAAACCTTTATGCATTTGCCAAAACCTGACCTGTTAATTGTGCACTGTGGAGGTAATGATTTGGGCACTTTGACTGGGGTAGGTCTGGAAATGCTTTTAAAGGACACCTTTGAGCAATTAATGGCACTTTTTCCTCAAACTGCCTTGGTATATTCAAATATATGCCAAAGACAGAAATGGAGGTGGTCGAACCAATTTTGTCCACAAATTGAGAAGTCGAGGAAGCATGTAAACAAATCTGTTTCAGCTTACATGAGAGACCATGGAATGGGCTCCATGTACAACAATAACTTGCGTTACTGCATGCAAGATATCTACAGAGGAGATGGAGTTCACTTCTCAGATGAAGGCAACAGAATTTTCATTTTGAATTTAAGACTGTGCATTGGTACCTACTTATAAGTACCTAAATGTACCATAAATCCAAAAGCTCTTCTCAGAGCTACCCTACATCTGATCACTCACAATTATTATTTTACTCAAACTTTTTTCACTAATTTTCAACAAACTACGCTCCCCGGAGCGCTACCCGGTACGCGAACCGGAAGCTAACCGCGCAAAATTTCTAAAAAAAATGTTTTTTTCCCACACATATGGGCCTCCTCAGCCACCCTCAGAAAACCTAGGGGGTCAAGATACGTCTACCGTGCCCCCTTCTACCCATTCTGAACATTATTTGCCCTCCATCTTGTATCTTAATTCGTCTGAAACACAAAATGGTGGACTCCCGTAACGCTGCTGGTTCGCGTACCGGGGAGCTCCCCGGGAAGCGGTCCATCAAAAAAGGTGGGAAAGTAATTTAGAGAAAAACGACTGGAAACACTTTCCCCAAATATAGATTAGCTCATACTACATACCATTCCCTGCCATTTTCATAAATTTGTTTGGAATTCCATTTAGCCATTTAGCCTGTAGAACTATCTAAATACCCTGAGGTAAATTACTTCACAAAAGACATCTGAAGTGTTGGAATTGACAACCAATGAAAATGTTACTTTCATTTTCTCTTTTTTTTTCCTGACATTTGATTGGTTATGTACCTGAATATATATAAAAGAAGAGAAGGAAACACAGCCATTTTCACCACTACTTCCTGAACTACATTTCAAGAGCCTTTTCACCTCCCTGTGAAGTAAATTGATAATTTGTAAGTGGCACTTTAAATTAATTTGTAAAAACGTTTTTTGATAATTATTTACTGTCCCCCTGCTATAGTTATAGATACAGATAGGCTCCTCTGTTATATTTATTGATTGACTTACACTTCTCTGCTATAATTATGAATTTACTTACTTTAACTTCACTGTTAAAAAAACAGAACTACCTGTCTGAACTTAAACCCAACAGTGCCCTAACTCTTCTAATATAATTATTTTTTTATGCAATTTACAGCAAAAAAATGGAAGGGGAGCACGAAAAAATCAATGTTTCCTTCGAGATTACAACAGAAGAGATTTTAACTGAAGAAATTTTGGATGAAGATTTTATGGATGAGTCTTTCGATGAACAATTTATTGAAAGCTTACAAGACATAGAAACATGCATGTTTGAGGAGATTCCAGATGATGAGAAGTGTGGCTCACGGTGTAGAGCAGGCAGACCCAGAAGCTGAGGTCAGACCCGGGACCAGGGTTCAATTCCTGACGCGGCAGGGTCTTGAGCTCAAATGTCCACGGACTCGATAATTCTCGCTTCGGTGCCTGCTCTAATCATGGGTTCTCACTCTGCAACTCTGGGCATTAAGCTTGCTTAATCTCCACAACGGCCCCATGCGGCGGGATGCCTGGCTTTCACCTTGGGGATGCCCTGTACGGGCTATCTCACAGGGAAAAGCCAGGACGGGTTCCCAAGGCAAGCGCCGGGAAACCTCCGGGTAGCTGTGCGCTCAATAAATGTAATAATAATAATAATAATAATAATGTAATGCTGGAAGTTTTATTGAACTATGAAAATTCTGACCAATAAATTTTTATTTAATCAAAATAAATAAATAAATAAAAAAAAACAACAAAACGAACAATCAATTAAAATACAATATTTGAAAAGTCTATAATTCTTTTTCTCTCATAGTACACTCCCCTCCTCATCAAACCTAGGGGGTCAGGGAGGATCTACTATGCCCCCTTATGGTAATTTCCCCCTTTGTTTTGGCCTCCTCTTGTCTCTCGATCCTACCGAGAGACAAGATGGCGGCCGCTACGGACTGTTTAGAATGTTTACAGACACCGGAGAGCCAATCAGCTTCGCTTCGCAAAGCTTCGCAAAGCTCCGTAACGCAAAAAGTACGCGAACCGGAACGCTGCCCGGGACGCTGTCACAGATATATATCTTTTTTTGATAGTTAATTTCTCAAAATCCACTGGAGCACATATATTGAGACCCAGCAAAGGCACATCGGGCTAACAGTCCCTACAATTTTGCAAAGTGTAATCCATTCAGCCGTTCGAGCTAAAAGTGAGGCCAACCGCCCTATGGAAAAATGAATGGGAAAAACGTGTTTTGGGACCCCCCTTTTTTCTCAGCCCCCCCTTGACGAAACCCCCCCAAATATTCAGGGGCTGCTCAGAAACGAAATGTGCCATTTTCCTGAAAATTTCAGCCGATTCCGTCCACAAACACCAAAGTTATTAGACATAGAATTTTCAAAAGTCCCATAGAGAAAAAATCCTAACTATATATACCTACTGGCGACCGCCAGTAGGTAATATCTATATCTATATATATATATATATATATATATGTATATAGATATAGATATAGATATAGATATAGATATATATATATATATATATATATATATATATATATATATATATATATATATATATATATATATATATATATATATATATATATATATGTAGTTAATGTTAGGATTATTTTCAATAGAAAATCTCAACATTCTATTGTGAATAACTTTGGCGCCGGTTGAGGAATCTGCCTGAAAATGTCCTCAAATTTGCCTCGCGGCGCTCTGGTCCTTCCCTAGAAGTTTGGGGGGATTTGTTAAGCGGGAGGCGAGAAAAAAGGGGGGTCCCAAAACGTGTTTTCCCCTTGTTAATTTCCATAGGGTGGTCAACCTCACTTTTAGCCCGAACGGCTGAATGGATTTCCACCAAACTTGGCAAAATTGTAGGGACTGGTAGCCCGATGTGCCTTTGCTATGTCTCAAGATATGTGCTCCAGTGGATTTTGAGTAATTTAGGTCCAAAAAAATATATATATCTATAAGCGCGCCCCGGTACGAGCACCAGGGCGCTAACTAGTGCGCTACGCGAGTTCGCGCGCGGAAAGCTGATTGGCTCTCGGGTGTCTGTCAACATTCCAAACAGTCCGGAGCGGCCACCATCTTGTGTCTCGGTAGGATCGAGACACAAGAGGTGGCAAAAACAAAGGGGATATGACCATAAGGGGGCAGAGTAGACCCCCCCTGACCCTCTAGGTTTGATGTGGGGGCTATACAAGGGCCCCGCGGGGTAAAAAAAACATTTTTTTTTCTTTCGATTTGCGCGGGGGATCGCCCGGTACGCGGGGAGCGTACCATGGGGAAAAAAGATGATAGTTTTTAAAAAATGTAGCCTTTTTTTGTAATTTGGAGGTAGTTCTAAAAAGAACTGTTTTTTTTCTTCTTTTTGTTGTTTTATATATTTTTTAATGTTTTTTTGAACATTTTGTACTTTTTTTGGCTTTTATGAACTATTTTATATTTTTTTTTGTTATTTTTATGGGGAGAAACAAAAAACAGGGAATTGAAAACGGCTCAACCGGAGCAAAAAAAAAATCAGGAAAAAATTATGGATTTTTGGGGCATTTGTGGTTGTCACCAGCACGGTTGATGAGCGTTATGCTTTGCTCACCATAGGTGATGGTCTTATCACAATAAATACAAGAGATCTTGTATTGCCCAAACTTTGCTTGAATGTTTGGGACCATCTCCCTTGTCTCTGGTCCCGATGGAGTGGGTTGCTTTCTTTTGGAGGTGCTGGGTGAAGATTGGGGAGGGTTACTGGCCAGTTCTCTCACCTCTGCGGCAGCATAGTTGTTGGGATGCTTGCGCTGCATGTGCCGAATCATGGTGTTATTGCCAAATGAATATTTCTTATTAGGGTTCCCCCTTGAAAGTTCAATGCCACAGATTTGGCAAGTCACCTTTGGCGCATTCACTTTCTTCTTGCCCTCTGGGATGGAAAAAAACTCCCTTACAATGTGCTGCTTTGGCCTATATGGGGTATTGTCTTCTGGCAGCCACCTCCTCCCCTCCTCCTCCTCCTCCTCCTCTTCTTCTTGACCACAAATGTGATGTTGTGGTGGTCCTCTTGGTGGTGGTGCAGATGCTCCAGCTGCTGCTGCTACTGTAGCCATTTTAAAGTACAAAATATTACTCAAAGATCTCCAAACAGGTCTTCCTCAGTCAAAGGACAATGTCAGAATAAGGAAAAAAGGTGGGGGCTTTCATCATTTGGAAAAAGAAACTGTCCTGAACCAATGAAAAGTGTTATTTTCAGGTCACATGACCCGGGCTTTCATCATTTGGAAACCAAAACTGTTCTGCACCAATAAAAAGTGTTATTTTCAGATCACATGACCCAACGCACTTACGCGAGCCCCAGGGCTCGTCGCGTAAGCGTGTCGGATGCTTACGTTGCGCGATCGTATTCGCTCGAGTGCTTCCGGGTGCGCTTACGCCGTGCGTATCACGCGGACGCGGCACGTCACGATGATGTTTTCGTTCGCGGCAATAGCGCTAACGGGACGCTCACCGGAAAAAACTGCGCTTTCCGATGCGCACACCGGGGCGCGCACCTGGAGCGCACCAGGGCAAAACATTTTTTTTTTAAAATAGCATTATATAAATATACAATATAGGATTCATTATAAAAAATATTACATTTCGAAGGTTTGAGGCCCTATATATAGTTAGGAATTAGCATTTTAAAAACCTATGAAATTCACTGAAAAAAACATAGGTTTCACACCAGTTATAGTTAGCTGGAAATTTTACTGACATAAAACCATAGAAATTCCAACGTTATAGTTAATTGGACTCACTATAACAAGCGCGCCTGCAATGCACTGCTGATGACGTCACATATTACATCACTCATGACATCATCAGTGACATCACTCATGACATCACTTATGACACCATCCTTGTGACAGAGTGACAGACCTTCTTTTAGTGTAATGTAACCCTTGAAACACATATTCAAAAATAGAAACTATAATTTTCAAAAAAATGGAGATACCCATACCAGTTACAACAACCAATTCAGTAATTCCTCCATCTATATACACATCCACTCATTCACAAACAGTGACGCTTTTGGTCTGCATTGCTCTCATTGCCTGTATTTGCATTTTAGGACTAACTGGTATCATAGCGCTTTATTGCACATTAGATCGCATTGCTCGCTTAATCCTTTGTGCCTGATTGTGCCGGTGCCTCCATCTTAGCGACGTCCCACACTAATCTCGCCCTGTTTCGCTTTAGTATTCCTGCCATTTTGTTGTTGTGTCTCATAAGCCCGTCCCTCCACCCCGCTCCCGCCTCCCAGCTGCTCCTCCCTCGCTCCGCCCCCCTCCACTATCCACTTATGACAGATGCATCTGCGCGCAGCATCAACGTGCAGCGGACGCGCATCATGCGCGCCGAAGGTGCGCCAAAGGTAAGCCCGTCCACGTCTGTCTGCGCCTGGACCGCGCCCAGCGCCAGACCCCCTGGCCCCCGCAAAATCCACTCCTCCCGCATAACGTACGTCGCCGCAACCCTCTCAGCACTTAACCCATTCCAACTCACTAACTGCTATGAAGCCGCCCCAGGACACACCCATGGACCCTTCACCTGCCACTCCTGCAAGTTCGACTGCATCAGGACCCACACCAAATCCACAGACTCCAAACAGAGCTCTGACACTAACCACCTGAAGTGCATCCTACTCAACACCCGCTCGGTCCACAGACACGCCATTGAACTTTGGAACCTACTCGACACCACATCGCCGGACGTCGCATTTCTTACAGAAACCTGGATGAACGCCTCATCAGCGCCTGACATCGCCATAGCCATCCTGGATGGCTACAAGATCATCCAAAAGGACCGCATCAACCAAACTGGAGGGGGAATCGCCATCATTCATAAGAACACCATCTGCATCACGACCAGTTCCGATGACAACCTCACAACCGCCGAACACCTTCACTTCCAGATTCACATGGACCCTAAGACCACACTCAGAGGCACCCTCATCTATAGACCACCCGGACCCCGCACACAATTCAGAGAAGACATCACTGATGTCATCAGCCCTCACGCCCTTCCCTCCGAGGACTACATCCTACTGGGAAACCTCAACCTACACCTGGAAAAGAACAACAACAGCAACAGCACCACCCTTTTGGACAACCTCGCCAATCTCGGACTCAAACAACTTGTTGACACCCCCACCCAATTTGCCGGGCACACGCTCGACCCAATCTTCACCTCCAGCAAGCACATCTCCTTTAATCACACCACAGCTCTCCATTGGACGGACCACAGCTGCGTTCACTTCAACTACAAAAAGACTACGACCCACAACCACCCACAACCAATTCCCCGGAGAAACTGGAATAAAATTACCACCGACCAGCTCTTTACATCGCTTCACCAAAACCCTCCTGCAAAATCATCGGACCCAAACCAAGCAGCCACCAACCTCACACAATGGATCACCCACAGTGCTGACAAATTAGCACCCTTGAAAAATCATCTAATCAAACAAGGCAGCAAAAAAGCCCCCTGGTTTAATGATGACCTTAAGAAATCCAAGAAGATCTGTCGCACCCTCGAGAAAGCCTGGCGAAAAAACCCAACCACTGACAACCTGACCACCTTCAAGAACGCCACCCGCAAACACCACCATCTGATCTGATCCACCAAGAAATCACGATTCAAGGATCGACTCGACAACAACGCCCACAACAGCAAAGAACTATTCAACATCGTCAAAGAGTTTACCAACCCCACTGCCGGCACCAACGACATCACTCCATCCCAAGACCTCTGCGACTCTCTAGCCTCGTTCTTCCACAACAAAATCGCTGACATACATAACAGCTGTGGAGACCAGCCCACCCCACCTACCTCCGAACTAAAAACCCCCTCCAACAACCTTTACGCCTGGTACCCAATCACCACTGAAGACACCATCCGCCTGATGAACACCATTCACTCAGGATCGCCAACCGACCCATGTCCCCACCACATTTTCAACAAAGCAGACTCCATTTTCGTACCCCATTTCCGAGATGCCATCAACTGCTCCCTCAACTCCTCCACCTTCCCGGAAAGCTGGAAACACGCCGAACTCAGCGCCCTCTTGAAGAAACCTACAGAAGACCCCACTGAACTTAAGAACTACCGCCCCATTTTGCTCCTCCCATTCCCTGCTAAAGTCATTGAGAAAGCCGTAAACAGTCAATCCAACAAATCCCTCGACCCTTCACAGTCCGGCTTCCGAGCCAAACACAGCACCGAGACCGCCCTCATCGCAGCAACATACGTCATTCGAGCTCTACTGGACAACGGAGAAACTGCTGCCCTCATCCTACTCGACCTCTCCGCAGCCTTCGACACAGTCAGTCATACCACCCTTATACAACGCCTCAGCACCTTTGAAATACAAGGAAAAGCATTGGACTGGATAATCTCGTTCCTCGCCGGAAGAACCCAGAGAGTCCGCCTCCCCCCTTTTAGATCAGAGGCCACCGAATTCATCTGCGGCGTACCCCAAGGATCTTCACTCAGTCCCACCCTCTTCAACATATACATGAGTCCCCTCGCATCCATTGCGCGCCAACACAACCTCAACATTATCTCCTACGCAGACGACACTCAGCTAATCCTATCCCTAACCAAAGACCCAAACACCGCCAAAACCAACCTACACGAAGGGATGAAAGAAGTAGCCGAGTGGATGAAGAACAGCTGTTTAAAGC
Source organism: Lissotriton vulgaris (assembly GCF_964263255.1). Taxonomy (NCBI): domain Eukaryota; kingdom Metazoa; phylum Chordata; class Amphibia; order Caudata; family Salamandridae; genus Lissotriton; species Lissotriton vulgaris. Next base: position 209,396,422 of record NC_141691.1, read on the forward strand.
TAAACTCAGACAAAACGGAAGTCCTCATCTTAGGATCATCCCCCTCCACCTGGCACGACTCATGGTGTCCACCGGCCCTGGGAACCGCACCCATACCAACGGACCACGCACGTAACCTGGGCTTCATCCTGGACTCCTCCCTCTCGATGACCAGACAAGTCAACGCCGTCTCATCATCATGCTTCAACATCCTACGTATGCGAAAGACGTCACCCATGCACTGGTCACAAGCCGACTAGACCACGAAAACACCCTTTACGCCGGAACCACAGCCAAACTACAGAAAAAACTCCAACACATCCAAAACGCCTCAGCCAGACTCATCCTAGACATCCCCCGCCAAGCTCACATTTCCGGTCACCTGAAAGACCTCCACTGGCTCCCCGTCAACAAGAGAATAACGTTCCGCCTCCTCACCCACGCACACAAAGCCCTCTACGACCTAGGACCCGAATACCTCAACACGCGCCTGTCCTTCTACACCCCCACCCGCCAACTTCGATCGTCTAATCAAGCCCTCGCCGCAATTCCACGCATCCAAAGATCCACCATGGGAGGAAGATCCTTCTCCTACTTAGTGGCCAATACCTGGAATTCCCTCCCCACCCACCTCCGCCTCACACAGAACCACCTCTCCTTCAGAAAACAACTAAAAACTTGGATATTTGAAAAGTAAAAATCCCCCCCTCCCTCAAGCGCCTTGAGACCCTCTGGGTGAGTAGTGCGCTATACAAATTTATACTTGACTTGACTTGACTATATAGTCACTCATACATATACTCACTCATCATATGTAGTGATACATCTATACATCCTGTTATACACCAACAGTCATCCAAAAGTTACTCACACACATACTCACACATGCAAATAAACTATTGAACATCCATTTATTTGCATATACAACTATACACACACTACCTCCTTACTTCTAAGGAAACTTACACATACTTACTCTCTTAAACAATCACTTATAGAAACAAATACTTATTTAAACAGGAACTCTTACAATCTCTTATTCTCACATATACTCACTTATATACATCAAAACTCACATACACTAGATTAAAATATATGTTGTTACTAAAAAATACAATAGTGAGACCATCATTCACTCACTAACACACACATACACACACTCATCCACCCATACAGTCCTGCACATATGCTGTCTTAAAAACACATACAAACAGTGAGTCAGTCACCAACCCATGCAGCCACTTATACACAAAGTGAAACACTGATACATATATTTCAATATTTAAAAGTTACTCGCTAATATATGTATTCAATAAAATACACTTAATAAGGCAGTTGACCAATCATTTTTGTTAAAAAAACATCCATTTACACACTTATTTAACCATTTATTCTTCCATCAACCTTTACAAATATATATATAAAACATATTGATTTTTCAGAAAGACACACATTCACTGGCTGGTGTCATCGGTGATGTCATGAGTGATGTCACTGACGATGTCATGAGTGATGTAATATGTGATGTCATCAGCAGTGCATTGCAGGCGCGCTTGTTATAGTGAATCCAACTAACTATAACGTTGGAATTTCTATGGTTTTATGTCAGTAAAATTTCCAGCTAACTATAACTGGTGTGAAACATATGGTTTTTTCAGTGAATATATATATATATATATAAATTCACTGAAAAAACCATAGGTTTCAGATACGTTATAATTAGAAATTAGCATTTATGAAACCTTAGAAATTCAGAGAAAAACTCATAGGTTTCAGGGGTGTTATAGTTAGCTGGACATTTCGCTCGTACAAAACCATAGCAATTCCTCCGTTATAGTTAGTTCTGCTAACTATACCTCATGCACCCACAATGCACTGCTGATGATGTCACATATTGCGTCATTCATGACATTGTCAGTGACATCACTGATGACATCTCAAATTACATCACTGATGACATCACCGATGACATCATCTAGCGAATGTTGTTTAGTTTGAAATTTAAATATGTATATATATATATATATATATATATATATATATATATATATATATATATATTCACTTAAAAAACCATAGGTTATAGACCATATATAGTTAGGAATTTGCATTTACAAAACCTTGAAAATTCACTGAAAAAACCATAGGTTAGAGACCATATATAGTTAGCTGGACATTTTATTGACATAAAACCAATGAAATTCCATATATAGTTAGTTGCACTAACTATATATGGCGCACCCGCAATCCACTGCTGATGATGTCACATATTACATCATTCATGACATGGTCAGTGCCATCACTGATGACATCATCCAGTGACTGTGTGTTTCTGTAAATTTTAAATATGTTTTACATATTGAAGAATGAGTGGATGTATAAGTGTCTGGATGAAGGATTTAGTAGGTGCGTGACTGACTGAGTGAGTGAATAAATGTGTCTTACTGAATGCATGGGTTAGTGACTAAACTGTCTGAAAGTGTGCATCAATATGTCTGTGGTTGTGCAAGCTGCTGCATGTGTTGATCAGTAGCTATATGAGTGGCTACATGGGTTATTGATTGGTTGCCCAAGTATTTGTATGGAAGACTGAGTGTGTGTGTGGCTGGCTGGGAGGTGTGTGACTCTGTGCAGATCAATCTGTACTTGTATCAGTAATTGTATAAGAGAGTAAGTATGTGTTAGTATATGTTTGAAAAAGTAAGGTGTTCTGTGTTTAACTGTATAGATGAGGAAATCGAAGTGTGATTGATTCTTTACAAAACTGACTAGGTGTGTGAGTAACGCCATACGCCATGGATGAGTGGCAGTGTGTGAGTGTCTGCATAGGTGTATGAGTGCATATGATAGTGTTGGAATAATGAGTGACTGTATGTATGAGTGATTGTATGGGTGAATGAGTGAATGTGTGTGTAGACGTAGGAATCAGTGAGTGCATATGTAGTAACTGGTATTGGTGTGTCATGATGTCATCAGTGATGTCATCAGTGATGTCATTTGAGATGTCATCAGTGATGTCATCAGTGATGTCACTGACCATGTCATGAATGATGTAATATGCAACATCATCAGCAGTGGATTGCGGGTGCGCAATATATAGTTAGTGCAACTAACTATATATGGAATTTCATTGGTTTTATGTCAATAAAATGTCCAGCTAACTATATATGGCCTCTAACCTATGGTTTTTTCAGTGAATTTTCAAGGTTTTGTAAATGCAAATTCCTAACTATATATGGTCTATAACCTATGGTTTTTTAGGTGAATTTCATTGGTTTTTTAAAAGCTAATATCTATAGCTGTAAAATATATTCTTTATTACGTGACGTATCACATAGCCACGTGAGACGCCTCATGACGCGTCACATAACCGTGACGTATCGGCTCTGCAGCGCAAACAAAATGCGTAACGTAAGCGCGCCAGTGCACGCTTACAGATATATATATTTTTTTAACCTTAATTAGACAAAAGCCACACGTGCAAAAATCCTAACTATATATACCTACTGGCTATCGCCAGTAGGTAATATATATATATATATATATATATATATATATGAAGCATTCTTCGTTTAAATCAGACACATGACTCAATTTTTAATTTAATTTGAATTTGGCTTTTTTTTCTAAATGTCATTCTTTTTTGTGGAGTAATTAAATTACAAACTGCAATCTGGATGCCGTTCGGCAGTTAAAACTCCATCTTTTCATCACTTCTGCCCCATACCTGCGGAACTGCCTTTAGATTTGGACAATTCTGATTTCTTTGTTTAAGGGATACCAATACCTGTACACTGAGAAGAAGCTCGACATCAGAAATGCCATTAAACGAGATAGGTCACCGAGGGTCAGCGAGCAGGAAATTGTTTTATCGTTGTAAGAGAGGTTTCTAGGTTAAAGCACCTCCTAGAGAGGTCTCTGTAACCAGTAAGCTATACCAGAGGGTTACTGAACCTTCCATCCTTTTTTGAGCAATAAAAAACTCGTTTAAGCAAGGAACAAAGAACACTTGCTAGCCGGGCTACAGAGAAGGCTTGCCATGATGCATAGTCTATCACTAGTACAAAAATATTAAAGTGCTGAGGTAACAGTAACGCTCTTGCTGAAAGCAACAGGTAAAATGGCGTTTCCCTTCCCAGTCTGAAAAGAGGGGCAGACTTGGTGTGCCCTCCAGACTGTGATGTCTCGCTGTGGGCTTCATGCCATTACAGAGTCCCTCAGCGCACATGTGTGATTTCCATGTGTGCTGAGGTGAAATGATCAAAAGCCTAAAGCTAACATGCGGTGAGGGAAACTCAAGGCATGGGTACATGCATCACCCAAGACATGCAGGGAGACAGCTGTGCCACATGGACTGGAGCAATATCTGATCCATTCTCTATGTACATGTTACACAAAAAAATTGTTTAGAAGAGAGCCATATCTTTACATTACAAGGCCATTCATACTTCCTTAGTTCCTCTATCTTTTAGGCACTTGTTCTTTACGTGCTTTAAATTATGGGCACATACTTATTATGAGACACGCCATATTTAAAATCCCAGTATGGGAAAAAATAGCACGACTGCCTATATAAACAATCCCTCTCACATGGGGACTGCGAATCTCTGGAACCCCTAAGAGTGCCTTATTGTTGGATGAGGCAATGCCTCATATTACTCAGATGCTGAATATGTAAACAGGCAGCCTGGAGTCTGCTAATTATTATTTGGCGACGAAACTGCAGTACTTGGCCCTAATTGATTATCAACGACGTATTCGCCATCCCTTTCCTTGTTTTGACATCTTAAAACTAGGTTTATGTCACATACATGGCCAATGAAAATCTAATGTCATTGCTAATCGTATTTCACCACAGTCTAATGTTCCCCTGCTCTCACACCTGCGAGGCAGGGCATAATTCCATTAATCATGTAAAAAAAAAAATCAGCATATTCATTGCATGTCTTGGCCCTGGTGATATATTGTGGGCAGTGCGAGTTTAGAAAGAGGCCCATTGATTCCCACCGTGAATGGGCCTGCGTGGGACTGAGACTTCACCTGCCTCCTCACTCAATTAGGAATGTATCGAAAATCCGTTCAGAGAACGAGTTAAATTAAGCGCGAGTTAATGGCCCCATAATCCCCTCTTTTGAGCCGGGCCCAGAAATGACCACATGTTGCAAGGTTCAGATAGTGCCTAATGAAACAGTGACTAAACGCTGCGCCCTCTACCGCCGCCCTTTGGCTGCGCCTTCAAAGCCTCGGGGGCTTCAGCGGTCGGGGGTCCCCGAGCTCAGAGAAACGCACTGACCCCCCCCCCACGCTCCCCTAAGCTGTCAATGCCAGGGCCGGCCGGCGCAGGGATGCCTCGCCGCCTCTGCGAGAAGAATAACATTGAGGACTATTCACTCGGCCCTGCGAGCAGCCGCCCGGGCAGTGTATTCCAGAGGCGTGAAGAGCCAATAAAGGGAAGACCTGCACAGGCGTAAACCCCTCGCGGCGGGGGCGGGCATTCCCGGCCGGCTGCGCTGGGATTGGCCGGCCGACCCCAGCACTTCCGGGTCGCCGTGGGCAGCGCGGCGGCCCGATTTCAGGCAGGCAGGAAGGGACAAAAACGAGGTGGGCACTCGTAGGTGCAAATAACACTTCTCTTACAGGTGGCAGGGCTCCCTCCCATCACGCGAGCCCTGCAGAGTCAGCCGCCATCTTTCTTCTTCCCCCTCCTGGCGGGGGCGGGCATTTCCAGCCGGCCGCGCTGGGATTGGCCGGCCGGCCCCAGCACTTCTGGGTCGCCGCGGGCAGCGCGGCAGCCCGATTTCAGGCAGGCAGGCGGGGAGAGTGCGCGCACGCGTGCGCGCCTATAGATATATAATTGAATTAAAAGGCAATTTTCTCAGCAAATACTGGACGGATTTACACCATTTAAAGAAAAGTGTAATCTGCGAACCAGTCTCTTCCATTTTACCAAATTTCACATAATTCCGTTCAGCCATTCGGGCTGTAGCCGTGTCTAAAGGTCCTATGGAAATTAACAAGGAGGAAAACACGTTTTGGGACCCCCCTTTTTTCTCAGGCCCCACTTGACGAATCCCCCCCAAACTTTCAGGGAAGGAGAGGAGCGGAGCGAGCCATCTTCTTTGAGAAATTTGCGAAGATTCGTCAACCAGCGCCAAAGTTATTCCCAATAGAATGTTGGGGATTTCCTATGGAAACTAGGTCCTAACTATATATACCTACTGGCTACCGCCAGTAGGTAATATATATATATATATATATATATATATTCACTGAAAAAACCATAGGTTATAGACCATATATAGTTAGGAATTAGCATTTACAAAACCTTGAAAATTCACTGAAAAAACCATAGGTTATAGACCATATATAGTTAGGAATTAGCATTTACAAAACCTTATTTTACTCACACAAAACCATTGAAATTTCATATATAGTTAGTTGCACTAACTATATATCGCGCACCCGCAATCCACTGCTGATCATGTCACATATTACATCATTCATGACATGATCAGTGACATCACTGATGACATCCCAAATGACATCACTGATGACATCACTGATGACAACATCCAGTGACTGTATGTTTCTGAAAATATCAAAATATGTCTTACATATTGAAGAATGAGTGGATGTATAAGTGTCTGGATGAAGGATTTAGTGGGTGCATGACTGACTGTATGAGTGAGTGATTAAATGTGTCTCACTGAGTGCATGGGTTAGTGACTAAACTGTCTTAATTTGTGCATCATTATATCTGTTGTTCTGTAAACTGCTGCATGTGTTGATCAGTAGCATAATGATTAAGTATATGGGTTAATGATAGGTTGCCCAAGTATTTGTATGAGAGAGTGAGTGTGTGTGTGGGTGGCTGTGAGGTGTGTGACTATGTGCATAGATGTGTGAGCAGTTGATTCACTAGATGTATGGGTTCAAAACTGCATGTGGAAACAGCTGTATTGATGGTTGAGTGAATGGATATCTCAGTGCTACATGTCAAAGTAAGTACATATGTAAAACACAGTACATGTGAGAGTTGACATATATAAATAACTGTGCATAAGAGCCAGTGAATGTGTGAGTGGCTGTATGGATCATTGTGAACTTGTATCAGGGATTGTATAACAGAGTAAATATGTGTTAGTATATGTTTGAATAAGTAAGGTGTGTATAACTGTATAGTTGAGGAAATGGAAGTGTGATTGATTCTTTGCATGACTGACTAGGTGTGTGAGTAACTCCATGGATGAGTGACAGTCTGTGAGCGTCTATTTACTCTGAGTGTATCTAAGATTATATTAGAGTCTGAAGAGGTTCACCGTATTATCACATGAATGATGTCATCAGTGATGTGATCAGTAATGGCAAATGAGTTGTCATCAGTGATGTCATCAGTGATGTCATTTGAGATGTCATCAGTGATGTCATCAGTGATGTCATCAGTGATGTCACTGATCATGTCATGAATGATGTAATATGTGACATGATCAGCAGTGGATTGCGGGTGCGCGATATATAGTTAGTGCAACTAACTATATATGAAATTTCAATGGTTTTGTGTGAGTAAAATAAGGTTTTGTAAATGCTAATTCCTAACTATATATGGTCTATAACCTATGGTTTTTTCAGTGAATTTTCAAGGTTTTGTAAATGCTAATTCCTAACCTTATATGGTCTATAACCTATGGTTTTTTCAGTGAATTTCATTGTTTTTTTAAAAGCTAATATCTGTAGCTGTAAAATATATTCTTTATTACGTGACGTATCACGTAGCCACGTGAGACGCCTCATGACCCGTCGCCTAACCGTGACGTATCGGCTCAAGATAAGTCTACCGTGCCCCCTTCTACCCATTCAGAACATTATTTGCCCTCCATCTTGTATCTTAATTCGACCGAAACACAAAATGGTGGACTCCCGTAACGCTGCTGGTTCGCGAACCGGGACGCTTCCCGGGAAGCGGTCCAATAAAAAAGGTGGGAAAGTAATTTACAGAAAAACGACTGGAGACACTCTCACCAAATATACATTAGCTCATACTACATACCAATCCCTTTCATTTTCACAAATTTGATTGAAATTCCATTTAGCCATTTAGCCTGTAGACCTCTCTAAATACCGTGAGGTAAATTACTTCACAAAACACATCTGAAGTGTTGGAATTGACAACCAATGAAAATGTTACTTTCATTTTCTACTTTTATTACCTGACATTTGATTGGTTATATACCTGAATATATATAAAGGAAGAGAAGGAAACACAGCCATTTTGACTACTACTTCTTGTTGTACATTTCAATTGGATTTTCACTAATCACTTCAACTTCTTTGTAAAGGTAAGTTGTTATTTTTAAAACTGAAGTATATTGTGCACTATAAGTAATATGGTAAACTGTTTCTGATAGTTATATACTATCCCTCTGTAGTAGTTATAGATTTAGATAGACTTCTCTGTTATAGTTATGGATGGAGTTAGGCTTCTCTTGTATAATTATGAATTTACTTACGTTAAATCACATACACTTTTTTATATTCCTACTTCCACTCTGATACTATACACTGCCCAAAGATAAATTCACTGATAAAAACTGCCTATCTAAAAATATTCCCAACAGTGCCCTATCTCTACTAATATATATTTTTTTTATCCAAATTTCAGGCAAAATGGAAGGCGAACACAAAGTTGAATTTCAAATTGTCCTGCAAGAGAGCAGCCAAGAAATAATTGATCCAAATTATATAGAATTTATGGATGAAACTTGGGACCAAGAACTACTGCAATGTGTGCAAGCAGTAGATGACCTCCTTCAAAATGAGGACATTTTACACCCTCAGAGATTACAAACTATGTTCAATGAAAATAATGACATTTCAGACAGTGAAATGTTAGAAAGTTTATTAAATTTTGAAACACAATCACAATAATAAATAAATGCTTAAAAAATAAAGAAATTAAAAAATAATCAACAAAACCAACAATCAATTAACATACAGTATTTGAAAAGTCTATCATTCTTTTTTCCTTATAGTACGCTCCCCAGAATGCTTTCCGGTTCGCGAACCGGACGCTCCCCACGCAAAAAAAAAAAAAAATCTTTTAAAACCTCCACATAAAACCTAGGGGGTCAGGGAGGATCTACTATGCCCCCTTATGGTCATTTCCCCCTTTGTTTTGGCCTCCTCTTGTCTCTCGATCCTACCGAGAGACAAGATGGCGGCCGCTCCGGACTGTTTAGAATGTTGACAGACACCGAAGAGCCAATCAGCTTCGCTTCGCGAAGTTCCGTTACGCGTCAAGTACGCGAACCGGAGCGCAGCCCAGAGCGCGCTTACAGATATATATCTTTTTTTGAACGTTAATTTCTCAAAATCCACTGGAGCACATATATTGAGACCTAGCAAAGGCACATCGGGCTAACAGTCCCTACAATTTTGCCAAGTTTCGTGCAAATCCATTCAGCCGTTCGGGCTAAAAGTGAGGCCAACCGCCCTATGGAAATTAACATTGGAAAAACGCGTTTTTGGACCCCCCTTCATTCTCGGCCCCCCCTTGACAACCCCCCCCCAAATTTTCAGGGGCTGCTCAGAAGCAAAATGTGCCATTTTCCTGAAAATTTCAGCCAATTCCGTCCACAAACACCAAAGTTATTAGACATAGAATTTTCAAAAATCCCATAGGGAAAAAATCCTAACTATATATACCTACTGGCGACCGCCAGTAGGTAATATATATATATATATATATATATATATATATATACATATACCAATCTGTATTGAAGATTGAGTGGATATATAACTGTCTGGATTGAGGATTTAGTAGCTGTCCAACTGTCTGTTTAAGTGAGTAATTAAAAGTGTCTCACTTAATTCATGGATTAGTAACTAAACTATGTGAATGTGTTCATCATTGTCTCTGTTGGTGTATAATATACTGCATCAGTTGGTCACTAACTACATGAGTGTGTATATTAGTTATTGATTAGTTGGGGGAGTATTTGTATGGGACACTGAGTTTGTGTGTGCTTGGATGGGGTGTGTGTAACTCTATGCATAGATGTGTGAATGGTTGATTGACTAGATGTATAGGTTTAAGAGTCCATTTGGAAACAGCTGTTTGGGTGACTGAGTGTATTTATTTGTGTGTTGGTGAGCGAATATGTTTGAGTTGTACATCGTCACCAAAGTAAAAAAATAAAAGGTATTGTATGTTAGAGTTGGTGTATATATGTAAGAGTCAGTGATTGTGAGTGTAACTATATGAATGAGTGTATAATTGTAATGGTAATTTTTTAACATATTAACTATTAGTGTTTGAATAAATGAGGTGTTGTGTGTATGATTGTGTAAGTGAGTAAATGTAACCCCTCCCATGCTCATGACGAGCTGAGCTGAGCTCATCATGAGCCATGGCGCTCCGGTGCTCATGACGAGCTCAGCTCGTCATGGCCCGTTGAACGCTCAGGTGCGGGGAGAATTCCCCGCCTGTGCTGAATGTTCCACGGGAGCCAATGCACCTGTGACGAGCTCAGCTCGTCATGAGCACAGGAGCGCTGTGCCTCATGACGAGCTGAGCTCATCATGAGCATGCGGGTGCTGTGCGCGCCCCCCTGTCCCCCAGCACAGCAGGTGAATAATCCCCACAGCGAAGAGGTTAAGTGTGATTAACTCATGAGTGAGTAGGAATACTGCTTAACCGACTTAGATGCCTGCTGATATGTCAATGTCTATATATGTGTTGTATAAGTGCATTTGATAGTGTTCTATTAATTAGTGACTGAATGTATAAAGGATTCTGTTGTTGAATGAGTGTGTGGACTTAGGAATCAGTGAGTGGGTATGTAGAAACTGGTATTGGTGTGTCAATGGTTTCAAATATAGTACTCTGTATTTTATAATGAGTGATGAAAGGTTATACTAGTGTATGATGAGGTGTATCAGATTGTCATGTTGATGATGTAAACAATGATGTCATTAATGATGTCATTTGTGATGTCATCAGTGATGTCATTAGTGAAGTCACTGACCATGTCATGAATGATGTAATACGTGACATCAGCAGTGCATTGCGGGTGAGCGAGTTATAGTTAGCAGAACTAACTATAACAGAGGAATTTCTATGTTTTTTTTAGGAGTGAAATGTCCAGCTAACTATAACACCCCTGAAACCTATGTTTCTTTCTGTGCATTTTAAGGTTTTTTAGATGCTAATTGCTAACTATAACATCTCTGAAACCTATGGATTTTTTTTAGGGGTGGGTGGTAAATTCTGTTCCGCTTGTGGAATTTGCGAAATATCAGCATTTTCGCGTTGCGCGCGGAACACGGAAATGTCAAAACGTCCGCGATCTGCCGCGGAACGGAATTGTATTGCAACAGTGGCGTCTTCTTGCATAAATGTGCAGGGCAGGATTCTTTCTGGCACAGTGCTCCTGTCACAAAAATTGAACCTCGACAGGAAGCACAGATATAATAAAGCAGGTGCCCGAGTTGAAGCTCAAATTCAGTAACTCATTAATCAGCCCGAAAAAATTGTGAGATTTGTTGAGGCTGGGAAGGAGTGCTTTCTCTCCATATCTACCATTGAAAATTAGCTGTGATGCTTGATGGAGGCCTTTGCATCCTTGACTTTCACGAACACAGTCCCCATGTAGTTCCTGTGACCTGGAGCTTCTTTCTCCTCATCTGCTGCTGTGATAGGTCTCTGACCTTTTATAAACACAAGAGGCATGTAAACTCGCATAGAAGCCGACCCGTTTGGCCCTCCCCACACACTAGCAGTGTGCACCATCTTTCCGCACTTTACCCACTATGATGGACAATTCACTCAAGTTACACAAACATGGTCACTGGAGTAACAACTCTTTCAGCCCTTTACGCAGCAGTAGTGTAGGAAAAGCACTATGAACTCGCAAAGAAAAATCAGAAAATCTCAGCGAACATGCACCATTTTTTGCCATTTCGCTGAAGTTTGCGAAAGGCAATTTCGCAAATTCCACCCACCCCTAGTTTTTTCAATGAATTTCAGAGCTTTTTTAAATGCTATACTATACTATAACATCTCTAAAACCTATGCCTTTTTCAGTGAATTTTTAAGTTTTTTAAATGCTAATTTTTAAGTGTAATAGTAGTTATACCTATTTGTTTGCACTGATTTTCTATTTTTTTAAATGTTTATTTATAAATATTTTATTAATTAAATATTATATATTTTTCTCAAAATTGCAAAAAAATGTTTTACAAAAATTCAAACTGAAATATTGTTTATTTTTTGCTTTATTTTAATATATTTATATTATTTTCTTTTTTTCCAAAAACATACACATCACGGTGGGTGCACTGAGTCTAGCCGCCACCGCGTACGGCGTGCGACGGCTGCGTGTTTTTCAGTTACATCATATACATTTAATATTACGTGATGTGCGCGATTGGTATGCGACCAGTTCGCTACTCCTGCTCCAGCTCATTCGCGACACATGGGCTTTATGGTACTTGACGCTTGCGCCGTGGCTGGTCCCGCCTGACACCATATACGTGCTGGGGCGTGCAGGGTGCACGATCCTGCACAAAATGTTATGCTCTAAAATTATATATATGTGTCTTTCATATACATATCAGGGCAAGAGATTATCTAAGATATTCATAAAAATAATATATTTGTACTTATAATAAATATATTATTTTTAAATATATTTTCGCGAAGTCGCGTCGGGTGAGTTCTTTGTGAGCGCAGAGTACGCGGATCCCATGTGACCCAAAAAAAAGATTTTATTGGTGCATAACATTTCCCACTGTAACTATTGAAGGACCGCAACCTATTGTCATCATTCTTGTTGGAGCATCTTTAGAGAGACATCTCTTTTCCTACAAAAACCCTTTATACTTGTTTTTTTGGCGTTATTCAAAAAAATATCAAACAAAATGGCATCTGGACAGCAGCAGGAGGAAGTATCTTCAGAAGAAGAATTCTTGCAGAAGGCACCACATACACAGAGGCCGGAATCAGTTGTGTGGAAATTCTTCACTGTTCCACCTGGAGAGAAGAAAGTAAATGCGAGAAAGGTGACATGCAAAATTTGTGACTGAGTTCTGTCAAGAGGCAGTGAAAAAAAATACTCTTTGGCACTGCTTCTATGTACAAGCATCTCTGGACCACACATCCTCTCAATCTTGCTCAGGAGGAAATGAGGCTAACTGCTTTGAACCCCTCACCTGCTGCGGCAAGTACGTCTAGAGCATCCTCAGGAACACCTGCATGAAGTGCAAGAAACTTATATGCTAAGGTGAGCAGTTGTTGTATGCAGTTTGTGCTGCGCAACACAACCATAGTTGTTAATTTTTAATGAAAAGTAATTCCAAAAGTTTCCTGTTTTATTCGTTCTTTTTTTTGTTCATTTTTTAAAAAAACACCAAAAAAAATACAAAATTGTAAAAAAATAATTAAAAAATACAAAAGAAAAAAGAAGAATAAAAAGTTCTTATCAGAACTACCTTATCTGGTTAAATAAAGAACTATAATTACAAGGTAATGTGTGAAAATATGGTTTAATATATGTATACAGCATGATTGACTGAAAGAATGCATTAGTAGTGTATGGTGAATTTATAGGTGAAGATTTATGAGGAAGTACTGCAGTGTGACACTGCAAGCTCTTTAGGTGCACTGCACTATGGCACTTCAGAAGCACAGGGATGTGACATATGTACATGAATATGTTGCAACTCTGTGCTTCCCTCTACACTGCTGCACAAACTGCAGCCATGCGGTGACACAGGCACCTTTGCACCATGGTGCAAGGATGTCTGTGTCATGCGGAGATTGTTTTTGTGTAGGAAGAGACACCTTCCTGCACAAAAGGCAATCAGTAAAGGAATTTTCCTCTTTCAATGCATGCTGTGGAATGCAGCATGCATTGAAAGAGGAAGAAATGAGGAACAATGAAAACAATTCTTTTCGTTGTGCCATGCTACACCAACTCTAGGATGGTGCAGCATTCACACACATCTCCAGATTTACGATTTCTCATAAATCTGGAGATGTGTCATGTTCTATGGGTGTTGCGTGGGAACAACTATGGAATGCCGTTCAATGCAAAGTTCTGTGTATGAAGGGGTTGTATTTACAAGGAGAGGAAAACATGCAGGGTGGCTTTTCCTCTCCTTGTAAATATGAAGGAGTGCCTGGCGCCATCACTGTGTTACAAAAAGTGACGTACCGGTGGCGCAGGGTGCTTGTAAATCTTCCCCATAAGTGCTTAGATATTGGCAGACTGATACAATAAGAACATAGTGCTGGATGGGTGATTGAAGAATTGCATGAGACTGATAGGAGTTATCCTACGCTGCATGGGTACTACTTCAGTATTTAACACCTTCCATGCTTATGACGAGCTCAGTTCATCATGAGGCACGGTTGCGTTGTGCTCATGACGAACTGAGCTAGTCATAACCGCCACTACGCTCGCACACTGGGATAATTTCCCCGCTGTGCTGAACGTTCGAAAACGGGCGTGGTCATGAAGAGCTTAACTAGTCATGAGCACAGCGCCACCATGCAGCGTGACGAGCCAAGCTCATCACAAGCACCGTGGTGCTGCGCATACCCCCTTCCCCCCGCACCGCAGGGGAATTAGCCCCACTGCAAAGGGGTTAATGGAGTGGACCAATAGTATGTATCTCCCTAGAGATTTGTAGGGATTATGCACTGAATAATTTATGTGTACTTGTGTTGGTTCCTAGGTCATTTTATAAGAATACCAATTTATAAGTGCTTACGTATTGGTGGAGTGATAGGATAAGTAGATACGTGAATAAAGAAGTGCATGGGACAGATTGTACGATTCCTACACTGCATGAGTATTAACTGGGTATTTAGAAGAGTGTATTAATAGTATGTAGCTAGTTAGAGGTCTGCTTGGATAGTGCACAAAATATTATAGCTGTACTTGTGTTAGTAGCTAGGCCATTCCATAAGTTCATGACCAGTAACTAGAATAATTACAGTATTACAAACAGAGTGTATAGTGAATTTATAAGTGCTTAGGTATTGGTGGAGTGATAGGATAAGTAGATAGTGCTGGATGTGTGATTGGAGAAATGCATATGACAGACAAGAGGATTGTTACACTTCATAGGTACTAACTGGGTATTTAGAAGAGTGTATCAATAGTTTGTAGCTGGTTAGAGGTGTGCATGCATAGTGTACAAAATATTGTACCTGCACTTGTGTAAGTGACTACACCATTCCTTAAGTGTACAACTAATAACTGGAGTTATTTCAGTGTTGCAAAGATAGTGTATGCTCAATTTTTTAAGTGCTTAGGTATTGGTGGAGTGATAGGATACGTAGATAGTGCTGGATGGGTGAATGGAAAAGTGCATGGGACAGACTGAAGGATTCCTAGACTGATTAGGTACTAACTGGGTATTTAGAAGAGCATTTCAATAGTATGTAGCTGGTTAGAGGTCTGTATGTGTAGTACACAGAATATTGTAGCTGTACTAGTATTGGTGTGTCTATGGTTTTGAGAATGGTAGTCTGTATTTTAGGGTGTGAGGAGGTGCATCAGATGATCATGTGGATGATGTCATCAGTGATGTCATTTGAGATGTCATCAGTGATGTCACTGGCCATGTCATAAGTGATGTAATATGTGACATCATCAGCAGTGCATTGTGAGGGCGCAGGTTATAGTTAGCACAACTAACTATAGTTAATTTCTCTTATTTTGTACAAGTGAAATGTCCAACTAACTATGATGTCCATGAAACCTGTGGGTTTTTCTGTGAATTTCTGAGGTTTTTTAAGTGCTAATTTCCAACTATAATGTCCCTGAAACTTGTGTTTTTTTTCAGTGAATTTTATATTTATGTACTTAATCTCCTCTCACTCTTACAAGGAAAGAATCAGCACTCAGGTTGTAGTTTGGAAGTATTTAATCTGCAAAGGACGTGAACCATGCGTGTCGGCTCATCCGAACCTTGATACAATACAAGACGTCATTGTAGCATCCTTATTTAAATGTACAAATGCCTAAAGTTGCCAAAATTAACAAAGGACTACGTTTTACTTTAATTCAAAAAGCTGGCAGCCATATTGGCCTGGTCACAATGTGAAAATTCAGGAATTGATACAATAAAGAAAAGAAAACAAGTGTTAATATGCACACAATGTCATTTCATAATATCTTGCCCAGTGACCGCCATACCTGTATGTTCGTCAACATGACTAATTCTTAATAAAACATACTTAGGATTGCAAACATCAACATAAACAATGGACTACACATTACTTTACAGTGAAAGTCTGTCTGCCATATTAATCGGGGCACGTTACATATTATAATGGTTCTTACACAAAAGAAAAGAGAAAAAAGGGGTGGTAATATACACACACTAAACCTAATTAAAGCTCTAGTGATTTTAGTTCCATTCCATTCACAGCTCATTTGAGATGTCATGAGTGATGTAACTGACCATGTCATTAATGATGTATTGTCTGAGGTCACTAGCAGTACATTGCGGGGGCGTAAGTTATAGTTAGCTCAGGTAACTCTAACTGCTGAATTTCTCTGGTTGGGTATGAGTGAAATCTGAGTCTAACTATACCGTCGCTGTAATCTTTGTTTTTTCAGCAAATTTCTAGTTTTTTTTTAACATTAAATAAGATGCATATCACAATGTATGGTTGGTGTTGAAAGCAGAGCCTGGCATTGTGCTGCCCCCACCCAAGCTTTCTGCTCCTGCATTCCCTCCTCCTAGCCATCCATTGTCCAAGTCTATGTCCCTGCTCCCTTATTACAGCCCTGTGTGGCCGTTGTTCTGCCACTGGCCTTCCCGCTTTCTCTGAACAGTTAGCTTGCTGCCCCATCCGCCTCCTCCCAATCCTCTGTTGTCTGAATCCATTGACTAGCCTCCTCCCTCCTGCCATGCAAGGTCTGATGTGCTGTCATTGCCCTCCATTTAGCATGATGTACCAGTCCACTCCTCTTGCCCTTCATTGCCCAATTCTATGCCCCATCACTGACTTCCTGCTTAGCCTCTGTTCTTAGCGTGCTGCCCCTATTCTCATTTCCCCTGCCCTCCGATGTCTGTGTGCCTGCCCCTTATCCATCCTTTTTGCCCACCATGTTCCATGGACCTGCCACTCCTATCTACTCTGAGTGTTCTGTTGAGCTGCCTAGCATTGTCAGATGACTGTAACCTGTCCGTGCCACCTCCACCCTACCTGTCCACATTCCATGCCCCTATCCCTTTCCTCCTTGGTCCATTTTACTGCCACATCCTTCTGCCCTCCCTGGTCTGTTGTGCTGCAACTGCTCCTCCTGCCTGCCCTGCATGGTCTGTTGTGAGGCCCCTTCCCCTGAACTCTCTTGGCTTTGCCCAGGTCCTGACCCTCCCTTCTATCGTCCATGGTCCTTATTTGCATATCCCTGCCCCTCCTTCTTGCCTATCATAGCCATTGTGCTGCCACTAACCCTCCCGCTTGCCATGCATGGTCTTCTGTGCGGCCACGGCACCTCCCACCTTCCCTGTGTAGTCAGATAGCTGCCCCCGACCCCCACCCACCTTCCCTTCATGGTCTGTGTGTATGCCTTTATAGTCTCACTGTTGCTCTCCATGGTGTGTCTTCCTTCTAGTGCCCATTCTGCCTGACCTCAATGGTCATCTTGCTGCTCCTGCCCCCTTGCCCCCAGCCCTTTGTTTCCATGTGCAGACCCCTATTCCATCCCTCCTGGCTTGTATGTTCCATTGTAATGCCCCTTATACATCCCTCCTGCTCTTTATGGTCTGTTATGCTGCAGCTTTCTCTCCTGTCTGTCCATTATGGTCAGCTAGCTACCATTGTCTCTTTCCCCTCTATTTTCTGTTGTCCGTGTACATGGTCCTGTCCCCTCCCTATTGCTTTCTATGGATTGTTGTGCTGCACTCCCGTCCCGCATGCCCTGTGTGGTGTATTGTGCTGCTGCAAACCCTGATGCCTGCCCTGTAGAGTCAGTTTGGTGCACCTCTCCATGTTCCTCCTGTCCTCTGTTATCCGAGTCCATGTCCCTACCCCAATCTCTCTTGCCTTCCATGATCCAATGTACCATACTTGCTAACATTTTGAACTTGATAAGAGGGAGATTTAAAAAAAAAAACTGGGGTATTGATTTTCCCCTTTGACTTACATTGAAAAAGAGGAGATTGTAGACAGGAGACAGATCAAATAAAGCCCATTTGGGCTTAAAAACATTGGACGTTTCCTGGCTGAATCGGGTCTGTTGGCATGTATGGTTGTACTAACACTGCCTCTTCCTTCTGCCCACAATGGCCTATTATATTGCCACAGCCTCTCTTGCCAGTCCTGTATTGTTGGTTTGTTGCCCCTGCCCCCTTTCCACTGCCCTCCATATTATGTTGTGCTGCCACTGCCCTTCTTGCCTGCCCAGAGTTGTCAAACTGTTGCCTCTGCAACCTCCTACCTGCCTGCAATTTTCAGAGTCCGATGCCCCTGGCCTCTGCCTCTGCAAAAGACACCTATCGAGTGGCAGTTAAAAAATTAACATAGGGCCATTCAGTTAGCGCACGCAACATTTTATGCCAATGTAATAGCGATAACCCGGCAAAGAATATATTTTCGATACTCTCCAGCCTCAAATCGCAGCAGAACAACGTAGCGCAAAACATTGAGTCTAATGCGCAGTGTGAGGACCTCAACTCCTTCTTTATTAAGAAGGTAGATAACATCTATAGATCCTTTCCTACTACAGCCAGCACCCCACAAGCTGTACGGTGTGATCATCCATTTCAGCATACCAGCTGCAAGCTTTATGCGGGAAAATTAAATCTGGCTCCCCTGCCGATCCTTTCAACCAGAGAAATTCAGGAAGGTGCTCCCTGCGATTATGCCCTCCCTGAGGCAGGTAATTAACACTTCACTTTCCACTGGAATTGTGCCCAATGCTGGAAACAAGCCAAGGTGCTACCCTTACTCAAAAAACCTCAGTTGGATCCGACAAGCCTTAAAACTATCGCCCCATTTCCTTACTCCCCTGGGCAGCCAAGATCACGCAGGCGCATATCGACTCACTCCCCTCAGACTTCCAGATCAAGAACAACACGCTGAACCCCTCCCAGAATGGTTTTCGACCTGGCCACAGAACATAGTCTGCTCAACTGGCTGTGACAGAACACCTCTGGTCTGCTCTGGACACTGGGCAAATGTCGGCACTGATCCTTTTGGATCTCAGTGCCGCGTTTGATAAATTGTCCCATACCATTCTGTTACAATTACTGGAGGAGGTGGGGATTGTCGGCCTAGCCTTGAAGTGGCTCACATCGTTCCTCAGCTAGAGGTCATTTGTGGTTACTGTTCCCCCTTTCGCCTCAGGCACGCACCCCATTAAACAAGGCATCTCACAGGGTTCCTCCCTCAGTCCCTATTGTTCAATCTCTTTGTCCAACCGCTGGCCACGGTGGCTAGAAACAGGGGACTGACCATGGTCTCCTACGCCAACGACACTCAGCTGGTGGTGGCACTCTCTAGCGACACCAAGAGGGACGCCCTGAAATTTCGGGGCAACCTGGCAGTGGTCGCTGAGTGGATGACCGCCAACTGCCTCCAGTTGAACGCCAGTAAATCAGCGGTGTTGTTGGTGGAGAAGGACCATGGTCTGTGGAGTGAACTCTGGTGGCCAAAAAGCCTGGGTAGTGTCCCCCGCTCCTAAGCAGGCTGTCAAAAATATGGGGGTATGGCTGGACTCATCCCTTATCTACCAAGTTCAAACTAAAAAGTAGCAGGGACTTGTTTGGGGCTTTTATGGGGGCTGAGACCCCTATTGGGGTTTTTCGCCCCACCAACGCGCCAGACCATCATTCAGGCATCCATAATGTCCAGATTGGACTATGCCTGCTCCCTGTATTTAGGGGCAAATAAGGCAGAGATTGTGCGGCTACAACAAGCTGAGAATGCAGCAGCACAGATCCCTGATGGGCCTGCGTAGGTCCAGTCTGGTGTCAGCCATTATTCATCGGATACACTAGCTGCCGGTGGCCAGGAGAATTGAATTAAAGGCCCTCTGCATCACTCTGCATCACTTTTAAAGCTCTGAAACTTAACACTCCCAGTATCCTGGCCAATATAGTTACTCTAACCGTTCCCACACGTCAGCTACGCTCACTAGGTCAGCACCTGGTAAGGGTCCCCAGGTTCTGGATAGTGCGGGCAGGAGGCCGTTCTTTCTGCAGAAGGGCAGCCCACCTCTTGAACTCACTGCCTACCCACATTTGGAGCCATACCAACTATTTGGCATTCAGGAAAGCCATTAAAACATACCTGTTTCCCACTGTGTAGCTGCTGCCTTTCCGTGTCAGTTATTTTGCTGTAAGTGCTGGGACGCCCCTTTGCTGGGGCAGCTGTTGCGCTATAACAATAGTAGTAACATAACATAACATACCATCATGAAGATTGGGCTGGTCTGATCCTGACACCTAGATGATGAGGGTTTGAGAAAGAAGGTAGTTATTCACTTTAGTCAGTCAATGCTAAGTGAAGACATATACTCTGTCAAATACTCTGTCACTAATCTGATCTTTGTAGAGCATCTAGTCGTGTGAGCAGATAGAACATAACTTAAAAATGAAAGGCCACAGATTCTCTGCCATAGTCACAATACTTGTAACCGAGTTGACCAAGATCTGCAAAAGCTAACCAGAAAGTCAGAGATCAGAATGAACAGGCGCTTAAGAGGCAAGTTAGCATACAAAATAACTAACATATACAATGTGCAAGATATACATATACCATTAAAATATAGGGAATTTGTAGTAAAACACTTGAGAGCTCCAAATGATAAAACGTAAGCTCGGTAAGTTTTTCATCTACACATTTTCCAGACACTGATTGACTGATAGACACTGACTTCATACATGTAGTATATACTTGCAAAGGCAGGGTCTGATGGTATAAGAGTAATGAGAAGACACATAGTGGATGAGAGACATATCCATGGTTGTCAGCTGTACCCACAAGTCCTGGTGATAACATAGGAACAATCAAGGCAGTTATAGCAATGGTGTAAAACTAATTACACAGATACAGTAGACAACAAAGTTACAGAGCAGTAACACTTAACAGGAAAGAAGAATGAAACAAGGAAAAACTTTGTGGAATGGACACAAACACAACACCCTTGGAAACTGAGAACTAAGGGCTCCATTATGATGACAAAGTCTGCCCGCCACAGTAACGGAATGCGGGACCGTCCACAGGGGGTGCAGCGGTCCCGCACCTGAGATTAGGATGCCACCGCCACCATGGCGGTGGCAAACCCTATTCCCAGCATTGTGGAAGTCGTGCATTGGCATGCACAAGGTGACAGGCACAGTGCTGTGCTTGACACTTTGTCCATGCAAATGCAGTATACCATATGTAAACCCCGTACCCCCAAAAGGCAAGCCAAAGACCACATGCCACAAGCCAAAGACCACATTGCGGCAACGCCGCCATGGAAAGGCACATCTCCGCCTGCATGCTAATATGGATAGCGGTGTCTTGCAAACACTAATCATGGTTTCCGCTGATCGACGAGTCGACCAGCGGAAAAGTGGCAAATGGTCTTTCCGTCTGCCGCGGACCCCCTAGCCATCCTAATATGGTGGGGGGTCTTTGAAGCGTGGATGGCGGGCAGATCGCCCCGCCGGGCTGGCGTGGGTGATCCGTCCACCATCCTAATGAGGCCCTTGGGCAGTAGGGTTAAGAAGGTAGCACACTAGAAATTGGAAGTAAGGAAGAGAACAAAATACTGGGGCACAGCAATAGGTTACATGCTCAAATAGAAGAAAATCAAGGATGCACTCAAATATTGCTGCTCCGGAATTACGCGAACACGGAAGGCGAATGCTCGATCAATGAACAATGATTTCACTACAAATTAGGAATAGCAATAGCTCAGGGATCAAGAACTCTAGAAACACAGGATCATCCAAAGTGAAACACTACATGAACCAACAACTCTGGTCTGAAGTATTCTGAGACTTACAAAAACTTACCAGCGATCACATTCATCAGGTATAATCAAACTAGCATCTCCCAGTCACAAAATCTGGAATGGACATTATAGTAAGTGAGTTTTACCCAATTAGTCCACCAGGATTTGTCAAATGAAATGTGAGTTGAATTCGGAACATTTTCCAGGAAATGGTAAATCACTCTTCATCTATGCTACAAGGTGACGGTAACTGAGAAATGTAGTCTTTTAGAGCAATCGCACGCTGGTGATCATTAACATGGGTCTGAAATGACAGTTTAGAATATTTCTAAGAGGATAGTAATCAGGATATGGAACAGGTAGTGTAGTTGAGCACCAGAAAGCCCCAATGTAGGACCTGATTATGATGCTGGTCGGACTTCCGTCTGACCAGCACTGAGGCTGTAGCAGGAACGCCGACTAGAAGTTTGCTGCTCGACTGCCCGCATTATGAGGTGATTGCCTTCACGGCGGTCGCAATGTGTATACTTTGCATTGCAGCATGTGCTGCAGGCTGCAGATCATGCTACAGTACAAAATATACACATTTTAAGCGTCCCTGCACTATGTGGTAGGCACAGTGGCAACCTGAAGACCACCACACATTTCAAACCAACTGCCAAAAACTGTTTGTTATTGTACAACAGTTTCCATCCCCTCATCCTCCGTTATAACCTCCCCTACTGGCAGTTTCTCAGACTCTGGAGGAACTGCTCAGAGTTAAAATAAATTACAATAAACAAGCCTCTGATTAGAAAGCCAAATTAGAGAAACGCAACTACCCTACAATTATTATCAACAAAGCTATGAAAAGGGCCCAAAGTAACAATAGGGAGGCACTCCTAGAAGATAAGATACAAAAAGAGCAAGAGAAATGACTGATATGTGTCACTACAGTTAACACCCATTCAAACCAGATATCCAAAATTGTGAACAAACACTGGAGGATTCTGAACAGTGGTAACCTCAGCCTATCAAAACCCATGTTTGCACATAATAGGGGAAGAATTCTGAAAGGCATGCTTGTCCACAGAAGACCATGTACTGGACTACCGGCAACTACGGTGAACCCACTCTTCCCTCCAATACAAGAGCACCACCCGTGCGGAAATTGCAGGACGTGCCACCTCACAAAGAGAAGTAGACACATCCGATTCAGGAACGGAAGTGAGTGGGAACAGAGAAAGTTCACCAGTAGAAATGTTGTATACATGATCACATGCCCTTGTGATTTGTAGTACATTGGTATGACATCTAGACCAATTAAGATCCATATTAGTGAACATAAGAGCAATGTCCGGCGTAAGAGAAGTACTACCAAGATGGCTACACACTATCTTACCACAGCACACAAAGTGGAGTACCTACTATGGACTGTCATTGAACAGGTACAGGGTGTAAATGGCCTATTGGAGAAGGAGCAACGATGGATGTTCCGTCTGGGCACCCACCTAGAGGGTCTGAATGATGAATACCCCGGAGTCAATTCGCCTGAACCAACCTGATACGAAGTACATTTTTTAATGATATTTAAACATAGCCATTTGCAATCCCCTGGATACTGTTTCTCTACACAACAGAATTAAACCTCTATAGTCACAACATCATATCTACAACCCTGTTGAGTACTTTTTTGGCCATTATGTTATTCAACCACGTGTCCAATCTTTCAAATTCTTAGGTGATTTTTACTCTGCCACAACAAGATCAGCAGCACTGCAGGCAAGATAAATCATAGATACACCATCTGATAATACAATTGCATTACCATGGAATAGATTCGGTCTCCTGGATAATTGACCATGTGTCTAGGACCATACGATATCAGAGCGTAAGTTGTCCCACCCACACTTGAGAGACTGACAACTGGGGGAATCTCCTACTCAGGGTGTGTTAGGCAAACTATGCACAAGGTTTATTCTTTAGAAAACGGACATTCTAGTCACACAAAATAAGTGGTATAGTGAGCAGTGAGGTTCCGTGACAATTGTAAGTGGTGTTTTTTAACTCGCACGAATATGGTCGAGTCTAGTATCTATGAACCGCAAATGACGAGTTTCGTAAGTGTGCGCAGTTTCGCTGTGCTAACTTAAACCGTTCGTTTGTTATGTGGGTTTGTCATCTGTACCCACGGGTTCCATCTTAGATACGGCATCCATTTTGTCTCTTGCCCTCAAGTAGCCAGCGAACGGACGCTGTCCGCTTCGCGACCCTGAGACTCCCAAGATATGGCGGAAGACGCATGTTCTTTGTAAGTGTCTTTATGACGAGGGGGATGCTACTGTAAGGCAGATGGCGCCGCTCGAGGCTCATCTTGCCGCACGGGCTTATTGTCTCAGTCGTGCATCTCATTAGGCACGTCCCTTTGATGCCTGTATCTCGTGCTTCTCGACACTCCCCTTTTACACCCTTTCCGATCTCCCTACTGTCTCCGTCTTCCTCTGCACCTGTCTTCGTTCCTATTTCGATCTACTTTACTGCTGATTGGAATTTGCTAATGGTGGGAAGATGGGTTTTTACAGTTGGGAACCGCCAAATGTTTCCGCACTTATGTTCCGGATCTTGTGTGTTTCAAAGTGATCTAAGCGACCCCTCTGAGAGCGACTTGTGGGAACCAGGTTGTAAACTATTGTGTACCATGTTATCCTATGGGTAAAAACTGTATAAAAGGAGCGATCCACAAATACAATTTGAAGCAGTCTCCCCGAACTACACTCGATGTACTTCCTGTGACTTCTGTGTTCCCTGCAGTAAATAAACCTTGACTCTTTGACGCCGAAGGAAGTGTCCCGTGTCTCTGTGACTTGTACGCCGGAGCAGGTTACCCACGAAGGTTTCAGGTGTTGTGCCCTGGCACCGCTGGGTCCAAAGAACCCAGTCCTTCAGTTGGCGCCCAACGTGGGGCTGCATCAGTGGTACCGGTCCAAGCCCGACGATCGTGAGGAACTTCGTGTGAAATCTCCGAGGGAAGGTGCACCCCGCTTCATCGATCCTGTTGTCGAAATAAGTGGCCCGAAGACTTTTCCCGCGAAGATTCCCGCCTCCTAACGGCTGCGACGGACTGCTGCCCTGACTGTAGACCTGTTTTGGCGCCTGGCGTAGACCTTGGTATAGCGAGACGATTGACGGGCCTTCCTGAGGACGCCATTGATCTTTGAGTTAAGTATTTGTGGGTCGCTCCCAGAGTTCTTGGTTGTAGACACTTTAGCGAGTGTCTTTGTTGTAAACACTTTAGCGAGTGTTTTTGTTGTAGACACTTTAGCGGGTGTCTTTGTTGTACACGCTGTGTGAGTGTTTTTGTCGGTGACACTTTGCTAGCGTACTTTGTTGTTGTTGTATTTGTTTGACGACTGCAGCCGCCAAAGACCGAGGGTTTAGTTCTTTGCTGGGACTTGGTAAATCCCGAAATCCCGTAACCCTTGAAGTTTGTGAAACTCGGCTAGTGTGCAAGATGCCTGGTCGCAGTACTTTGTTCAGTTGCTTTAGACCTTGCGGTGCGGATTCCCTGCTGGAGGACTCGTGTCCGATACCTCCGGTTGGAACTCCTACATATGACTTATATAGCAAACATGGGCTAGGCCCGATTGCTTTTAACGATTATTGGATCAAATATACAAAGAAAGACGGCGATCTTCGTTGGCCACCTCACGGTAGCTTCGAAGCGTCGATCTTAGATAATTTGGAAATAAAGTTGTTTGAACGTAAATCAAGGCCGGCCATGTTTGATGCCTTTCGGTTCTGGCGCAAAGAAGCCCGACAGAAAGAGATCAGACAAAATAAACGTAGTCAGCGAGATACTGTTGCTACTATAGTGAAGAAAGCTGAGCAGTTTCAGCGTGATAAGGAGGATAAGGATAAGGAAGTGTTTGAGAGATTACAGCGTATGTCCATAGACAAATGCTATCCTGTTTTGCCTACGGAGTCGGATAAGAAGGAAGAGGCAGTTGAGGATTCTTTAATGTCCTATCTTATGAAGTCGCCACCTCCGTACGTACAGGGTACCGCAGCTCCTGTGGTCCCTGCCGTACCTGTTCTTCCACCTGTAATTCCTCCACCAGTTCCTCAACCTGCACCTGCTCTTCCGACTGTTCCTGCTCCTTTGCCTATTTCTATTCCTACTGCTCCTCCGCTTCCACATATTCCTGTTCCCGCTACTGCTCACGCTACTGCTCCTGTGTTGTTAACCCCTGTTGCTGCTAACGTCTCTACTCCTTCTCTTGTTAGTCCTGTGTCTTACTCTTCTCCCTCTACTCGTAATCGTGATTCTCCCCTTGCGACAAACTTCTTTCAGTCGCTCGGACCTGTTTTTGGGTCTGCAGGTTCTGATGGTCCACAGAGACGTAGCCAGCTTCCTGGTAATAGAGAACGTGTTGCGCTATACAATATGGCGATGGGTTGGATGATAAACCCTGTTAGAAATCCACCTCGTGTTGTCCTCGAAACGTTTGATCAATTCAACATACCTACTCAGAGATATGTGTTTGATGAAATGTGCAAGTTCTTACATGATCAGATAGCGGCCAATGCGCCTGACGAGGTGCTGACCGCCCTGTCTGAACTCCGGCTTCAGTTCGCAACTGGACTGATAGTCGACACTAACGTCCGACGTGCTATTGAGCGGTTGCTATCTCTTCGTCCCGCTCCTATTCCTCATGCATTGTTCGTTGAGGACATTGAACAACGAGATGGGTCTGGCCAATATCCTATGCGTGAAGTTCCGCCAGTTTGGGTACCCGCTGATAATACTAATGCTAATGCTCCAATACCAGCACATTTCCAGAGAGTGTGGATACACCTCCCTTGGAAACGATCGGAAGTGCTTCAGGTGAAACAAACTTTGCCTGATCCTCGCAAAAATCCTGCGGGGTATTACAAAGAATTATCGCAGCTCGTAGACGCTACGATAATGAATCTGGCCGATATCGACATGTTGTTTGGCAATGTCGTACCGCAACCGGTATGGGCCAAGATTCGTCACCAAGATCACGCGAATGAATTAGGTGGTGATTGGGCTGCCATTACAGCGGCAGACGCTGGACAAGTGGCTGCTACTAAACCCGATCAGTTGATTGAACTTCTTCCCCAGCGAATCATTACATTAATGAAAACGCTTATGCCAGCTATGAGGGTAAATTGGGACAAGTTGTCAGCCTGTAAGCAGAAGAAAGATGAGAGTGTTTCAGACTTCTTTACGAGGTTCGAGGAAACATTCGTCGATCATAGTGGGCAGGATATGGGTACTGAGGGTGGACAGAGGTTGTTTGTGGATAAATTCGTATCGAACTTATTGCCCGACTTGAGCCATAAATTGAAAAATTCAGAAAGTTCATGGGCCGTTTCTACCTCAGCTCAGATATTGGCTACGGCACAATATTACGAAAATAGAGAAAAAGAGGAAAATGACCGTGCCGATAAAAAGACGAAAGAGCTGAAAACTAAAGTGTTGTTACAACAAGCATATCCGCCGCGTTCTAATCAGAATGCGCCTCAGCAGAATAGATCGCAGTCGCAATCGAATCAATCGCAGCCGCGTAATGATTCATCTTTTCAGAGATCTTCATTAGGGTACAATCAATGTGCTTATTGTAGACAGGAGGGACACATTAAATTCAATTGTCCTGCTTTAAATGACCGTAGTGGTGGTAATTCGTCTAGAGGAGGTCGTGGTGGTGCACAGCACGCATCACGTGGTAGAGGTCGTGGTGCTCAGAATGATCGCTCTGACCATTCATCAAATTCTAATAACTGTTTCGATCAACGTGGATCGTCGCAAGGACGATCTGCGCAGTACAATGTAGACGATTATTACGTCGATCAGGGACCTGACGATAGTAATTACTAGGACAGCCAAAGACAAGGAGAGGGAGTGGTATCAGTTCCGGTTGATCAGAGAGGGCCTTACGTCGCAGTTGCTACATCGGGCGTCGTTGAGCCTTTTCTGTTGGACACTGGTGCAGCGAAAAGTTCTATCATGCATTCGAAACTCCCTGGCGCACCTTTGTCTGGCTTAACAAATGTTTCCGTCGGATTCTCTGGCGCCCCCGTTAGCAATCCAGTTTCGCGCCCTTTGCCCCTTAAAATTGGGCCACGTGAGCTCGAAGCTCCATTGATTTTGTCTACTGGTTGTGGCGAAAATCTTTTGGGTCTGGATTTGCTTAAACGCTTGTATGCGACTTTGTATTGTTCTCCTGCGGGTGTAAAGCTTACGTTAGGAGAGAGGGTGGTCTCTCCCATGTACTTGTCCCTCGATAAGCTTCCACCGGAATTGAGTTCTCTTCCTGTATCTTTGTGGGCGACGGGTCCAAATGACGTGGGCCTACTTGATATCTCCCCTTATGTTGTTCAGTTGAAATCGAATGTGCGATTGCCACGTATTCCCCAATATCGTATCTCCCTTGATGGTGAACGAGCTTTGTTAGCGATCATCTATGATTTGATCGAGAAAGATGTCATTGAAGAAACTCGGGGAAACGTGTGCAATAGTCCTGTACTGCCCATTCTTAAACGTACTGATCCTACCAAACCGCCTGTTTATCGTTTTGTTATCGATTTACGGGAGGTGAATAAAATTGTGGTTCCTCAATTCCCTGTTGTGCCTGACATTACGGCGCTACTGACTCTGATTCCAGCTACAGCTTCATGGTTTTCGGTGATTGATTTGAAAAATGCGTTTTTCAGCATCCCGATTGCCGAAGAGAGCAGGGACCTTTTCGGTTTCTCTCTTGGTGGACGTAGCTTCCGGTTCACACGCGCTCCTCAGGGCTACTGTGAAAGTCCATCGATTTACAGTCAAGCTTTGAAGGGTCAACTAGATGCGTTTAGGTTGCCGGTTGGTGCGGCTTTAATCCAATACGTCGACGACTTATTGGTGGCTGCTGATACTCAGGACATTTGCAAAATTGCTACAGTGTCGTTGCTGCAACATCTCTGTGAGTTAAATCACAAGGTGTCACCTTCTAAACTCCAATATTGTTGTCAAGAAGTAACCTACCTAGGTCACTTATTGTCAAAGGAGGGAAGGAGATTGACCCCAGAGAGAATTGCAGCGATTGCGCGCATGGCTGTGCCACAAACCCAAAGAGATGTGCGTGCCTTTCTAGGTATCACATCGTACTGCAGGCAGTGGATTCCTAATTTTTCATTGCTGGCGAAACCATTGGTGGCTCTTACGTGCAAGGATGTTTCGACTCCTTTACCATGGACGGAAGAATGTCAGAAAAGTTTTTCTGAATTACGTGATTCATTGTGTTCGGCTCCTGTGTTAGGTACCCCTGATTACAGTAAACCGTTCACGTTATATGTTCACGAGAGGGAAGGTTGTGCTTTAAGCGTCTTAACGCAACCTTTTGGTGGTAAGCAACGTCCATGTGCATATTTTTCCTCGACCTTAGACCCAGTAGCTAGAGCATTGCCGAGTTGTTTGAGAGCAACTGCGGCAGCTGCGGTCTCCATCCGACAATCAGCAGGATTGGTCATGGATAATATGCTTACGGTGATGGTTCCGCATGCAGTCGATACTCTTTTGAACCGTACGAAAACTCAGCACTTGACGAGTGCGAGGTTATCTGGGTACGAATTGACGCTCTTGGCAAGCCACATTCAGATAAAACGTTGTAATGTCCTAAATCCGGCAACTTTGTTACCAATTAGTGCAGAGTCAGATGCAGTAACAGAACATGACTGTTACTTGCGGACAGAGGAGGAAACAAAAGGTCGTGTGGACCTTAAAAACACCCCATTGGAAGACCCGGATGGCATCCTGTATGTGGATGGGTCATGTTTTAAATTGCCGAATGGTGATGTGACTACTGCTTATGCTGTGGTGACATTGAATACTGTTGTTGAGACTGCGAGATTGAGTCAGAATTCTGCCCAAGCTGCAGAGCTGATCGCTCTTACTAGAGCATGTGTATTAGCAAAAGGTAAACGTGTGAATGTGTACACCGATAGTCAGTATGCTTTCGGTGTAGCGCATAGTTTCGGACGATTGTGGCGAGAACGTGGTTTCTTGACGTCACATGGCACGAAAATACAGCATGGCCAGCTTGTGAACGATCTTTTGGATGCATTGACTTTGCCTGCTCAAGTTGCAATTGTTAAATGTAGTGCGCATCGTAAAGTGACGGATGATGTTGGTCGTGGTAATGCGTTTGCAGATGAGATTGCTAAGGAGACTGCCCGGAACCTTAGCACTCGAATGTATGTGACGAATTCGGTTAGGTGGCCTACAGAATCAAGTATGTGTGAGAATACTATAGAGAGTGTGAAAGCAATTCAGAATGAGGCCACCGACACTGAAAAGATGAAGTGGAAAGAAAGTACGGGAAGGTTGGATGTGAATGGTTGCTGGATTGATTTGTCAGATCAGAAAAGATGGATGTTGCCTGATGCGTATGTACTGGCCGTTGTGCAAATGGCACATGGGTTAGCACATATTAGCGCGAAAGGTATTTGCAAGTTGTTGGCTGATGTGTGGAAGAATGATGGAATTACTAAGTGTGCTGAACGTTTGGTGAAGAATTGTATGGTGTGTATAATGTACAATCCTGGCAAAGGAACCCCAACTCCCCCTGGCAGTTTTGCTCCTCCTTTGTATCCCTTTGAGGTGATCCAATTGGACTTCATCCATATGGAGCGATGCAATAACCTGAAATACGTTTTGGTCGTGGTTTGCGCATTCTCCCGATGGATCGAGGCCTATCCCCTCAAAGACAATACTGCTTTGTCTACTGCGAAAATCCTACTGAAGGAATACTTTCCTCGGTATGGAATGCCTAGAGTCGTGTGGTCAGATAACGGAAGTGAGTTTGTTGGAAGTGTGATGAAGAGTGTGTGTAAGGGCCTTGGAATAAATCAGAAATTCCATAGCGCCAATCATCCCCAGTCAGCTGGATTGGTTGAAGGGTACAATGGCACCCTTAAACTAAAATTAGCGAAGATTCAAGCTACGACTGGACTTTCGTGGCCTGATGCTTTGCCTCTAGCATTACTGTCAACTAGGGCGACTGTACACTCCCGAATAGGGCTCAGTCCCTATGAAATAGTGTTCGGCCGTCCTGCGAATGTGTGGGGGGTTCCTAGGCCAGGAATATTCTCTGATCTTGAGTTTCCGATGTTGATTGATTACTTACATGACTTGACTGCTAAACTGAGGTTAATTCATCAACAGGTTTACGACGCCTTGCCGACGCAGACGGAGGGTCCAGGCCACCAGCTCCAGCCCGGAGATTGGGTGGTTACCCGAAATTTCTCACGAAAAAACAATCTGGACCCTCGCTTCACCGGACCTTACCAAGTGCTCCTGGCCACGAGGACTGCCGTTCGTCTTGAGGGGCGGAAAAATTGGGTACATGCTACCCATTGTAAGCGAGTCCCTATTCCTTTGTCGGCAGACCCGTGGGTAAGGAAAGGCATTGCGTCAACAGAAACAGAAACATTGCCGGCGTTTGTACCTTTTAGCGACGCACAGCTTGTTGGAGAACCCTCAGCGCAGCAGAAAGCCACTGTTGAACATTTGTCAGCAAGAGACTCAAGACCAGACCAACGAACTGATCAGCAGGACGCTGTCTCTTCGACAGATCCTTTGTTCGACGTGCAGACACGTCCCGGGAAACATCGATATTCTTTGCGATCTCACACTAAGGACAAATAAAAATTTGCTTGCTTTGCTGAAATTGATAACTGCAATATCTTCGTTTCCCATGATCAACTTTGAACATTCGTATCATTGAAAATTGTTTTGTATATATATATATATCAAGCTTCTTCCTTGTATCTTTTTCCTTCCACAGCTGATTTTTGTGCTAAATAAAATACATATTGTGTATTGAGGGCCGTAGGGCCGCACGCGTACTTCCTTCTGGACAGTAGGTCTTGACGCTAGGTTAAAGGCCGTCGGTTCCTAGGAACTCCTGGGGATTGACTATTGCTGCACAGAACGAAGTGCGTCAAGAAACGTTGCGGACGGTCGTAGGGAAATGGCATTTTCGAAGCTGAATGATTTGGAAGGAGCTCAGGCATATAGAGTCAAGCTGCAGAAACTTAGTCGTACGAAATGTTTTGTATCCCAGTTGTTTGTTTTGTTTTTAACTGCTTCTGCATTTTTGGCGGGTGGGGTGTATTACACTATGTCTTACTTCTTACTTCCTACCCCTACTCCTACTCCTTGCTCTAACGTTACTTCTACTGCTACTACTGCTTCTCCCCATTCCTTTCATATTCTACCAGAACACGAACAGGCTAGACGTGCAGAATTCCGCAACAATTCCTTTATCCAGCTCCTCCATCAGCATCAGTTAGTGGTTAACACTACTAATTGTTGGGTGTGTGGGTTGATGCCACATACTACGGGTAAGGGAATTCCATATCTGGTGTTACCGTATAGTTCCCAAGGGTCAGCTCGAGCATTCCAAACAATGCTTCGAAGCGCACTAGGTTTCCACCCCTCTCCAGAACGTTCCCCCAAACCGGGTCCTACCTCGTGGCAGTGGGTGGTATCGATGATAATACAGGATTTGGAAGATGAGATCTATGATGCTTTTCTCATCCCTAAGGCAGAGGTACAAGCCTATAGGGCACCGGATAGAGGGGAATATAGTACGTTCACTAATGAAAAGCAGCTTAAAAGCTCGCCTCCGATATGGGTCGTACCCCACACTGGTAATTTTTGTATCGTGGGTCGTGGCTCGCAAGCCTCACTTGGAGTAAGTGCTTGCACTGAAAGTTACGTTCTGTCAATGTCCCCGATCCCTGTGCTTCTGGCTGCCAAGGGTACGTACTTCATCTGTCATGATCGTGCATACACATGGTTGCCCGCAGACTTCATGGGCTCATGTTTTGTTGCAAATCTGTTGCCTCCGACGTTTACTGTAGATGCCGATTATCATAAGACTAGAGTTGTACGAGGCGTAATTAGCGAAGAGGATACTGCCGGTCAAGAGGCAGGAGACTTTTTCAAGGGTTTCCTCCCGTTTTGGGGACCTATGGTTAATAGTAGGAACCTGAGACATTTGACTCGAGTGGTAGAATCGACAGCTAACATTACTGCCAGTGCCCTTGGTAATATCACCACAGAACTTCAGGCGGAGAGACTTATGACATTACAAAACCGTATGGTTTTAGATGTCGTCTTGGCGGATCGTGGTGGGGTATGTAAAGTGATCCATTCGAGCTGTTGCATTTTCATTCCAGATAATGCTCCTACTGTCTATCAAGCCATCTCGAAGTTGCACAAGATCTCCGAATCCATACACGTGGATGTAGGGGATTGGACGCTACTCGGTTGGTTTTGGGGCCTGATGTCGACTTGGGGTTGGAAGATTCTGACGATCATCGGGGTTGTGGTAGTGTTCCTGTTCACGTGTTGCCTTTGTGTGCAGTGTGGTCCTGCCTTATGTGGCCTCTGTGCTACAACGTGTATGAGACAACCATCTGTTACCAAGGGGACTCGGTTGGACAGAGCTATGCTACAACGACATCTTGATGGTCTGATGAATATCAAATATGATTCCGACTAGTGCTTGCCTACATGAGGGCAAAAGGAGCGTCTGAGGTTCCGTGACAATTGTAAGTGGTGTTTTTTAACTCGCACGAATATGGTCGAGTCTAGTATCTATGAACCGCAAATGACGAGTTTCGTAAGTGTGCGCAGTTTCGCTGTGCTAACTTAAACCGTTCGTTTGTTATGTGGGTTTGTCATCTGTACCCACGGGTTCCATCTTAGATACGGCATCCATTTTGTCTCTTGCCCTCAAGTAGCCAGCGAACGGACGCTGTCCGCTTCGCGACCCTGAGACTCCCAAGATATGGCGGAAGACGCATGTTCTTTGTAAGTGTCTTTATGACGAGGGGGATGCTACTGTAAGGCAGATGGCGCCGCTCGAGGCTCATCTTGCCGCACGGGCTTATTGTCTCAGTCGTGCATCTCATTAGGCACGTCCCTTTGATGCCTGTATCTCGTGCTTCTCGACACTCCCCTTTTACACCCTTTCCGATCTCCCTACTGTCTCCGTCTTCCTCTGCACCTGTCTTCGTTCCTATTTCGATCTACTTTACTGCTGATTGGAATTTGCTAATGGTGGGAAGATGGGTTTTTACAGTTGGGAACCGCCAAATGTTTCCGCACTTATGTTCCGGATCTTGTGTGTTTCAAAGTGATCTAAGCGACCCCTCTGAGAGCGACTTGTGGGAACCAGGTTGTAAACTATTGTGTACCATGTTATCCTATGGGTAAAAACTGTATAAAAGGAGCGATCCACAAATACAATTTGAAGCAGTCTCCCCGAACTACACTCGATGTACTTCCTGTGACTTCTGTGTTCCCTGCAGTAAATAAACCTTGACTCTTTGACGCCGAAGGAAGTGTCCCGTGTCTCTGTGACTTGTACGCCGGAGCAGGTTACCCACGAAGGTTTCAGGTGTTGTGCCCTGGCACCGCTGGGTCCAAAGAACCCAGTCCTTCAGTAGGGGTCACCTTTGTTGTGTTGTGTTTTGTTTTTCTTTATTTCCAATCACAGATGATAAACAGAGAGTCCCCAGGAAAAAGCGATCACTTCCGGGGCATATTGCGTGATATCCAGAAAATAATGAAGTTAGCAGTCTGGCTTTGGAGCAGTAGCATGTACCCGGAAGCCCTCTCAGGCATTTCCACTTCTGGGGTACTAGGAGCTGTTCAGTCCCGGCAGACTGACTGATCTCTTTCGGAGGCAATCAGACTAATAGAGTGCACTATTTAAGGACCCAACCCCGGGGTCTCAGTATAACAATGGAGCTGCGGGGAGGCGTTATCTTGGCGAGGCAGTGGCCTAGTTCAAGTTAGCGTGACATAGCTGATAGACATGAACAGAAACCATGAGAGGCCCTGGACCTTGAGGTAATAATTATCTAATCTAGCTTTTTCCATCGACAGAATGCTACTACAGGCACCCTTACTCCCGTTCTAAGGCTCATGGGGCATTGTCTCTTAAAAAAAAAACAAGTATGTATCCATGTCTTTTTCTCCTCCCATTGACTAAGTCTGATATTTAAGTTTCTAGCTGCTCTTATTTTTCAGAGTCACAGCTGGAACTCAACATATAGAGTGGGTGCTTTTTGTTAAGTGTTTGTGTGTTATGTATTCTCTTTTCATCTAGAGGACACAACACTAGTGTAATACCTCACGGGGCAGGGAAAACACTATGCACTATATTCATCTCCTTTTTTACAGGTCACCACTATTGAACATGGCATGCAGCGCATACCCTACGTGTTTAATGTTGTGTTTCTCATTCAGATTACCATTTAGAATACCTGATGGGTATTGTATCTTGTGCATGACTAATATGCCAAGTATTCACGTAGTATACACTACTTGTTCATATATTACCTTGATTTTCATAACTTAACCAACATTGTCAAGAGAGTTAACTGAGAACAGAAGGGATCTGTATTCTGTCCTGAAGAAGAAGCCTTTCGCTTTGAAACATGTTGACTCACACAGGAGGGATCGCTGATTAAAGCAGTATACCTTCAACCCACATTTTTAATAGGACCGGCCCTAAGCAATATTAAAATGTTCTAGTCCATAGGAGCTAGGTATTTTTTAACTCACTTTTCACTCACCCCTGACCCTTCTATTCACTCATTCCTACACCACGCATAGGGCCTCATTTATGAAAAGTGATGCATCGCTGCGTGAAAACAGCGATGCGTCACTTTTCACTGCGCTCTCCCTGCGACCCTAACGATGCGTCATACTTACAGTGTGACGCATCATGTCGCAAGGAGTTACAGATACATCAGTATTTCTGACGTATCTGTAGGCGCAAAAGTGACACATCGCTGGAGTGTCTCACAAAAGTGACGCAACTCCAGCAATGTGTACTTTCACACGGGCAAGTCCCATATTGTTAGTGCCTGCGTCAGTCTTATGCCTGCCATGAGGCAGGCATAAGATTTTGACGCATTAGCAGCAAAACGTCCCCCTTGCATACATTATACCTGGCGCAGGTATAATTTGGCGCAGGGGTTTACAAAGTGACGCATTTACCTAGATGCGTCACTTTGTAAATATGGCGCAACAAGGCGCATTTTTTACACCACTGGTTCATCACAAAAAGTGACTCAACGGTGGCGTAAAAGTGACGCACAGCCTCATAAATGAAGCCCATATTTCGGAATATCAGTGCTCCCACGTAGAGTAGGTCGCAGCATGTCCCATCCTGCAGTAGGGCGGGAAGACCCCCATGATGAAGCATGACATCAAGGGCACTTTTGGTGTGTGAGGGGTATTTAAAGAAACACTGTGTGCTTTCAACCACTGTAGGGAACGCACATGACCTAGGAGTAAAGTATATTTTATAAAACTATCTAAGGGAGGATCTTGTTTATGAGGCACCGTAGGTGTACCCTGGGGCCCATAGCGAAGGGCCTGGGGGGAATGAGGGCCTGCTAGGGGACCCCAAAGTCACTGTCTGACTGCCTTAGCAGGTACCGCCCCACTGTTGGAATAGGAATCTGACCACTGCACTGATGGGATCCTTGATCCTGTCAGACATGGAGGTCTTTCCTCCTGCCAGCAGAGAACCAAACACCAGCATTCTAATGGGGCACTTGGATCTAATGGGTAGGATGACCACCGCCATTGTGCCAGGCCCTTAGCGGGATATGTACAATGAAGTAGAGGGCTTAATGATACACTGCGCCACTTCAGAAACACAAGGCTGCAATATATTTGCAAGAATGTGGTACTGCCATGCATTTCCCCCTGCGATGGTGCTAAGTTGAACAACTTAGCGCCAATGCAGGCACCCCTGCACCAGAGTGCTAGGGTGTCTGCGTGCGGGGAAGGCAAATGCCATGGTTTGTTTATGTACAGGAAGGTGTCCCTTCCTGCACATAAACAATCCTAAAATACAATTTTTAACTTTCATGTGCGCTGCTTCATGCAGCACACATGAAAGTCAAAAATTGACATTGTTAAAAAAAGGTTTGTTTATGTACAGGAATGGACACCTTCCTGTACATAAACAAACCATGGCATTTTGCTTTTTCAATGTGTGCTGCACAAAGCCACACACATGGAAAAAGCAAAAACGAGGAGAAATATTGCATTTCTCCTCGTTTCACCAACTTAAGGCCAGGATTTGACACTGCCTCCTATATATGCCACCCTTATACATACATAGGGGGCAGTGTCAAATAAAATGGGTGTTTTGGTGGAACGCCCACCACAACACCCACTGCACTCCCCTTTCATGCTAAACATAGAGTGAAAGGGTGCCTCGTGTACAAGGCAGTGGCTTGACATTGCCTTGAACAAAAGGCAAGGCCCCTATCGCCACGGGAATGTCACAAAAAGTGACGTTCCCACAGCAACAGGGGCTTGTACATATGCCCCTTGGTTCTCCTTTTTGTGCTCCCTGCACGAGAGTTCAGGGATCAAATTGACACACAAAATGAAACTAGGCCTATCCTTTTTAAGCTGAGAAGAGAATCCAGAATAAGCTTTAAATAAACCTACAACTTGAAAGCTCAGAAAAGTCCTTCAAAAATGTTGAAATAGCTTAGTTCGAAAATATTCTGCATTCTTTATTATATATAAACTATTTTGTTTCTGAAAGTTTCATCATACCCTATTAATGAACAGGATATGGGTGTTGGATGACTACTCACATGAATTAACATTGTACTATATGAAACAATTCTAAAAGGATCTTCTTCATAAAAGAATTAAAGTAAAATGTGTACACATAAGCAACGGATCGAAAATGGATTAATTGCAGCCACTAACTGATTTCTATGCAAATGTTGGAGGGCAAAACAGATGGCCTAAGATGGGATGGTACAAAGTTGAAAATCTTAGTGAGGTGGGAAAAGATGGATGGAAACTCTAGTGTGTAGAACTCAGACAGCTACATAAGAAAGTGTGAAATATGATAATTGCTCTGAACTTGTGGGTTTCTGTACATGGTTTCATACCAATCAAATGGTTTCTAGAATGGTAAAATACCAACATCATTTTTCAGCTCATCATTGCTTAGTACATTATCGAATTAAACCCTAGCTTATCTACTTTCCCGAAAAATGGCTTGTCCCCTTTTCTGGTAATTAAGCTAATTCTGAAATCTCTGTTAGCAAACCTGCTTTTTGAGGTGCACATTTACAGTGCCCTACAGATGTAGAGCGCT
This sequence comes from Lissotriton vulgaris, assembly GCF_964263255.1. Lineage (NCBI taxonomy): Eukaryota > Metazoa > Chordata > Amphibia > Caudata > Salamandridae > Lissotriton > Lissotriton vulgaris. The sequence continues at coordinate 209,434,577 of NC_141691.1, forward strand.
TTGCAAAAAGAGAAATTTATACCTGAAATACTGTATAGAGAATGGTAAAATAACTGATTTCTTTCAGCAGGATGTCCTTGGCTATGCCTAAAGTCCTTGGGTCCAAATTGTACATTGTTTCTTCTCCGAGTTATAAAAGGATTTTAGAGCAGGTCTGTTTTCAGCATATAGTTTATAAGGTTTTCATTGTCTGTTTTCAGCATATAGTCTGTAAGGTTTCCATTGACTGTGCCTCCCTCGTTGAGTCTTTTTTTACCATTTCAAGATCATTCCATGTGATTGTTCCATCTCTCAATTGCTCAGAAACCCATTTCAGGACTTTGAGTTAGATGTACTATTTAATACTCACAAGATAGTCGTAAAAATGTGCTACGGGTAGTTTTTCCGACCAGTAATACATTTTCCAAACCGACCTAAGCACAAATAGGTTGGTTTAAAAAATTCTAATTTGGATTCTGCTGCAGTCTGAAATACCTAATTAACGGATGGTAGACTGCTGGGGTCAAATCTTTCAACAAAGTACACTGTTCTAACGAAGCTCGTTTTCCTTAAAGGAAACATCACTGTGTTTAAATAGAAGAGGTATTTTTTTCAAAGTTTATTTGAGAGTTGACATCTGGCCCATGGGCCACTGCTTACTCCTCAATGAACAGTTTCACAAAGGGGAAAGGCTAACAAGGATAACCCTTACTTTTTGGGAATGGATTAACAACCCAAGTTGGAGATTGATATCTTTTCAAGGGTCTACAACCACTATTTCAGACTTAAATCATTGGCATATATTGATAGGAATCGCTATTTAGCGGGAACATTTACTTTATGCCAATTCCAAATTGCAATTTTTTATCCAATTAAAAAGCATTTTTAGAGTCAGAGTTACAAACATTCAAAAAATTACTTTTGTAAACACAAACTTAGAATCTGAGTATTTGCTAGAACAAATCTTTGAGCGTTGAGCCCTTTGTTCTTGGTGCCAGTCCTCTCACAGTACAGTTTCACCGAATGTTACCATTGTTTCTGTCATTGCTTAACTATTTTTACTGTAATCTTGGTGGTATGTGCGGTTGTTGTTTGTCTCTGTCAGCTAATTTGTTCCTGCATTATTTGATTATTTGGGCCATTCTGTGGATCCAAATGTGTGATGTACGAAAAGGCCCCCTTTTTGGAAGGTCCACCACTATTTTATTCTGAATTTTATTGCTGATTGCAGACTTTGCACACTGGAGCCCTGCCCTCCAGTTCCCAGTGTCTGGGCTCGGACCCTTCAAACATGTATAAATTGACCAGTCCCTGATTAGCGTATTATACTTTCTTATAAGGCCATAGTGTATGGTGTGGAAACAACACAAATGGCATGGAAAGGTAATTATCACCTGTGAATTGCAGCACTCATTGTGCAATCCACTAGTGTCACAGACGAAAACATGGGGTCAGGCTACCATTTTAACCTTACTGCTGTAGTTTAAACCTGCAGCCTACCTGGCAAAATAATTTTTTTGACAAGGTGAATTTTTTTTTCTAAATATTAAGATTAAGGAATTAAGCCCTCAAGGGTGGGTGCATGTTTTATGAAAGCGGGACATGTAGACATTTTCCGTTACAACACAGCCACAGTAAAAAGTCCCCCAAAACATTTTTTATGGTATATGATGGTTAGATTTTTTTATAAATATTTAGGAAAAGTAACCTTTAACAACTTTATCTGAAGCTCCTGGAGTCTTATTTGAGCTAGCCTGCCAGAAGCTGCTCTGTCAGTGCTTGCCCTGAACAACATGTGAAAACTGCTCTGAGAGCAGAACAATATCTTAGGCCTGGTGAACAGGGTGCTTGGGTGTGGGACAGATGATCTCTATCAGCTTAATAAGGCCAACTTGGAAGGCTCCAGGAGCATCACTAGCTTGGAAGGGGTAGAAGTGAGACCTGCCTATTCATAGTTTATTGTAAGAAGAGACCTGGGAGAGACACTCATTTTTATACCAGGCCAGATGGTTGCAATTGGCTTCCTCCTAGTGGTTGGAGAATCTAGTCGTAGATGAAGTTTGCTATAACTTAGGTAGAGGACACAGCTCCTTTCTATAAACATATCCCTGCCTGGCACACAGACTATCTCTAAGGACAGAAGGACTGTTCTATCTTGGATTCACTCTAAAACAAGAGAGAGGGGTCCTACTCTGCCAAAGGGACAGGACACCAACTTAACAAAATGTCTGAAAAGATTAATCCCTTTGGGAAACAAAGTTCACACACCAAATACTCACTTATCGCTCAAAAAGATATGCTAAATCCCCACTTATCACAAAGGTCACAAGAGCCTATCATAATAGCCAATCAATCAAAAATATAAATGTTTATTCATTATTTTTCACAATTAATAAAAACACAGTTAAAACAGATACAAATAGAGCATTCCACTCTAAACTCAATTATAATCCCTTCAACTTTACAATCAAGGTTATTATACAGTAATCTATGCAAAAAATACATTAAAAACAAATTGCACAGTAATTCTAGGAATCGACATAGACATTCCATCTTAATTCGACAATTTTTTAGGGATGTTCATCTATTGTATAGTACATTCCACAAAAAACAACAAATTATAATAAAACTACATTATTTTTGACCCAGAAGCAACGCCTTACGAGGTATCACAAGTCCAACCACCTTCTTCAGGCTTCATAGTGACAACATTAACCTCTCAGCATTTTGAATCTATATAAAATAGAAAATATACATATATATACATATATATATATATATCGCCAGTAGGTAGTTATAGTTAGGATTATTTTCAATAGAAAATCTCAACATTCTATTGTGAATAACTTTGGCGCCGGTTGAGGAATCTGCCTGAAAATGTCCTCAAATTTGCCTCACGGCACCCCGGTCCTTCCCTGAAAGTTTGGGGGGGATTTGTCAAGCGGGGGCTGAGAAACGTGTTTTCCCCATGTTAATTTCCATAGGGCGATCGAGCTCACTTTTAGCCTGAACGGCTGAATGGATTTCCACCAAACTTGGCAAAATTGTAGGGACTGGTAGCCCGATGTGCCTTTGCTATGTCTCAAGATATGTGCTCCAGTGGATTTTGATTAATTGAGGTTAAAAAAAAAAATATATATCTATAAGAGCGCCCCGGTACGCGCACCGGGGCGCAAACCAGCGCGGTACGCGAGTTCGCGCCCGGAAAGCTGATTGGCTCTCGGGTGTCTGTCAACATTTCAAACAGTCCGGTAGTTCTAAAAAGAACAGTTTTTTTTTTCTTTTTGTTGTTTTATATTTTTTTTATGTTTTTTTGTACATTTTTGTACTTTTATTGGCTTTTATGAACTATTTTATATTTTTTTGTTATTTTTATGGAGAGAAACAAAAAACAGGGAATTGAAAACGGCTCAACTGGAGCAAAAAAAAAAAAAGACAAAATTATGGATTTTTGGGGCAGGAAGGCGTTCTCTCTACAGGATGCATTAGTTAAATCTAGTCCTGAGGTATTACCCCCAAAAAATTGGCTAGCTGCCAGCCGGGGGTTTAGGAAGTGTTCCAGCTGTAAAGCTTGCTCTCAGGGGCTCAACAAAACTGAGTTCCTTACAGCATTCTCTGCGGTGCCCCGAAAAATCAATAAGCAACTCACGTGCAAGTCGGAGTATGTGGTGTATGTGCTGGAGTGCCCCTGTGGCCTGCAATATATTGGTAGTACCAAATTGCAGGTCCACAAAAGGGTACTCCAGCATATTAGAGCAATTAACACCAATGACGCCACCTACCCTGTCGCACGACATTTTAAGGAGTTCCATGGTAACAACAGTAGTCTCCTTAAATATTATGCTATTGACTCAGTAGGTCCGTTGAGGAGAGGTGGCAACCGGGATGGGATCTTAAGGGCGCTTGAGACCAGATATATCCTGGAGATGGACAGCAAGAGTCCGAATGGCCTCAATTCCACAGAGGATTTTTACACTTGTTTGTAGGAAACTTAACACCTGAAATCCTCTTGCTGTACCGTTACCACTTCCTCGCCTTCATGGTGCTGGCAATCTGAAGTAAAAGTTACCTGACTTGGCCATCAATGTTTGGTTTTTTCGGCAATCTATTATGACTATACAAGGTAAAAAAATACTAGGTCATAAGAATTTTGTCGATTTAAATGTCTGCTGTGTTCCTCAGAAGTTTCATGTAACCAATTTTAAGCTTATTTTCTGAAAAAAAGATTCACATTGTTTTCTAACTGCACTTGTTTATTTAGCATATTTAACAGCGATGGTTTTGTGGTTTGATCACGTATGAACATCTAATATTGAAAAAGGTATGGGGAGGTGCTAAAATACACGCATAATTGTGCCCTGTATATCCGACTATGATACAACTACATTGCATCTAAGTAGTTAGATGGTAGTAGGTGGAAGGTTGCGTTATGTATATAGATGTAAATATATGAAATTTGGTGTATATATTTTATATACGTGGGACCGTTTGGTATATTGTGCATTGATTTATTGTTGCATCTTAGGCATTTATGCCGTTAGCCTCATGACATGTAATTCTAATTAAATTTTGATTGAGGGTTTTTCTCTTTGCACACTTTGTAAATATATGAACTTTCTAATAAATTTTGTACATACCGTGCGTGCCCAATGGATTAATTCAAATAACCCAGTCGAATTGTCGGATATCATAAATGTATTCATACAGTTATCAATGTGAAGGGCAATTGCGTCAATGCACATGGTTCCCCGCCCCTGCAATTGCAAACAAATCAGCTTCCAATGCAGTTAAACACTCCCACTGCCTTAAATCTAACCAATCAAATGTGTCCGTCGCTGTAGTATGAGCACTTTAAATTTCTTGCAACTCTCTCAGTGCGCCATGTGACCAAGGCCTCTGTGTAGGCCGAAACGTTATGCTGCCGTGGTGTGCTGAAGAATAAAGAAACTCACCTGCACTCTGGGTCTTCCGTGTTTTTTTCCTGTTTGATGGTCAAGAATCTGAGTCTATCGCAGAAAAAGCGCAGTGCGGAAATATATATATATATATATATATATATATATATATATATATATATATATATATATATATATATATATATATATATATATCCGTTCCAACTCCTACTCCTCGGCATAGATACCGACTCCACGACGTAGGTACAGACCACAAAAACTGCACTTTTATCCAATTAAAGGTGGTTTATTGACCTTCTGTCCCCAGCATGACGCGTTTCAGCTGCAACACGGCAGCCTTGATCACATGACCAAAAGAACCAATAAGTGCAATTTATATATTGTGAGTGTCCCCACTGAGACTTAGGCAGAACATAGACATGGAAAAAATACTTCATGAACGGAGATGATGTCTGAGATCCACTTAACAATTTACATTGGTCCATACACCTAAGGCAAAGTAAATTAATATTAATATATACATATATAAACACTTCATAAGGTAAATTGATATATTTACACATTATTTACAAAATATATCCTTCCATACTGTTACCTATGGATTAAAGTGCATTGCCAATCAAATCCATGACTCACTCCATAGTATGAATCTATAGTCTTAAATTGATACAAAAAGTCTCAGATTACAGGGGACGTGCAAAATATGCTATTTCAAAAGGTGCAAAATAGTGCTAATGTGCAAAATTGTGCTTGATAAAACCGAGTATCCAACTCATATATATACGGGGAGTATATATATATATATATTACCTACTGGCGGTCGCCAGTAGGTAGTTATAGTTAGGATTATTTTCAATAGAAAATCTCAACATTCTATTGTGAATAACTTTGGCGCCGGTTCAATCAATCAATCAATCAGTGAAACTTATAGAGCGCACTACATACCCGTAGGGTCTCAAGGCGCTGGGGGAGGGGGGGTGCCGCTACTGCTCGAACAGCCAGGTCTTCAGCTTCTTCCTGAAGGAGAGGTGGTCTTGGGTCAGGCGCAGGTCGGCCGGGAGGGAGTTCCAGGTCTTGGCGGCCATGTTGGAGAAGGACCTTCCTCCTGTAGTCGCTCTTCGGATGCGGGGGACGGCGGCGAGGGCGTGGTTGGCTGATCGGAGGTGGCGTTTGGGAGCGTAGAAGTTGATGCGGCTGTTGAGGTAGCTCGGGCCTTGGTCGTGTAGGGCTTTGTGTGCGTGGGTGAGGAGGCGGAAGGTGATTCTTTTGTTGACGGGGAGCCAGTGAAGGTCTCTCAGATGTCCGGAGATGTGGCTGGTTCGTGGGATGTCGAGGATGAGTCTGGCTGAGGCGTTCTGGATCCGCTGGAGTCTCTTCTGGAGCTTGGCGGTGGTACCGGCGTAGAGGGCGTTGCCGTAGTCCAGTCGGCTGGGGACGAGGGCCTGGGTGACGGTCTTCCTGGTCTCGGTGGGGATCCACCAGAAGATCTTCCGTAGCATGCGTAGGATGTTGAAGCACGCCGAGGAGACGTTGTTGACTTGCCTGGTCATGGAGAGGGAGGAGTCCAGGATGAAGCCCAGGTTGCGTGCATGGTCTGTCGGTTTGGGTGCGGTGCCCAGGGCGGGAGGCCACCAGGAGTCGTCCCAGGCGGAGGGTGAAGAGCCCAGGATGAGGACCTCCGTCTTGTCAGAGTTCAGTTTCAGGCGGCTGGTCGTCATCCACTCGGCTACCTCTTTCATCCCTTCGTGTAGGTTGGCTCTGGCGGTGGCGGGGTCGTTGGTCAGGGAGAGGATCAGCTGGGTGTCGTCGGCGTAGGAGATTATGCTGGGGTTGTGTTGGTGTGCGATGGCCGCGAGGGGGCTCATGTAGACGTTGAAGAGGGTGGGGCTCAGAGAGGATCCTTGAGGGACGCCGCAGATGACTTCGGAGGCCTCTGACTTGTACGGTGGTAGGCGGACTCTCTGAGTTCTTCCGTCAAGGAAGGAGATGATCCATTCCAGCGCCTTGTCCTGGATTCCGACGTTGCTGAGGCGCTGTACTAGGGTGCGGTGGCAGACAGTGTCGAATGCCGCGGAGAGGTCGAGGAGGATGAGGGCCGCTGTTTCTCCGTTGTCCATCAGGGCTCGGATGTCATCGGTGGCGGCGATGAGGGCGGTCTCGGTGCTGTGATTGGCTCGGAAGCCGGACTGTGAAGGGTCAAGGGATCCATTCGTCTCGAGGAAGGCGGCCATCTGCTTGTTGACGGTCTTCTCGATGACTTTGGCTGGAAACGGGAGGAGCGAGATGGGGCGGTAGTTCTTGAGTTCGGTGGGGTCCGCTGTTGGTTTTTTGAGTAGAGCGCTGAGTTCGGCGTGCTTCCAGCTCTCAGGGAAGGTGGCGGTGTTGAAGGATGTGTTGATGATGTCTCGCAGGTGGGGTGCGATGACAGCGTCGGCCTTGTTGAAGACGTGGTGAGGGCAGGGGTCGGTTGGTGATCCGGAGTGGATGGAGTTCATCGTGCGGATGGTGTCTTCGGTGCTGATCGGGGTCCAGGCGTGGAGGGTGGTGGTGGGGGGTGGTTGTTCGGTCATGGTGTGCGTTGGTTGGTTGTTGAAGCTGTTGTGTATGTCCGCGATCTTGTTGTGGAAGTATGAAGCGAGGGAGTTGCAGAGGTCTTGCGATGGGGTGATGTCGTTGTTTCCTGCGCTGGGGTTGGATAGCTCTTTCACGATGTTGAAGAGTTCCTTGCTGTTGTGTGCGTTGTTGTCCAGCCGGTCCTTGAATGCAGTTTTCTTGGCGGCGCAGATCAGCTGGTGGTGCTTCCGAGTGGCCTGCTTGAGGGTGGTCCTGTTGTCCGGTGTAGGTTCCCTTCTCCAGACTTTCTCGAGGGCTCGGCAGTTCTTCTTGGAGCTCTTTAGTTCGTCGGTTAACCACGGGGCTTTCTTGCTGCCGGGTCTGCTGGGCGGGGTCCTCAGCGGGGCGAGCTTGTCCGTGCAGTTGCTGATCCACTTCGTGAGGTTGTCGGCGGCCTGGCTGGGGTTCGCTGAGCTGGCAGGAGGGTGCTGGCTCAGGGAGGTGGCGAGCTGGTCTGCAGTGATCTTGTTCCAGCTTCTGCGGGCGGCCTGTTGCTGGTGGTGGTGGGTCGTCGTTCTCTTGAAGGTAAAGTGGACGCAGCTGTGGTCCGTCCATTGAAGCTCTGTGGCGTGGCTGAAGTTGATGACTGTGCTGGAGGAGAAGACTGCGTCGAGTGTGTGTCCGGCGAGGTGGGTGGGGCTGGACACCAGCTGCTTGAGTCCAAGATTGGCGAGGTTGTCGAGCAGGGTGCTGGTGTTGCGGTCGTTGTTGTTCTCCAGATGGAAGCTGAGGTCTCCCAGGAGGATGTAGTCAGCGGAGGGGAGGGCATGCGGGCTGACGAAGTCGGCGATGTCCTCGCTGAATGGGGTGCGTGGTCCCGGGGGTCGGTAGATCAGGGTGCCTCTGAGGGTGGTGTTCGGGTTGGTGTGGATCTGGAAGTGCAGGTGTTCGGCGCTGGTCAGGGTGTTGTCGGTGCTGGTCGTGAGACGGATGGTGTTCCTGTGGATGATGGCGATGCCTCCTTCCATCTGGTTGGCGTTGCGGTCCCTCCGGACGATCTTGTAGCCCTCTGGGATGGCGATGGCGATGTCGGGAGCTGAAGAGGCGTTCGTCCAGGTCTCCGTGAGGAAGGCAACGTCAGGGGCTGTGGCGTCTAGGAGGTTCCAGAGTTCGATGGCGTGTCTGTGGACCGAGCGGGTGTTGAGCAGGATGCACTTGAGGTGGGTGCTGCTGGTGTTTGACGTGGCGGGTGCTGGTGCGAGGCAGGTCCGGATGCAAGAGAATTTGCAGGAGTGGCAGCTGAAAGGTCCGTGGGTGGGTCGTGGTGTGGCTTGGTGGCATTCTGGAAGTCGGCCGGTGTTGAGTGCGATGAGGGTGGCGGCGGAGTACGTCAGGCGGGTAGGTCGGGGTCTTCGTGGGCCAGGGGTCCTGCCGCTGGGCGCGGTCCAGGCGCGGACGGGCGCAGACGGGCTTACCTTCGGCGCAAAATCGGCGCGCCCGCTGCGCGTGACCGCTGCGCGTTCGCACGGTCGCCATTTAAGGCGAAGTGCGCGGGTGGGCGGAGCAGCTGGGAGGCGGGAGCGGGGAGGGAACAGAAGAGAAAAGGGGCGGGGCAAATGGCGGTGGCGGGAAGCGGGGAGGGAGAGCGGAGGGCGGCGAGGTAGGCGGGCAAACAGGAAGGAAACTGAAACACGGCACAGGGACTACACCAAATGAAACAGGCACAAATGGAGGGCAAAACAAATGGCAAAAACAGCAAGGAAAACGATGTCACGGCACAAGAAAATACAAGCACAAATGGAGGGCAAAACAACGGCGAAAACAGTGAGAGAAACGATGTCACGGCACAAAAAAACAGAGCACAAATGGAGGGCAAAACAATGGCGAAAACAGTGAGAGAAACGATGTCACGGCACAAAAAAATACAAGCACAAATGGAGGGCAAAACAATGGCGAAAACAGTGAGAGAAACGATCACACGGCACAAAAAAATACAGGCACAAATGGAGGGCAAAACAATGGCGTAAACCAATGGGGAGCGACCAAGGCGGCAGCGAGGCCGGCCGCGAGGCAGCAAGGCAGGCAAGGGGCACACGCAGCAGCTGGTGGCCGTGCGGCGCGGGGGTGTCCCACGGTTGAGGAATCTGCCTGAAAATGTCCTCAAATTTGCCTCATGGCACCCCGGTCCTTCCCTGAAGGTTTGGGGGGGATTTGTCAAGCGGGGGCTGAGAAACGTGTTTTCCCCATGTTAATTTCCATAGGGCGATCGACCTCACTTTTAGCCCGAACGGCTGAATGGATTTCCACCAAACTTGGCAAAATTGTAGGGACCGGTAGCCCGATGTGCCTTTGCTATGTCTCAAGATATGTGCTCCAGTGGATTTTGATTAATTGAGGTTAAAAAAAATATATATATCTATAAGCGCGCCCCGGTACGCGCACCGGGGCGCAAACCAGCGCGGTACGCGAGTTCGCGCCCGGAAAGCTGATTGGCTCTCGGGTGTCTGTCAACATTCCAAACAGTCCGGTAGTTCTAAAAAGAACTGTTTTTTTTCTTTTTTTTGTTGTTTTATATTTTTTTAATGTTTTTTTGTACATTTTGTACTTTTATTGGCTTTTATGAACTATTTTATATTTTTTTGTTATTTTTATGGAGAGAAACAAAAAACAGGGAATTGAAAACTGCTCAACTGGAGCAAAAAAAAAAAAAGAAAAAATTATGGATTTTTGGGGCATTTGTGGTTGTCACCAGCACAGTTGATGAGCGTTATGCTTTGCTCACCATAGGTGATGGTCTTACCACAAAAAATACAAGAGATCTTGTATTGCCCAAACTTTTGTTGAATGTTTGGGACCATCTCCCTTGTTTCTGGTCCCAATGGAGTGGGTTGCTTTCGTTTGGAGGTGCTGGGTGAACATTGGGGAGAGTTGCTGGCCAGTTCTCTCACTTCTGCCGCAGCATAGTTGTTGGGATGCTTGCGCTGCATGTGTCGAATCATGGTGTTATTACCAAATGAATATTTCTTATTAGGGTTCCTCCTTGAAAGTTCAATGCCACAGATTTGGCAAGTCACCTTTGGCGCATTTCACTTTCTTCTTGCCCTCTGGGATGGAAAAAAACTCCCATACAATGTGCTGCTTTGGCCTGTATGGGGTATTGTCTTCTGGCAGCCACCTCCTCCCCTCCTCCTCCTCCTCCTCCTCCTCCTTCTCCTCTTCTTCTTGACCACCAATGTGATGTTGTGGTGGTCCTCTTGGTGGTGGTGGTGGTGGTGGTGGTGGTGCAGATGCTCCAGCTGCTGCTGCTACTGTAGCCATTTTAAAGTATAAAATATTACTCAAAGATCTCCAAACAGGTCTTCCTCAGTCAAAGGACAAAGTCAGTATAAGGAAAAAAGGTAGGGCTTTCATCATTTGGAAAAAAAACTGTCCAGAACCAATGTAAAGTGTTATTTTCAGGTCACATGACCCGGGCTTTCATCATTTGGAAACCAAAACTGTTCTGCACCAATAAAAAGTGTTATTTTCAGGTCACATGACCTGACGTGCTTACGCGACGCGCCTCGGGTCCTTTTGTGTTAAGAAATTCCTAAATTATGTCATATCTCCATGTCCAACTTATCAGGTCTATTACACTAATAATACTGTTTCAAGATTGTGTCTTTGTTATAATAAAGACTATTTTATGTCTATACATCACTTAATACATGGTGCCTATGCTTTCAGTTGTACCGTGATCCTTCAACAGCCTCACACCATCCCCAATGGTATATATTAAAAATACATATATGAAATAGGTATGCCTAACAACATCCCAAATCAATTCCCTCAATATTACTTTAACAGTCTCTCCCATTCCTCTCTAGTATTAAGTTCCCGTTGGATCGTATTAAACACCGATATATACCACTGTTCTCTTGCCTTACGTTTCTCCTCTAGGTTGCAGCCTCTTTTATTCATGTATATTTTTTCTAATATAAACCAGATAAAATCCACCTCTTTGTATCCACACTCATTAAAATGTGCAACCATTGGGGCATTGAGTTTCTTAGTTTTAATGGCTGACTTGTGCTCAGCTAGGCATGTCCTCTTCTGCTTGGCTGCTCTATTTCCTGCGCCTCGCCGTCCTACTTCCATGAAAAACTCCTACGTTGTACATCTTGCACACACCCAAGACATAGAAAATAGGGCACTTACCTGCGTGGTGCCCCCTCCTCTGCCTGGCTGCTCTCCTTCCTGCTTCTCGCTGTGCTTACTCTTTGAAACATTGTACGTCTTGCATGTGTGCATGGGCACGTGCAAGACGTACAACGTAGGGTTTTTTCATAGAAGAAGCTCAGCAAGGAGCAGGAAGGAGAGCAGCCAGGCAGAAGAGGAGGTAGCCAAGCATATAAATGCCTTCTATTTCAATATTTAATTAATTTGGGAGGGTGGAGGGGCTGGCTAAATACACTCGGCCATGGAGGGGAGTTTTGCCTAAATTCTGCATCACATTTGAGCATGAAGTAGGTAAAGATCCGCAAACTCCGCTGGCGGAGCGGAATTACCCGCCCAAGGTTAATTTTAAGCTGTTTCCTAACCACAGATAGCATTATTATATGCCATTGTGCATACTAGTATTTCACTATGGAACACTCACCTTTGTAACTGTAAACATTTCTTTTAGTTGAGGGTCACTGGAAGGACATGTTAGTTCAAACATCTATATGTACTACATTTAAATACTAATCACCCTGCCTACTGTTCTATGTGACCTACACAAGGGTGACTCAATATTTAACAGGAAAGTTTTTCTCCTGTCAAAAAAGGGTTTATTTGACAGATTGGGGTGCAGTTTTAAACTACAGCTGCCATGCTGGTGTGGCAGGCTAGGAGTATTGTTTCTCAGGTCTTTCTAGGGGAGCGCACAGCAATGCTGTAGTCCATAGGTGACAATTCATTCTCAAGGACATAGGTGTACTTTGGATACTACATACCAGGAACTTACAGGAATGTTAAATACACCAATTAGGTGTTAGACATTTTTACATGTTTTAGGGGCCAGAGAGGATGATCAGGGCCTGTTTAATGGGGTTCCAGTTCAAGATTGAAAACACCACCAGTATCAGTCCAAAAAATGGGGGGGCACCACACATGAGGTAATTTCTCACAATTATATAACAGCATATTAGTGCTACATTCATTGTGGTATACTAAGGAATGGAAGTGTAAGCTGCTACAATCAACCTGCCCATGGCTGTTCATGTAGGCCTGACCTTGCATGCAGATGTTGGAGTGATATTTTTTCTTTCAGCTCAGACAATGTATGCAGAATATTTTTACATTGTTGTGTGGATTTTAGGTTTCTGAATCGTTTTAAAGCTCTTCTTTGATTGTTTAAACTTTCAGGATTTCTTACCACTTCCTTTTGACTAGATATATTTAAAGTACAGATTTTCCACTGGGTTTTAATTACATCCTATACTTGTAATTGGGTGTTACCTACCACTTATGTTAATTATTGCATGTGGCAAATAGCACATGCAGCAAATAGTGCATGCCATAAATAGAACATGGTATGCGCTATTTAGCTCATGTGATATATATCACCTGCAGTTTGTAACTCGTCATAAAGCAAGTCAGTACATCCATGCACTGTTTACCCTGGCATGCTGTAATTACCATAATCAGGGCCTAGTTCTGAGAGAAGCAATCTTGATTAGATGAAGGTCCAAAAAGTATCTGGCCAAGGAGATGACTTCCCTGAGTGCGAAACTTAACCTTTTCCTCCCCTGAATATTTCCTGCCCAAATCAACGATTTCAGTGGCACCTCGTCCAATGGAAATCCTGTTTGAGAAGACTTCCATGGATACAGTCATCAACCTTGCCCCACTGAAGGATTTTGACTACCATTTCAGTAACTAAGGACCTGCCTTAGAGTTAGAGTTTGACTGATGGGCTGCTGTTTCACAAATGTGATGAATATCCTGTTGCATAAAGTACACCTTTAGCGTAACTCTGCAAGGTTTGTTTTCCCACCCACTGGTGACACAGGTAAACTTGGTTCAATGCAACATGATGACATTTAAAAACAGGTTAATGTAGCCCCCAGTATCCTATACAATGTGCAATTAACAGAAATATTGCTTTTTGGATACTAACAATACTAACAATTCTATACACGGAACTACAGAGAATATAAAAAACAGCATACAGGAACGTTTTTAATAACAAGAGTCAAATGACAATCTTTACATTGGTAAAATGTGATCTAAACCTAACACCGTAACGTCTTCTTCTATTCGCTATACTAAGAGAGCATGGAAGGTAAATCAACTTGAAGTCTCGAGTTTGTTAGGGAGAAGAGACACATTACAAACCCTTTTGACAGCAAAGGCTGTCTTTATCAGTGGAGACAAGAAGACAAGAAGACAGTGTTCCCCACGAAGGGCAAACACATGCTGCAGCAGCAATCTATCAGTCTTCCTCCAGGAGCTTTATTAGCTACAGTCTTCAGGTGCGAAGTAGCAACTAAGAGGTGTGAAGTATTCCGGCAGTAGGTGAGGTTCTGGCATAATCCAAGTGAAGGACCTATCCTGACAAGTGGTCCAGTGGTCATCCTTTCATACTAAATCCTATCAGGAATTGGAATTTCTGAATAAAGTTTAGGAATGTCTGACACAGATTATATGCATCAATGTATGCATCTCAGACCTTTCCTTATGAACATATAACGTCATAGGATGTCAATGTCAAGCTTAAAATGGTGAGGGGTAGACATTTGACCCAGACAGGTGACCCCTAAGGTGATGTATTTATGACATTAATTAAAAAACTTAACACTATCACAGTACCTAGAAAGAGAAGGCTGAGTGTCAATTTTGTGTGAAGGCAGGCATGGCAATAATTCTGCGTAAATCAGGGAATATTTATTTTATTTTATTTATTTTATTTTATTTTAGCGATTTCTACAGCGCCTGGTGACCCAGGGGTATCCCCGCGCGATGTAACTTGAACCTAATGAGAGGGGAGGTGGCCGAAGGGTGTTATTTGGGAAACAAATGGGTCTTGAGTTTTTTTCGGAACGCAAGGAAGTTGGATTCCAGTCTGAGGGCGCGAGGGAGTGCGTTCCAGCCTTTGGCCGCCTGAACGGAGAATTGACGGCCTCCTGTGCGGACTTTTTTGAATCTAGGAATGAGGACTAGATTCTCGTTTTGGGATCGTAGCGATCTGGTGGCTATATAGGGTGTAATCATTTTGCTAAGGATCGCTGGGCCAGAGCCGTTATAGAGCTTGTGAGTGGTACACATAGCTTTAAAGTGCACCCTTTGGCGAACAGGGAGCCAATGCAGGGTTTTAAGGGCTGGCTTGGCGGATGTTCTGGAGGGAGTGTTGGTGATCAGGCGTGCTGCCGCATTCTGTGTCCGCTGGAGTTTCGTGATGGTAGCCTCGGGTGCTCCCAAATAGACCAGATTGCTGTAGTCTAAGCGGGACAGCACTAGGCCCTGGATAAGGAGCTTTCTGGACATAGGAGGGAGAAGGGGCAAGATTTTACGAGTCGTACGCATGAGCCCAAAACATGTGCCCGAGGTTTTGGTTGCCTGGGTCTTCATCGTAAGTTGTGGCTCTAGCCACACCCCGAGTGTCTTGATTTCAGATTTGGGGGGGGGAATTTCACCGAACACATCGGGCCATATCGTGGGAGGGATAGTTGTCCATTGCTTACCGAGTAACATTACCTCCGTCTTAGTCCCATTCAATTTCAATGATGATTCGTTCATCCAGTTGTGGATGTTTGTGAGGCAGTTAGTCAGGTTTTCAGGATGGTCAGTCAGCTGGGACAGGGAGACGACTAGTTGGGTGTCGTCGGCGTAGCTCACCATTTTGATGTTAAATGGTGTTACCACGTCCTCGAGGGGGGCCATATAGACATTAAAAAGCGTGGGGCTTAGGGAAGAGCCCTGGGGGACGCCGCTAGTAAGTGGGAGGGTGGATGAATGGTGGCTGTCATCCCAGACTTGAAAGGTGCGTCCTGTAAGATAGGATTCGATCCATTTGATGGCTGTCCCGGTAAGTCCTGCATTTGCCAGTCTGCTCAGAAGGACACGGTGGTTGACCGTATCGAAGGCTGCACTTAGATCCAGGAGGATCACTGCCACTGATCCTCCTGAATCTAGTAAGCCCCTTGCCTCTTCAATCACCGCAAGCAGTGCGGTGTCCGTTCCGTGGCCTGGGCGAAATCCGGTTTGGGATTGTCTGAGCAGTTTGTTCGTTTCAAGGAACTGGGAAAGTTGGGTGTTTACTAATTTCTCGGTGACTTTACTAATGCCGGGGAGTAGGGATATTGGCCTATAATTGGACAGGTCAGATGGATCCAGTTGGGTTTTTTTTAAGAGTGCTTTAACCACAGCACTCTTCCAGCTGTCGGGGACGATTCCATGGGAAAACGAACAGTTGATAAGGTCCGTAATGGTAGGAACAATTACTGAGGCTACTGTCTTGAGGAACCTGATAGGGGCTGGGTCCAGGGGGGATCCACTTTTCATTTTTACTAGGGTTCGCTCAACCTCTGCGGGGGTGACAGGTCGAAAAGTCCCAAGCGAAGGACGACAGATGCTTTCAGTCGGTTCGGAGGTAGTACTACTTTCCGTGAGGCTGCGAAGGCTGGGGGGAGGGAGGGAGGCCAGGATACGGGTAATTTTCTCGTTGAAGAAGTTGGCTAACTCGTTACTTCTGTCAACTTCAATATGGGGACGCCTACTGTCCTAGTTAAGAAAGATCACGAACTCCATGGTCTAAGATGGAGTCAGGCCTACATAAAATGGAGTTGCACCTAAGGGACTTTGCTTCATCCATGGCTTGTATGTCTGAATGTGACATTAAAGGGGCATGGCTGAACAAAAGGGATTCAAATAATGTGCAGGGAAATCCATTCTCTCAGATTATCATCATCTATAAAAATCAAGAAAAAAATACATGTTTAAATAATGTGTGTAGTATATTTGTAGCATAAGTACATTGTAGATGTAAAAGATAACTAAAAAACATATGTGTTAGTATATAGTATGCATACTCAAGCATGGATATTTGTATGCCTTGCATAGCTACATAAAGTCGGTGACAACATAAGTACATTTCATGATTTATCTATGCATGTTGGTGAATAAACATACCACAGATAAGAAATGGGCCACATTAAAAATATGCAGTGTCCTCAGCGATGATGTGGTTGGAGCTCAAAAAACACACACATGATGGACAGAATATGGAAAAAAACTAAACATTCACCCCCAGTTAAATCCATTGCTCTTTTGCTCGTGATGCCACCCAAGTTTAGACCCAGCCATATGCAAATCAGACTTGACCCTAAGCCAGAAACAAGCATCCTAGGACCGGTTTCAGGGTTTCGGCGTCATCAGCCAGGCTAGCTTGAATCCAGTGTCACATTGAGCCCGGCGTCCACATCTGGGCACACCCGGCGCACTTAAGGCGAGAAAAAAAAACACACAAATGATGGCTGGAATGCAGAAAAAGTCAAAACACTCACTCGAGTCAAGCGATCCTGGTTAAATCCATTGTTCTTTTGCTCACCATGCCACCCCAGTTTAGACCCAGCCATATGCAGATCAGCCTTGACCCTGTTCCTCAAGAAAACAGTCCAGCCCGAACTGCCAAGCCAGGTCATCCCTGGACTGGAAGCAAGCATCCTAGGACTGGTTTTGAGGTTTCACCCCTCATCAGCCAGGCTAGCTTGAATCCAGTGGCACAGTGAGACTGGAACCCGTGGCTGGGCATACCCTGCACACTTAGGGTGAGACAAGCAAAACACATGCAAATGATGGACAGAATGCAGAACAAATCAAAACATTCACCCCCAGTCAAGAGATCTGGGTAAAATTCATAAGGGTGAGTGGTTGAAAAGTTTCAGCACTCCTTCCATCATCTTGTTGTATTTGAATTGTTGGGGTTCATGCTCGCCTAGGCGTGTGCTGATCTGGAAACTTATTTTGGAGTGGGTACTGCAGGCCCCAGCTTTGTTGAGACCTTGGGCCCATCAATGGCAAGTCCAGGCTCAGCTGCCCTCCTGAGGTGGCTCCCACAGTGCTGCCCCTCCTGGGCACTGCAGGCTCCAGTTGCACCATCTTCCTCACTTCAGGTTGGGCCTCGGGCTGCAGATACTGCATTGTGTGCCAGAGAGCGCAGGACACCTCTGCTCTAGGAGGCCATAGTGGGCTGCGGGTGGCAGGGGCACAGGGAAATAACTGAGGTCTAGCTGGGGGAGATGCTAAGCTGCGACAGGGTGGCACAGCTGGTACAACACTGGTGGCCTGTAGGTGACAACTGAATGGTGCTGTGTGAAAAAGAGACAATACAGTCCAGGATAATTCGGAGAACAAGGTACTGAAAATAAATTCACCCGGAATTACTTAGCTGTACACATGTGCGTGGATATCTTAATGGCTACATGGCGACACACTAACTGGGAGTAGAGGGACCCCATGAGCACTGTTATATATTGCCGCATATTCGATACTGCACATAAGCAGGCATTGAGACTTACTCGGCTTGAAAGCTTATCCGAGCAACCAAACCTCTACACCCACCACAACGGAGGAATATTAATTACCGAGAGCACAGGGAATTACCCACTAGATCTCGAGACCTTGGAGAACAACATAGTCACAGACTCACATAGTACGGGAACTTCCCTTTTTTCACAACTCATGCATGTAATACGTTTGAAGTACTCCACACTACTCATTTACTGACAAGCATGCACAAGTTAAGAGTTGGTAACCATTACACAAGGTCAATAAATTAAAACTCAGTGCCCCTCCTTTACCCCTCCTGGATCCTTTAATGTCCAGCAAGCAAAGGAATGCCTGGAAAGACCAATAAAGATCATTCTCCCTGACACCCACAAGAGAACTGGTAGGTGCTAGGTGAACTAAGGTTAATTTTCGGACTTCAATTTAATTTAATCAAGTAAGCAGCTATATAACTGAGATGGTCTCTCAATCTTATTCTAACAGGTAGAAAAGCTACAGCACACTACCTCTAAAAGACAAGACGGTACGTAAGGTTTTTAACATACAAGATCCTTAATGATCTTAAAAAGTTATGAGTACACACTAAATCTAGTCATATTATCATTTTACACAGACCAGATATGTCCTACCTCAACTAAATCCAGCCCTGATGAAGACCTCTGTATAAAGAAAGTGTGTTGGGCCCACGTTCACAAGGTCGGCTTACTTAGTGGATCACAGCTACCAAAGATATTAAAAGACACCGCTTCATTCAGCCAGTAGAGTCAGAAGTAGTCTGACTCACACCAAAAAGCTGTGAAGTCGTTTCTGACCCCTAAAAAGTACCCTAGAAATATATAGTGCAGAGAACCAAGCGGGACATGGTTCCAGCACCCTAGATAAAAGTTAGACACAACGAGATTTAGGAAACCATACACTGCTCGTATTTTTTTGAAATATGAGTGTTAAATGTATTCCAGTGTATTAAGCAAACAAACACTATATGATATATAGGAATACCTGAATGTATTCATGTCTATTGATGTGCAATAAGTACAAATATGTCTAGCGAGTAATGTAATGTACATGTGTGTTTTTTATAAATGTTATGTCTATTGTTAAACTTTGAGGAAATTTTGTTATGTATAAGGTGAAGGGATACTTAAATGAAAACAAGTTTTTGAAGAAAAAAGAAAAAAATAGAATGCAAGCACAGAGTCAATAAAAGAAACTTTTGTGGCAGAAAATGTATTGTGATTTATGGTGTCAGAAGTATAGTGCTCGTTGATATACTAACCGTACATGGTGCATCTTCAACTTTATCTGTACTTAATAAGGTGTAAATAGATTCTTTTGTGGCCATTGATTTTTTAGTAAGTGTCAAATTGTAGGGTTTAAATAGGGTTGTTTAATTAAGATGTTGCCAAGGCAAAACACCTGACCTCAGTGTTCGTAGTGCCCAATTTAATTGTATGGATGAGCCTGCCCATGTTTTAACAAATGTAATAAATTCAGGTCCCCTTTCAAGAGATCTAAGGCTGAGGAAAAAATGTGATCTAATGAGTACACTCTGTTAGAAAGAGCGTGCATTCCATTGTCAATAACATTTAAAAAAATGCAGGTTTTCTTGGTCTATTTGTCAAATTCTTTCTGCAGTTACTTTCTCCAAAAAATAGTTTAATTTACTAAAGAAGGCATATATTCATTTTATTTCTTTTAGGAAGAGGTCCCAGAAAAAATCTGAGAAAGACGTGCATGTCCTCAATGATTGAGGAAAAGTGTTGCAACCATTTTTGGCATAGCTTTATGTGGTCCAGGAAATTTGGAAAGGAAACGCTACATGTATGTTTTGCAATTGAAAGGCCATAAGTCTAAACATTCAACAAATAATTAAGTTGAATTGCAGATTCCATTCTGTATCATATCATTTATGTCTGATTCAGACATTTTCATTCGAAATTGCCAATTATTGACCATAGTCAAATTGACTTTTGGAATAGAAGGCTTCTTAAGATCCTTCATTGCTCCGAATACCAGCCAGGTAGTCTGATTGATAGTTTTGTTTGGAAAGATCATTTGTTTTCGTATTATACAGGTTCAAAAATGGTTTCTTTATCTTGGATCTGCCAGAATTTGGTTCCTCAAATACTTTTCATGTCAACATTTGCTTTTCAATGATCATATCTTTGAAAAGCAAGGTTTGGACTAAACTCAGTAGAGTAAATCAGCTTGCTGGTAGCGACTGAATTCTTCGGAAGCTGCTGTGGCAATGAAATAGAAGGCTGAAGGGTGTGACCTGTTAGCACTCTGACAGTAAGGACATTTTTCAAGAAATTAAAATGACTATCATGAGGCGGAGCTTCATAATGTTCCAACTGTGGAATTGTAAATGTCTAACGGATAACTAATCTTATGTAAGCATTAATGTTCATAGTGGTGATAGCAATAATTGTTTTTATAGTTTACAGAGTACAAATAATGATGAAGACAAAAACGGGGGTTGGAGGGTCTAAGGGAGTTTAAAGACCAGCCCAGGTAATTTCCCCTACTACAAAATCACAATACAAGAAACCTGGGGGTCTATCATCGAGACAAAGGTGTGTCTATAACCATGACTAGTGTTAAACAACAGAGTACGGTAATTAAATGGTCTAGTGATATAGAGTATATTGAACCAACGCATGGAACCACTAGCAACTTTAGGTGAAATCCAATATCCAGAGATGGATTCCCATCAAAATCTTGTTGGTGATATAGTTTTCTCATGTGGTCATCCACAGGACTAGTCTGGTGTGTCCCTAGATCAATTGAGACTACAACCAAGACAGCCTGTCAGGACTGGGGTCACTCCCGCAGTCACTAGCCGACCATGCGTGGGATCACCAATTGGAAAAAGGTGCAGTGCAAAGGGTGAAGGTGTGAAGAGAAAGTGACATTAAAAAGGAATAGAGGACTCACAGTAAACTTTAATGAGTGAAGAACCTCTTTCAATTTAAAAACCAGAACAGCGCAAAAACAGCAGTATAAACAAATGACTGCTTTAGGGCCGACATGTTTCTACCAGTGGGGGATATCCTCCCTTGGCTTTCCTCAGGGCCTCTGTTCTTAAAAACTTTTGCTACTGCAAGTGTTCAAACCAAATCAAACCAATACAAAAAACATATACAGTGACATGTTTCAAAGGATATGTTCCTATTCCTCCATGTCAGCTGGTGTGTGAATCACCTATAACACAAAATGCAAAATAGTATAAATGCGCTGGTTATATAACCCTATAATACCGATAACAGAAAGGAACATCAAGTTCCTTACTCACCCTTCTTGACAGGGGAAATTACCTCACCTCACCTGGACCAGGCTCAGAGTAAGGGAGGCCATGCTCTAAGGATAAGAAAAGGTAATCCAAATCAGGGAGAAGTAAAGCAAGTTACAGCCTAACTTCTTGTTTAGAATTACTAAAAATTACTCATCCTTGGCTTAAAAAAACTCACAATCAATCTCTAAAAAAGGCTCACCCCCAGATACTAGCACTACAGGTGTAGTGAACACAAGTATAAAGAGATATCTAATGGTATCAGATCACCACAAGTGAGGGGGTCGTAACATGATCACAGCACTCACCTATCCGTCGTTGCCCCAAGCTGTGTCTGAGGCTGGGGGAGGCAACGCTAGGTGGATGGAGTCCGTCTTTTATGGGTATGTTCTCCAGCTGAGAGACCCTATCAGCGCGAAGAATGTAACCGTGCTGTTTATCAAGAATATGGATTACACCTAAACTAGGTGTTTCTAGCAGTGGCACGCCGTAGTATTCTGCTTAGAAAATGCATGAAGACTGTCAATTTGTTACGAACTAGTCGATCGCCAAATCAGTTAGTGTTAGCCGAGTGAGACACGTGATATCGCGAGATCTCGGCTTAACTCCCAATGTGGGGATTGTAGTTCAAGCTACGATCGATATCGGGACTACTGGGCAAGGGAAATGTAGTTCTATGTACTGTTCCCAATGTAAGACCCTAAAATTAATTCAACTCGCCTAGGATTACGTCTCTGATATCTGCCACGTTAGGGATAATTCCCTTATGTTAAATCAGTGCACCAAAACCAAGCAACTTACGAAGTCGGGTATAACCCGCTCAGGGAATATATGTTAATATTGGATCCAAGCCCCATACGGATCGCTCACCAAATGCCAATTACTTGTGCTAAGATCTTACATTTGAGTACATCAAGTGTGTTGTAATGATCGGTCTTTGAGTGAGGATACTGGTTGCCGATTTTCGAGCTGAAATCGGCAACCAGTATCCTCACTCAAAGACCGATCCGTATCCCGATCCCAGGCATGGTCGGCTAGTGGCTGCGGGAGTGACCCCAGTCCTGACAGGCTGTCTTGGTTGTAGTCTCAATTGATCTAGGGACACACCAGACTAGTCCTGTGGATGACCACATGAGAAAACTATATCACCAACAAGATTTTGATGGGAATCCATCTCTGGATATTGGATTTCACCTAAAGTTGCTGGTGGTTCCATGCGTTGGTTCAATATACTCTATATCACTAGACCATTTAATTACCGTACAGAAACTCTGTTGTTTAACACTAGTCATGGTTATAGACACACCTTTGTCTCGATGATAGACCCCCAGGTTTCCTACAAATAATGATGTTCATTATTCAAAGGAGCATACACCTGTAAATCGGTAAACATCGTTTACCACGAAGTTTTCACAACGCAGTACCTTTAGCACACATCCCTTACAACGCAAGTCATTACCACGACTTGCGCTGGCGGGCGCTAAAGGTTTAAAAATAGTTAATATACTATCCCAACACCTTCCCTAGGGTCCACGGGGACTGGTGTTAGAATAGTAAATTATACTATTCGAAATCCGCACCCCCAACGCAAGTCGTGGTAACGATTTGCGTTGTAAGGGATGCGTGCTAAAGGGATGCGTTGTGACGGTACGCGTTGTACCGTCATACATCCCTATAAATCAGACATCATTCATGTAATAGTTCCAACGTCCAAACATCTGAAATAGAACTAGGTGCTATAATATCATTCATTGAAATGCCTTTCGCATGAGGCAATTGCAATGTCTCAGTGGGCCCCATAATTTGATATGGAAACTTTTCCCAGACTTCAACCTTGGGAACTGGATAATTTACAATATTTGCAGCATAGCGACATCTTCTGGTTCTCTGGGAGGAGAAATGTGGCTATAGTTCATGAACTAAGGGGATGCAATTGTCCTAAAAGGGACCAAGTGTCCATTGAGGAATATTTGCATGAAGTATATTGTTGACAACTACATGTTGAAAAGAAATGTTCCTAACGCAATCTGAATCGTTTTTGGCCACTTCAAGCAAGCCGGGCCGAAGACGGCTGAAATGCCAGAAACCGGTCCCCGGTAGCTTGTCTCCTTTCTGGTGAAGAATTGGCTTGGTAGTTTAGTCTGCCCTGTTCCCATGATGCACTGGGCCAGGGACAGACTGATTTGCATATAGCCAGGTTCTGAGCTGGGATGGTGCAGTGAGATAAATAACGGTGATGGATCAAGCCCTGATCTTTGGACTGGGTAAGAGTGGTCTGTTTAATTCAGACACTCTGTTCATCACCACCCCCTTTTCTGAATCGTTTTTGGCCACTATAGGTGTGGCAGGGTATTCTCAGACATGAGTCCCTTTCTCACTGCACCATCAGGATTCAAGCAAGCCGGGCCGAAGACGGCTGAAATGCCAGAAACCGTTCCCCTGTAGCTTGTCTCCTTTCTGGTGAAGAATTGGCTTGGTAGTTTAGTCTGCCCTGTTCCCATGATGCACTGGGCCAGGGACAGACTGATTTGCATATAGCCATGTTCTGAGCTGGGAAGGTGCAGTGAGATAAATAACGGTGATGGATCAAGCCCTGATCTTTGGACTGGGTAAGAGTGGTCTGTTTAATTCAGACACTCTGTTCATCACCACCCCCTTTTCTGAATCGTTTTTGGCCACTATAGGTGTGGCAGGGTATACTCAGACATGAGTCCCTTTCTCACTGCACCATCAGGATTCAAGCAAGCCGGGCCGAAGACGGCTGAAATGCCAGAAACCGGTCCTCTGTAGCTTGTCTCCTTTCTGGTGAAGAATTGGCTTGGTAGTTTAGTGTGCCCTGTTCCCATGATGCACTGGGCCAGGGACAGACTGATTTGCATATAGCCAGGTTCTGAGCTGGGATGGTGCAGTGAGATAAATAACGGTGATGGATCAAGCCCTGATCTTTGGACTGGGTAAGAGTGGTCTGTTTAATTCAGACACTCTGTTCATCACCACCCCCTTTTCTGAATTGTATTTGGCCACTATAGGTGTGGCAGGGTATACTCAGACATGAGTCCCTTTCTCACTGCACCATCAGGATTCAAGCAAGCCGGGCCGAAGACGGCTGAAATGCCAGAAACCGGTCCCCGGTAGCTTGTCTCCTTTCTGGTGAAGAATTGGCTTAGTAGTTTAGTCTGCCCTGTTCCCATGATGCACTGGGCCAGGGACAGACTGATTTGCATATAGCCAGGTTCTGAGCTGGGATGGTACACTGAGATAAATAACGGTGATGGATCAAGCCCTGATCTTTGGACTGGGTAAGAGGGGTCTGTTTAATTCAGACACTTTGTTCATCACCACCCCCTTTTCTGAATCGTTTTTGGCCACTATAGGTGTGGCAGGGTATACTCAGACATGAGTCCCTTTCTCACTGCACCATCAGGATTCAAGCAAGCCGGGCCGAAGACGGCTGAAATGCCAGAAACCGGTCCTTGGTAGCTTGTCTCCTTTCTGGTGAAGAATTGGCTTGGTAGTTTAGTCTGCCCTGTTCCCATGATGCACTGGATCAGGGACAGACTGATTTGCATATAGCCAGGTTCTGAGCTGGGATGGTGCAGTGAGATAAATAACGGTGATGGATCAAGCCCTGATCTTTGGACTGGGTAAGAGTGGTCTGTTTAATTCAGACACTCTGTTCATCACCACCCCCTTTTCTGAATCGTTTTTGGCCACTATAGGTGTGGCAGGGTATACTCAGACATGTGTCCCTTTCTCACTGCCCTTTCGACCTACCGTATCACAGGCAGGTGAAGGAGTCACCCGATTCCGTCGACCCAGGACACCACTTTACGTGCACTGCCGGGCCGTTTTTCAGGCCCCCTATTCCCCGGGACTGAAGCTGGGCCTCATCATGACATTTCCGGTGTTCGTCTCACCTCATCCAAATGATGGCTCAATTTTGCTGTCTTGAGGTCATCTTTCACTGTCGGCCCCGGGGTTACTTACTGCTCTGCATCAGTGCTTGCTATTCGTTTTGAGATACTTGGAATTTATTTCATGGTATTGCTTTTATTCCTGGTTCCCTCGTACACTTGGATCCCTTGTGGACCTATTCTAATATGCGCTATTCATGACCGATGAAACCCTGGGATTGTGAACCACATATTTAAAGGGGCTTCGTTATTGTTGGGTATTTAGAATACCCACCCACAGCTTTGCTGCTACTAGGACCGCTTGTCAGGACCGTGTCACAGACATTATCTATTCTGCTTGTCTGTACAATATTTGAAGTGCGCCCTGATGAAGGAAGCCTTTATTGGCACTTGTCCGAAACGCGCGTCGGCGCTTTTCTTGTCCTTGTGTGTAGTGATATGGATGTGAATGTCTGAGTATGAATTTGATTGTATAAAAGGTATGTTTGGATGTATGAGTGGATCTAATTTATTGTCCGGTTTGAAGTGTTTTTGCGTGTCCTAGTTTTTAGACTAATTTTGTATGCTTCTGATTATGTATATTTTTTCCAAATGTTATGTATTGTACAAATGGAATCACTTTATTTATTATCCAAAAAAAATCGTGTTGATTGTCAAAATGAAAATTAAAAACTTTTTTTGAATATATTTACTCTCTTTGTGAATTGGTGGGTATTCTGTTAATTTTTATTAAACTTTGATTTGTTCTATTTGGGAAACACCCCTTTCATGTTGTTCTCTCCCTTTCTCACTGCACCATCAGGATTCAAGCAAGCCGGGCCGAAGACGGCTGAAATGCCAGAAACCGGTCCCCGGTAGCTTGTCTCCTTTCTGGTGAAGAATTGGCTTGGTAGTTTAGTCTGCCCTGTTCCCATGATGCACTGGGCCAGGGACAGACTGATTTACATATAGCCAGGTTCTGAGCTGGGATGGTGCAGTGAGATAAATAACGGTGATGGATCAAGCCCTGATCTTTGGACTGGGTAAGAGTGGTCTGTTTAATTCAGACACTCTGTTCATCACCACCCCCTTTTCTGAATCGTTTTTGGCCACTATAGGTGTGACAGGGTATACTCAGACATGAGTCCCTTTCTCACTGCACCATCAGGATTCAAGCAAGCCGGGCCGAAGACGGCTGAAATGCCAGAAACCGGTCCCCGGTAGCTTGTCTCCTTTCTGGTGAAGAATTGGCTTGGTAGTTTAGTCTGCCCTGTTCCCATGATGCACTGGGCCAGGGACAGACTGATTTGCATATAGCCAGGTTCTGAGCTGGGATGGTGCAGTGAGATAAATAACGGTGATGGATCAAGCCCTGATCTTTGGACTGGGTAAGAGTGGTCTGTTTAATTCAGACACTCTGTTCATCACCACCCCCTTTTCTGAACCTAACGCAATCCAGGCATTGCACCATGGTGGAATGTAAAACCAGTAGTTAAAGTATTTTACGTGGTGCTGTCCCCAATCCTGACTAGCCCCTGTCAGGTATGCAATAATTAGACAAAAGCAAACAGAACCTGTCTGTGTTAGGAACGTAGTATACACTCGCCCTTACAGTGCTCAATTATACATAAGTTCTAAACCTCTGAGTACACAAACTTGTCCTTAAAGTACAAAACAAATTTAGCAACGCAATAACATCAGAACAAACAATACATATTCATATGCAAGCCAGTTTGTTGAACATTTCTTTCTTGTATTTATTTTCTTGTGCTTATTTTCATTTTCTCATGATTTCACAGGATTCATTATATGCATGATGATCCTAGGATGTTTACATCTCCCTGGTATTCACATCCCCCAATGCATATTGGTAAATACCTTTGTCAGGGTAATACTAAAAATAAAATTAATAAAAATACTTTTTGTAACAGCTCAAATTCCTATGTAATATACAATTAGTACATAGTAATCCGGGGAATGGGATAGAACCTCTTGATCCCACCTATAATGTGCTGGTATTGTTTATTCGTGCTCACTGAGGGCCATATGTAGGTAATCCCAGTTTACAGATTCTTAAATACTGAATCAAACAGAATCGGTATTTCAGAATCAGAAAACGGTATGTAGGTAAAAAATTACTGATTCAGTAACATTCGGAATCCCCATTCAGTATTTACAGAATTGGAAAATACTGAATCGGTAAATACCGAATCGGTAAAACCCAGGCCCATAGGAATGAATGGGATTTACCGATTCAGTATTTTCCGATTCGGTAAAAACCGAATCGGTAAATACTGAATCTGTACATTTGAAAAGAAGCCATGTGAGCCAGTCAACCAATCAGGAACACCACACCCCACAAGAAAGCAACAGAGAAACCATCCAATCAGATGCAACCATCCCTCCCCAGGACCTGGAGGTGGCCACACCCATGCAGAGGTGCAGAGCAACTGAACTGTTTGGAGAGCTGGAGGAAACACAGAGGAGCAGGCTGCCCTGAGCACAGCAGAGCATCAAAATGGAGTCCCTGGAAGGCCAGAAGGATGGAGCTGAGTGTAAGAGGAAGATGAAATTCAGGCAGGTGCAGGAGGTGGTGAAACACCACACCCAGCTCTTTGGCAAACAGTCTTTGCATGCTGCAGAGTCTGTAAAACTGAACACCTGGCTGAAGATACAGACAAAAGTCAATGCCATTGGGGTCATACACCGGGACATAGATAACCTCAAAAAAAGGTTGTATGATCTGCGGATCAGCACCAAAAAGAAAATTGCAACACAGAGGAAAGAAGCCGAAGCCACAGGTGGAGGGAGGAGCTGTGCACCAAGACTGCCTGAAAGCATACATGGGAATGGGGATGCTGACAGCTCAGCCAGAGCTGCAATAAAACAAGGTAAGATGCACGGACATGAATCCCCATCCTATTCCCTGTCCCCTTCCCTAATGCAGGTGTCTGCATCATAATCCAGAACTGGTTTTGCATCATGGGAGACGTAGTCATAGTAACATACATCAATGCAGTCAACATAGAATTCAGCATGGCATGCCACACACTAAATCCATAAGCAGTTGAGGACTAGGCAATTGTGTGATAGGAATGTGATTTAATAATGACACACAGGTGATCAACACCACTGACCCATTGTCCATATCTGCCCACAGGATAGTCATCGCACAGTACAGTGCAGGAAAGGGAGGAGAGGGCACCGGCAATGGAGATGAGGGAGAAAACATCTTTCAGATCAGGACCAAGCACTGTTTCTGAAACTACATCCACAGCACAGGCAGTCACTGCACTGGAGCAAGCCACCACACCACAGCCACTGTCACCTCTGCTGTTTGGGTCACAGAATTCGGAAGCACCTGCACTTTCCCCAACACCAACCTCAGAGTCCTCTGTGCTGGGAAGGCGAAGGAGGCATGATGTGCCCCCTCTCGGGATTCTCAAAACCTCAGATGAGGAACATGTGGAGGCTTTCACACCAAGTACTCCACCTCTGGCTGACAACGCTGGGCAACAGAGTTAATCCGAGCGTGCTGGTGTCTGAAGCCGAAGGGCACGGAAGAGAGAGGCGAAGGCCAGGATGGAGAGGGGGTCTTCTGTGGTCTTGAGGCCACCATGGTGAAGATCCAGCGCCTGCAGGCAAAGGGCATTTTGGTGGTGCATAGACAGGTGCGCATATTAAACAGCAGAATGTCTAACATTGACAGGGGGATTGGCTCCATGGCACAAGGAATGAACTCCATGGCAGAGGGGATGAGGGAAATGACACAGTGCATGAGTTCCCTTTGTGAAAAACTAGAGAGTGACCACTCCAAAAGGCACAGGGATCGTCACTGCATGCGGCAACAAACCAAAGACATGAACCGGCTTGCCACTGCAACCACCCTGCTATGCCGGCGCTCAGTCACCATGCAGGATAACATTGTGCACTGCTGAAGTGATTTGTCAAAGGGGGATGGGGAGAGTCACCTCTGCCATGGAGGTTTTGCTGACACAGCAGGCAGCCATTTCTGCAGACACAGGTGTCGGGGACACAGAAGACTCCACCAGCAGGAGCGGATCTTTCACTCCTGTTCCTGACATTCGTAGGAGCAGCAGGCTCCAACCTGCTGACCCAGGCACACTGCGCACGTTGACACGCAGCCCAGTACATCCTGCACTGTAGTGCGTGGGCGTAAACATTGACAATGCCCTCAAACAACAGGACAGGTCACAGTGAGTTCAACTGTGGCCACCCAGTGTGGAATACAGATATTGTACTACCATGGTCTGGTATCAGTGAAGTGCTGTAGTGACTATTAAACTACGTACTTCAATTACTAAGCATGCCTGTGTCTCCTTACTTACTTAGAAATATCTGTGTGTGATTTCTGCACGTCTTAGTCTACCATCTGTTGCTGGCACTGCTCCTGCTGCATAGGGCTCGCTCT
Source organism: Lissotriton vulgaris (assembly GCF_964263255.1). NCBI lineage: Eukaryota > Metazoa > Chordata > Amphibia > Caudata > Salamandridae > Lissotriton > Lissotriton vulgaris. The sequence continues at coordinate 209,464,172 of NC_141691.1, forward strand.
GCCTGTTCTGTTCCATCATCAATGTCCTCATGATGTGTGATCTCAACCTCTGTGCCTTCCTTGGTGGCAAGATTGTGCAGCATGGAACAGGGCGCAATTATTCTGCAGCAGATGATTGGAGTGTACTGCTGTGCACCTCCACTCTTATGGAGGCAGCAAACCTGCTTTTTAGTAGTCCAAAAGTGTGTTCTACAATGCTGCGTGTTGCTCTGAGTCCCACATTGTAACTCCTCTCACTCCTGGTAGATGGATTCAAGTAGAGGGTGAGGACAAAGGACCACAGAGCATATGCACTATCGCCTAGGTATAATAGAGAATGACATTACTCTCATACTCATGATTGATCCATCTGCATTGACTATCAGGGTGTGTCACTGTTATTTACCTAGTAGGTATCCATCCCCGAATTTGCCGGAAACAAGGCGTGTGTATATCCCACTATTCTGAAAGATGTAGGAGTCGTGGGTACTCCCTGGGAATTTGGCTCAATGTCTGTTATGATGTTGCCAGCATTGCATATCACCTGCACATTGATTTAGTGCATTGAGTTCTGGTTCCTGTAAATGTGTTCCGCTGCTGCAGGTGGGCATAGTGGGATGTTGGTGCCATCTATACAGGCTAACATGTGAGGTAAGTGTGCCAGTTGATAGAAATCTGTTTTAGTCTTAGCAAGTTCCGCAGGTGTGTCAGGGAACCAAATGTAATGATGCATCCTCTGCATCATGGCCTCAAGGAACTTTCTGAATTAACAGGACAGGCAGCTCTGAGACACACCACCTACTACAGCAATCACACTCTGGTAGCTCCCAGAGGCAAGCAGGTGTAGGCTGCACAGCAACTGCACATGGGGTGGGATGGTGTGCACCCTTGGTGTTGGGTGTTCCAGGTGTGGGTGGAGTTCAATGATCAAGTCCAGGATGGTTCTGGGGTGTAGCCTGTACCTTTACAGTATCTCTGGCTAAGTCAGTTGGAAGAGCGTTATCCTCTGCCTGTAGACTTTCTCCTCCCTTCTCCATACCCTCTCTCCTGCTGCATGTATCCGTAGCTGCCTTGCTATGTCGTAGAATGCCGCCATTCTGGTTGCACTGTTACATTTTGGGACCTTGTTTTATAGCCTGCACCTGGTACCACCTGCTTTCAATCCATGGTAAATACCGACTCGTAAATACTGAATTTCATGAAATTCTGTAATTTTTGGGTTTCCTACATCTCGCTAGACATTTTTTACCATTTCTTATTTACCGATTCGGTAAATAAGAAATCGGTAAATAGGGTTTCGGTAAATTTCAATCCGGTAGAATACCGACTCATATTTACCGAATCGGTATATTTTTTACTCCTACATCTCATTTTCCAAATACCGGTCAGTAACGGCCGAAATTACTGAATTTCGGCCGTTACCGACCGGAATTTAGCTACCTACATCTGGCCTTGAGTGAGGAATCCATAATGCACAATCATGCTAGTTTGTGTAAAAAATCACATAGTATCTGTATGGGCTCATAAGTATTCCACTCACCACACCCGTGCTTAACATCTCTGACTCCAATAGTGTCACAAACTCTCACCTGTAACAGAAACGCTAAAGATACAAAACACGCCAGGAACCTAGTTGCTCCTACAGAACACATACAAAACATAGAAATACGTATTCTTGCCATAATCATTCCTTAAAATCAAGCCTATACTCATCAAAGCCACAAAATAAAGACCTACTTCAGTGTTCTTGAAACACCCCTTGACTGGGAAAGCGCCTGTGTCCTCCGGCCTCTGTATGTTAATCTTGAATTTTCTGCCAACACAGACACAAAAACTCAGTAAGCAACATGCATAATCCCTAATGTACACTACATGCACATGAAATCCAAATGTCTTTACATTTTCTTTTTACTGCAGGTTGGGCAGAACCATCTTTATAGAAGATGTTCTGGTAAGAATCAATGGGTAATATATCTGGAGTTGATACTGCATCCTGTTCATATTGGAGAAACGCTTGTGTACGAAGAGAGGGATCATACTGAATCTTTACATCCACTGCATTTAATAAAGAGGCCCACTGTTTCCATCTCAGGTGTAGGGCATGGGCATTAGGAATGCTTGCCTTTGTGGCCACTTCAAGTGCTGGTACAGGAGAAACAATAACCATATGTTTGCCCTGCGCCAAAGGAGCTCCTCCAAGATAGCTGTTTGCACTGCCATCAGGATTTTTTCAATGGAAGCATTTTGTGCTTTAGCCAGGGAATACAAGTGAGACTTGTAAGCAATAAGGATGATTGGTAATTTATTGTAAGTCAGGTAGATGTAACCATTGTGACTGGGTATGACCCTGATAACTGTATTGTTTTTTTTGTTCCTAGTTTGTAAATATTTAGTCTCAAGCAAGTCTGCTTGTAGAGCACGCAAGATATCAGTGTTTGTGCTCAGACACCGTTTGGTGAAAATGTGGATGAAATCACGTCATACAAGGGTTTCACTCATTCAGCATAGTGAAGCAAGCAGGTTCACCCAAAGAAGGGATTACACATTTTTCGGAGTGTTGGGTGGCTGCAAGGTGGTGTATTTCTGGAGTAAGTCTGTCCCAAACCCTTTGCCCTCGCTGGATAATTTGTATCCCATGAAGGTCACTGTCAAGTAGGCATATCTACCTACAGAGGTATAAACTTCTGCAGTTATTTTCGGTAGTTGCCCTTCACGGTCTTGAAGTGGAACTACTTCCAGTCTCTGATGAATATCCAGAACGTGAGCCTCTCCCTTAATATGAAACAGTAGAGAAGTTTCACATTAACTTCATACCTAAATCCAGAGCTGGTGCAGCTCCGTACTCATTTTGTACTTTTCAATTTATTTATTTATATGAAGCTTATAAAGCGCCTGGTTACACTAGCTAGTGTGCCCCCGCGCTGAGAGAAAAGCTGAGTGACAAACACAGAAGACTCCACCAGCAGGAGCGGCTCTTTCACTCCTGTTCCTGACATTCGTAGGAGCAGCAGGCTCCAACCTGCTGACCCAGGCACCACTGCGCACGTTGACACCTAGCCCCGTACATCCTGCACTGTAGTGCATGGGCGCAAACATTGGCAATGCCCTCAAACAACAGGACAGGTCACAGTGAGTTCAACTGTGGCCACCCAGTGTGGAATACAGATATTGTACTACCATGGTCTGGTATCAGTGAAGTGCTGTAGTGACTATTAAACTACGTACTTCAATTACTAAGCATGCCTGTGTCTCCTTACTTTCTTAGAAATATCTGTGTGTGATTTCTGCACGTCTTAGTCTACCATCTGTTGCTGGCACTGCTCCTGTTGCATAGGGCTCGCTCTGCCTGTTCTGTTCCATCATCAATGTCCTCATGATGTGTGATCTCAACCTCTGTGCCTTCCTTGGTGGCAAGATTGTGCAGCATGGAACAGGGCGCAATTATTCTGCAGCAGATGATTGGAGTGTACTGCTGTGCACCTCCACTCTTATGGAGGCAGCAAACCTGCTTTTTAGTAGTCCAAAAGTGTGTTCTACAACGCTGCGTGTTGCTCTGAGTCCCACATTGTAACTCCTCTCACTCCTGGTAGATGGATTCAAGTAGAGGGTGAGGACAAAGGACCGCAGAGCATATGCACTATCGCCTAGGTATAATAGAGAATGACATTACTCTCATACTCATGATTGATCCATCTGCATTGACTATCAGGGTGTGTCACTGTTATTTACCTAGCAGGTATCCATCCCCGAATTTGCCGGCAACAAGGCGTGTGTATATCCCACTATTCTGGAAGATGTAGGAGTCGTGGGTACTCCCTGGGAATTTGGCTCAATATCTGTTATGATGTTGCCAGCATTGCATATCACCTGCACATTGATTGAGTGCGTTGAGTTCTGGTTCCTGTAAATGTGTTCCGCTGCTGCAGGTGGGCATAGTGGCATGTGGGTGCCATCTATACAGCCTATCATGTGAGGTAAGTGTGCCAGTTGATAGAAATCAGTTTTAGTCTTAGCAAGTTCCACAGGTGTGTCAGGGAACCAAATGTAATGATGCATCCTCTGCATCATGGCCTCAAGGAACTTTCTGAATTAACGGGACAGGCAGCTCTGAGACACACCACCTACTACAGCAATCACACTCTGGTAGCTCCCAGAGGCAAGCAGGTGTAGGCTGCACAGCAACTGCACATGGGGTGGGATGGCGTGCACCCTTGGTGTTGGGTGTTCCAGGTGTGGGTGGAGGTCAATGATCAAGTCCAGGATGGTTCTCGGGTGTAGCCTGTACCTTTACAGTATCTCTGGCTAAGTCAGTTGGAAGAGCGTTATCCTCTGCCTGTAGACTTTCTCCTCCCTTCTCCATACCCTCTCTCCTGCTGCCTGTAGCCGTAGCTGCCTTGCTATGACGTAGAATGCCGCCATTCTGGTTGCACTGTTACATTTTGGGACCTTGTTTTATAGCCTGCACCTGGTTACCACCTGCTTTCAATCCATGGTAAATACCGACTCTTAAATACTGAATTTCATGAAATTCTGTAATTTTTGGGTTTCCTACATCTTGCTAGACATTTTTTACCATTTCTTATTTACCGATTCAGCCAAGATACTCCCTGGAGTGGTAGCGCGCTATATAAGTCTCATCTCACATCACAAAGCCAGTATAATAAGAAGGCCTGGCTGAAACTAGTCGACCACACTGGACGTGGGAGACCATAAGTCTACCCCTACACATCCTAAGCCTTTGTTTTTAATCTCTGCCTGGGGCCCACTAATAAAGTAACCTTATGGGACCCCAAAGACAGTATTTTAAACCTCAAGAAACACACCAGCACAGCACACTCACACTTCAAAAAACCCGCTCTGCAGTAGCCTGGCATCGCAGCACACCTAAGGCGCACTCAGTGCCTCGGGTGGGGCCCGATGATGAAGCATGCCACTAACTAGGTTGGTGGGTGAGGGCCTTCATTAAAAACCAAATTGTTTTTCCATGCAGACACATAGTATGCAAACACTATTCCAGCAGCTAGTTCTCTTTGTTTATTCATTATACCCCAGGGGAAACGAACTAGCTATTCTAGTTCCTCTCTCTCTTCATTGATTACAACACTGTATATTTGCGTAGCACTTCTGTAACTTGTTAAGACCTTTGAAAAACAATGTGCTAAGTGACTGAAAATGTATTTGTGTAGGACTTACCCCTAGAAAATCCTGCATCTGAAAGTTAGCCCTGACAGCCTTTCAATCAGTGTTATTCCCCACTCTTTATAGGTGAGTTTGTTGGGCCATGATGGAGTCTGATATTCATGATAAAGGGTATGAAGAATGCTCTGTTACAGGAGCTGTGGCCCCTACATCTTTCATTTAGTCACAAGTTAAAATGGGTCAACATAGTCAACAATTAGAGAGTTTTACTTTAAACCTTGTCATTGATATAGCGGCACTTGTGACAACCTTTTAAAATACATAATGTCTATCTTCAGCCCTGACAAATAATAAAAAATGTTTCAGCTCAAAGTTGAAGTTCCATCATGAAGTCCAAGCACGTTGTTGATTTCTATAGGATGAGACAGAATTATAGGATCATGTTGTTTACACCACATGGATAGCAGGTTAACCAATTCTAGCTATTGATCCCTCTAATGTCTGAGATTTCCTGGTAAACCCTAAGAATATCCTCACCCAAATTGTTTTCTATATGATCACATTAAATGCACCCTGCCTGTTGATGTATATATAGCATTGCTGTTGGAAATGCCATTATACGAATTTGTGGTGAAAATGTAAAAAATGTATTTTAATGTTTTTGTGTTTTTGATCTATTCCATGATACATAAGACACTTTAAAATGGATAAAATATATATACATATATACATAGGCTAACGTGCTCAACTGGTGCTTCTAAACTACGCCTACCCCAGTGTACCTGACCTAAGCCTAATACGTGGGAAGGAATAAGTAAGTAGAAGTTTAAGTTAAGTAGGTTTGTTGCCAAGGATCTGTTCAAGAATTCTCTCTAAGGGTTTAGTCAGCACTGTACCTTGGGAATAGAATGTAGGAGGTCTGGTATCTCTCTTTCTCAGGACTTGATATTCCAGTCACCCGCAATGGTAGGCTGGAAACGCCGGAGGTGGATTTTCTCGGCAGGAGAAAAGACAGCGTCTTTCTCAGTGCATCAAAGAGGAGGGGCAGCGTCCGTGGGCTTCTCACTTCTGCTGGGCTCTCGGAAAGTAGATTAGCTGCTCTGCTTCAAAACCACCACTGTGTGTTTGCCTAAGGCAACGTTGGTATATTTATACCTGAAAGGTGCAGAGTTTGACGTAAGGTTTAGACATAAGACGTCAATAAAGATGTCACTAAGAACTGGCCGTTCTTACAGTGCTCGCAGGAGTTCTATTACAAATCAAAACAAAGCAAGCGGGGCTTTCCCAGGTTGCTGGAGGTTTGGTGTGCCGAAAGAACTCAGTGTGCTCTCTAGGAATCCAAAGAAGTAGCTTTTGCCGTGCCTTGGACTGCAAGGGCAATTTACTGAAATATGGATATGATTATTATGCCGTTATAGGGATATTATTGATTATATCTGTATAGGGGCAGAAAGTCACAATATTGAATCGGGTTCCTAGATAAAACACATCAGTGTAAAAAAGCAATAGTTTAGATGCAATAAAATTCTTGAAACAATTCCGTCTGATTCTTTTTTTTCCCCGTTTTATTCCCGTGTTCTTGTGTATCAGTTGAAACAGCCACAGGCAAATCGTGTTACGCCGCTTTTGGGGGTGTAGTCCCGTGACTTCCTCAAGACTGTGTAAATGTAAACATAAAAATGCTGATGTACTTCAAAATGACATGACCTTTTATAGGTGCAAGAAAAGATACATATTCTTTGTCATAAACTACAACTAAGCTACGGTATACGCGGTAATTTTATTCAGGTTATGAGCAGATTTTGGTGGAACAGAGTACTAGACAAATACGTCTGTTACCATTGGAGACATATTTGTGGATATATATATATCAAAGTAATGCAGGCTACAAGACTGTGTCTTCCTACACTACAAGCACGTAGGTAGATGGGACAATATATACTTATTGATGGGGGCACGACATATCTAAAGGGCTTGCCTGAATACAAACAAAATTAATTACTCGCAATTGTGTGATATAGCGCTCTGACAGCAATAGGGTTGGGAAGATATATAGAATGGCGAATAGATGGTCACGCTGGTGACTGGAACTTTATCTAACTGAATGCATATAGATTTCACAGAACCCAGAATTAAAGTTGGAAAGAAGACTGTACATCAGTTTTAAATAAGCATGGGCGAATTTTGCGAATTTGCAATTCGCGAATTTGCGGATTTGCGAATTCGCGATCCGTGAAATTCGCAAATTTGTGCGAATTTGCGGATTTTTTTATTTTCTCTGCCCCACTCGTGTTTGTGCCCTTTTGCCCTCTGCCCCACTCGTTTTTGTGGTCTTCTGCCCTCTGCCCAACTCGTTTTTGTGGTCTTCTGCCCTCTGCCCTGCCCTCTGTCCCACTTGTTTTTGTGCTCCTCTGCCCTCTGCCCCACTCATTTTTGTCCCCTTTTGCCCTCTGCCCCACTCGTTTTTGTGCTCTTCTGCCCTCTGCCCAACTCGTTTTTGTGGTCTTCTGCCCTCTGCCCCACTTGTTTCTGCCCTCTGTCCCACTTGTTTTTGTGCTCTTCTGCCCTCTGCCCAAATCGTTTTTTGTGGTCTTCTACCCTCTGCCCCACTAGTTTCTGCCGTCTGTCCCACTTGTTTTTGTGCTCTTCTGCCCTCTGCCCCACTCGTTTTTTGTCCCCTTCTGCCCTCTGTCCCACTTTGTGCCCTTCTGCCCTTAGCCCCACCTAGAATGGTGCCGGCAAGCTGCCAGCGCCATTCTAAAATAGCTACAAAGTCAGCTTCAACAGGAAGCACTAATCGATAAAGTAAAGCAGGTGCTCGAGTTGAAGGTCAAATTAAGTTACACAATCAATAATCACCCCAAGTTTGGGCTGATTAATGATTATGTAACTGAATTTGAGCCTCAACTCGAGCACCTGCTTTACTTTATCTATTAGTGCTTCCTGTTGAAGCTGACTTTTGTAACTATTTTAGAATAGCTCTGGCAGCTTGCTGGCAGCTTGCCGGCGCCATTCTAAAATAGTTACAAAAGTCAGCTTCAACTTTTGACCCAATCCGTTCCGCTCGCAGATTTTGCGGGAAATTCGGGAATCTCGCGGATTGCGAATTTGCCGAAAATCCGCAAAATCCGCGAGCGGAACGAATTTTCCGCCCATGCTTAGTTTTAAATATCGTGGACACGTCGCATACATCGGAACCCCAATGTGGGTTGGAAGTATCACCACATTTCAAGTAGGTGTTTTGATTCCAGATTGAGGATGGTACTAGGAAAGTAGATTATACATAGCGATTAAGATGACTAAAGTGCTTAGGACACTTGTTTTGTCTTTATTCTTTCATATTACAGAAGTAACAGACTTGAAGCATCTAGGTATTTATTCTGGATTTATGGTTTTTGGTACAATGCTTGATGATTATTCACCAATTTCACTTTGCCACGATTTACTGACTTCATGATTGTTCTTAGTCATCACAAAATGTATGGCACTTACTGTGCACAAATCACTACAGAGTACTGCCATCTGATTTATGTCATTTTGAAGTACATAGGCATTTTTATGTTTACATTTATACAGCCTTGAGGAAGTCGCGGGACTACACCCCCAAAAGCGTCAAAACATGTGTTGGCTGTGGCTGTTTCAACTGATACACAAGAACACGGGAATAATACAGGGAAAAAAAAGAACCAGGCTGAATTGTTTCAAGAATTTTATTGCATTTAACCTATTGCTTTTTTACACAATAGGGAAACCAGTGTGCTAGGGACCTAAGTATACTGTGTACAGAGTTGATGCTCGAAATTTGTAGAGTTTGTGGTTCACTACACCCTTTAGCACGGCTTTACACTAATATTACAAACCCAAAACTCTCAGTGTGATTCTACTGAGTGGCGCCACAACCCTATTTATTATACCACGTTTCGAAAGTTTTTCTATACAAAGGAATCAGTTATCAATCAAATGCTGTACAGCTGGTATTGTAACAATCAGGTCAAAAAACGCACACTATTCTAATTTAGAAGCAAATACACTTGTACAGCATATTTGTACTTTTGAGAATTTATGAAACAGAAAAAGGCTTGACTTCCACAATCTCTTATCTCACGATTATTTTGTCAACATAACTGAATCCTTCTAAATCCAATTCTACAGGGCATCGGCGACTGAAGAGCAGTCTAATATCCCTTGTGAAAAGCAATACCACTGGCCTTGGAAGTGCTTGACCTAAGTCCTGCTATGAGATCACTGAATTGTTATGTACCTATTCTATAAGCTGAGACTTTCAAGAGACAGTTTGGTGCAATTATCAATGCTTCCTGTTGTAGGGTGGTGTGAGATAGAAAATGTACTTCTGATAGCATATGCATCTCTTACAGTAAATTATTGTTATGAAGTGTTACATAGTCAGTGACGGCTACCGCCCCTCTCCCTGGATGCCCACATCAACCCAGAACACAACGAAACGGAACAGGATTTGTCTTTAGAAGGCAGGGGGGGTCGCAAAACCCCCGGCCGTATTTATTAAGATACAAAATAATAAAATTGTTAAACAAAATATACAATTTATATGCAAAAATATTCAGAAACATTTAGATACATTCATATTGACAATTGTGATCGGCTAGCCTTAACAAGATTCTAATACAGCTTGTTTCCTAACCAAATCTAACATCCTCATCTGAAAATGTTTGCATACTAACATTCATGGCGATATGGCAAGGTCGCTAACCGGTGTCAGGTCTTACAAGCTGCGCCCTTACACAGGTGCGCATGCGCAGCCGGCCCGTTAATTACCCGTTCCACCCCTGCAGCCGAGCCCGTTAATTACTCGGTCCACCCATGCAGCCGAGCCCATTAATTACTCGGTCCACCCCGTGAACTTCATTTAACCAGTGAACGAGAGCCCTAACTTGCGTTACCAGCTGCCCCTGAAGTTCTAGGAGGGGCCAGTGAGCCCTCCGCCCCCTGGGCGGACACCACCAAAGGATGATGCCGCCCCCTAGGACCTTAAAATAGCTGCTCACCGGTCATGACCTTATCGCCACAGGCCAGCATTGTTACCCGACGATCTGGCCTCCCCCCTTCCTACTCCTCAGAAAGGTCATGTTCCCCTTGCAAATCCTTCCAGCCATGCTAATATGTTGTTCGACCATAGAACGTTCCCAGCCTCAGTCAAGTGCACCCCGTCCCGCTGGTAGAAATGCTCCCCCCAAATACACCCGCGAGGAATTGTCTGTAACCGGGGGGCTCGAAACAACTTGTCCAACTGTGTGTTTATCCTCTTTACCGAGTGATTCAACGCCTTAACCGAGTCCCCCCCTCGCCACTGCCAACGAGGAATAAGTTGCGACCAGACTACTGTGCAACCCGCACAAGTTCTAGACACCCAGCCCGCAGTGGATATGATTTCATCTATCAGGATGCGTTTGGTCAAATCATTCTCCCCCAGGTGAAGTATCACCACTGACGGGGGGTGGGTTGCTGAGATAATATTTCGACAAAGTAGTCCTTGAACTGCCTAATTCCCAAGCCTCCCCTCCCGAAGAAGGAGACGGAGAACCCCTTTTCCTCAGCCCTTCTCATCCTGTCACCTGCAAGAAATACATTTTTCGCGCGCCGAACATAAGAGTGGCCCACGATCCAAATCACCATTGTCCAACGATCTTCTTGTTGCTTGTGTTGCGATGCCGATGTTTCCTGCAGACATTCGGCAAGTTCCTCTCCCGCGTGACAGGTTCGAGAAACTGCAAAACCAAGAGATACCAAGCGTGAGTCATCTGGCTATGTCACAACATGTCAACACGTACATAACGTTTGTAACACTCAGAAGAACAACTGCCTCAGTTGCTGCCCGATTCTGAAAGAATGGGAGCCAAATTCCGTGGGATCGAGGCCTGCTTTTGCGACCGTCAGGTCCAGGACTTTCCTAAACTGATACCTGGTCAAAGGAGTACCATCCATGTGACACAATAGTGCCCCCCCCCCCCAGCGTACCATCCCGCTGCCTTCTAAAAGCCTCTACATGCGAGACTGGGCAACAAGGGTTGGTCCGAGCCCAGTGGAGCACTATGGTATCCCCCCTTCCCTCCTGGTTGGTCTTCGATCTTTGAATCGTTACCCACATGGTATCATCATGGATCACCACACAGCCCACTTGTAGGCAGCCTATTTTGTCAGCTTTTGACGCGGCTACTAGCTCGCCTATTCTTAGGGCCCCATAAAACGCTAGTGTGAACGCTGCTTTGAAAAGCAGCACCTCCCATGACGAACTACAGACACCCTGGAGTGATAACAACAGGGCTGTGAGCCTTACAAGCCCAATTGGCTTTCTCGAATCCGTCGAGTATCCCTGTATGCGATGCCAGCCCCTCAAAGCCTTGCGCACTACAATCGTGTTTGTAGGGTCCCTTACGCCCCTAGCTTGTGCGAAAAAAGAAACTGCCGCCCTGTGCCTGTTCGCGGCGGCCACCGAGCGCTCTTCCTTATGCATCAACTCTAGGTATGCAACAAAACTGTCCTCCTGTGCCCAGCTAGCCTTCCAACTGTGCCCTAAGAAAGTACAGTAAGACAAGAACGCCCCTTCGTATGCTGTCTTGGTCCTGGGAGCTAAGCTAGATGCCACGAGGTACGGTAGTCTGGGGCACCAATCCGCCAGAGAGCAACCGGGAAAGGTGCTGGCGATGGGTCTGCTGCTGGAAGCTGTTCCCTGAACATCTGCATTTTAAAGCAAGAAAGGGCATCAGCTGCATTATTGAGAACGCCTGGCACGTTTGGCCCTGAAAGTCACATTCCATTTTAAACATTGTAGCACAATCTCCTTTACCAAGCGCAGTATGAATGGACACCGTGCCGCTTGCTGGTTAATGCATTCTACCACACTCATGTTGTCCGACCAGAATACCACTGACTGATTGCTAAGGTGCTCCGGCCAGACCATCAGTGCTACCCATATCGGGAATAATTCCAGGAATCCGATGTTGGTGGTCAATCCCCAAGACCCCCATTCCTCAGGCCACTTCTGGGCGACCCACTTGGTTCTCAGGATGGCGCCGAAGCCCACGCTACCAGCAGCGTCTGTCCATAAACCCAACTCTGCTGATGTCGTGGGGGGGCCCGGCCACACTACCCTTCCATTGAAATCCCCAAGGAATGCCGTCCATATCCTGGCGAACCTCAGCTGACAGCCTAGTGCGGTGATGTTTCTCTCTCAAACCCTTCATAGCTTGGGCAATCGACCGAGAGAAGGGGCGTGCCATTGGGATAACTCGCAATGCAAAGTTCAATTGACCCACCGTCTCCTGTAGCTGCTGCAAGGTAACCTTCTCCTTCAGGAGGCACTGGCGCAAGGCCGCCCTGAACTTCAATACTTTGTCTTTGGGTAACCTGAAGAACCCTTCCAGTGAATCAATCTCGATACCCAAGAACTCTAAACAGATGGTCGGGCCAACCGTCTTCCCGGGTGCTAGTGGAACCCCGAAAGCCCGCATGAGCACGCAAAATTCCTGCAATGCCCAGGCACACTCCCGAGTCCCCGCCGCTCCCAGGAAAAGGAAGTCGTCCAAATAATGCATGACCTGTTTGTGGCCCGTGGCCTGTCTCATGACTCACTCCAAAAAAGAGCTAAAAGTCTCAAAGTACGCACAAGAGATCGAGCAACCCATAGGCATGCATTTATCCATGTAAAATTTTCCCTCAAAAGTGAAACCAAGTAAGAGGTTGTCCAAAGGATGCACCGGCAACAGATGAAAGGCGGATTCAATATCCGATTTGGCCATGAGAGTGCCCTGCCCCAACCCCCGCAATAGCTCAATTGCTTGGTCAAAGGAAGCATACTTCACACTACAAATTCCTTCGTCTATCGCATCATTCAAGGACGCCCCTCTCGGTGCCGATAAGTTGTGGATCAGTCTAAACTCGCCCTTCTCTTTCTTGGGGACTACGCCCAATGGTGAACACACAAAATCGGGCACTGGGACATCCTGGAATGGCCCCGCTATCCTGCCCAAAGACAATTCCTTTTGAATCTTAGCCATGACTACTGCAGGATTATGCTGTACTGATAACTGATTCCTACAGTGCGCACTGCCTGTGTATCCCCCAGCCGGGATCCGGAAACCTTGGGAGAAACCTTCCTGTAGTAAAGCAGCTGCAGCGTGGACTCGATATCTATTCAACCATGGGATCATTGCTAGGGCATTAACGGGGAGGGGATAACCGTGCATCCAGCGCTACTCAGGTTTCTTTCCCCCTCTCTGACTCTGGTTACCACTTCGAGATCTGCATGTTGTCTCGGGATGGGAGGTGTGACCACAGATTGTGCATGCATGTCTGAATCGGCCGGCCTTGTACAGGAACGCTTATTAAAGCCCCAACACACCCCTTCCTTTCCCCGTCGCCTCCCCTATTCTTCCCTGGGAACTCATTCCCTGGTGCTGCACGAAAGGGCTGCTGAGTTTTAGCGGGGAACACACTAGTTGCACTTGCGGGCTGGGCGGGGGCCGTGCTCCCTGCGAACTGTTTATGCAACGACAGCGAGTCCACCTTGTCCCATGATAACGACAAGTCGAATTCCTTCGCTTTCCTGAAATTAACATCATATTCCTTCCATGTGTCCCCAGAATACTGTTCGCTCCAACCTACAATCCTGCTCTGATAGCAAGCCATTGCCGCATGCACATTTGGAGGGCGTTCAACAGTGATAGCCGTAAGGATGGCAAAGGCCCTGATCCAATTGCGCAGAGTTTCCACCACCCTAAACTTCGCACATGTTACTCTCCATTCACTAGGATGCATCCATTCTTTTAGCATTTTGGCATTTTCCATTTCCCTATTGTCTAATAGCAAAGGGAAAATATATATGTACTTTCTCGCCCAAATCATCTCTTTCACCGCCCGAGAAACATGTTGCACAAAATCTTCGCTCCTAGACGGGATCGTACCGTCCCCTAAAAGAGGCAGTGCTACCTCCTTACCATTAACGGACACCGGGGCCGGTTCCCCGTCGCTTCCATTCGGTCGAGCAGCATCCAAACCTGCAGAAGAAGGAGAAACAGAGGCCACAGCAGCACTCGCAACTGTTCCCGCCCTAATCTTTTCCACCATCTTGACCGCCTCAGCGGCATGGTCTAGCGTTGAGGGCATCATACCCCTCTTCTGCAGCCAAGGAAGTATAGCCGCTATCTGCGCCGTTAACTCAGGGGGGATCTGAGGTTCGCAATCAGGTACTGCTGTCGGCACCACCGGCGGGGGGGGGCGCCATGGGTGCCGGCATGGGAGGCAACGGAAGTGGGCCAACTGGGGCAAGCGGTGCCGGCCCGACAGGAGTGGCCCCTGCTGGCAAGGCGGGAGCCGGTGCCATGGGTGCCGGGAGTACCGGCTCCCGGGTAGTGGGCACTGCCACAGGAGCATGAACGGGCGCACTGCGCCTTGGTCTTTTGGACTTGCCCTTTTTAGGCGAGGAGTCAGAATCCCCCTCCAGAATCGCCTCAATCTGCAGCTTGGGTCTACCGCATGGGCCTGCGATATCCATCCTTTCCATCATACGAGCCTCTAGGCCATCAACCTTATTCAATCTCTTATCCATGGCATTCATTTTACGCATCATGGCCTGTAACATCAACTCCATTTTTGACCCCTTAGCGCCCTTGGCTCGCGGTATTTTGACTATCGATCGATTCGCTTTCTGCTCGGATTCGCAACCCGTGCGCCCTGTACCTTCACGAGACGGAGGAGCGCAGGGGGCTATGAGCACCACGCAACTGCGACCGCAACACCGGCTATTCCAAGTGTTAGGAGTGGCCAAACTCTAGCGTAGACCCACCCGGCGGCCACACGAAGCGATGAAATGCAAGCCCCCCGCTCACCTCTTACTGTCGATGCCTTGCGTGTCCTGTACTCAACAGATCCACTGTACACCGGTATACCGCGTGAATGCTTTGGTCTTTACGATCAACTCTCCGTCTGTCTGCTTCCAACGTCACGCTACCACACACTCCTAGCAGCAATCCTTGACCTGAAAGATAAAACAGAGAATTAGAAGGCCCCGAGCGCGGGCACGACCAGTGTGGGGGAGCGTCAGGCGACAAGAAGGGCCAACTAAGCGCTCCCCCCTCCTTTATTCACAGGGACGCGGGGAGAGGGCGGGCCGCCCCCTCCCCTCACCCCTCGACGCCCGCCCCTTTGACCCGGAAGACTGCACCACGCCTCCGGGTCAGGGATTGGGCGTCGGCCGACCGGTGGTGTGGCGCACACCTCCCACGTAACCATTGGGCGCCGGGACATCACACCCCCACACCACCGGGAGGCAAGGGGAGAGGGGATCGCCGCACCGCCATGCGGGCGGGGGGGCCAAGGGCCCCCCCTTTTCATTCTTTTTGTATGAAAAGTAAGATTTTCAGGAAAAGAAATATGACAAGCACCTTATTGGCACAGATCCCAACCTCAAAAGTAATTATGCATCTCTGTTGAGATGTTTTCACTAAGAGATACATACGGTTTCAATTGAGTGCTACAACCATTCATAGTATTTGGTGCAGGCATCATTAATATGGCTATCTTACTCAAGAATGCAATATACTCATTGTTCTTACACGTATAGCTGCAAAGAAGGATTGACAACGATTTTTCTAGCAGCAGCCTGTCATTAATTCTCCTTTCCAATGTGGGAAGGGATAGTATTACAGTGTAGCACACAAATTGGTATGAAGAAATACAATGGGGTAAAAAGATGCCAGGGAAAAGTTCGGCACACAGGCACCTGGTCCTCCCACAGGGAGCCATAGTCACTCACAACAGTTCTAAAATATATTAACACACTTAAGGCAGACAGGGAGACATGGATTGTATTGGTCTGTTACAGAAACATGGTGACTCAAAGGCACACAGGAGCTCTCAGAGGGAATTTATTAAGTGGTTAGTGGCTCAAAGATGCACTAATGGTCTTTCAAGGCCTCCCACTGGCATTGATGAACTTAAGAGGCACAAAGACCTCTAATGTTATGGTAATTAAGGAGGATCATAGGTGCATTGATGAACATGACATCCATACAGGTATCTCTCCTTGAGTTACATTCAGTAACAGAGGCTCACAAATGCAATGCTAAACATAAGGGCAAATAGGCATTGTTCAGTTTCGGTCCAGCTGGACAGCAGTTTCTAATCTCCATTTTTAGCATAAATTTGCTACAGCTCCTCATGACAGCACTCGCTGATAATGCAACAAAGCTCTGTCCTAAAGCAAGACACATCAGGGCCTATTTACAAACTGCATTTTGCTTTTGTAGAATGTTTTGTAGTACTACAATAGTACTACAAATATTCCAAAAATTCTATTTTGAGCTCTCCTTGGAGAGTTTCAGCCACTGTATCTGCCTCTCCTATCTTTTTCTGTAGGAATACCTCTCCCCCGAAACACATAAGTGTATATTTTAGTATTACATGTGGGAGTGACTGGGGGGTGGTGAACATTCACTACTTGAGTGAAGAGGGTGATTGAAATTGTAAGGAGGGAGTATGGGACGGTTAAAGAGGGTTTAGCGAGGGACTTGTACCCACTCACAAAAGAGTAAAACAATTGCAAGTCACACAATGCCCTACTAAAGTTATTACAGCCAAAAAGAGACCCAAAACGGTAGTGAATTACTCCAGCTCAAGGCTAGTCAACATCCTCCCATAAAAATAAATGGAGGGAAGGATGTAAAATAAAAAAAAACAATAAGATCCCCCTACGGTAAAGTATAGTGAAAAGATTCCCATACTTTACCGTGATAAGTGCTCCTTACGGTAAATTATATGTTTAAGTTCTCTGTCTATTTTGTATTAAAAATTACATTAATTTAAATATATTACATCAGATAAAAATTATATTTCCGTAGTTAAAAAAAATCCCACCTAGAGTAATTTTGTTTTTTATTATGCTGTAACAATTATCAAAAATAATGTATAGAATTAGTCCACCTCCATGCAGACCACTCAGTTCAACCTGGTCCAACAGCCTGGCCCCTGCATCCCATCACCACATATGTCCATGCCTTGCTGATGGTCTGCCAGAACACAGGCAAAGTGAGAAGTGGAACCAAATATTCAATGAATTTTCCCCTCACCACACAATCAGCAAAATGACCCCTTCAAGCAACTACACAGCAACTTTCTTTTTGGACGTGTATCAGCGTTACAAGCACCAGGAGGAGGTGGTAGAAATTAGCAAGAGTCCGCCTCACTTTTACCAAACTAGTCCAAAGTTATCATAGAGGTTCCCAACATAGAGTATTAAACTGCGTATTCCACAATAGAAAAAGAATGCTTTACATTAAGTTGGCAATTGAGAAACTCCATTATTACCTTGGGAGTAAACCTTTTGTCCTATACACAGACAATGCACCCTAACTTGGTTAAGTAGAAATAAGGTAGCAATCCCAGAGTTCTTAGGTGGCTCCTCTCACTACAACCCTTTTTATTTTATGTGCTCCATAAATCAGGTAAAGACTCAACGGGTCCAGACATTCTATCACGTTTCCGCTTTTACCCGATCAGGAAAATCCAGGGATAGAGATTTGCCACTGACCTGACGTACTCCACGTGACAGCGACTGAGGCCGGCTCATTCTTTCTTGTCTGTCCCGGAAGTCAGGCTGAGAAGAGGAATGTTGTCTCTCCACGTGACCCGGAAGAGGAGGGTGACAAAAAGTGGTGTCTTGAAGAACGCATAGAAGAACCTGAGAGACAGCGTCTCGGTGGTGGTTAGCAGGGAAAAGATGGAGGAACCAAAGGAGCAGTGGAACAGAGAGTAAGCGGCAGGCCACTTCCTGAAGATCTCGACATCCTGTGTGAGGAACGGAAAGCACTAGCAAAAGTGGAGTCTGCTGTCTGTCTCCCGGGCCCCATTGCGTCCCAGGAGAGACATGGCTTCACCAGGTGCGTGCCCAGTTCTGAGTTAGGAACAACAAGAACTTACAATAGTTGAAGGGAAGGGGAAACAGGAGTAAAGCTTAAGAGGCGGGAGAGAGGAGAAGAATTAAAAAGAGAAAAAGGAAAAGAAGAGAAAGCTGAAGATTGTAGAAAGAATGAGTCGCTAGAACCCAGAAATCTAATGGGTTGTTCATATCACCACTGCTTTATTTAATATTCCTTTTGGGCTATTTAATTCTCACTATATCCCCTATTCTTCTTACTTGCTAACAAACACTCTTCACAAAAAAGTATAAATGAAAACAAAACATCCTACTAACCCAACTCAAATGAAGTGAAAATAAGTGCAAACACTTACCTGCTTCTTCACTTCTGTCGAGGGTACTGGACAAGAGGAACTCCGAAGGACCTTGAAAGTAGGAAGAGGCTATTAATTACAAGACAGTGGGCCCGATTCACAAAAGTAATCTGAATAAAAATCATAAGTTTACGACTTTTGATATTCACAAAGCACATTTAGAAATAGTAAAGTTAGGATTTTGCCTCAGTTAAACTTAAGTTTTGGTCTTAAGTTTAACTTAAATCATGAGCTGTTAATGTCATACAAAAGTTTGACCCACAAGCACTCGTCTGATGCCTTTTTGAGTCACCAGATTAGCCTTTTACGGGTTGCTTTTAATTGTCTCAGTTCATTTGGATTCTGGTGGCCTGGCCCCCTCTTTGGAGTCTCCACACCACTTAGTTTATGGCTTTCTTGAGCTGTTTAACATAACACAAGGTTTTCAACTGAATTCACTTCTCAATTGGGATCCAGTGCAGCTCTCGTAACAGCCCCTCTACTGAGGTCTTCCTTAGAAGCCGGAACAGTATCAGAGGCTGTTCAAAGATCAAGATGAATTAGTGTGGCCATCTCACCCTCATCAAGGAGCTGTCTAAGTTCAGTGACCCCTAGCAAGGCGAATTCAGTGCGGTGTCCCTTTCTAAACCCCAACTGAAAGAGATGAAAATACTCTTGAGGCTCTACTAAATTATAGAGTTGTCTGTTGACATGATTGTCCATTACTTGAGCCATGATGGGTAGAATTGAGACATGGCTTAAATTAGACCATTTCTTAGGGTCCAGATTCTCCTTCTTCAAAACTGACCTAACCAAAGCATGTTTCCTTGCCTGTGGAATCTGCCCTTGCATAAGGGAGGTATTCAAGAGTTTTACTAAAATTTGAAAAATATCAGGTTTTAGGGGACTCAACTTGGCCAGGGAGAGAGGATCTCCTGGCAAGCCCGACCTAACTGAGGGCAGTAGTGGCAAGGACATAGGCAGGTACAGAGTTTCACAGCGGGTAACATCCTTTACAACGAAACTCTAACAATGCGGTACCATTACAACGTAGGTTTTACAACGAAAGTCGTTACAACGACTTTCGCTGGAGGACACTCTAGGATAGGGAATAGTTATATTTACTATCCAACACCTTCCCTACTATCCATGGGGACTGGAGTTGGAATAGTAAATTAAACTATTCACTATCCAGCGCCCCCCAACACAAATCATTGTAATGACTTGCATTGTAAAACCTGCGTTGTAACGGTACACGTGGTAATACCACGCGTTGTACCGTCATACATCCGTCTCAGCAATTCAGTATCTGCCCAACTTGTGCCAAAATCAGTCTGGTCTTGTCCTTGATCCCAGAGGACTACCAGTAGAACTTAGGGACCCTGCCTTCTTCCCTCCAATCGTAAGAGAAGCCTGAACATCTGTCACCGTTCTGACAAAAAATAAGCCACATCATCAAAGTGAGCCTCGGATAGGACTGGTGAAGATGTGATTTTCTTGGGGTTTCAAGAGTTTGTCCGCTCCTCTAAAAAGGGTTTTTGGACAGTTTTCAGCAGTGTTGATGTAGTCTGTGTAAAACGTAACATGGACCGCATTGAAAAACTTGTGATAATTGCTGAGGGCCATTTCATATCTGTTCTTACTCTCCTCATTATTGGTCAATCTTCAGGATCTCTCTCAGGTTTGCACCTCACTTTTCTGCCTGAAACGCCTCCGTAATCCAAGGCGCTGCTTGGTGAGACTTGACTGATTGAACAACTTTGGCTGACAAAACTATATCCAGCGCTTCCCTCAGCTAGACATCAATCCTAGTTTGGTCTAACTCAACCACTTGATTGAATTCCTTCAGTGTATTCCTCAATTGGTTGTTAAGGCCTGATATATCTAGTTGGAACCAATCTCTGTACTTAGTGTCGGCCCCCCTCCCTACACTGGCGAAAACCTGACCTGTATGGACCAAAAACAGTACTGTGTAATTGTCTGACCATGCTAATGGCAGAGGAGACGCTGTTTCTAATGCCTTAATATTGGAAAAGATTGGGTCCAACTGATGTGTTTAGTGGGTGAAGAATTAGCTACATCCAGACTTAGCACTCTGAGTTCCTCAGTGAAGGTGCCCCATGGACCACCCACATTATCCTCAAAATGGATGTTCAAGTCACCCAGTAATAGAAAATTTGAGGATTTGAGAATATGTGGCGCCAATAAGTACAGAAGTCATGAGCACCATATTCCGGCAAAACCTGGGGGACGATATATCGAAACCCCCAACAGTGTAAAGCTATCTGATTCCCAATCATGTCCCTCCATACTACCAAATACTTTGATGACAGGGCAGCAATGATGCCTGGGATGGATGCCTCATGTAGCCATGTCTATGTCAAAAATACTGCATCAAGTACATTGTCAACCACAAAGTTAAAAATATCTTGCTGATGGCATGGTAGGGAGCGAACGTTGACAAACAAAAAGTGAAGCTTAGTTTCTGTCTTTTTACCTAAGTATGTAGATGTCCTGCTGCCTGTAGATGGAGTGCACACAACCAGCTCTTTGGCTCCTTGCAGACAAACACCCCCCACATTAAGGGTGAAGTTACAGTATATACAAACCTGTGTGCCCTTCAATGAATTAAAGGATGAACAACAGGTATTGAAACATTCTGATTGTACACCTTTTAGCTGAACCGCTGAATAGCCCTTTGAATCTGACCCCCCACGAACAGTGTCCCTGGCCCCAGTGGGAGGTGGATGGGTGCAGAGGTGCTTGCCTTAGAGTTGACTTCAGCACGCCTTGGGATCACCTGCTACACGCCTCAACTGTGTGTCCGCATCTGGGCTATGTTTAAGTAGAGGTGTGGCCCAGGCACACTAAGGAACTAGCTCGCTAATTGGGTAAGTACACTTCTTTCCCAGTGACCGACCACATGATATGTGTCTCACAGATGGCCCACAATCCAAATGGAACACTAGGAGCCATATGTAGGTAGCTTAATACCGGTCGGTAACTTCCGAAAATCGGTAAATTTGCCGTTACCGACCGGTATTTAGCTTTTTCTGATGTAGTTGGCTGGATTTAAGGATTCAGTACTTTACCGATTCGGTAATTTAAGAATCAGTAAATTACCAAGGGCCAGATGTAGGAGCCCTAATACCGGTCGGTAACGGCCGAATTTGGCCGTTACCGACCGGTATTAGGGTTTTCTGATGTAGGGGTTTTCTGATATTTTACTGATTCTGTAAATTTACCGAATCGGTAAATTTACCGAATCGGTAAAACACCGAATCGGTATATTTACCGATTCGGTAAATCCATATGTAGGTGACACTCCTAAGAGTGCCACAGGCCCTTAAGAGTCGGTATTTTACCACCCAATCCTATTGGGTGGTAAAATACCGAATTCAGGTGTGCATGCACATCTGTGCATGCACACCTGTGCAATGTGACATACAGACATGCCCTTAGGGCATGTATGTGTGCCACATGTGACACAAGCCTGTACTTGGGGTGCTAGAGGGTGTCAAAGTAACACCCCCTGCACCCTTGCAGGAATCGGTATTTACGGATTCGGTAAATACCGATTCGGTATTGCCCATTGATTCCTATGGGCTTCAAGGCCCATAGGAATCAATGGGCAATACCGATTCGGTATTTACCGAATTGGTAAATATGGAATGTTAACGATTCGGTAATTCTAAATTAAAATTTAACTACATCTCCCTCCTTCTAATTTACCGATTCATAAATACCGAATCGGTAAAATTCGGTATTTATGAGTCGGTAAATTAGAGTTACCTACATCTAGCCCCAAATCCTTAAAATACTGAATCAGTACATTACCAAATCCTTAAATCCTATGTAGGGAGCACTCAAGTGAGTGCATTTTTTATTTAAGGATTCGTTATTTACCACCAACTACAAGTTGGTGGTAAATGTCGAAAACCTTTAAAAAAGCAATTTTGTGCTTTTTTAAAAGTGCCAGGTGGCATGTATGTGTGACACATGTGAACACAAGCACGATTCAGGGGCGCAACAGTGTGTCAATGTGACATCCTCCCACCCTTGAATATGCTCCCCCTATTATTGATTCAGTATTTACCAAATCGGTAATAGTGAATGGATTCCCATGAATGGGAATTACCGAATTGGTATATACCGAATCGGTAATACCGAATATTACCATTTCGGTAAAAGTTAACGAATTTTTACCTACATACTATTTACTGATTCTTAAATACCGAATCGGTAAAATTCGGTATTTACGCATCGGTAAATAGAGATTACCTACATATGGCACCTGGGGCCAGATGTAGGTAATGAAGATTTACTGATTCTAAAATACCGAATTTTACCTATTCGGTATTTTAGAATCCGTAAATGGGATGTAGGTATTTATTCGGTAAGTATTACCGAATCGGTAAGATTCGGTAATTACCGAATCAGTATTTACTGATTCGGTAATTCCCATTAATTCCTAAGGGCCTGGAGGCCCATAGGAATGACTGAGAATTACCGAATCGGTAAATACTGATTCGGTAAAAGGGGTAACACATTGAAGGGTGGCAGGGTGTCACTTTGACACCCTGTTGCACCCCACAATCGTGTTTGTGTGCACATGTGGCAGACATACATGCCCTAAGGGCATGTATGTCTGCCACATGGCACAGTTGAAAATGCACAGATTTGCATTTTCAAAGGCATTCGGTATTTACCACCAACTTATAATTGGTGGTAAATAACGAATCCTTAAAGCACATATGCACTCTTAAATGTGCTTCCTACATGACATTTACAGATTTGGTAATTACTGAATCAGTAAATAATGATTCGGTAAATACAGAATTAGTAAATACCGATTCGGTATTTACCGAATCATCACCTACATAACAAATGGGTCAATACCGGTCGGTAAGCCTGAAATTTACCGAATTTCGGGTTTACCGACCGGTAATGAGCCACCTACATCGGGACCCTGGTTTTCTGCAGTTTGGCTTTTTATTTAAACAGAATTAAAAACAAATCCCACTTCCCCCAGCAACAAAATTCTCCCACATAAAAAACGGTTCAGAGAGCAATGGAGAAATTGTATGGTAGCAGTGCTCTAACTGACATCATGTTCAAGGTTATATAACTCCCAATAATAAACTGCCCAATTCCTTCTGCGATAAAGAGCAGTGAGTTTTTTACTCTGTGTTTATTTATGTTTAATTTCGTTTCTATTGTAATGATGGCTTGGTACACAAATTAAGAATCACCTTTGTTGTCATGTAAAATATTCTTGGTACCGAAATCTAGATTCAACGTAATTTGTACAATGGATTGAGTCCTTAAGGTCAGTAAAAGGGTGTTTCTCAGTGCTAGGACTGATTGAAATGTGTCCATTGATGTCCTTGGTTGTGTGAGTTTATTCATTTGCTGCACCACGGGGCAGATCTAAGCATCCATTAGACAATAAGCCTAAGGTGAAGGGGTGTTATGAATGTCCTTCTGAAGGAAGGTGTCGAGTTGGACTCTCCATAGGCATCACAGTCGCTGCCTGGTATGTAAGGAAGTGGAAGATTTCACTTTCGACAATAGAGAGGGATAAGATTTGTCTCTGCTGCCCACCAGTTGACATGAGTCGCTATACCAACAGATGTCGTCAGGTCTCAGCTACATTTCTCCTAACAAGCCATACCAGCTTTCCTCTCTATACCTTGTTGACTTAGGTGCAACCATTCCCTTGCACTTTTTGACCACTTTTTGGTAGGCAGATCCAATACTGCACTTACTTTCCTGTTGATCTGATATGTGCCCTTCTTGTGGTAAATTTTAATTACCTATACGGAATTTATGCGGTAAAGTTTAATAAGAATAACTCAGTCAAAATGAAAAGGCAGAATCCGTGGTATCTGAGGTTTAAAAGGGGTTTTATTCCTTAAAAAGGAATTGGTTCGAACCAGGTAGCATGACTCATCGCCACGAGGGTTCAGAGTGGGAATTGCAATGGACATGTACAATGATTTATTAACAGGAAATCATATATATAGTCATTTCATACAGTAACATTGAATGCAGAAGGCGTAACAGCTGAGAGAAACGAGATAAGAACAGAAATACGTAACAGAAGGCGTGCACTAGGGCGTACACGGAGGTGTGTGCAAGAAACGTCACATAAAGGTGTCATAAGTGGGTGGATCCCTAGAAGGATCCTGCAGAGTCAGCAAGAACATGTGGCAGAGATGCGCGCGCAGCAGCATGACGTATGATTGACGTGTAACTGGAGGGTGAAGGGGACTTGACATTTAGCCCTACATGTGGAGACAGAAGTCTGGAGTGTCAGAACAACCTAATCCCAAATCATATCTAATATCTTGTGTTTGAGGAACTGTATTATCTAGAAGGAAAGGTCTCTCGGGCAGAGGCTATTCTATACTGACTGCTAATGCGTGCATATGCGACTGCGTGTCTACGTGTAAAGCAAGAGGGCCATGGGCCTACCATGGTAACGGAAGCTATGAATTACTTGCATGGAGACAGTGAGGCCGGGCCCTTTGCTCTGCAGCTGGGAAGGATGTTTACCTAAACTACTAGACAGGAATGTATTTTTTCGAGGAGCAGAGCAGATAACTTGAAGGCTGAATACGATCTTGGCAGGCCGGCAGGCTGAGCCAGGCACCGCTAGCCGCGCAGGGAGTGAGTGAAAGGTCATGGATACAGATGCAGGTCCAGGCTGCAGCTTCCAGAGGCAGAAGGCAAGAGAAAGCTTGAATGGCAGAAAACAAGGCCCAACTCGCCAGGGCCAGAAAAACGTGAAAGTGCACCATGTAAAGACGTTGGCAAGGCACACTTAGGAACTGAATATCGGACCCATTCATGGTGGATCTGAAAGAGGACATGTTAACGTTGGACGCAAATGTATTTGCGTCTTCATAGCTGGTTGTGGAGGGAACTTACATGTACTAGAAGCATGTACATGGAGCCGTTGGGGTCTACGATAGGGGACACAATTGAACATAAAAATTCATATTACCTCATTCCCTCCTTGTCCCCTACGGACCCTTCATGATATATCAATCCTCATTAATCTATCAATCTGTTCATGTAACATCATTTGCTCTTCTTTCTTCTTACGGCGTTTTGAATGAGGACTTGAATGAGGAATACATGATGTGGCGCACAAGCCGCAAATCGCTGGCCCACATTGCAGACATAGGCAACAACTGAATACTATGAGAAGGCCAATACCTAGGAAGGATAGGACTTTCCATCCCCAGGCTGACAACGTGGTCCAGAACCAACCGGACCAAGTCCAGTTGCCTGGATTCTGGTGTATCAGACTTGCAATCTTATGAAGGCGGGTTATGGCTCTATATACTGATGGCGCGTTTTCTGGAATGAAAACACAGCAGCTCGACCCGATGACCTTACAGGCTCCGCCCCTATCGGCCAGGATGACGTCAAGGACGAGACGATTTTGAAGAACAACAATCCGCATTGCAGACTGCTCCTCTGTTAAGTTACCTAAAGCGGAAGTAGTTTCATTCACTACAGCTTCAAGGGTTCTAGTTAGTTTTCGTATCAGTTTACTATTAAAGACAGCACCTAAGTAGGGGAAAAAACCTTTATTGAAATCTGTGTATTGTTCCCATGCCGTTTCAGTATAGTCGACAATCGGGAGATCTCTCTGGGGCCTATTGTGTACTAGATGAGTGTTTCTATGATAATCAGGAGGGGCTAGAAAAACAGGTGGCAGAAGGAATGCAATGTAACAGGTGCCATCCCAATCTAGAGGTAAGCGTATATAGGCGGTATGACCACAAATGAAGTAGGAATGACGTGAAGCTTTGAAGGTAGACTTGCCCTTATCACTGAATTCGATCACAGTAGTACATCTACTATGACCCAGGTGTACTGAACCATTCTTTCTGACACATAATTCACCCTTGACTGGAAGTACGGACATGGCGGGCAAGACTGGTTCTGTTTCGGATTCAACACTGAGAATCATGATGTTAAGTGTAAAGTTACCTAATCCATATACTTCATTTTCTAGATCAGTTCCTGTCCTTTTGGGGAGACCCTCCTTGTCAGGGAAACAGACTTTATGCAAAACGATGTTCAGGTTTCCCCATACCCAGTTACCCTGGTAGACTACGGAGTCTGAATTCAAGGAATTAATCAAACTAAACCATGCACCACAGGACCCATTATGTGTGAACGGGTACGGAAAAAGAGGCAGAACTCCTTTGTATTTCTGATAGGGAGGGAGTCGGCCACATATCCAACAATTAGTAGCATTGCTGGTCTGATGGGAATGATGTAACATACTAATGAATGTATTGTTGCGCAGCGCAAGTCTGTAAGATAGTTCATGCGGGGGCAGTTCACTAAAAGAATGCTCGGCAGTGACGTTGAAGGGAGAATTTGCACGCTTGAATATAGGATAGTATATGTGTAGAAGCACACTTTCAGCAATAATCATAAGGCTCAGAAAAAACATAATCAATAAGGTCACAATGCAGTGGCTGCGAAGAGATTTGCAATATTCACGTTTCTTGAGCTGTTTCTGTCTATCTCTCTCTCTGTTGGGGTCTAGGGGATACATGTCAGAAAACACGTCTAACCGATTCACCTAGGGGAGGACTTAAACAATTAAACTGTCTGACTTGCTAGACCTCAATTTTTCTTTATACTCCTGCTGTGGAGTTTTCTCTATCAGGGGAAGTTTAGAGTCACTAGAATCTGGACAGTCCTTAGAGGGGGAGGGTGAGTCAGTCTCTGGCAATGCACGAAATTTTTTCACATGACTCGAGTGGAGCCACCCTTTGCGGCCCTCGACCTTGATTGCAGTCCTCGTTGTGAGAAGTACCAACTTCGGCGCCTGCCACCGGGGCTCCAGCGGACTTTTTCTGTCGAAATTTCTCACAAGCACAATATCTCCTGGAACAACGTCATGCGGTTTCACCTCGGTGTTGTCGGGAAAGGCTGCAGCGACCTGTGAACGACATGATTGTAGTGCAGACATCAAGGAGGCAAGGTAATCTGTCAACATATTACAATCGACATCAGTAATTTTTCTAGGCAAAGGCGTCCCCCACATATTCGGTGGCCTACCAAAGACCACCTCATACGGGGATAGCCCTGTTCTGGAGTGGGCGACCATTCTCATGTAAAAAAGGGCGACCGGCAAAGCTACGATCCAGTCGACACCCTTCTCCCTACAGATTTTTGCAAGACGCGTTTTCAGGGCCTGATTGTGTCTCTCTACGAGACCTGCTGCTTCAGGATGTCGGACACAGTGGAACTTTCATTGGTAGCCTAGCAGGAGTGATACCTGCTTCATAAGCTCGGACGAGAATGGCTGACCGTTGTCTGAGTATACGACACGGGGCAAACCATATTGAGGGAAGAATTCACGGACCAGCTGCTTGGCAGTGGTCGGAGCAGTGTAATCTGGGACTGGATATGCTTCTGTCCAACGGGAAAGTGCACATACAACTACGAGGACATATTTGAAACCTCGACAACGTTCCATCTGAATATAATCCATCTGGAGGACTTCAAAAGGGTGATCGGGAGGATAAAACCACCTTGTTCTACGGGAACGCCTTTACCTGGGTTGAACTGGCAACAAATCATGCAAGTACGCACTTTCTGTTTGGCTGCTGCTCGTAAGTGTTTATTGAACCAGAGATGTTGAATACTGTCTAACATGGCTTTTTCTCCTAAATGTGCTGGACTGTGTACGGTATTAATGATAACTTGAACCATAGAGTCGGGGAGAAACCATGTGGATTTTCCCTTCGTCATCCATCCTTGATCTGTCTGGGTCCCTCCTAGTTCAATCCATTTCTTGATTTCATCTGGCGTAGCATGTGTCTGTATGTCAATTACATCTAGGGCGGGATCCTTAACTGTCATGCAATGTGTCGGTGTCGCGACTATTGTCTTTGTCGGGTCAGTGGCGTGAATCTGATTCTGAGCTGTATGTTTTGCGGTTCGGCCTGCCAGGTCATTACCCTGGGAAATAGTATCTGTAACTTTTGTATGTGCCTTACACTTCATGATAGATATTGCTGTAGGTAGATGTATTGCATCTAATAGAGTTTGAATGAGGGGACCGTGTTGAATCTTGGCACCGTGAGAAGTCAAAAAACCTCTCTCGCGCCAGAGGACGCCGAAGTCGTGAACAACTCTGAATGCATAACGGGAATCTGTGTATATGTTAACCCTCTTGTTCTTGGCTTGAATACAGGCTTGTGTCAGAGCGATGAGCTCTGCTGCTTGTGCTGACAGGATGTCAATACAATTTGTTTCTATGACTTCAGTTTCTGTTGTGACTGCGTAGGCGGCCACTAATTCTCCTGTACTTGTTCTCATGCATGAACCATCCACGTAAAGTGTCAGGTCTGGATCTGGTAATGGAGTGTCTGTCAAGTCTTGTCTGGGTTTCGTCGTGATAGTAATGACTTCAATGCAATCATGTGCCAATGGGTCTGTTTCAGTTAACGGCAAAAGTGTAGCGGGATTCAATGTATTACAGCGTCTGATTTCTATGTGTGGCTGAAATAATGTCAATTCATAACCTGTCAATCTTGCTATAGTCAAGTGTTGAGTCTGTGTTCGATTTAAAAGAACTTCCACGGAGTGTGGAACTTGTACTGTCAATGGATGTCCTAACACTATTGAATCACTTTGTCTGATTGCTAGAGCTGTTGCTGTGACTGATTTCAAGCACGCAGGCAGAGCCTGGGCTACTGGATCCAATGTACTAAAGAAGTAAGCACACGGTTTGTGTGAACCTGCTTGATCCTGCGTGAGTACCGACAATGCAGTACCTTCACGTTCTGTGACAAAAAGTGTAAAAGGCTTACTGTAGCATGGTGTCGCTAAAACTGGTGCTTGACATAAGGCTTTCTTTAAGTCGTCAAAAGCTTGTGCATGTTCCTGAGTCCAAGGGAGGACAGTCGAAGACGCTGCCTCCTGAGTTGTTAACTGAATGAGTGGCTTTGCTAGAAATGCATACTGAGGGATCCATTGTCTGCAGTAAGAAGTGAGGCCTATAAAAGCCCGCACCTCCTTTTGTGTCCTGGGTGGTAACATACCGGCAATTAACTGGATGCGATCGGGCGTTAGCTGTCTCCCCCATTTGGACAGCAAGTTGCCTAAGTAAACAACTTGCTGAACACAGAATTGCAGCTTCGAAGGGGATACCTTGTGCCCCTTGTCAGCCAGGAAATGTAAAACCGTCAGTGACGCTAGTTCACATTCAGGTTCACTTCGGGCGGTGATCAGTAGATCATCGACATACTGGAGTAGGGCAGTGTTTACAGGCATGTGAATACTGTCGAGTTGTCTTTTCAGTGCTTGGCTATAGATGCTGGGGCTTTCTGTGAATCCTTGAGGTGCGCGTGCAAATTTGAAGCTTCGTCCATTTAAACAGAATCCGAAAAGGTATTGGCTTTCCGGATCAATAGGGACACTAAAGAAGGCGTTCTTAAGATCAATAACAGTAAAGAACGTTGCTTCAGAATCAATGGCTGTCAATAGAGATGAGATATCTGGGACCACAGGGTACTGCTGTACAATGCATTTATTCAATTCGCGCAAATCAATAACCAATCGGTAAACGGGTGGTGCATTGGGATCTGTACGTTTAAGAATTGGAATGATAGGAGAATTACATAAATTCAAGTTGGTTTCTACAACCACTCCTTGTGCCATGAGCTCTTCAATGATTTTCAGTAAAGCCACTACAGCATCGGGGGGTAATTTGTATTGTCGAATTCGTGGTAAAACAACACCTGGCTTGAGTGTGACTCGATACGGTGTAATGTGCATACAACCTACATCAGTGGGGCCTTGCGCCCATAAATGTGCAGGTACATTCTGTAATCGGGGATCAATATCTCTCAACATATAGTGACCTTTAAAGTCACGTAGAAACAACCGTACTCCTTCCGGAGAACAGCAAATAACAGCTCCTAGAGCTTTCAGAGTCTTGATACCTAACAAGTTTTCTGGACATGACTTTGTGAGCAGTAAATCTGTAGTACGTGTCAATGGACCAACTGCAAGGGGAAGTGGTTGCGATACTTCATTAATAATAGGCTTGCCTGAAAAACCAAGGGAAACATTCTGTGAGCCTGAGAGGGGTGCCCCTGGGACCTCGTCATGACTTATCGTTGTTCGGCTTGCCCCTGTATCAATTAAAAACTTTCTGTCTTTCCCTAACACTTGACTGTGTACATAAGGGCCCTCTTGATCTACAGGAACCTCAATAAGAGGCAAGCCAATTTCCCTCTCTAGGCTGTTTCATGTGTATCGCTGATAATCGGGATAATCAGTCTGGGCATACTGGTACATCTGCTGTGATGCATGTTGAGTTGCAGCAATCGGTTGGGGTTGTGGCACCGCTACTGTCTGTACTGTCTGTAGTGAGGCTTGCATAGGCTGGATATTCTGTGGCACTTGTTGTTGGACCTGGTCCTGTCTAGGAGGACGCGGTCTCTCTTTAGTTTTTCCAGTAAGTATATTATGTTTCAAAACTGCACAATTGTTTATATAGTGACCTGGCTGTTTACAATAGTTGCATGTCCCCTTAACAGGAGCTGTTGAATTATTTGACTGCGCCGTGCCCTTTTTCTGACCGTCAGCTGAAACCGACTGAGCAACTAACATTTTCATTTTCGTGTCTTTCATGCGTCTCTGTTCGTGTTCGTGTTCCTCTCTAATTCTATTCTGGTGGTACTGTAACATTTGTAACATTTGTGAAGGCGTATTTGCTTGCCATGTGCTCTCGACTTTCTGTACACGATTCTTAACTTGGGGCAGGGAATTTTCGACTAGCTTTGTTACGAAAAGATGTGGATATGACTCGCTACTTGCTTTCAGGCCACTATTAATACCAAAACATTTCTCAAATCGGGAATAAAAATCGCTAGTGTCTTCATCGGGTTTCTGTTTACAGGCTGAGATTGCATCCCAGTCCTCCTTTTTAGTTGCTAATAAACGTGGCAATACTTGCACTAACAATCCTGGTAATGCTTTAGATTTGTCCCCAAGCCCTGTTCCTGGGGTACGAGTCTTTTCTTCGTCTTCTAATGCAGCCCAATCAATCTTTTGGTCTCCTACCTCCCAATCTTTTTCTTTGAGTTTCTCGTAAATACCGGCAGGCATTAATACTTTTAATATATTCATAATGTCGGGGTAGGTATAATCCCCCATGAGTAACATGTCCTTGATTTCGCGGTGGAAACCTGCTGGGTCTTTATCGTGACTGGGCACTAATTTCTTCATTTCTAACAGTTCCATTTTCGTTATGGGCGTGTACACAAACACGCGTCTACGGGTATTATCAGCATTCTGGACTGGATGCTCTTCTCGCAAGGGGTTCTGTCTGTCTATGTAATACATTTTTCTTTCTACAGGTGGAGCTGGAACAAACCGTGTATTCAGAAAAGTATTATACCTGTGCCGATGTTCTAGAATTACTTTAATCAAGTCAGTACCTAGACCTCTCCATTGTGGCGAGAGTAGTTCTATTAAAATATCAGGTAAGGGACCTGCATCAGAATGTTGGCCTTTGAATAATGTAGTGAGATGCTGAACCATATATATACCAGCTAATTTCTGCTCATCAGGGGAAAGGTTTAAAAAGGTCTGCACTAAACCATCATCACTATATTTATCAGGATCGTCAGTCCATTGTACGGCTGACCTGGCCAATTCTTGTTCATCCATGGAATTGAGTACATGGTACCCCATGCGTTCTTGAAGTATTCTATCGGTAGCCTGGAATAGATGTTCGGGGGTCTTTGGATTTGACATGGCAGCTTGAAAGATTCTTTCACTTTCCGGACGTACCGGACGCATTGAATTATTATAAGGTCTTTCCTTACCTACATATGCTATCATTTCTCTAACTGGTAATTGTGATTGTCCTGTTGCCGTTTCTGGCTGTTCCTCCTCCTCCGAAAATTCATTCTTATCGGAATCTATTTCTGGTGCTGACTGTCTTCTTTCGTGTATCAGTTCTACTGCCTTCCGGATCCTTCGATACATATTGTCTATGCTACTCTGTTTATCATGTTTTCCATCGGCTATATTCTGACCCCATTTATTGAGTGCTTTCATTTCTTCCTGGTCTACACCAGGCCTATCTTGTTCTCTTATTAGGCAGTTTATAAAAAACCGTAATATCTTGCCTTGAGTGTCAACTTTCTGGTAAGCCATGGCCTCGCCAATACTTTCAGGGCCTTCCCCCGTTTGAACAAAATGATATATTCTGTCTAGATGATCAACCATTCCTGGTAGTAACAATAACAAGTTTGTAACTCGTCGTAATCGTACTGATGCGAGCATCATTCTGTCGTCTTTACCGGGTACTGGATCATATCTACAGTCTGAGAGACGTTCTTTAAATATGTCATAATCGGCTGATTGAGGTGTACGTTGTTGCGCTAAATCCCTATAAGTCAATCAGTGTGCTGGTGGCAGTGTTTGAAAACCTGTCGCACCTCCCGAGGTGCCAGGACCAAAAGGATTTAATGGGTGAATGATCGGAAGAATAGGTGCAGGAAGGGTTGGGGGAACAGGTGCAGGGGGTGGAACGGGAGAAGGAGTTCGTTGCGGAGGTGGGAGTAGATGATTTCGGGGTGGAGTACCATCAGCGGGTAGTGGTTGAGCATGTGGATTTGTATATGCGGGAGCTACGTCGTCTAGATAGGAAGAAAGGAATATGTCCTTTGTGGTCTTGTGATGTACTTTAGTCGGGAGCAAGGGAGGGGGCAGATCCTTCGGTATTTCCGGAGTGGCCTTAGGTAAACCCTCGGCCAGCAAAGGATACATACCATTCATAAGAGTGTTCCGTTGTCGGTCTACTTGTTCTGCTTTTACTCGTATCCCCTCCTCAACTAATACATTTTCTTGGGCTTTGTCTGAATCCTCTTTATGTTTCTCTGCTTTTCTGAGTGCTTTCTCTGTGCGTCTGTGTGATTCTTTACGCCATAGTTCAATGACGTCTTTCTGTGACTGTCTGGCTTTCTTTTTCCATAACGCTTCCTCTACTCTCATGATGCACTCGGCATCCCATGTCCCTGTGGCGGGCCATCTTTGATTCTCTGCTAAATCTTTAGTATAGTCTACCCACAAATCGAGATATAATACAGCATCTAAGCCGTGTTTGTGGTACATAAAGTGCCCTGGAGTGTCCCTAGGTGGAACAGGCACTGCTTCTTCTAGAATCCCTTTCCTAGTTCCTATCTGTCTTAGTTTGGAGAACAGCGGCATGTTTCAGTCGTGCTACTCTGGGCTTGATACTTACTCGAACTTGGACACAACTAATACAGTAAACACAATAATGCAGATCGGACAATCACTCATACCACGACATTAAAACATACTAAAACATTTCAGAGCGAACAATAATGATTAGAATAAAACTAGTTAATTTCATACTGGATATACTGCTAAACAGTACAGATACACCGCTAAACAGTGCAGACCGGGTCTGCGTACCCAAACCCGTCTTGACCGGCACAAATTAATGCGCTCGTCTAGATGCGTCCCCAGCAACGGTACTCACCGGGAAGCACAGAACAGAAGGCCTCGGAAACTCGACACTGGACTGGACTGGACTGGACTCGACTCGTGACGTAAGCACTTCGGAACTTCGGAACTGGTGGGCCTCCGTATACCTCGGACTTTGCTCTCTCAGCTAGGCTCTGGTCGGGATCCTCCGCACTCCTCACCGCCTCGTCTGGGTGTCGATCGCAGCCTCAGTCACCTCCGTTGGCCTGAGGGAGATACAAGAAAATCCTGCGGGTACGCGTAGTTGTCCGTCAGCGCTGTGGCAGGGGACCGGGCCTGCAACGCACCGCCGGCGCGTGGGGTGGGGGAGGGGTCCCTATTCGGGCGCCAAATTATGTGGTAAATTTTAATTACCTATACGGAATTTATGCGGTAAAGTTTAATAAGAATAACTCAGTCAAAATGAAAAGGCAGAATCCGTGGTATCTGAGGTTTAAAAGGGGTTTTATTCCTTAAAAAGGAATTGGTTCGAACCAGGTAGCATGACTCATCGCCACGAGGGTTCAGAGTGGGAATTGCAATGGACATGTACAATGATTTATTAACAGGAAATCATATATATAGTCATTTCATACAGTAACATTGAATGCAGAAGGCGTAACAGCTGAGAGAAACGAGATAAGAACAGAAATACGTAACAGAAGGCGTGCACTAGGGCGTACACGGAGGTGTGTGCAAGAAACGTCACATAAAGGTGTCATAAGTGGGTGGATCCCTAGAAGGATCCTGCAGAGTCAGCAAGAACATGTGGCAGAGATGCGCGCGCAGCAGCATGACGTATGATTGACGTGTAACTGGAGGGTGAAGGGGACTTGACATTTAGCCCTACATTTGGAGACAGAAGTCTGGAGTGTCAGAACAACCTAATCCCAAATCATATCTAATATCTTGTGTTTGAGGAACTGTATTATCTAGAAGGAAAGGTCTCTCGGGCAGAGGCTATTCTATACTGACTGCTAATGCGTGCATATGCGACTGCGTGTCTACGTGTAAAGCAAGAGGGCCATGGGCCTACCATGGTAACGGAAGCTATGAATTACTTGCATGGAGACAGTGAGGCCGGGCCCTTTGCTCTGCAGCTGGGAAGGATGTTTACCTAAACTACTAGACAGGAATGTATTTTTTCGAGGAGCGGAGCAGATAACTTGAAGGCTGAATACGATCTTGGCAGGCCGGCAGGCTGAGCCAGGCACCGCTAGCCGCGCAGGGAGTGAGTGAAAGGTCATGGATACAAATGCAGGTCCAGGCTGCAGCTTCCAGAGGCAGAAGGCAAGAGAAAGCTTGAATGGCAGAAAACAAGGTCCAACTCGCCAGGGCCAGAAAAACGTGAAAGTGCACCATGTAAAGACGTTGGCAAGGCACACTTAGGAACTGAATATCGGACCCATTCATGGTGGATCTGAAAGAGGACATGTTAACGTTGGACGCAAATGTATTTGCGTCTTCATAGCTGGTTGTGGAGGGAACTTACATGTACTAGAAGCATGTACATGGAGCCGTTGGGGTCTACGATAGGGGACACAATTGACCATAAAAATTCATATTACCTCATTCTCAACACCACATTGCTCTCACTGACCCCAAGTCTTCTCACAGTTGGCATCGTTCTTGCAGAACACTCCCATGTATGCACACATGTACTGCTGAGTTCCCATGGTATTCATATGAGATTTTTATATGTTGCAAGAATTAGAGGCTATCTTGAGTTTTTATTTCAAATGCACCCAAAGCCTCGGTAATTGGTTCAATCGATTTCCCAGAAGAAGGACTCACCTAACTTCAGCGTCTGCTGTGTTTTAGTCACAAAGCCATCCTTGCATCACACTATCATTTTGACAGATTCTACAACCCAAAAAAAAGAACAAACTAAAACACAGAAGGCTAAAGAAGCCTGCAGGTTAGTGCCTGCATGAATGCATGCATGATATAGACAGTTATGACCCAGGGATACTAATTCACCTTTGAATGGAAAGAAATGAAGACCACGCCAAATTGTCCTAGCAGCCCTTATGAAAATTCTGGAGAAATTGCTTCCTCACAACTTTTAACATTTCTAGGCGATTCAAACGCATTAGGCACATGGCTGCTGGGGGTTCCGACCAGGAGGTGGAACTGAAACTGTCTTCTTGCTGAAGAAATACATCTGGATCAAGATCTAGGAGATACTGGCTTCTGATCCCACTGAAATTATCAGCTGATTTAAATAGGTTAGTCATACCATCTATCTTGTAGTATACTTCATGTTAGACCTGTCTGGCTTTTTGACGTAGTCCCTCCTATTTATTATTTATTTTTTTGTCCCCTTTTTGCCCCTCATACCCTTGATAATTTTTTGTCCACTGACTTAATATAGGTGTTGGCCAGGGGGATAGGTGTTCTTTCCCCCCCTCATAATTTTTCACCTCAGGCCCAGAGGCCTGTTCTGACAGGAAAGTTGGCACCACACAAAATGGTGGCTACCAACTGCCCTAACTGTCACACTCAGAACTTGGCCATAGCCTAGCATAGGTCGTTCTAGAACCTTCTGGTCCATTCTGGACCACTGAGGGTCAGCCTATATAAGGCGGAATGTGGGGCAGCCATTTTGTCTTGCCAGAGAGAGTCAGCTGGAGGACAGGCTATAGCTAAGAGTGGGAAGAAGCTAGACAAAGGGTTGACCTCCTAGACTGGGAAGCTACCTTATTGATCCACCCCCCTACCCCCTCTGGGTGAATTGTCCTGACCCCGCTGTGGAGGGTTACTGGAGACCCTGGGCGCCTGTCTAATCCCTTGACTGGAAGAGTAGGGAAGTGACCAGGAGAAGGAGACTGCAGCACTGAAGGGTGTAGTCCTCTGCCCAGCATAAGGATCCCAAAGAGACTGTTCCAGTATCAGGATCCCAGTGAGACTGTTGCAGCAAGGGTCCCAACCGAAGTGGGGCTAATCCTGGTTCCCCTTCCCCATGTTCATCATTTGGTTGCTGACAGACTGCTGGAAACCCCCCCCTAGCGCCACATCGCCACTGTGTCCATCTTCCTACCTGTGGTGGTAGAGGCAGAGAAGTGACAGGCTGTATTGCCCTCTGACCGGCGCGGGTTAAGCGGCGCCGTGCGGAGCTTTGGCTGGATCCTGAGGTGAGGTGCCGTCCTGAAGTGGTTTCCCCGGTCCCCGGAGGTGAGGAGAGTGAGGGGCGGCGCTGACGCGAGTGCGCGATCTCCAAGGTAGAGACGCTGCTTCCTCGCGCATGCCCAAGCACTGTAGTGTCCCGGGCGCAGGAGGGGCCTAGGATCGATCAGGCCTGGGTGGACGCGTCCTTCCTGGGAGCGAGGGCGGAGTGTAGCAGCATCAGGGCGAGCGCTACTGCGCAGGTCCGCGAGGGTAGTGGCCCCGCCGAGCATCACGAAGGAGCGCAGGCTGCCTCAGGAATCCGAGAGAGAGTCCCGCCTTCTCCCTCTGCTCACTCGCCACGCAGAGGAGCTGGCCGAGCAGGGAGGGGGAAGCTGAGAGGCCCGATAGTGGCCTGAGGGCATTTGGAAATTGGCAAACCTTCCACTCGAGCGCCAAGCAGAAGAGCTGGCCCGAGTGGGGAGGAGAGAGCGGGGGAGTGAGCATTGTGAAGCCTTCTGAGGCGTGGGGGCCTCTCCAGCCTCAGTTCTCTGACCCCCTTCGTTGCTGTCCCCCTTGTGAGCCTGGCGCAGGACGATCCCAGCTTCGTGTATCACAAGTAAGGAGGTAGACACGTGGGAGAGTGACTTCCACACAATTCCCTGGTGCCATAAATTGAGATTCTGGCCCCGAGAGTACAGCGTCCAGGAGGAATCCCTGACAGGGTTTATGGGAAGCTGTATTAAGTGGTATTAACCAAATTTCTCTTTGATAAGATAAGGAGGAGAGCTGTAAAGTTATTCATAAAAAGGACACTGTTTACCTGAGCTAAAATAAGGGTTGATCTTGCCAGTGTTTAAAGTAATGCTGTAATGAGAGATGCAGTAGAGTAAGCAGAGTACAGTAAAAGCATCACTGAGCAGTGGAAGTATAAGAGTTACCTGACAGTTTTGGTTAAAGAGATCTGACTATATATGAAATGTACTGTAAGTGCTGGTTGTTAATATGATTTAGAACTTAAGAGTGAAGTTAATGCTTTCCTGACAAACTGAAGTGCCTAACTGTACATTTTGAAACTGAAGTGCCTAAACTGTACATTTTGAAACTGAAGAGCTAAAGATAATATTTTTATAAAGCAGTACTTATTTTTCCACATTTTGGTGTAGCGTTTTCTTTTTGTGTGCTATTGCGTGGTTTTACTGTTGGGTGGTCTGCAACCTTTACACTGTGCCTCTGAAATGTTAGTCTTGCCCTAGGCCAGGCTACCCCAGTTCCAACACTTCATCATTGATTAGTCCGTCCTTTTTGAGTTTGAGGCTCATGTAACTAATTCTGTTTTTTGGTGCTAGAATGTTGCTATGCTTGTTACTTTCATAATTCGTGAAGATCCATATATTTATGTATATTTATAAAGCTTTTACGATTTTATCAATTCACTACACTTCTTCCTTCATCTATATGGTCAGTATTAACATATGCATGAACATCTGCTTGGAAAGATCAAGAACTTGTGTTGTAAAATTCCCAATTAAACCTCATTTTCTCACAAACGTCATGTGGGAGAACTTCACTATGTCCCTCACCTTATAAATCTGGAGAAGACCAACCTTAGGAGGCACCTTTTGATTTTTTGTATTAATTTAAGTATTGGTCAGAAAATGTCTCTAGATATCTACATTCACATTCCAGAGCAAAATTAGTTGTTGATCCCTTCATCCATTCCCCCCCCATTAACTTAGGGACGTGTGCTGCCTGTTGGTGCTGGTACACAAAGATGTTAAGGCTGGTGTCTGGGATGTGCCATGCAATTTTGACCCCACAGTCAGAGACCTTTGGCAGTTTTCATGTGGGAGATGGTTTTAGGCATATGTGGGCTAAAGAGGAAGAAGCCATTCTGACTGATGAGCTATTCTTAACTCCACTCGAAAGTACATATATGTGGCGTTATATATAGAAAAACTTTTCTGACCCATGGATATGTACCTTCAAAAACTTTTTTTCCTCCAAATTATTGTCATACTATTTTGTCCACACAATATTTTGTTCTCAATATTAATTTGTCTACACACCCTTGGTCACATGAAGGGCTTTTCTGGAGACATGTGTATGCTTTCTAAATCTCCTGGGTTATGGTTGGAGAACATTAGTTGCTGGTACACAGCATACCACATCATCATCTCAGCTCTGCTTAAGCATCGTATGATGGCAGAGACTGAAGTCCAATCAGTGCGTCTCTGAGCCAACATTACTCGACCCGATATAAGAAAACAAAGTCCAGGAGAAAAGTGGTTTAATGCTGGCTCAACCTTGGATTGGCTATGAATCACAGAAACGCGTGAAACATGTTTCAAGGATTCCCCTTGTCCAGCTCCACCATTCACTGTTTGAAACAACAACACCAAGCCAAGAGGAAGGTTTGGGTCTAGCACTAATTACACCACCAACACACAACCCTTTAGATTGCTATTTCAGATTGGTCCTGGGCGTGCAACGATGGAGAATGAAGTACCCCACTACCTACCAGAGATAGGTCTGTGCTATGTAATTACTGTCAAGATACATTTAAAATGTAAATACTGTAAAATGCGCTCTATTTTAGGTTTAGCGACAGAATTAATGTGAAACAATGACCGCTTCCTCATTACAAATAGCAATTCAGCATAGCACAGCAAGAAGCAAATTCTCCCAGGTTATATTTTTGGGATCTCTAGTGGTGGAGAAACCACACATCTGATGTTTTCATATGAGAGGAAGCATGGTGGACACCTACCAGCTATAGGGAATGATTCTTAAATTAAATGGGTAGTTAATGACGTGAAAAAACGATAGTCAAGTAAATGAAGATTGAGATGTTGAGAGATTGTTGGATTTAGTAATACACATACAGTTAACTTCAACAATATTTGTCCATGGATGCCACCAGAGGGGTATAGTACCTGGAGGTGGCAATGCCTATAGGGTTTCTGCTCCTCAAATTACAGTCCTACAACAAACAGTAACCACAACACAAAAGAGGGGCTCCATGGATTGTGTTAATATATGCTTTGCTACAGTGCTGCAAACCGCTCTTCATTGATTTCCATCTGTTTGTTCTATTCAAGTGCTGCTACAAAAATTCAATGACACAGAATGCCGGAAAAATGAGAAGTGAAATGACTAATGACAGAAATACTGAGTGGTAATCCTCTATCCTTGGCCAGTTATGATCCTTGATGTGTGGACCTTTGTTAAGTGTAATAGTTTGTGCAAGGTTTATTGATCAAAAATCAGTTTTCATTAGCAATATACAGAGGCATTTTATTTTTCTTGCAGTTATTCTTTGTGACTAAAATAGAACCATTTCAACCTGTTTGATACATTTAAAAAAATTTAGCTTCCGGAAGATGAAGAAAGTGGTTCCTATGACAACGCATCTAAAAGCCTTCTACTTTCTGTGCGCAAAATACTAATACTCTTGAGTACGAAACCAGTGATACAGCAGGAGATGTTTGGAAGATGATCGATCAATGCTATGAGAAATCCGACCCAGGTCAGAGACAGAGCTAGCAGAAGTGATTGGCACAATTTTATAAATATGTGTCTTTTACCTGCTGTGTCCCGGGACTCTGCACAGATGTGCCTCCAACTGGGGTTCAAATGCCTTTTCTGCACTTGACTATGAGGATAGAGAGGCTGCTAGAAACACACAACAAAAACAATACCAGTAAATCCATTTCTAACCAATGTTTTTCCCTAAAGGTGAAAAGTTTTTATCTGTCATAGTATTTATCTGCCAGATAAGTGCCTTGTAAGTGGTGCCTTAGGTTCACATTAGGTATGGAAAGTTAGATGTCATATGTGGGCTTCCATGTGTATTTACACTATCCACATGTATGCCCTCCTAGACAGTTAGGTTCCAGCCATAGCAGGAGTGAAAAACAGTTTGAACCCTGTGAGTTAGGGGGATGCCAAGAGGCTGAAGACAGGCCTGCCTGGAGGCAGCTAGGTTCCACCATCTTGGAAGAGGGGCTTCTCAGTAATTTTACAGTAGGTCAAAGAGGAAGTGCGTCATAAGGTGGTGGGTAACTGTGAGACATTTTTTAGGATTGGGCAGTATAATTCCTCCAATCACTGGAGAGCGCACAGGATAAACCAGGCACCTCCATTATCACCCACCCAGAACATACCCAGACCCTGGAAGACTCTATCTGAAAAAGGAGAAGGCCCGGTGGTAGAAGAATCTTCAATTTTGACTTTTGCTTCCTGGTTCCTGCGGGAAAAAGAGAACTCAAACAAGGAGTCAAGAGGTCCGGAATCCTGCTGGCACTTAGGGATTGAAACTGTTTTCCAAGGGTCAAGTGACTGGCCTCCTGTTTTATGGTTTAAGTCCCCCAAAACCCCACAAACGTCTGCCCAGCCACCCTCTGGACCTGGTGACCAAAAGAATAAAAAAGAAATGTAATAGTAAGCGCAGGATTGCTCCTTTAGGGTGCAGCACTGGTGATGGTCTTTAGTCGAAGGACGTGTGTCCTCAGGCAGGCGCAGCAGGCAAAGGTATTTAGGGCAGGTGAGTTCCCAGAATTCTGATATTAATAATGTCAGGAATGGTGCCCATAGTTTAGGAAAGGCCAATCCCTGGTTAGACAGAGTGATATTGATGCGTTTCATCAACAGTGTATACCACATACCGTGTAGCCAACCCAGGTGCATCGGAATGTGCTCAGTATCCCAGAGGGAGAAAATCTTTTGCATGGCCACGCACAAGACCACGCTGATTTGTTTACGTCAGGAATGGAGGGGTAAGGTGATAAGTTTCAGAATACGTAAGGTCAAGTATTCAGGAAATCTAGTGAGCTCTGTGTCCAAGTGAGTGTCAATGTCCGTAAGCACCTGTGAGCAGTAAGACCTAAGTTTCAGACATTCTCATAAGATGTGAAGTAGCGTACCGGGGGATACATACTAGCGCCAGCACTCCGGGAATTTGGACTGGGTATATTTGGGAATCTGGTGTGGTGTGTAATACCAGTAGGTGACATCCTTTGTGGCTGTCTCAATACTGCCCACATTATGTGTGGTGTGCCGTTCCCTGTAGTAGATGTCACCCCATTCTTTAGTTGTGAGTTCCCTACCCATTTCTTATTCCCATCATAACTGGCTCTTGGATTTGGGGATCTCCATAGGAGATTTGATCAGGTGGTATTTATCTGAAACCAGGCGCCTGCCAGAAGTCTTCAGCAGGAGCTAGGGTTCAAAGGGGAAGAGTTGTTGCTCTTCACCAAGGCACATGGAGGGTTGCAAAGTGTCGGATCTCAGTATATGCCAGTACTCTCTTTCGTGAAGTGTGTATTCTGCACAGAGGGATTCAAAGGAGAGTGGGCCCTCCAAATCAAATAAGTGGCCCACTGACCAGCACCCTGCATAAGCCCAGGCTTGAAATGAGTTTTCCTGGTAATCTGGGGAGAAAATCTGGGTTATTGGCTATGGCATTGAGTGGTGAAGGGAAGGTTGTGAGGCCCCTTTGTGCTGCTAAGCTGTCCCAAATTGTCAGTGATGCCTTGGTTATGGGTGAGAGGTATAGCAATTCGGGCTGTACTTGCTTGGGGAGGAAGGAGATGCTCCCTAGTGCCTGGTCCACCAGTGCCCGATCCATAAACAACCAGTTCTTTTCGGATTCAGTGCTCAAATTAGCTGAGCTGGAGGTTTTTGTCTTGGCATCAGACTTTAAGATAAATATCCAAAAATCGCTAGCCCTCAATCTCACTCTATGGCCAAAGACTTTAAACGTCTAGCATAAGTCCCTGCCCATGCACTGGGCTCTGGCATCCATCTAGGCCTCCAGATAACATCAACCATTGTAGACACTGTCGCTCTTAACTATCAAAAATGAATCCATCAGATCAACTCAATTTGCATTAATGGCGGTCCTACACCCTATCCTAGTTAGGACGTATGTCGGCACTTAAAATGACGACCCTCCTCAAGATCCTCCTTCTCTTCCAGGTGCTCCCGGCCTCACCCCCACCCATTGTATTACTTTCCTTACAACAAGAAATAATCTTCTCCACTACTACAAGGACATCCAACTGAGGGTCTCTGTGGATGCCTATGAGTTAAGCAGGCAGTGAAGTGGGAGGCTTCTCCAAAGAGGCTAAGACATTGTCTGCATATAGGCCAAAGGTATGCGGTTCCCTGCCTAATTGTCTGTGGGTTGAAGTTTACTTTTTGGGTCATGGGTTCTATATACAGAGCAAACAGTGAGGGCACCCCTGCCTGGTCCCCCTGGTAACAGGGAAAGGGGCAGAGGAGCGTCCATTGACACAAAAAACAGCTGATGGTTGGGAATAGCTACTGAGAATCCATCTTTGGAAGTGGTCCCCTATGCCAAAGTGGGTCAGAGTGGCTGCCAGATAAGGTCAATGTACCCTTTCAAATGCTTTCTCGGCATCCACTGCTAAAAGCATTCTTTCTTGGGCAAATCTCTAAACGTTTTCAATTATGTGCAGGATCCGTCTTGTATTGTCACTGCACTGTCGTTGGGGCACTAATCCGGCCTGGTCTGGATCTATGTGCCTGGAAGGAGGGGATTGAGCTGAGTAGCTAGAATTCCTGTAAAGAGCTTAAGGTCTGTGTTTAAAAGGGAG
This sequence comes from Lissotriton vulgaris, assembly GCF_964263255.1. Classification (NCBI taxonomy): domain Eukaryota; kingdom Metazoa; phylum Chordata; class Amphibia; order Caudata; family Salamandridae; genus Lissotriton; species Lissotriton vulgaris. The sequence continues at coordinate 209,507,806 of NC_141691.1, forward strand.
ATAGGATGATAAGAGGAGCAATGGGTCCTATCCATCCCGGGTTTGGAAATTACTACTATGTCTGCTCAGAGCATTGACAGAGGGAGATGCACTTTGTCCCCAATCACATTGAAGAGCCTCGTAACAATTGGGGAAAGGCTTTGGCAGAATGTCTTATAAAAGGAGGCTGGAAAACCATTCGGTCCCAGGGACTTGGAAATCTTTAGGCGGGAAGTGCTTGAAATGACTTCTACTATCCAAATCGAATGTTCCAGATCTACCGCCTGTGCAGGCATCAGAGAGGTAGTAGTTGCACCCCTGAGATATGCAGAGATTGCATCAGGTGGGCAGTCTTGTGCTGTGTAAAGGGTCTGGTAATGTTACAGGAAGGAGTCTACGATGCATGCATCATCTGCCCATGAATGTCCCTCCTTGTCCCGGACCTTTTGAACTCCTGTCTTTGACGTTGGCCCCGAAGCTGACTCACAAAAAGGTGACCAGACCAGTCGACCCTATGTAGACCCTATGCCGAAGCCTAAGTTCAGTGTATTCAGCCCTGTCGATATCCAGCCTCACTAGCTAAGCTCAGGCTGTCTTGAGCTGTCTCCAGATCCTAGGGTCCCCTATTCTCTTATGTATATGCTCTAGTTTTCCCACTTGGTGGGACAGGCACTCCCTTTTATCATGTCGGATTCTAATGTCTGCTGCCACTATAACTATAAATACCTCCCTGACAACAGCTTTTAGGGCATTCCACAGCATGGAAACCAAAATCTCAGAGGTATTGTTAATATCCAGATAGTCCTGGATTGTCTTGGTGATCTAGTTATGACCTCCGGACGGTGGTCCATGGTGTCTCTAAGTGTCCAAGTTGTAGTGGATGGGCTGGACCGTGGCACCATGAACGTCACTGTCACAGCTGCGTGATGAGAAATTGAGCGGTGCTTGATCTATGACCCTTGAACCACAGAGAACAAGTCTGGGGACCTAATAAATATTCAAGTTTGGCATACATTTTGTGGGCATGGGAATGGAAGGAAAAATCACTGGAGTTAGGGTGTGAGGTTCTTCAAATATCTACTAAGCCCATGTCCCCCTGCCAAGTTTGTCCTGCTGTTGAAAGGGTCCCAGTTTATCTGTGGCGATGTGCCAATCTGTCCAGGTCATATTGAATACCAGGTTCAGGTCCCCCCAGTAGTACCAGCCTATCCCATGTGCTCATCTCAGTCACTGCTTTGCAAAAAAAGAGTTCCTGTCCTTCACTGCGGCAGTATATGTTGCCCACTGTGAAGCTACCAGTCCATACCTTGAGTGAATATGAGAGGAGCTTGCCTTTAATCTCCACTTGTTTGTAACCCACCTTCACCAGGAATGTCTTGGATACCAGAATCACCACCCCACCCATTTTAGACAGTGAGACGAAATAAACTGGTATTTGAATGCTGCAAACAGAGTCTGTGTTGATTTTTGAGAGTAGATGTGTTTCATGAAACAAGCAGATGTGGGCCCCAGAGTTTTGCAGATATGAAAGAATGGAGCTCCACTTCAGTGCATGGTTGAGGCCCTTAACGTTGAGTGTGAGAATCACTATTTGGTCATTCATGAGGGCTGCAGGTGAAGAGTAACTTTGGTGAATCCCTGGGCTGCACTAAGCCAGCTCCACCTGTTCTGAGGGTTTGGGCAATTGGGTGGTGTTTAGATAACGATAATGAAATGCGCGTGAGTGTCGTGTCACCAGGTACAGCAAATCCCCATAAAAAAGGCCCTAGTGGCCAACGCAAACATAAACCACCTATTGTCCGAGTAAAGAACATTGTCCAGGATGAGTGTCTCCATGGAATACTGAAGATGAAGGGAATCCTCGTGGCCTCCCTCCCTGTTCCCCACTGAGCCCCTAAGGAGAAAGGGAGAAATGGCAATCCCAAAGTGCAGAGGCAGGTAGTAAGGGCAGTGCATATCTGGGGGTCGTCTACCCCACTAGATCTCCTGCCAGTGTGACAAGGAATGCCTGTCTCTCCTTAGCAATGGTGTCAGGGTGTGGTCGCAGACCAGGTGGAGGGGATTGCGAGCCCCCTGGGTGCAAAGCTCCTTTCTCTCACAGCCTTGTCTCCTGGGGCGCTAAGAGGAGAAGTTGTTCATGCCATGCAGACTGTGTGCCTCGTCTAAGGCACGGAGCTGGTGACTCTTCCCCTGTAAGCGAAAGAAAATATGGAAGGGGTGTCCCCAGGAGAAGGATACCCCCAGCTCTCAAAGATGGGAGGTTTCCGGCCAGAAGGCTTTGCGCTTCTGGAGGGTGGATGCTGCCAGATCTGAAGATTGGAAAGGAGAGTGACCCTGAAACTGGATGAGGTGTTTGTCCCTGGCCACACTCAGGATTGTTCTCCTTGATTATAAAATCATAGACACAAGTAAGAATATCTGGGGGGGGGTCCAGCAGAGGCCCTTTTGGGACTGACTCTGTGTGTCTGGTTGATCTTAATCTTTACCTCGGGCCAGCACCCAGGTTGGCTATAAACAGCTGTCCCATCCCTCTGCCCCTGAAGCAATGACCCGTACGCAAATGTTGTTGCGCCTGGTCCTGTTCTCTAGGTCTTCTGCCTGGGCCCGGAGGTCCAGATGCTGGTCTCAGAGGCGCAGGATCTTTTGCTGAAGTTGCTCTATGATTTCTTTGCGGCCTTGCTCGTGATGATCCAGGGTGGAAATTCTGTCCCGCAGGCCCTCCATGTCCTTGCGCACCTCTCGAAGCTCCCCAACACACTCTTTTTTAAATGATTGGAGGTCATCATAGCTAGATGCAAAAAGGGATTCCAGATACGATCGAGTGAATGGAGCTTCTGCTTAGGTGGTGTCGGACAGGTCCTCTTGGTTCTCGGGTGGGGCCGAGTCCCTAGCGGGAGCTCCGGACGGTCGGAGGAGCATATGTTTCACAGTCCTGTCCAACTTGGTCTTCCCTGAAGCCATGGTGGCGGTGGTGGGTCCAGCACCCATCACTGGAGGAAGGGTCACAACCGAGATCAGCCAGTGGCAGGGGCGGAAGGAGATGTAACTCTCAGGCCTAGGGAGTCCAAGGGTGCCCGGAAGCCCTCACCCACTTGCCGTAGGGAGAGAGACCAGCTGGGAGGGTAACTGTAGTGGTCAACGACCAAGCAAACAGGCCTTCCCTTCCCTTCTCAGGGACAGGCACAAGGAAGCAGGCCATTATCAGCAGCAGGCCACGTGAGCAAAAGGAGCAGAGTCCAGGTTTCCCCTCCAGTGTAGGCCTGAGACGGCATGGAAGGCAGCACGCCGAGGCCTTCAGGGCAGCCCAGCCTCCTAGGCGTGCCCATTGGCTTCTGGTGCACTCACGGTCTCAAGAAAGGGCCCCCAATGTCCGCCGCTGTTGTCATGGGTTCATTGGCAATCGCAAGTTAATTCCCTTTTAGGCTGTATATGGTTTCATGCTTTCATATCTTATGATAAAGAACTGTTTAGTTTGAGTATTGTTGTTTTCAGATAGCAATGCTTGTTTGGCCTATTGCTGATACCAATGATTGTTGCAAGCTATCATTCACATGCTGACTTTTCTACGAAGAACGTTCTCGCTCTCACGTTTGGAACTGCCTAAAGCATACACGTGAGTGAACAAGCATACGCCCAGACACAGGCTATAAAAACCCTGCTTCCAATCAAGGAAACGCTTCGCTTCGTGTGATTCTTCACTACGAGCGTTCCTGAGCTGCTGCGTTCCTGAACCTTTCGTCTGGACCTCCCCGCTTCTGACCCTCATCGTCTGCCCACCGCTCTGAATCCCTCCCTCCTCGTCGGCGGACATTCCCTCTTCAATACCGTGTGAGTTAAAATCCTTACCTTCATCTCCCGGTGATTCCTCCGTCAGTCCCCGTCTTCCGGAAGGCTCTGACGACCATAGAGTCCTACTCTCTAGTTTCGGTGAGGACGTCATTCGGCGATCTGGCTTCCTGCGAACCAAGTAAGATTTACCTAGTTAATAGGTAACCGAGAATAACAGTAAAACATTGGCAAAAGCAATTGCAATTGTTATTGACATAAGGAAAAGCAAGCATTGTTAAAGACAAATGACATTGGTATCAGGCAATCATTGATAGAGACAATTGTAAGCATTGTTAAAGACTAAAGACATTGGTATCAGACAAGCATTGATAGAGACAATTGTAAGCGAAGAGAAGTACCAATTCCTGGATAACTTAACATTGCTGTACAAAAATAAATTCAACGGACATAACCTACAAACTGAAGTAGGGAGTTTTCTTTACATGTGTGAAAGAGAGTTATTGAGGACAAAAAGTGAAAACTGTCCAGTATTGTCCTTAAAGACTGTTTATGCTTTATGAATAGCAAGATTGTTTTAATCATCTCTTGCAAAAATCTTGAGCCTCCTAAAGATTGGAAGGTTGTTGGTGTTTTTCCTTTCTTATTTCTTTTATTTTCAGAATCCTTTTTAAACGGAGAACAACACGTTCATGCCAGGTAGGCAAGTTTGATGTGTGAATTAACACTCACTAACCTTTTAACCAACTTATCCTGAAATTGCATTTTGAAAGGTGTTTTCTTGCAATCGTGGTATTGATGTAATTAATCTGCATATTTTCGCTATTATGTTTCAAGGCATTAATCCAGAAAAGCTGAAGCCCGACATAACTGAGTGACAGAAAGGGACTTCTTAGATATTAGTATATAGTGATATTCCTGATATTATCATTGTGAATAGCAGACAGTATGTAAATGTAAATGTAAATGTATGTAAATGTATGTAAATGTATAGGCATTTATATAGCGCACTACTTACCCGTAGGGTCCCAAGGCGCTTCGACCGCTGCGAAACCCTTCCTGGCTTCCCTGAGAGATGGTCCCTTAATGGGTATCTCTAGGGTGAGACCAGGCATCCCCGGCGGTCTGGTGGGGCCGTTAGTGAAGATGAGGCAAGCTAATGCCCAGAGTTGCCGAGTGTGATCGCTGATCAGAGTGGGCACCGAGGCGAGAGAATTATCGAGTCCGCTGACCCTGGTCCAGAAACCTGCAGCGCCGGGAATCGAACCCTGGTCCCGGGCCGTCCTCTGCTCTCGGGTCTGCCGCCTCTAACCAGTGAGCCACACTACTTCACCAGGGCATTGAAGTCTATTGTTCTTTACAAAGGTACATAAAAAAAGAAGATTACTGTTCTTTACAAAAGTATATAAGAAGAAGAAGTCCCGAACACTCGAAGAGAGACAGGAGCTGTCATATCAAGAAGATATCCAGTGTAGTTTTTCTTGTTTCTCAATCCACTTCCCCTTTCCCTTGTGGGTTAGTCAGTTGGGCAAGTGATTTTCTCCTTGCTGGCTGATTAGTTCACAGAGGAGTTGGGAGCGTGCATCGCCAGGAAGGAAACATCAGGAACCTCGTGTGTGAACGCTTGACAGCTGTGTCTGCTGGCGTCAGGTAGGTTTATCACCAGGGGAGTTCAAGCCACCGGTTCTGCTGCTGCTACCCCCTTCCTCACTTCATCGACAGGCTGGATCCTCGCCATCCACCCTCAGGGGCTCCAGTTCCAAAAACTTTGCTCCAGGCCATGGTGCTTTGTTGATCCAGTGGGCCCCCAAATATTCCTCTCAGGGCATGAGCGGGCAATAGCCAGACCTCCGCTCTTCAACCCCCTGGTGCTCACCCTGTCCACTCCGGTGTCTCGCAGCGAGGCCGTCTGGTCTCCAAACTCATAGCCGGCCTCCAGCTCTTCGGCCCAGGCACATCTATTGGGTGCCGTCCATGTGTGCCCTACGCAGCAGCTCACCAAGGTCCTTAGCTTATTCCAGGCCAGCGGGATGAGAGGAAGCAGGCTGCACTCCACCCCAGGAGGATCTCCGCAGGGCAGCTCTGATCCGGTTTCTTGCAGCAAGTTTGCGCAGTCCTCTAAATCACAGCCTGGCCTCCAGCTCTCCAGCTTGGGTACTGCTATCGGGCACCATCCACGTGGCCTGCTTGCCTCCACAGCCCGTCCGCAGCCCCTGCAGCATGGAGCTGCAGGGGCTGCGGGTGGACAAATTGGTACCAAAGGACGCCCCGGTTAACTGTGCGGGCTCAACTTCTGCTCATTCTATGCTTCTGTCATCGGGGTCTTCTAGTTGGGAGAAGATAGAGAAATAAATGCGTCTCACACCATCCGCCATCTTAGCCACCTTGCCTCCTGTGTTAGGTACACAAAAAGCAGAAGGACTTCTTCCTCCAGGAGTGCCAAGCTGACTGCAGAGGACTAGAAGTTGCAGGCCTGCCTGGGAGGGTGGACCCAAAAGCATGTCCTGAGAAACTAGGGGATGAAGGACTGACCAGAAGAAGTTCTCCTAGCAGTTGCAGGCAAAGTCTGAAGATAAAAACTTTATCCAGGACAACCTGCTTAGTTTATCGGACCTCCACACATCAAAGTCAGACAGAAATCGTGCCTAGGCCTTGATCCACCACAAACTATTTTCATTGTATAGTACTTGACTTTTTCTAGGTGCGTTTTGCCCTAAAACCTAAAAATCCATATCTCCAGTTAACCCTAACCTATTCTGATGATCACTGCATCTTTTTGCTTGTTATTTGTTCTACATTGGCTGGGAATTTCATTGTGTTCTTGACTATACAATTGTACTGCTTAAACGTAGCATAAACTGCTCTGTTGGCTTCATACTGCTTCTGCCATAGCTACCTGGGATTAAGCAGAGATTGTCTCAGAAATCTCCTTTTATCTAATTAGAGTAGGTTTCTTGAGCTAGTGCCTATTCAAATTAATATTTCTATTTCAGACAACCTGGCACTGAGATATGGACACTCTACAAGTGCTTTCATGCCTTCTTTTTCAAAAAAGGACAAAGGCCCTCACCTATCGAGGTGGTATGCATCACCGCTGGGTCCCTCCTCACAATAGTTTTCCATAGTATACAGATTAGGCTTCAACTGGAACTCTTTATAAGGAGGTATACATTTGCTTCCCTGCTGATGAGGTGAATGGAACCAACTGATCAAAGATGCATAAGGGATGATAGGATACTAAGAAATATTTTAAATTTCTACCTTTTGCATCATTAAAAGCAATGCACTAGGACGTTTTTCAATGGAGGTTCAGTAGCAAGTCAACAAGTTTCTGCCTCCTTGCTGCTGTGGACCTCACTAATCTGGTGTATTCTTCAGGGATAAGGTCCCTCTACTAACAATCTCATGCACTACCATCACAAATAAGTCACTAAGAATACTGCGTATGGGTGATAGTGAGGAGAGAAAAGTAAATTTAATGGTTACACCTTGCTGGGAAACATCCTTTACGAAGCAACATTTACCACGCAGTACCTTTACAACGCAGGTTTTTCAACGCAAGTCATTACAACGACTTGCGCTGGGGGGCGCTCTAGGATAGGTAATAGTTTAATTTACTATCCAACACCTTCCCTACTATCCACGGGGACTGGAGTTGGAATAGTAAATTAAACTATTTACTATCCAGCACCCCCCAACGCAAGTCGTTGTAGCGACTTGCGTTGAAAAACCTGCGTTGTAAAAGCATGCGTTGTAACAACATACATCCCACCCTGCTTGTTTGGTTCCTCAACTCTTCTGCCCCCCACCAGACCACTCTAAGGGCACAGAAATATTGTTGAAAACTCAGCAGGTGTGGGAGCACCTCAATTTCACGCTAGTCACCACCCTATTCATTTTTTTAAAACATGTCTCTCATGTCTAATGAACTTTCTGTCCCTCCTAGATCAAATAGATGGTGATAAAACCCTCAATCTGCTATCCCTGGGGGTCCGAAGGACTGTGCATGGCCCAGCAAGTTTAGGGACAGACTGAACCAGACAGGCTTCACATATATCCTTTCATTTTCACAAAAAGTTCCTAGTGTGTAGTCGGCTTTATCCTCCCCTAGGGCAGACAGATTTGGGAAACACCTTCAAAAGAAATGTGTTCAGTGTGTAGTCAGAAGTATTACTAGATCCTGGGGGGGGGGGTATTAACACCGATTTATCATCCCTGGGAGTCCAGTGGACTGAAGTAATTCCAAGGGCTAACTCTCATGCAGCAATTGTTAAACAGGACTCCACTCGGGACACATACCACTGAACAGTGGAGAATCTCCACTTTCCAGTGACTGTCAAATACATGAACTCGGAGCTGAGCCATACCCTCGAGAACTGAAAAACGGATAGTACCCAGAGGCTTAAAGCTCCACCGCTTTCAGTTTCAGTTCCAGTGACGTTAAAGCAAATGGTGAGCTGAGCTTCATTGAAATTTAAAAACAAGATATCTCCAGCTTCAAGGGATGCTGTTTTCTTGGAGCCGGAGATGGGGTAATGAAAAGGGAATTCTTTGGCCAGAGACCCAAGGAATTCCTTGCCTTTGGTACATTAATGTTATGTTTACATTCCCCACACTACAAATGTACTGCAATGAACATGGAGATCACTTGAACGGGTAAGGGAATGTGTTCCCCTTTGTAGGATTCTCATGTCAACCTTGAAGAGATGATGTATTAATGTCTACAATATCACATAAATTAATCAAAAGGCCTGTCATGCAAGACATTTGATTTTCAAATACTGAACCTAGAATATATGAATAATGAAAAGTTTTTACTCATTGTATTTTAGATTTTTCTTAATTTACTTTACAGTCGGAATTAAGGCCGACTTAATATGGGATGGACTGACATGCTACCTCATTCAGCAATGGTATATTCTAAACTTCAAATACTACAAATAAGGTGAGATGCATTTCTGAGTAACAGCATGTGATCATATCCCTGCATTCTAATTACACCTAGGAAAGGAATGGTAACCTACTTTTGGGATAACGAATACAAAAATATTAATAGGGACTGTTACTGGCTAAACAATGTGGGCCAAGTTTGTAAAGTCTTAAGCCTTCATTGAGAATTTGGTGGACAGGAAACACCACTTTAAATCGGCCTTAACAAACCCGTTGACACAATGTCCACCATGCAGAAGGAATGTTTTTCTTTTCTTTTTTTATTTTTATTGAGAATTTTCCAAATTAACAAGCAGAGTAATCACAGACATAATCAATAAGAATGCATAATTCAGCGTGATACTTAACATTACAGAGACCTGCATATGCACAACAGTGATCAAGGAATTTTGCAGATTGCCACATACATACACTGAAACAAATGACAGGTATCAAGATTGTTCTTCACAAATCATCTCCATGTGTTGACGTGAAGGTACATTGAGGAAAGGTAGTTAGGCGATACCCCAGTGCTGCAAAATAAGGTGTAGCAAACATAGATCATTCATGTGTAAAGCCTAAACAGGGGAGGATAACTAAGACTCCTGAGTAGTAGCTATGATGTAAATGGGCCCCAAATAGGGACAGGTTGGTGTATGGAGTGCACTGTGGAGCACTGCACATAGGTCTGCTATGAGGGCATGAACAAGGAGGTTCCAGGAAACAGCGTCGGCGCCCCGTTAGTCCTTCGGGCGGTCGGGGGGCCTGAACCGACCGGGGGTGTGCCTCATCGCTCCGCCCTGACAGGGGGGGCGGGAGTATAACGAAATGGTAATTTACTGCACCGTCAGAGCATCGTCTCGCCGTGCAAGATGGCTCCTTAGGCATGCGGGTCAGCGAGGGGCTGCCACATTGGATCGCCTGTAAGATGACCCACCTTAACAGCTACCTGTTTGTACGAAATAAACCTGCATCACTGCTTTCCCACAAATATGTCTCATGAGTTTCCTTTGGTATATAAGTGTATAATGTGCAATGTGGGGTGAGCGCTGGCGGTGTGGGCACTATGAGGTGCACAGCAGATGCGTAGACCTGGCCCTGATAATTAAGTGCCAGTGCTAAGCAACGGAAAGCCCTGGCACAAATTAAGCACTGCTCTCCGGTGCTTGAGGGGGTAAGGTACCATACCACCTATATATAAATATTGATGGCATGCCCTTGTAGAAGTGAGCACATGAGCCTTACGCAGGCCTCTTTTAAATGCCGTCTTTCTCTCTCTCTAGCTGGGTGGAGAGGTCTGGGGGGGGCAGCACTTCCTACTACAGAGGGAGGGCTACTCTGAGCCCGGTGAGACTCAGCCTTCAATGCTCCCTGGGCCATCAGGTCAGAGGTCAGTTGGGGTCAGACACAGGTCTCGCTATTCCTGCCCTGGTGGGCAGACCAGCTAGATGTGCCAAGGGAGGGCGGGAAGTTCCCTGTGGAGGGAGAGCTATGGTGGGTGCATGGATGGAAGAGCTAGTGCAGTGAGGTGTGCGTGGCTCTACAAGGCGCTGGCTCTCCAGAGGGGTGAGTGCCGTGCTGCTGCTTTGGGGCGAGATGCTGTGGTGGCCACTGGCACTTTCGTGGAGAGGATGGTATAGGGGCTCTGTGTATGGGAGAGTGCGGTGTGTGCAGTGTGTGAAGTGGGGCTCCTGTAAAGACAAGACATGGCTCTATTGAATGCAGAATTGTGGATGCACTATAGGGGGAAAGGGTGGTGAATGCATTGGGGCACCTGTATGGACAAGGCGGGCTGGAGTACTTTATAGGGGACAGGGGGTGTATGGAGTGGAGCACCTGTATACATATACAAGACAGGGCTTTATTGCACATGAGTGATATGTATGTATGTATGTATGTATAAAAGATTTTATTACGCGCTCTGCTACTACAGAGTATCCTGGCGCGATATGTGAACTAGAACAGAGCCGAACCAAGGAAGAAGGGAAGCAACTAGATACTGAGATTAAAAAGGTGAGTTTTTAACCCCTTCTTAAATTCTGCCAGTGTGGCTGACGCACGCAAAGGGGATAGGGTGGGGTATGGAGTAGAGCGCATCTGTATACACTAGGCAGGGCTGTATTGCTTAGGAGTGCTGTAAAGGTAGTGCTTAATTTGTAAAATATGAAGTGCAGGTGCTGAAATGTATGTCGGCGGCCACACCTACTTTTCTCTGGCTCCACCCACTGGCTCGACCCACTTACTCTATTAGCTCCACCCACATCTTCAATTGGCACTGCTAAAAGTCAGATGTAATACCTGATCTGAATTTCAGAAAGGGAGCCTTCCTCATAGGTAAGCATCTAAGGGAAGAACCTGTGGTGCTAGAAATATCAGTGATGATATTTCGGTACGGTACGGTATGGTGTGTGTCTGGGGAGAGTTTTGGGGGGGGCAGTAGCTCCTGAAAGGTAGCACGGGGTCTGCTGAGGGCAGCAATAACACAAGACGAATTGGATTTGACAAGGGGAAGGGAGGACTTGTGAGGCACTCTGATGCATGGGCACCGCTGTGAGGTGGGACTCAGGAGTACAAAGCAGGGCTGCTGAGTGGAAGCAGATCGGACAGGACCATCATGCCCCTCTAGCCATCCGTTTAGAAAGAGGGCTAAAAGTAGTATGTAGCAGCTAGCCCCATGTCCTAGTAGACAGGGACGAATCTGGAGAGCTGTAGTGCCCCGAGGAAGGTAGTTCTCAGCGCGAACACCTAGCAGTCTGTTGACACAGTCGTATGAGGAGTAGCAGGGAGATTAGTGGTCCTACCAAGACCGGGCTCACAAAACAAGCACTGGCGTTGCCAATAGGTCTCGCAGTAGGAAAGTTGGAGCTATTGGTTTTGTAAATGACATTTTATATTTATATATCGTTATTGGCATTGTCAATAACAATATATAAATATAAAATGTCATTTACAAAACCAATAGCTCCAACTTTCCAAATGCGAAACCTATTGGCAACGCCAGTGCATGGCTAGTGCCAGTGCATCTGTAGATGTGTTGTGTATGTTGGCGTGTGCCTGGCAGTGCCTGCACGCCACTCTTTGTGCATGGCATTGGATTTGCTGGTCCTCAAAAATATGTTCTTTATTTGCATTTCCCTTTGAAGCGTGTACATGTATCAGAAGTATGTGTTTGTGCACTCGTCTCAAATCACACAAAAAACGTGCAGTAATTTACCACCTATTCTCTACATACAATTGTATTTTCTCTGTTAGTGTGCGCGCCTTCGCTATTTACCATGTATGTGTGCATATGAATGTGCATCCACAAGCTTCACTTCCCAGAACCCACACGTGTAATAATAGGTCTGCGCTTAGTAGGAGCTGCAGTATGTATGCATGTGCGTGTGCACTGCGAGAATAGTGTGAACAGCTTGTTTAATTGGCACTACCTTGCTGGTTAATGAACCGCACTATCCAGTGATATGCACGTGCACATTACTGAAGTGTTGACAGCACGGAGGAGTGTGCACTGTACTGTGGGTGTTTTGTGTACTGCACATGATTTATGTGTGCACGTCTCTACTAAGTATATGCCTCATGCAGGACTGCACACGTTATTGGTCAGTTCACCCGGCCTCTGCACCTCACGTGCACGCACCCGGAAGCTGCAGTGAGGCGCTATGAATTATACATCATTCACTATCCCTGAGCGCAGCTGGAGCTTCAGGGGGCGGAAGAGGGCATCCTTTCTGCGCCGTGCACAGCTTTACGGAGCTGTGTCTGCCGGGCTTTGGGTTTGTAATGGTAATGGTTGTGGTGCACTGCACACAATGGCGGACGCACATTTTTCAATGCATTATTTTTAATAGCTTCGCAGTGTTTTAAAAGCAGGAGTTACTACAGCAGAACTCAACCATACTAGTCTAACCGACCTCAGGCGGATACAGGGTCGGAGAGAGGGGGGGGCGAGGGAGAGGGAGGGAGAGAGAGAGAGAGATAGTGATAGAGAGAGGGAGAGAGAGGGAGAGAGGGAAAGAGAGAGAGAGAAAGAGAGAGAGAGAAAGAGAAAGAGAGAGAGAGAGAGAGAGAGAGGGGGGCGAGATAGAGGTTGTTGTGAGTTACCCTGGGTGGTTAATGCACCTCCATTTGCAGTGGTCTGCGCGTGCGCTGCACGTCACAGGTTGTCTGTCACGTGGCTCGTGGTTAATTCCCTGCCCTGCTACAGAGCTGGGGGTGTCTTGCGGGTCACGGGTTCGGATCCCGCGGATGGTAACTTATTTTATAGTAAATGCGTTGCATAGAGCTTCACCACCATTGATGGGGCTTGAGGCGCTTTATGGTAAGTAGCCCGGTACTTGTGAACCCAGGGTTAGTGGTTACATCCAGTGGTTAATTGGATATTAGGCTAAGCCTGCTGCTCGGAGGGAAAGCGTTCTGTGCGTCCTTTATGGTACATTTGATTAACATTTCGATGGTAACGTTAGTTGAGGATTTCTGGCACAAAGGAACTGGTTCGAGGGATGAATAGAGAGTGCTGGGATAGATGAAGTGTTATTGGGTTAAGGAACGAGAGGCTGTGAGCTAACTGAAAGTACGGCCGGCCACCGGCCACCCATGAATAATTAGGAGAGGAGAAGCCGCACAGCACACGCTGGGAGAAGCCCTTTGATGTGCTGTGCGGCCGTGAAAAAATGCAATTAGGAGGGAGGGAGGGAGGCTGATGCGCGTGCTTGTTTGGTCACGTGATTCACGTGAGCTCAAAGAAAACTGCACCAAAAAGCCCTTGGTTTGACAAGCATTTTGAGCACTTGAATTCTCGCTCCGCTCACTGCGCACACGCGCATTGATAGGTCGTGAGACCTAAAAAGGGCACCGTATGCACCACTAAGACAATAAATCTACTGCAGATCATGTAGAAATCCACTATTGAGTGTGCTTGACATACATTTTCTTTTTGTGAAGGTGTGTGCATTCCCACACACCTTCAGAGACAAAAGAAACAAACAGGAGTGCCTCGTGACTCCACTTTGGAAGACGAGAGCCACTAATCATGCATGCGTGTGCATTGCAAGAATTCAAACGAAAAGGCGAGACTTCAAGCCCCAGAATGCATTAGAACAAGAACCAATTCTAACATAACGAGAATTAGAAATCTCATGCTAAGAGCAACAAAATCAACCTGTGACCATATGCTTTTGGGCATTGTTTAAAGTAAAGTTTATGCAACTTCGAAGTAGCAGTACACTGAGCTGATACCTCTGTCACCACAAGACAAATCAAACACACAGGCTGGCACGCATGAGGCGACGGCTCCAGGGACAGTGAACCAAAAGAACTTCAATGCGGTGAAACACTCACACCTCTGACAGACTCTCCCGAAGGTTAATACGCATTTCCGCGATCCCCTTAATCACTCGTTTCACAAATTAAGACCGTATTGTTGAATATAAATGGTACGGTAACACGACAAAGTGTACTTGGAAAACACGAGTTCAACCAACACAGGCGGTCCAAAAAACCAACAACCACGTCACATCACAACATGGGAAGACAGCCGCACATCCCACAGTGTTAGAGCACGTGTGTTTAAACAACACACAGGCAGCAAAAAAATGCCAACAACAACTTCACGACACAAAAGACATTGAATGCAGTATTTGCCTGTTGAGCATCGCAAAAAATATTTTACCATTCCTTACCGGTTTGCGCCGCCGCCTCTGCACGACTGTTGACGAGCGAGGGACCCCGGACAAGGAGCAAACAGAAACAGCAACAGCTGCGACGTCACTGCCTACCCCTCAACTGACGTTGCTCGGCAGCGCCACCAGGATAGGTTGAGCCATTAGGAGACCGGGGCTGCGGCATCAAACCCTTGGATTGCCTAATGTGCATCCTAGAGTGCGCATGTTCGGGCTGATAATAAAAATGAGCAGCCCAAAAACGAGCTTGCGCACTATTGCTGGGACTGCAACTGTGTGACTACTACTGCGCTGCTGGCCTGTCACTCAACTCCCTGAGTGCTGCCGCAGCCCCGCCCCCGCCTCAGCCTTCCTTGTTCTACTCCAACGCAGAGATGCTAATTCCAATCAGGAGTCCTGATTGGAATTAGAGTCGTCGAAGAAGTAGAACAAAGAACTTGGGGCCATGGCATTAGTGGGGTAACGCCCCAATGCCCCCAATTGATGCACCGCCACTGTTCAGTGTCTGCACTTCAGATTTTACAAATTAAGCACTGCAAATATCTCGGTGACGAGATGAAAGCGGGAGCAACTCAGCATAGGAGCACGTTTGGTCTTGCCAGAGTGTCATATCACCAATACAGTCCTTAAATTAGGGCGCACGTCCTCGGCCCCATCTACAAGCCACGCGCTGCCTGGCAAACAAGAGGGTAAATGAGACAAACCTATGGTACGTTACCGGAACCTCTTCTGTACCCCCAAGCAATGCAGTAAGTGGGGTCATGGGAAGTGGTAATATGGTCATCAACTCCAAAACTATGAACACCTGTTGCCAATAGGTAAAGATTGAACTGCAATCCCATGCAAGGTGAAGAAAGTTGTTGGATTCCACCCCACACCTATCACATTGATTTGAATTGCATAGTTTGTATTTGCGCAACTTAGCAGGAGTGTAATAAAGACAGTGGAGGAACTTGTAATGAGTTCTACACAACCGACTGCCGGAAGAGACTTGCTTCATCTGC